>NC_073236.2:102240000-102840000 GCF_029281585.2 Gorilla gorilla gorilla | reverse complement strand
CCTTGGTCTCCCAAAGTGTTGGCATTACAGGCGTGAGCCACCACACCTGACCAATGGTGCTGATCATTGCTACACCTCATTAATAATGCTACAAATTGGTCTGGTTGATAGTTGAAATTACAATGCTTTGGTTGTTTTATATCTTAAACTGGAAAAGGGTCATTTATTTCAAAGACATTGCTAAAGCCTAACTAGCTATTAAACTATATTTAATTATACAAATGATATATATATTCTTACTGTCAAAAAAAATCAAACAATACAGAATTAAAAAAAAAGTTCCCTTCCCTATCTGTCCTCATGCTAAATTTAATTCCAAATTAGGGTGCCTGTAAAGGAATTGATCCCAAGAGTCAACTCAAAAATATTTTAAATACTAGAACGCAATAAAACTTAGTGCTGGGATTACAAAGTGAGTAAGATTCAGTCCTCATCTTTATGGAATTTACAATTAGTAAAATAAAAATACAAATAAAGTTATTTTGATTTGCCAAACATAGGCCATGTCAGTCATAAAATTTTTGCCTAAATAACCTATATTGTTACTAATTTCAACTAAATTTATCAACTTCTCCAAACACTGCCTTTTCTGACTTTCCCAATTTTGATGTTGTTTTCATGCAACATAGTAATACTTGCTTCTTTTCTTTTGCCTTCTATAACCAGTTAATCATCAAATCAGATAAACCTTTCTTCCACTTTCTCCTCTGCATTCTTTTCTTCTACTGGCATAGTTCTGGATTATTATTTTATAGAGGAGCTATTGAAATCGCTTTTCAAAAATCTCCACTACTTTTCCAATTTTCTGTGAAATGTTTTTAAGAGAAGAAGAAAAAATTCTTAACAGAAAAGAAAAAACAGGTACAGTTTGTAGGTGGAGAGCAATCTGACAATATAGATTAAAAGTCTTTTTTTCTTTTTTTTGAGATGGAGTCTCGCTCTGTCACCCAGGCTGGAGCCCAGTGGGGTGATCTCAGCTCACTGCAACCTCCGCCTCCCAGGTTCAAGCAATTCTCCCGTCCAGTCTCCCGAGTAGCTGGGATTACAGGCGCCTACCATGAGGCCTGGCTAATTTTTGTACTTTTAGTAGAGACAGGGTTTCATCATATTGGTCAGGTTGGTCTCGAACTCCTGATCTCAGGTGATCTGCCTGCCTTGGCCTCCCAAAGTGCTGGGATTACAGGCATGAGCCACCGCGTGCAGCTAATTTTTTGTATTTTTAGTAGAGATGGGGTTCCACCATGTTTGCCAGGCTAGTCTTAAACTCCTGATCTCAAGTGATCTGCTCGCCTTGGCCTCCCAAAGTGTTGGGATTACAGGCATGAGCCACTGCACCTGGCCAATTAAAAGTCTTAAAATGTGCATTCCCTTCTCTCCAGTAATTTCACTCTTAGGAATCTGACAGAAATAATTTAAGAATAAAGATGCTCATCTCGGCCAGGTGCAGTGGCTCACGCTTGTAATCCGAGCACTTTGGGAGGCTGAGGCAGGTGGATTACTTGAGGTGAGGAGTTCAAGACCAACTTGGCCAAGGTGGTGAAAACCCATCTCTACTCAAAATACAAAAATAAGCAAGGCGTTGTGGCACATGACTGTAATCCCAGCTACTCAGGAGGCTGAGGCAGGAGAATCACTTGAACTTCAGAGGCGGAGGTTGCGGTGAGCCAAGATCGTGCCACCACACTCCAGCCTGGGCAAGACTTTGTTTCAAAAAAAAAAAAAAAAGCTTCATTTGTGATCTTGAAAAATTAAAAACAGCTTAATGTTCAATCATAAGATACTAGTTTAAAAAGTACAGTCTGTCTACAATTAAAAATCATATTTTGAAGGACAAATATTGTGATAAAATCAAAGCTTAAGTATTAAGGGAATAAAGAAAATATATTAAACTGCATAAGTCTCTGGTTAAATGGATGTATGCAGTAGTTTTTCATTAAATTAAAAAAATTCTAAATAACAAGTTTTGAGATATTTTAATAATTATGTTTGGTATTAATACTTAACTGGTTATATTTGTTATAAAGCTTTTATACCTCTATTATGAAGATTAGAATGTATTATTTTAAAACCCTATGAAATGGGCACGGTAGCTCACACCTGTAATTCTAGCACTTTGAAAGGCCAAGGCGGGTGGATCGCTTGAGTCCAGGAGGAGTCAGAGACCAACCTGGGCAACATGGCAAAAACCTGTCTCTACAAAAAATACAAAAATTAACCAGGCATGGTGGCACGTGCCTGTAGTCCCAGCTACTCAGGAGGCCGAGGTGGGAGGATTGTTTCAGTGCAGGAGGCAGAGGTTGCAGTGAGCCAAGATGGTGCCATTGCATGCCAGCCTGGGTGACAGAGCGAGACTGTCTAAAAAAAAAGAAAAAAAAAACCCTATTAAACATCTATATTTTTCCTAGATCTTAAGGGATGCATACATTCCTAGAAAAAAAAAATCGCTGTGTTGAAATGCCATTGGCAATTCATTTGAACTTCCTGCTCAAAAACAAAGAAAAAAATCAACTCACTACATTATGTAACAGAAGCAAAGGCCTGTTTTTTTTTCTTTTCTTTTTTTTTTGAGATGGAGTCTCGCTCTGTTGCCAGGCTGGAGTGCGCTGGCGCGATCTCGGCTCACTGCAACCTCCAACTCCCGGGTTCAAGTGATTCTCCTGCTTCAGCCTCCCGAGTAGCTGGGACAGCAGGTGTGCGCCACACACCCAGCTAATTTTTGTATTATTAGTAGAGATCAGGTTTCACTATGTTGGCCAGGATGGTCTCGATCTCTTGACCTCGTGATCCACCCACCCTGGCCTCCCAGAGTGCTGGGACTCCCAAAGTGTAAGCCACCGTGCCCAGCAGGCCTGTTTCTAATATCAAATAAGATTTATATACAATACAGATCTTCATTCTGAACTAGTAGCTTTTTATAAGAATATACTTACTGTTTTGTTCTTCACCAAGAGCAACCAATGTTTCAAGAACTTTTATTCCTTCTTGAACCGCTAAAAGCTCTATGTTACTGGCTGGTCTGTTTCTTTCAACAGCTTTTAGCTTTTCAACCACTATTGGAGCTAATGAATGAATATAAGGAGTTGAAAGGGCACGATTGGAATGTTGGAAGACTGAGAGGAGAAGCTGGTAACATTTGGCTTGAACCTATATAAGAAGAACATATTATCAATTAACCTGTGTATAGTTCTTATTTGCTCTACAATCACATTGCATCTTACTATGTACTGAAAATAAGTGATACTGCAGGACAAAAATGGAAATTACATTTTCTACTTAGAGAAATGGAGTAGAATAGAATTTTCTGACAAAAATTAGTCAAAAATGTTCATATATTTTAATGACCAAATCACCATGCTTATACAATTCCTGTATTTCTTTTTTCTTTTTTTTTTTGAGATGGAGTCTTGCTCTGTCGCCAGGCTAGAGTGCAGTGGCACCATTTTGGCTCACTGCAATCTCTGCCTCCCGGGTTCAAGTGATTCTCCTGCCTCAGCCTCCCAAGTAGCTGGGATTACAGGTGCGCACCACCACACCCAGCTAATTTTTGTATTTTTAGTAGAGACGGGGTTTCACCATGTTGGTCAGGATGGTCTCAATCTCCTGACCTTGTGATCTGCCCGCTTTGGCCTCCCAAAGTGCTGGGATTACAGGTGTGAGCCACCATGCCCGGCCAATTCCCATATTTTTATACTGTGAAATAAGTTAGAAATCAGTTATTCCCACTTCTGTTTTTAATTCTTCCTTTCATGTACAATTGTCCCTCCCATTTTAACCAAATATATTTAGTAAGGAAGGTTAAATATTTGAATGATCTGAAACAAAGCTATAAAAATACATTGCTTAGATATCTCAAAACCACTTGATTCCTTGGAAATGACTGTTAACAATGTAAGGTTTCCAGGCCTAGAAAATAAAGTCTTACTGGCTCCACTTTGTATTAGAAAGGCTTCAGATTAACACTTTTTTAAAAAAATGAAGGAAGGAAAGAAGGAAGAGAGGGAGGGAAGTCCCACCAATATATGGGACAGAGTGGAAGAAAACCATTTCAGTGCTTTGGTAGAACACAAGTGGCTAAATCTGGCTAGACACAAGAAAAACCTGAAGAACATTTTAAATATACAGATCCTGGAGCCACCTATCTGGAGACTCAGATTCAGGAAGACAGTACTGGAGTCCAACAATGTTTCCTTTTTTTTTTTTTTTTTTTTTTTTTGAGACGGAGTTTCACACTGTTGCCCAGGCTGGAGTGCAATGGCACAATCTCAACTCACTCCACCTCCTGGGTTCAAGTGATTCTCCTGCCTCAGCCTCCCAAGTAGCTGGGATTACAGGTGCATGCCACCACACCTGGCTATTTTTTTTTGTATTTTTAGTAGAGATGGGGTTTCACAACAGGCTGGTCTCGAACTCCTGACCTCCTGATCTGCCTGCCTTGGCCTCCCAAAGTGCTGGGATTACAGGCGTGAGCCACCGCACCTGGTCTTCAAGAATGTTTCTGCTTTTTAAAATTTCTGACGTGTAGCAGGCTTGAGAATCAAGTTTAGACTCTGACAGTGTAAAATAAAAAATCTTACTTTCTAGACAAACTAGTTTCTAGCAGGTTCATTAAAACGTCTAATAATATAAGCTTCTCCTTTAATGTCCTTAGCGTCATTTAAATAAACACTGGAAAACATAATCATAGACTCTTGTCTCTACCAGTATGCCCTGGGGTTAATAAAATATTTCAGATATTGAAGAATTTCTACATATGTGAATAAACATACACATGTGTTCTAGTGCTTAAACCCAGTGATTTGTTTCAGTTTTTCCATTTAAAAGCCATAGTGCAAATACTTAGCTTTTTATTATGTATCACATATTTTAATGAATCAATCTGACATTTTCCTGATAAAGGGAAATGTTTTTATCTATGTCTGTGTAACGTGTAACTTACCCATGGGTCGCATGAATTTAATGCATTTTTAAATCTGTTCATGCAGCCATTCTGTAATGACTGGACTCCTATTATTTCATTACTAGCAGACCACAGGAAGAGTGCAATTGCTGTTAGCATGCTTACTTCATCAGGTGTAGGTACAGAGTCTTCTGAAAATGAAAAATGAAAGAAGTGTGCTGTTTCTAAAACATTTTGGAATTTTATTTTTTTATTTTTGTAGAGAGAGATGTTGTCTTGCCATGTTGTCCAGGCTGGTCTTGAACTCCTGAGCTCAAGTGATCCTCCTGCCTTGGCCTCCCAAAGTGCTGGGTTACAGGTGTCAGCCACTGTGCCTGGCCAGAATTTTAATCTTGAACAATCATCTCTCTCTCCCCACAACATTTATAGTAGTACTTGCCTTAATCTAATACAGTCCACAGACAACTGTAAGAAGTTCAATGTATAAAGTTAAATGTATGCAGTTATATTTAATGCTAAATTATTATAAAATATTCTAACTAATTTTAAAATCCAGAGTACATTTTTAAGTGATATCTCCTTTCAATTTAGTAAATATGAAAACCTGTAAATTCCATATAACCATTAAAAAAATCGGTTGGGTGCAGTGGCTCACGCCTGTAATCCCAGCACTTTGGGAGGCCGAAGCAGGCGGACCACCTGAGGTTGGGAGTTCGAGACCAGCCTGACCACAAAATTAGCTGGGCATGGTGGTACATGCTTGTAATCCCAGCTACTTGGGAGGCTGAGGCAGGAGAATCGCTTGTACCGGGGAGGTGGAGGTTGCAGTGAGCCAAGATTGTGTCATTGCACTCCAGCCTGGGCAACAAAAGCGAAACTCTGTCTCAAAAAAAAAAAAAAAAAAAAACTTGGACAATTTCCTGAAGACAGTGTTCTAAGAATTTTAAGGAATTTCTTGCCATTACATTTATTCAGGAATAGATACAACTTGAACAGAAATATAGTACGTAATTAGAAATACTAGAAATATGAACATTTATTCTAAAGAACAATATTTCTGAACATATAAAATATGAGTTCCAAACATTTTGTGATTATCATTTCTTCAATAAAACTGATCCCTACCTTTTGTGTAAATTTGACCTATTTTGGCGACTGTAAATACCCAGTGATAATCAGTACTTTAGAAGGATT
This sequence comes from Gorilla gorilla gorilla, assembly GCF_029281585.2. Classification (NCBI taxonomy): domain Eukaryota; kingdom Metazoa; phylum Chordata; class Mammalia; order Primates; family Hominidae; genus Gorilla; species Gorilla gorilla. The sequence continues at coordinate 102,833,909 of NC_073236.2, read as the reverse complement.
ACAAACATATACATGTGACATGCTAACATTATCTCATAATAAGGGTACCAGCTTTTTGTAATATGGAATAAAGGGTTAAGAACAATAGTCTAGAAAAAGTCCATTAACTTAATGTAAAGAAATAAAGTTTAAAAAAAGAGATGTTGGCTGGGTGTGGTGGCTCATGCCTGTAATACCAGCACTTTGGGATTTCTAGAACAGACTGGACAACATGGTGAAACCTCATTTCTACTAAAAATACAAAAATTAGCTGGGCATGGTGGCGCACGCCTGTAATCCCAGCTATTTGGGAGGCTGAGGCTACAGAATCGCTTGGATCCGGGAGGCAGAGGTTGCAGTGAGCCAAGACTGCACCACTGCACTCCAGCCTGGGTGACAGAGTGAGACTCAGTCTCAAAACAAACAAAAGAGATGTAAAATGTGAAGGATTTAATCAATTTATAATAACCTGAGTCACGAATGTTAAAAACCTGAGAACCCACCCAGACTAGGCAGCTCACTCCTGTAATCCCAGCACTTTGGGAAACTGAATTGGGAGGACTGCTTGAGCTCAGGAATTCAAGACTAGCCTGGGCAATATGCTGAGACCCTGTCTCTACAAAAAACAAAAAAATTAGCCAGGCTTGGTGGTGCATGCCTGCAGTCCCAGCTACCTGGGAGGCTGAGGCAGGAGGATCACTTTAGCCCTAGAGGTTAAGGTGGCAGTGAGCTGCGTTCATGCCACCACACTCCAGCCTGGGTGACAGAGTGAGACCCTGTCTCAAAAACAAACAAACAAAAAACCTAAAACAAAAAAACCCTGAAAACCCCATCATAGGAAATTTATTCTACGTAGAATATAATCTCTTACTCAGAGTTGGCAATGCTGCAAGCAATTTTTTATCAAAAATTATTTTATATTCATTTTTTAAAAATTAATTTTTTTTCTTTTTTCCCCCCAGAAACAGCTGGAGTGCAGTGCCATGATCATAACTCACTGCAGCCTTGAACTCCTGGGCTCAAGCAACCCTCCCACCTCAGCCGCCCGAGGAGGTGGGACTACAGGCATGCACCACCATGTCCAGCTGAATTTAAAAATTTTTTATAGAGACAGCGTCTTACCATATTGCCCAGGAAAGTCTCAAACTTCTGGCCTAAAGCAACCCTCCCACCTCGGCCTCCCAAAGTGCTGGGATTATAGGTTTAAACCAAGGTGGCCGGCCCCATTTTATTTTTAAATTGTGATTTTAAGAAGTTTGTGCATCTAAATATGATTTTTCTACTGAAAGGAATCAAGGCTTTTGGAGAAGGGGCTGATTCTAGAACAGTGAGGGGGAAATACTCAGTCTGCTACATCTTGGGGCTAGAAAGTATGGAAGTGCTCAAGAAATAACGGGGCCACATTGAAGTAACAGTAAGGGACCCACTGAATTAAAAAAAAAATTATGGGCCGGGTGCAGTGGCTCATGCCTGTAAATCAATCCCAACACTTTGGGAGACTGAGGTGGGGGGATCACCTGAGGTCAGGAGTTCGAAGCCAGCCTGGCCAACATGGCAAAACCCCATCTCTACTAAAAATACAAAAACTAGCCAGGAACGGTGGCGGACACCTGTAGTCCCAGCTACTTGGGAAGGCTGAGGCGGGAGAAATGCTTGAACACAGGAAGTGGACGTGGAGGTTGCGGTGAGCCAAAATCGCGCCATTGCACTCCAGCCTGGGCAACAGAGTGAGACTCTGTTTGAAAAAAAAAAAAAAAAAAAAAGAAAGTTTGATGGGAACAGACAAGTGAGAAAGTCTCAAAGTATTTCCCCACAGGTTACCTATTAATTATAAAATGGAAAAATGGCAACTTCGTAGTGGGGAAACACGGCAGACAATTTCTTAACAAAGTTATTAAAGTTAAGATTCCCAATAATGGGACAAAGCAACATTACAAAGCAATATGTCTTAGTTACATGATGTACTAAGATATAACATTACTTATGCAGTATTCCTGCCAAAATGCATACATTGAATCTAACCTGAGAGGAAAAAAAAAATTAGACAATTCTAAACTGAGAAACAGTCTACATAATAGACGGCTGGTATTCTTCAACAACATTAATGTTATGAAAGACAAAGGCTGAGCAACTGCCCCAGATTAAAGGAGACTAAGGCAATATAATGACTAAAAAAAAAAGAAAAGGGCTCTATGACGGTTATTATTAGGACAAGTAGTGCCAAATTTGGTAATTCTTCTCTGGTTATGGAAGGGAATGTCCTTGTTCTTAGGATATCCATGAAGTACGTAGGAATAGAGTCATGATGACTTCATATCCTCAGATGGTTCAGCAAAATTAATAATAATATTAACAATAATGATATGTGGATTATAGAGAAAGTAATAAACCATGTGTGGCAAAATGTTGACAACTGGTGAATCTAGGAGAAGGGTATGCTGGAGTTCCTTATGTTATTCTTGCAACGTTTTTTAAAGTTTGAAATTTATTTCAAAGTCAAAGGATCTAAAAACAAAAAACAATGTTGCAGCAATCAAGAGTGATTCATTAGATCCTAGAAGATTTTTGTATGTTTGTACATGTTCACATGCATACATATACTTTTTAAAGTGAAAGATGCCAGATTTTATAACAGGAAATAGGATTTCCATAATGGAAATACTCTATTATAAAACTTTGCTTGTTAAGCAAGGGATCTGCTTGCCTTGATATACAAATATACAAATATGCCTGTGGCTTTGATCCCTACTTCATAACTGGCTGTGTCTCCTATGAATTCAGTTCCAGACAGAATACCTCAGGCAAGTTAATTCTATTATCAGACCTTTCAATTCACCTCATATGAATGAACTAGCTTGATAACATATCAAAACTTTCCCTTAATGAACAATTTCAAAAATATTGACTCTAGACCCCCTCAACAAAAATTAAATTAATTATTTTAAAACAAATTCTTATTTATTTATTTCTTGAGACAGTGTCGCTCTGTCATCCAGGCTGGAGTGCAGTGGTGCGATCTCAGCTCACTGCAAGCTCCGCCCCCAGGTTCACGCCATTCTCCTGCCTCAGCCTCCTGAGTAGCTGGGATTACAGGTGCCCGCCACCACGCCTGGCTAATTTTTTGTATTTTTAGCAGAGATGGGGTTTCACCATGTTAGCTAGGATGGTCTCGATCTCCTGACCTCATGATCTGTCCACCTCGGCCTCCCAAAGTGCTGGGATTACAGGTGTGAGCCACTGAGCCCAGCCACAAATTCTCAACTATTTCTTCGTCTTGTTATTCCTTGTGTTTTTTTTTTTTTCCTGAGATGGAGTCTTGCTCTGTCACCCAGGCTGGGATGCAGTGGCGTGATCTCAGCTCACTGCAACCTCTGCCTCCCGGGTTCAAGCAATTCTCCTGCTTTAGCCTCCTGAGTAGCTGGGATTACAGGCACACGCCACCACACCCCGCTAAATTTTGTTATTTTTAGTAGAGGCGGGGTTTCACCATATTGGCCAGCCTGGTCTCGAACTCCTGACCTCGTGATCTGCCCACTTTGGCCTCCTTTGGGATTACAGGTGTGAGCTACCATGGCCAGCCCTTGTTATTCCTATCTATACACACATATACATATATAAATATGGCTTTTAATGTTTCTTCAGTTTGTTAAAATCTACCTTAAGAAACAAAATACCAGCTCTTGATAAAGCTAAAATAGTTTTAATCACATTAATAAAACTAAAGTTATCCCTTGTAATTTTTTAGAAGTCACATATTCACTTAAATGTATTCATTGTTTAAAATAGAAAAAGAGTATACGAGAGAAAGTAAAACTTGTAACTCTACCACCCAGTAATAGTTTAAAAATTAAATTACTATGTTTTGGTTTAATTTCTTTGGGTCTGGGTTAATTTATATAGTTGGTTATAAACATGATACTTAATAGATATATTGGATATATTATCCAAATGAATATACTATCATGTACTTTATAATTCTTCCCATTGCCAGATATAGTTATCACACATTTTCATTGTTGTAAGATAGATATAATAGGTGATAAATAACTTTGAACATAATTTTTTGATCAGTAAGGCTAAAGAGTATGCTTCTATTTTTTGGAGACAGGGTCTTGCTTTTTTGCCCAGGCTGGAGTGCAGTGGTGCAATCTGGGCTTACTGCAGCCTCTGCCTCCTGGGCTCAAGTGATCCTCCCACCTCAGCCTTCTGAGTAGCTGGGACCACAGGCACACGTCACTGCGCTCAACTAAATAATGCATTCTTTTTTTTTTTTTGAGAGGGAGTCTCGCTCTGTCACCAGGCTGGAGTGCAGTGGCGTGATCTCAGCTCATTACAACCTCCACCTCCCAGGTTCAAGCGATTCTTCTGCCTCAGCCTCCTGAGTAGCTGGGATTATAGGCGCCTGCCACCACGCCCAGCTAATTTTTTCTGTTTTTAGTAGAGAGGGATTTCACCATGTTGGCCAGGCTGGTCTTCAACTCCTGCCCTCGTGATTTGCCTGCCTTGGCCTCTCAAAGTGTTGGGATTACAGGCGTGAGCCAATGTGCTCGGCCCTGATTTTTCTTTTATATGCTTGGTGGCCATTTCTATTTTCTTTGATACAGATGTGTGTTCTTTTCTTTTTTTTTTTTTTTGAAATGGAATCTCGCCCAAGCTTGAGGGCAATGGTGCGATCTCAGCTCACTGCAACCTCTGCCTCCTGAGTTCGAGCAATCCTCCCACCTTGGCCTCCCAAGTAGCTGGAATTACAGGCGCCTGCCACCATGCCTGGCTAATTTTTGTATTTTTTTTTTTTTTTTGAGACAGAGTTTTGCTCTTGTTGCCCAGGATGGAGTGCAATGGCGTGATTTCGGCTCACCGCAACCTCTGCATCCCTGGATTCAAGAGATTCTCCTGCCTCAGCCTCCTGAGTAGCTGGGATTACAGGCATGTGCCACCATGCCCAGCTAATTTTGTATTTTTAGTAGAGACAGCGTTTCTCCATGTTGGTCAGGCTGGTCTTGAACTCCTGACCTCAGGTGATCCACCCGCCTCAGCCTCCCAAAGTGCTGGGATTACAGGAGTGAGCCACCGTGCTTGGCCTAATTTTTGTATTTTTAGTAGAAACGGGGTTTCACCACTAAGGCTGGTCTCGAACTCCTGACCTCAAGTGATCAACCCACCTTGACCTCCTAAAGTGCTGGGATTCAGGCGTAAGCCACTGCGTTTGGCCTCTTTCTTCTTTCACCTATTGGTTAGTAAGTGAATTTTTTCTAAGAACTCTTTGTATATTAATGATATCAACACAGACATAAATATTATTGTCAGTTTTTCAGCTGTCTTTTTTTCATCTACCATTTAATGTAAGGTGTTTTGATGGGTAGAAGTTAATTTTTTTGTTTGTTTGTTTGTTTTGAGATAGGGTCTCACTCTCTCACCCAGACCAGAGTGCAGTGGCACCATCATGGCTCACTGCAGGCTTGATTTCTCGAACTCAAGTGATCCTTCTGCCTCAGCCTCCCAAATAGCTGGGACCACATGTGTGTGCCACCATGCCCAGCTAATTATTTATTTTTTATTTTGTAGAGACAGGGTCTCACTATATTGCCCAGAATGGTCACAAACTCCTCTGCTCAAGCGATCTACCTGTCTCAGCCTCCCAAAGGGCTGGGATTATAGGCATGAGCCACCACACCCCGTCTAATTTCTATATAGAACAAAACAGTAAAATTGTCCTCTGTGACATCTTTCCTTGACTTACAGTTAGTCCTCTGCCATTCTTTTTTTTTTTTTGAGATGGAGTCTCGCTCTGTAGCCCAGGCTGGAGTGCAGTGGTGCGATCTCGGCTCACTGCAACCTCCGCCACCCAGGTTCATGCCATTCTCCTGCCTCAGCCTCCCAAGCAGCTGGGACTACAGGTGCCCACCACCACGCCCAGCTAATTTTTTGTATTTTTAGTAGAGACGGGGTTTCCCTGTGTTAGCCAGGATGGTCTCAATCTCCTGACCTTGTGATCCACCCGCCTTGGCCTCCCAAAGTCCTGGGATTACAGGCATGAGCCACCGCGCCGGCCAGTCCTCTGCCATTCTAACATAAAACATTCACCTATATTTTCTTTGTTTTCCTGTTTAAAACATTTTATGTTATTATTTTATCTGGTACTTGTTTTGATTCATGATATGAGAGCCTAAATGAAATTTATTTCTCAAACAGCTAACCAATGTGCTTTTATCATATATTATATTTTATCATATATTACATTCTCACGTGGATGAATGTCTGTTTCAAAGCAATCTGTTCTGTTCCACTGATTCTTGGGCCTACTCCACAGTTTTAGAAAATGTGGAAAAGTTTTAATAGGTGAGATGACAAATCTTTCTTTACTATTCTTTGTTTTCAGTTATTTTATATTTTCTTTACAAAAGAAATAAACTTTGAAATAAAAAGTCAATCAGAAGAAAAACACAAAAATGTAAGCATTTCACCAAAAATTAAACATAGACATGAAAAATGTTAATGCTTACTAAGAAAATGAGCAATGCAAATTAAAACCGTAGGACAGTATATTTTACCAAACACAGCAAAATTAAAAAGTCTAACAATATCAAATACTGGTGAGAATGTGGGAAAATACAGATTATCATGCTCTGCTGGTGAGAGCGTAAATTCATGTAGCTATGTTGGAGGTCAATTTGGCAATGTCTGATGACATTGAAATGTACCATCGATTCTACTTCTAGGTGTACATCCTAGAAAATCTCTCACAGCACACGTGCATGAGAAATTTGTAAGGATGTTAACTGCAGCAATCTTTGTAACTGGGATAAATTAGAAACAACAAAAATATCATTGACAGGGAAATGAATAATAATTGATAAAAACATATGACAGAAACTATATAGGAGTTAAATGAGTTTTATATATTCACATTAACAGATGTAAAAAAAAGTTATTGTTGAGTCACAGAATGAGATGACATTATTTATGTAAATTTTAAAACAGAAATATATATTGCTCATAGTTATCTTACTCTCTATATAACACATATATAAATATATATTTAATATAACTGACACATACTCATATAGAAAACATACTTATTTATATAGATAGATATTTCTAAGAAAAAACATAATATCAGGCCGAGTGTGGTGGCTCACACCCGTAATCCCAGCACTTTGGGAGGCCGAGGCAGGAGGATCACGAGGTCAGGAGTTCAAGACCAGGCTGGCCAACATGGTGAAACCCCATCTCTACTAAAAATACAAAAATTAGCTGGGCGTGGTGGTGCGTGCCTGTAATCCCAGCTACTCAGGAGGCTGAGGCAGGAGAATTGCTAGAACTGGGACCTGGGAGGCGGAGGTTGTGGTGAGCCAAGATTGCGCCACTGCACTCCAGCCTTGGCAACAGAGCGAGACTCCATCTCAAAAAACAAAAAAACAAAAACACCCGAAAAAACATAATATCAACATGTAGTTCCATGTGGGGGTACAATGGAGTAGTGACAGGTACTTCAATTTTCTCTCCTGTTTTATTACTTTTATTGTAAAACAACAACTTGAAGGAAACATAAATATATTAACACATGTAAATTCTGGAGAGAGGCCGGGCACAGTGGCTCATGCCTGTAATCCCAGCAACCTGTGAGGCTGAGGCAGGCAGATCACTTGAGGTCAGGAGTTTGAGATCAGCCTGGCCAACACGGTGAAACCCCATCTCTACCAAAAAATACACAAGTTAGCCAGGCATGGTGGCACACGCCTGTAGTCTCAGCTACTTGGGAGGCTGAGGCATGAGAATCACTTGAATCTGGGAAGCAAAGGTTGCAGTGAGCTGAGATCGTGCCAGTGAACTCCAGACTGGGCGACACAGTGAGACCCTGTCTCAAAAAAAAAAAATTCTGGAGAGAGATATACATGTATATATTTAAAACCTCCCGGCCGGGTGCGGTAGCTCACGTCTGTAATCCTAGCAACTTTGGGAGGCCAAGGCGGGCAGATCATGAGATCAGGAGTTTGAGACCAGCCTGACCAACACAGTGAAACCACGTCTTTATTAAAATGCAAAAATTAACCGGGTGTGTTGGCAGGCGTCTGTAATCCCAGCTACTCAGGAGGCTGAGGCAGCAGAATCACTTGAACCCGGGAGGCGGAGGTTGCAGTGGGCTGAGATCACGCCACTGCACTACAGTCTGGGTGACGGAGCGAGACTTTGTCTCACAAAAACAAAACAAACAAACAAAAACCCCAAAAAACAAAAAACCTCCCAGTATATTTATATATATATATTTTTTGAGACAGAGTTTCAAAAAAGTCTGTTTTTTGCCGAGCCTGGAGTGCAGTGGTGTGATCTTGGCTCACCGCAACCTCCACCTCTCGGGTTCAAGCAATTCTCCTGCCTCAGCCTCCCAAGTAGCTGGGATTACAGGCACATGCCACCATGCCTGGCTAATTCTGTATTTTTAATAGAGATGGGGTTTCACCGTGCTAATCAGGCTGGTCTCAAACTCCTGACCTCAGGTATCTGCCCACCTCGGCCTCCCAAAATGCTGGGATTACAGACGTGGGCCACCGTGCCTGGCCCCAACATGTTTATAAGTATTAACACAAGGGCATTTAGAGTCAACAATCCAGAAATGAGTATTAAAGTTCACATCTGAAAGATATGACTAACATACCTCTCTGAGATGATTCATTGTTATACAGCAGTTTTCTGATAAGCTTATTCAACTAATTCATTACTTAGGGAACACATATCCTAACTAACTAAAACGTTTAAAACTGATAGGTTACCTGGTTGAGAATATTCCAGGATGCAAGCAAGCGTGCTACGAATCAGAGCTGTCCATTGTTTTTGAACGCCAGCCTCAGTTTTGGCCATTGAAAGCGTCACAATACTTTTAATCCCTTGAAGAGCTGCACTGACTGGTGGAGGAACCTGATTATCTGCAGACTTTATTGCTGTGTCTTTCAATATTCTTGCAACTAAGAACAGAATTGTGGGCAGGATTGTCATACATCCTGAAAGAAAAACAAATCAGATTACCTCATAACTATTCAGTTCCCATATTATAGTTGTTTCCATTGCTTGTATTTTTTGCATTTGATTGTGGTTTAATATTGTTTTTTTCCTTGTCTTTATACAGAATTTACTGTATTACTACTACTATAATTCAGTGTTTGAAAAAGAAAATAAGAAAGTGTCATATTATTTCAAAGACAGAATTGGTATTTTCTTTCTTTTTCCAGCTAGCCTTATTTTTATTACTTCTAATACTTCACCTATTTAATATTTCATGCCCTGTGTAATGAAAATGAAAAAGGAGGACAGAAAAACAGGAAAAAAACACACCAGATACTGCGGGAAGCATCTGAGTAACTTCATGAGTTTTATAGCAATTGTAAGACAAGTAATCAATCCTCAGTGTACTAAAGTCAACCTAATCAGACCAGGAAAGTAAAAGGACTACTGGGGCAAGGAAAGAAGAAATGAAATAATCCTAGAATTTGTAACTGAAAATTCTAGGTCATGAAAATTCAACCTCCCACAAAAGGAAAAAATCCCTTCACCACTCTGACCTGCAGCCATTGTAGCCTCTGCTTGCAAAACTCCAAAGATGGAGAATTCATTATTTTCACATATGTAGGGTAACTCTAAGAGGTAGAAAGGTCTTCCGTGTGTTGAGCTGAAATTTATCTCTTTATCGGATACCATTTTTACCTTCCAGATCAGGAATGTCTAATCTTTTGGCTTCCCTGAGCCTCACTGGAAGAGGAATTGTCTTGAGCCACACATAAAATACACTAACACTAACAACAGCTGATGAGCTTAAAAAAAAAAAAAGTCTCCTCTGACATTCTTCAGAGTTTTTCTTTTTCTTTCTTTTTTTTTTTTTGAGAGTCTTGCTCTGTCGCTGAGGCTGGAGTGCAATGGCGCGATCTCGGCTCACTGCAGCCTCTGCCTCCCGGGTTCAAGTGATTCTCCTGCCTCAGCTTCCTGAGTAGCTGGGATTACACGCATGCGCCACCATGCCCAGCTAATATTTTTGCATTTTTAGTAGAGATGGCATTTCACCATGTTGGTCAGGCTGGTCAGGAACTCCTGAGCTCAGGTGATCCACCTGCCTCAGCCTCCCAAAGTGCTGGGATTATAGGCATGAGCCACCGCACCTGGCCTTGAGTTTTTCAGTGTTACTCAAGAGTGGCAACCAGATTGGAAAATAGAGTTTAGTTATTCCACTTTATGTCTATCTGCTGACACTGTCTTTCCTCAACCTGTAGTTCCATGTCTTATTTGAAACACATCTGAAAAGAGCACCTTAGGTTTGTGACTTTTTGAATCTTTAATCTTCATAGGCTCCTAAAGGTAGACAAAACCTTAAAAAAAAGACCAGCTTCTTATTTTTCGCTTGAGATTTAAGAGGAAACTGGGTTATAACAGTGCTTAAAATCAAAGGCAAGCTCATCTTTGTCTACTGTAATATAATGCATTTCCAAATACTGATCAATACCGTACCAGCGGGTGAACAAAGGGATGGTAAATCAGAGAGTATGGTAACTGTGGCTGCCACCAAACGAGCACTTTCTTCTGACAGTCGAGTTTTAGTGGCTATGTGACTTGGAGAGTCTGACACCTTGGTACTGAGATGTGGCATATGCCGTACTAAAATGAACATCAGCAGCTCCATAGTTGCAAACACAAGAGATTTTCCAGGAATGAGACCACCGCTGTCACCTCCTTCTCCCAACACGGTACAGGCCTCTTTTTCCATATCATCTTCATCTGAGGTAAAAGATAATTTGGTGAAATTTCCAGCCAAAAAAAAGTACGTAAAACAACACAACAAGTATATTTAGGAAATTCCTTCAAAAGAATTTATAAGCAAATGTCAAATAATGTCACACATCTTTCTCTGTATAATTCTCTGCCTCCCTAGAATTCTGTGCATTGATCTGTCCTTAAAGGTAACAGACAGTTCATTTTCCACTTGGAAAATCTTTATCAGGTATTTTTATTGGGTATATATTTTGTAATAGGAATAACACATATGTTAGGTTGAACCAGATGAAATTGACAAAAGGTGAAAAATAGTCGACTCTCAGCAATTTCATTCGGTCCTTTCTAATGAAAATAAAATCAATTTCAAATCTTCTAAATGTATGATTAATTCTTTTTTTAATTAATAACTTCTGGCCAGGTGCCATTGCTCAAACGTGTAATCTCAGCACTTTGGGATGCTGAGATGGACGTATCACTTGGGCTCAGGAGTTGGAGACCAGCCTAACATGGCAAAACCCTATCTCCACTAAAAATACAAAAATTTGCTGGGCATTGTGGAGTGTGTCTGTAAACCCAGGTACTCTGGAGGCTGAGGTGGGAAGATCACCTGATCCTGGGAGTTTGAGGCTGCAGTAAGCTGAGATTGCACCACTGCACTCCAGCCTGGGCTCTTGAGAGTAAGACTGTCCCGCCCGCAAAAAAAAAAAAAAAAAAAAAAAAAAAAATTAGCTGGGCTTGGTGGAGTGTGCCTATAGTCTCAGCTACTCAGAAGGCTAAGGCAGGAGGATCCTAAGCCCAGGAGTTACAGACTACACTGAACTATAATCACATCATTGCGCTCCAGCTTGGGTGACCGAATGAGACCCTGTCTCTAAAAAATAAAATAAGAACTATAGAAATATGTCCTGGCATTAATATTTTAAAAATTAGAGTATAAAATAAGATTTACTTCAAGTTAGTGTAATTTCTAGTGCTTACTTAGAGTGTTTCTTTTCTCTTGCAAATAATCCTGAGCAGCTCTTACTATCTGTTGTACAACTCCAGTAACCAACAGCTGGACAGATGATGGATTCCAGGTCAATAGGAGGCGGTGCAAAACACTCAGCAACTCAACACCTATCAGCTAATATAAATAAATACAAATACAGTTAAGTAATTTCAATCTCGAAGAATAAATTTATATTGTTAAAACCTGAGAAAATACCTATGTAAAAAAAGAAATCAGGTAGCTAAAATTAAAATATAGGACTACGTAACAAATAAGAACATTGTAAAAATCTTGAGAAATGGCCACATTTTACCCCGATGTATTTTCAAGCAACAAACGATTTATTATTTACATATTTAAATGCGCTTTATATTCAAAGATGATCATTCTCCTATTGGAAGGAAATAATTGAGCTAAATAGTATTGTAGAGTCCAATGCTGCTAAAATTTATAATTTCTAACCTGAGCTGAATATCCAAGAATTTCTACAACCTCTGCCTACCACAGATTGTAGAAATCTCTGGTGAGTTCCTCTTCTATTCACTTCAGCAACTACTACAAACTTTCGCCACCCACTTTAAGCTTCTTACTCACAATCTTCCACACCAAATCCATCCAATGAACCTAAATGAAATTTCAAAGAGGGGGAAAAGACTTAACTGCAACCAAAGCCACCTTTACCTCTTTCCTTAAGATCATGTGTTCAGCCTCTTATGTGAGGCTTAATCTGAGGTTAATCTTTCCTTATGTGCTCCTATCCTAACCTATTTGACTTCCTAGGGATTCTTCAAGGACTCTGATCATACCTCGTATGTTTTCAACTTCTCTCTCTAGTTAGGCTACTCTTGTCAGTATAACGACAATACTCAAGTCTTTCTTATCACATGTCCCCCCTGCACTATTCCCAAAGCCTCCAGATCCTTTTATCTACCCCATGTCCTCCTCTATGTATCTTGCTCCTTCCTTTCCCAGCCTAGATGCTTCCACTTCCTTTACTTTCTTATTCACTCCTCAATCTTCTACTATCTGGCTACTGGTCACCTCAAACAATCCTCTGCGGGAGGTCACCAATAGCCTCCTCTAGACTCATTTCTGTGCTTATTTACTCGATTCTTTCTTTTGAGACTCTGTCTACCCTTCTTGAAACTCCTCCCTTGTCTTTGATAACTCTGTTCTCTTTTGGTTCTCCTGAAACTTCTCTAGTAGTTTCCACTGTTGATTTATTTCCTTCTTCTCAATTTTTAAATGCTATTTATCCTCAAGCTTCCAATCTTGGTCCTCTTTCTTCTTCCTTTATTCAGCCTTCCTAGGCTAGTGTTCTCATTTCTCTGGAATTATGAAAAAAGCCTCAGAACTGGCCTCCCTGTCTCCCTTCCCATCTCTTACAAACCAACCTACCTCTACGGGTTGACAGAATGATCCTTCTGAAATATAAAGTTAGTTACATCATTCCTCTACTTAAACATTTTTAATGATTCCCTATCACTTTCAGGATAGGGTTCAAACTCTTTTACATGTCATCAAGAAACCTTCATGATTTGGTCTTCACCTTGTTGTCCAGCCTCATCTAACAACCTCATGTTCCATTCATATCGGCCACAGTAAATGGCTATGCCCTTGAACTTGCCGTGTTCTCTCATGCCTCCTAGTGTTTGTATTTGCTATTCTTTCTGAGAGGAAAATCCGTCCCGCATGTGTTGCCTCACTAATTCCTCTTGAAGATTTGATTCAACCATTGCCCACTCTGAGAAACCATCCTTTGCTTTCCTATCACAACATCGGGCTCCTCCTCTCTATTCTAATTGCAGCTTTACATGCACTAAAATAGCACTTACCACACCGTACTTATCTCCTAATTCAGGCACAGTGAAACTGCTTTCACTATCTATAACCTCAAACCATGTTTGGGGCAGACCAGGCACAGAGTAAAAGTAACTGGGTGAATAAATACAGGGAGTCAGTGTATTCATATCATGTTAAAATAGGATCCAATACAGAAAAAAAATCCATCCTTTTTTCCATTGTAGCAATACTCAAAAAAAACCACACAAGTATCTATCATAGCAATACACTGTACCTGATCTTCTGCAATATGGACTCGAGCATAAGGGGAGTCTAGCAAGGTATGTAAGGCCTGCAGGCATGCTGCAACGTGTTCAATGGGCTCCTCAGGTCTAGGGGAACAAAGAAACTGTATACTCACACCTGAAATGCACAAAATAAAAACATGTTTTTTCACTTATAAAACACTTTATGTTGTTTGATCCCATATTTCTTCTCTATTTATGTTTTTACAGATTACCTTAACATGTATTTATTAATACCTTAAAGTAGAGTTCAAAATGGCTTCCAAGTTAAACAGCCAAACTCAACATAAGGTTGTAGTTTTGCAATTAGGTTAATATTCAAATTAGCTATGTGTGAAAGAAGGAATTCCCATGCCATCAGGTTATGAAGATATTAAGTTTTTATTTCTAGGACTTTCAAAATAATACATTAAGAAAATAAATTTACAAACATTATAAAATTGCTTTTCATTAAATGGTAGCCAAATAATTTTTCATGCATACAAAGTTTTTAAATGGCAAGTTATAGAGGCACAATGGGTATCATAGTAAACAACTGCTTTTAATTTACATAAGGGTAAAGTCATTGTTTTGGAAGTTTTTCACATTTTCACTTACCAGATCTACTGATGAATCCAATAATTACATCTTATTGTGTTCCTTTTCACTCCCAGAAAACATAAGATCACTAAAAGCTTCATTACAATGTATAAATTCTTAAATGTTAAAAAAGCATCTATAGCTGGGCGCAGTGGCTCATACCTGTAATCCCAGCACCTAGCCGAGGTGGGTGGATCACCTGAGGTCAGGAGTTCGAGACCAGCCTGACCAACATGGAGAAACCCCACCTCTACTAAAAATACAAAATTACCTGGGCGTGGTGGCGCATGCCCATAATCCCAGCTACTTGGGAGGCTGAGGCAGGAGAATCGCTTGAACCCAGGAGGCGGAGGTTGCGGTGAGCCGAGATCGCGCCACTGCACTCCAGCCTGGGCAACAAGAGTGAAAGTCTGTCTCAAACAAAAAACAAAAAACAAGAAACAAAAAAGCATTTATAAAGCAATTTTACATTAGGATTCACTGAAATCTTCTTAAACATTTTTTTCTTAATGGGATAATTGGTTAAGTGCCAAGTAAAATGAAAACCTGTTGTTGAATAAAAAACATATTAAGTTTTTTACTGAAAATTGTTCGATATTGCTGTGTGAATGAGCATGACAGTTAAGTAGTTTCAGTAGTTTTTAATAATTTAATTTCTAGGTTAAAAATTCAATTAACAATTTACAAGGTGAGGTGAAAAATCCTTTCACTTTTCCTTCTCTGAACTGTGCTATACTGTACAAAATCTTTCCATAGCTTTAAAATGAAAGATATGAATTTTCAGAAGTGATAATCTTGAAATATATTAATATGACAGACCTACCTAAAATCAGATGCATTCTGTCTTTGTTAATTTCTGGCAAAGATTTAGCACTACCCACTGCTCCTGATGCCTGGTTTAAATTGACAGATGTAGAACGTTTTTGTAAACCAGATATTGCTGCTGCTTCTGTAGACTCTGAGCACGTAAATCCTGTGCTATTTAACCAAAGTGCCACCGCATGGAGAATTGGAGCCCAGGAATTCCGATAGTGAAGTCTAGCTGTATCAATAGTTTCAGGGGTATAAAATGCTCCACCTGTAAAGCAATCAAATCAATTAAAAACATGACTTTTTTTTTTTTTTTTTGAGACCAAGTCTCGCTCTGTCGCCCAGGCTGGAGTGCAATGGTGCGACCTTGGCTCACTGCAACCTCCTCCTGCTGGGTTCAAGCAATTCTCCTGCCTCAGCCTCCTCAGAAGCTGGGACTACAGGCGTGCGCCGCAACGCCCAGCTAATTTTTTGTATTTTTAGTAGAGATGGGGTTTCACCATGCTGGCCAGGCTGGTCTCGAACTCTCAATCCACCCGCCTCAGCCTCCCAAAGTGCTGGGATTACAGGCATGTGCCACTGCACCCGGCCAAAATATTACTATTATACATGTTCGCTCATTTATGAACCACAAACAAAAATACCTGTTACATACAAAAGAGAAATCTAGCCAAAGGGCTTCTCCTCTTTATAAAGCCACCAAAAGTAACCCCTTTTCTGTAGCTGAACTGGAATACCTGTCTCTTCCTCACTGATGCTAGTTTTCCAGCCTTTCCTCTGCTACAGCTGATGTCAGTAAGTATTCTTACCTTTTCTTACCCTGTTGTCACAGAATTTACCTCTTCATTGTTGCCAGTGGCTCCTAAAACCCTATCATCTTCTCTTTCTATCATAACCAGGGAACTCTGTTTCTTCCCTCTGTTTCTTTCTTCTTCTGCTATTCCTCTCCACCTCCTGTTGTTTCCTCTACTAACACTGAGGACTTCCTCATCACTCCTTGCTGTTATGATGGATTAAGGAAGGAAAAAAGGGGGCAGGGGGAACTCCATTATTCTTATCATTAATATATAGGAAGGAGAATGGGTTCTTCAAGTAGGAACTAATAACACACTTTCTAAACAGAAAAAAATGTTGATGATTTCTACACTGATTTCGATAAGAAAACTAAAGTACAATTTGCAAAGCACTTTAGGAACATAATTTATTGGCACACCAGGAATCTGAAATAGAATACGAAAATACACACATTGAACAGTACAGCAATATACATCTATGGTGATGCATAATGACTTGTTATCCATAGCTATTTAGAATACCCTAGCTCATACAGCTATTATTGTAACAGTGCTTGCTAATATGTTTGCTTCAGCCAACAAAAAAGCTCTATATCTTCTATCTACAAATTCAATACAGAGTACATATTCTAACTGAGACAACATCAAACTTAAGCCACAGAAATTTAAACTGTTACTATAGCAACTGTTGTTGCTAGTCTATACCGTCTCTATTTTGTTTAACTACTACTTTGAACTCCATAAAAGTAAAACTCAGAATGTAATACTCACCATCTGGAGGAAGCTGACTAGAAAATTCAGCTGGTAAAGTCAAGAGTGCATAATCTTTTAATGCTGCTAACCACAGGCGACTGAGTGTTGGTAGTTCAGGTTGTACCAGTGTTATTAAACTATCTGGTGGCAGTTCATCGATGGTACCACAGTCGTCATCATCATCATCAGTATTTTTAATTGCTCTTTTTGGTTTTGACTCTGCTTCCTTTTTAATATTCATAGCAACCACATATACCTAATATGATATTTAGGAGGACAAAATAGTAAGGCATAAGATAAAAAAATAAGATATTTTAAGTTATTATAAAAATACAGTTAAATCATCAAAGATAACTGGGTATAGATATTAGAAAGTATACACTTTGGCAGGGTGCGGTGGCTCACACCTGTAATCCCAGGACTTTGGGAGGCCAAGGCGGGTGGATCATGAGGTCAAGAGATTGAGACCATCCTGGCCAACATAGTGAAACCCTGTCTCTACGAAAAATACAAAAATTAGCCGGGCATGGTGGCGGGCACCTGTAGTCCTAGCTACTCCAGAGGCTGAGGCAGGGGAATTGCTTGAACCAGGGAGGCGGAGGTTGCAGTGAGCCGAGATCGCGCCACTGCACTCCAGCCTGGTGACAAAGTGAGACTCTGTCTCAAAAAAAAGAAAGTATATACTTTGATCAGGTGCAGTGGCTCATGCCTATAATCCCAGCACTTTGAGAGGCTGAGAATCACTTGAAGCCAGGAGGTCAAGACCAGCCTGGGTAATATAGCAAGACCCTAGCTCTACAAAAAATAACAAAAATGCTAGCCAGGCATGGTGGCACGTGCCTGTAGCCCCAGCTACTTGGGAGGCTGAGGCAGAAGGATCGCTTGAGCCCAGGAGTTCAAGGTTCCAGTGAGCTATGATCGTGCCACTGCATTCCAGCCTGGGCACCAGATTTGAGATCCTGTCTCAAAAAAAGAAAAGAAAAAGTACATACAACTCCATGATTTCCTGATAAACACAAAACAATAATTCCATTTGCTTTGGAGACATTTTTCTAAAAAAACTGTTCTGACTTCTGCCTATTCCTCTGATGGCATGTTCCTTGAGTAGGCTTCTCAGAGTTTTTTCTGGCTTCCCTCATTCTACTTTACAAAGCACCCCCCGCCCCCACTTTTTTTTTTTACCACAGGGTATAACTCTGTTTCTGCCTCCACCTTCCTAGACTTATTAGACAACCAGGCATTCAAAGTAAGCAGCTGAGAGGCGAAAGAGACATCAGAAAGGATTTCCATAAATATCCTTCTAAACTCCTTCTTACACAGACCTTAAATGATATTTTGCAATCTAGCATTTACAACAGATAGCCTGGCTAATATAATCTGCTAGTCACATACATTATCTGTATCCTTTCTCTCTAGTTTGTGAGCCAAAAAGACATAAAAGCAACTTTCCTAAAATATAATTTCAAAGATTCTTCTTCGTTGAATCATATTTATTTTCCTTTGTTTTGTAATACATTTAGGCTTTGGCTACTGGCACATACAAAGCTGAATAACGTATTAATGAGAAAACAAAAAAAGAAAGGAATGACAGCAAGCAAGAAAAGAATTGCTCTAGATAAAAATCTCGAGAAAACTGTCTTCCCTCCACAGTGTTACGTCCATTGTACCTAACGAGAAAGCCTAAGTATGGTATCTGTGTAGGTACACTGCAAGCTTCTTGATGAGAAGCACTGTGTCTTACCCCTATTCCTACACCAAGCAGACTTACAGCACAGAGAAAATATACAGCAATTGACTAAATTCTAAAATAGGGACTTTGGATCTCAAGTTATGAATATATTACAATCATATCTTCTAGTGAGTACATGCTTGTTTCCCCCCTAAATTTGTTATTACACTTTTTTTTTGAGATGGAGTCTCGATCTATAACCCAGGCTGGAGTGCAGTGGTGCGATCACAGCTCACTGCAATCTCCACCTCCCGGGTTCAAGTGATTCTCCTGTCTCACGGTCCAGGGTAGCTGGGATTACAGGCACACACCAGCATGCCCGACTAATTTTTGTATTTTTAGTAGAGACAGGGTTTCTCCACATTGGCCAGGCTGGTCTCAAACTCCTGACCTCAGGTGATCCATCTTTCTCAGCCTCCCCAAGTGCCCAGCCACTAACATTTTTAAGAAAATGTCACAATAAGCACTCTTAAGTCTATCCAGCCATTCATTCATCAAATCCTTACTAGGTAGGCACCTTTTGCCTTGAATTTGTTATTGTTCTAGGACTGGAAGCAAAAAAAAAACAAATAATACATAGTTTTTGCTTTCCATGAATTCACAAGCTAATATTATAATGAGAGGGAAATAAAAAGGTGCTTAAGAGAAGAAACTTTTAAAGATTTGGTTTTAATTATTTATCTTCTACAAAGATAATCTTTTTAATGCTTTATCTTCTAGTACACTCTACCCAGTGCATAGACAGTGTCTGGTACCTAATGAACACTTGGCAGTTTATGCAATGAGTGAATGAATCTCAGGGAACATCACAGATAAATGAATCTTAGCCTTGGGAGTGTGAGAAAGGTGAGACAGTTTTTAAGGACAGAAGTTGACTTGCTCATAGGCAGAGATGGAAAGGGAGCTTACAGGCAGAGGGAACAGCCAGAGCAAGAGCACAAAAACAGGAAACTGCATGGTAATCTAAGTAAAGTGCAAGTTTCTCATATAGACGGAGCACAGGTTATAAGCTGGAAGTAGCTGAAGTTTTTACTCTGCAGGCAATGGGGAAGCAAGGGTGTCACTGTAAGACTTTAAAGTCTATGTATGCATTTTTCCTCGACTTATAATCTTATTTTAATAATTATGCTATAAAAAGTTGGAAAAATAAGAGTTAAAAATGACTCATAACCTCAATTTCTGGGTTTTCATATTCTATCTTTGTAAGTTATAATTTTGATGTACAGAGATTCCGTATTTAGTTTTACTGATAAACATGTCATAGGGTTTTCCCATGTGAATACCAGTTTTCATAACCATTATTTTAATGACTTACAGTGGATGACCCATAATGTATCTACCAGTTTTCCTACAGTTGAAATTTTATATTTACTTCTAATTCTTTACTTAGCATTGGGAATCCTAGAAAGATGAAATACAGCTTTTGAAGACAAAAGATATTCATTTCTTCACATTATAAATAGTGTTGCAAGTAAACATTTTTGTAAACTTACCTCTTTTCCATATTTTGGATATTTTTCACTAGACTACAGGCCCAGAAATGGAATTACTGGGTCAGTGTTTACAAATATTTTTATGACTCTGAATAGACATTGCCAAATGCTTTCTAAAAAGGTTCTATATTTTATATTGCTACCTGCAATATATGAGAATATATCTTTCAGACCTATTTTAAAATAAATTTTTAGGCTTATTTTTCTTATAGATATTACACAAAAAAGGACAATCAGAAGCATAAGCAAAATGAAGAAAATTAAAACTACACATAATGCTACTACTCAGAAACAATGCTGTTAACAGTCTAGACAGTTATATAAACACGCTCAGTTTTTTACCTAATAATGTGTGCGTGCGTGTGTGTATAATTTCTACCCCAATTTTCTAGTCACTTAATATCATCATCTTTCAAGATCAAGAAATACATTTAGGTTATTTCCACTTTTTTGTGAATAATAACACCATAACAAATACCCTTGTAGCAGAACCTTGTGCGTATCCTTAAATATTCCTGAGAATAATGTGTGCAGTTTTTTAATTAATTAATCTTTTTTTTTTTTTTTGAGACAAGAGTCTCGCTCTTGTTACCCAGGCTGCAGTGCAATGGCGTGATCTTGGCTCACTGCAATCTCTGCCTCCTGGGTTCAAGTGATTCTCCTGCCTCAGCCTCCCACGTAGCTGGGATTACAGGCATGCACCACCATGCCAGGGTAATTTTGTATTTTTAGTAGAGACAGTGTTTCACCATATTGGCCAGGCTGGTCTCGAACTCCTGACCTCAGGTGATCCGCCTGCCTCGGCCTCCCAAAGTGCTGGGATTACAGGTGTGAGCCACCACGCCTGGCCTAGTGCGCAGTTTTAGAGGATGTACAGAGGAAGGTGCTGAAGACACAAAGAAGAGTAGACAGCACTGAGCTTCACAGTCTCCTCCTCACTCTCATGCCTAACTGATACCTCCTCCTATCCTCCATGTTTCAATGTAAACATCACTTTCTCCAAAAAGGCTACTTCTGAGCCTCCAGCCTATTGTAAGTGCCTCTGCTATGTGTTCCAAAACACTTTGTATTTCTCCTATGATAATGCTCCTTACCCTTTGGTACATCTACTTGTTTACCAGTTTGTCTTGCTCAGCAAATGTAATATATCTCACCCCTGTATTCTCAACTGCTAACCTGACAGAGCTGAAGTTAAACGACACTTTGTTGAATGAATCAGAGGGTGGGAAGTAAGGGAATGAGAAAAGTTTAGTCTTAGATTAGCGGAAAAGCTTAAAATAATTATAACTCCAATAGTCTTCCCTTAAACGTGGTTTCACTTTCTGTGGTTTCAGTTACCTGTTGCTGAATACCACGAAAATAGGGAAGTGAGATACTGAGCTGGTAGAGGAAGGAATTAGTTACTTCAATACTGGAGGGCAGATGATAAGAATTCAATAGTAACTGGCAGAAGGAATTTAGAAAAATGAATTTAAAACAACGTAATTATATATTTTTTAAAGTGACTGTGAGAATGAAAAAGGTCAAACTAGCTATTAAAAAACAAAACAAGCTGGGCACTGTGGTGCATGCCTGCAGTCCCAGCTACGCGGATGGCTGTGGCAGAAGGACTGTTTGGGCCCAGGAGTTCAAGTCCAGGCTGGGCAACAAAGCAAGACCCTACCTTTAAAAAAAAGAAACAAAACCCCTATGGCCTCAATATCAAGGTGGCAAGTCACCTGAAATTTAATCAAATAAAAGATTTTTGGCATAAAATATTTTCTGTTATATTTTTGAGTTTTTCCGACCTAATTTCCTCATATTATGTAGGAGAGCCCTTCCTCAATATAGAGGTTTTCAGTACACTGATTAATATATTTTCAAAAAGTATTCCATATCAAGGGTTAGTTTTTAAAAAACAAAAAATTTTTTACCAACAAGAGTAGAGGAACATTTTCTCATGGATGAAGAAATGGGTCAAAAACAATAGGTTGTGGTTTAGTCGTTACCTCTGCCCAAGCTTTAAGAACAGCCAGTTTTTCCATGGTCGTGGCACTCTCTCGGTACAGCTGGCTGGAAGATCCTTTTCCAGCCTGAACTTTGTCCAGAGAAGAAACAAGAAGATTGTGTACTCGACGGAGATCATTGAGATCACTGACAACTCCACTTCCTATCCATGTACTACATACCTAGACAAAGAGAATTCAAAAACTTTTGTGTAAAAAAACTTAATGCTATATAAGAAAATGGAATAAATGACTTTTTTCCTAGAAGATAAAACACAAAACCAAAGAACAAAACAAACTACCCAATGCTATGCTTTATTATTATTATTATTATTATTATTTTGAGACAGAGTTTTGCTCTGTCACCCAGGCTGCAGCGGAGTGGCGTGATCTTGGCTCACTGCAAGCTCCGCCTCCTGGGTTCAAAAAATTCTCCTGCCTCAGCCTCCCGAGTAGCTGGGACTACAGGCAAGTGCCACCACACTTGGCTAATTTTTTTGTATTTTTAGTAGAGACGGGGTTTCACTGTGTTAGCCAGGATGGTCTCGATCTCCTGACCTCGTGATCTGCCTGCCTCAGCCTCCCAAACTGCTGGTATTACAGGTGTGAGCCACCGTTCCCAGCCAGTATTATTTTTAATATCAATGGTAAGCATAGATTTTATTGTACTCCTATGTAGAAAACAAAATAGTATTTACTTAACATGTTTCCACCATGTACTTTAACAAAAATGTTAACAGAAATAATTTTCCACCCAAAGCAGTTCAGTCTTGAATAATTCAACAAAATTTCTGCTTACCACAGGAAAAGGGTTATGCTTGCTGCTATAAAGGGGACTTAAAAAAAAAAAAAAAAAAGAGGCTGGGCGCAGTGGCTTACACCTGTAATCCTAGCACTTTGGGAGGCCAAGGCAGGTGGATCACGAGGTCAGGAGATTGAGACCATCCTGACCAACATGGTGAAACCCCACCTCTACTAAAAATACAAAAATTAGCTGGGCGTGGGCATGGTGGCGTGTGTCTGTAATCCCAGCTGCTCGGGAGGCTGAGGCAGCAGAATCGCTAGGGAGCCAGAGGTTGCGGTGAGCCGAGATCGCGCCACTGCACTCCAGCCACGACAGGGCGAGACTTTGTCTCAAAAGAAAGAAAGAAAAAAAAAAAGGAATAGGAAAAAAAAAATCTAGTCCCTACCCTCAAGTAAGAAAACACAGATTGAATGAACACATGGGAATGTTTTATGACTGTAATATGGGACACTTAAAAACAGACAAGGGAGAAATTAATTCTAGCAGGAGGAATGGGAATGTTTAGGTGTCAAAGAGGTTTGTGTGTATAGACATAGGAGAGTTACATGAGGAACAGATGTGATTAGGAAAGTTAATTGGGATTAGATTAAGGTAAAATTTACATTCCATGGAAAATGAATTTAGACTTCATTCTGTAAGCAACTGTGAGTTTCCATGGCCTCTGGACAGGGGGATCATATTATTAGAATTGTGCTTTAGGAAAACTGTTCCAGTACTTATGTATAAGAAAAAATGTATATAGACAGTAAGTTAATATGTTAAGTGTCTTTTACAATACCATAGAACAGAGATGATATGGATCAAACTGGGAATGGAATAAAAAAGGAGAGGCATCTGAGACAGACTTGTAGTTAGAAATCCCAGGATATGGAAACCAATTAGCTATTTTAGGGGGTGGGTGAAGGGAGATACAAAAAGAGCAAGGAATCAAAAATTTCCAAATGCTGATTGTTGAAGCTTCTGACTTGAATGGAAGGAAGGTGATACTACTGCTTTACAGGGATGATAGGGGAAACAAAGGAAACTAAGTGGAGATGAGAAGTGAGACAGCGTGATTTTAATTTTGAACATTTTTACATGCGGCATTCAAAGTGCCACTAAGAGACTTGTGGAAAGATATTCAGCAGGCAATTAAAAACTTGGGTCTGGATTTCAGGAGCAAGTTCAAGGGTAATTACATAACCCTAGGAATTCCCACACAAAGGTGATAACTAAAGTATTATTAAATTTTTTTCAAGGACAGTTTTAAACAAAAAAAATAAAGCCTTAAAGCCAGACCAGATGGAATATAGTTACAATTAAGGGACAAGTAGAATAAGAATAAAGAAAGAAATTGAAAAGAAAATACCAGAAAAACAAAAGAAAAACCACGGAACTGCAGTGACAATGGAGCCAAGGGAAGAGTTTCAAGAAGGAAGGGGTGGTCTCAGAGTGTCACCTTTATCAACAATAATTACATGTCCTTACTTTCTTTTTTTTTTTTTTTTTTTGAGACAGAGTCTCACTCTGTCACCCAGGTTGGAGTGCAGTGGCGTGATTTTGGCTCACTGCAACCTCCGCCTCCCGGGTTCATGCCATTCTCTTGCCTCAGCCTCACGAGTAGCTGGGACTACAGGCGCCTAACACCACACCCGGCTAATTTTTGTATTTTTAGTAGAGACGGGGTTTCACCATGTTAGCCAGTATGGTTTTGATCTCCTGACCTCGTGATCTGCCTGCCTCAGCCTCCCAAAGTGCTGGCATTACAGGCATGAGCCACCGCGCCCGGCCACATGTCCTTACTTTCTTATCTGAAATCCTTGGACCAAGATTTTTTTCAGAGTTCACAACTTTTGGGTAAAAGGTAATAAGGTACCTGAACCTCATTAAAGAATACACCTAGCAAGATGTGTGGCAGCACCCCATAATTAACACACAGATGTATCTGCAACAAAATGTATTACAAATCACAATAAGAAAGATTAACCAATGCTACATTCTCACTTAGCTTTACATCAGAGCCAAATGAGTACAAGTCAGCTCAGGTTTTGCTGCCAAATAAATGATTAAAAAAGCTTTTGATTTTCACAGCATTTGGATTTCAAATCATGACTAATGGACTTGAGTTCCTATATTGAAAACATTATAAAAGTGGAGAATAAGTATTTATGTCAAATTTTATTCTCAAAGAATTCAAAACTAATTTTAATAAAATTAATAAGGACATTTTTAACTGATTGTTACCAATTAAGGAGATACTGATGGCAAAACTTAAAATGCCAGTCAAAACTGCTGAAAAATAATTAAATTTAAAGTGAAAAGAAATTAAATATGAACATGAAAAGAAAGAGCTGTTACTCCCAAGGAAACTAAAGAACATATGGGAAAGATTTGATAAATATTTCTGTGAAATTTGGTAGAAATATAAATAAAAAATTGGGGAAAATTATAAAGATTAGGAATTTGGCACTAAGCTTTCTTTGTAAAAACCTAAGTACTTTCTTCACATTAAAGAATCAGAAACTAGGCCGGGCACAGTGGCTCACCTGAGGTCAGGCATTCAAGACCAGCCTGGCCAACACGGTGAAACCCCGTCTCTACCAAAAATACAAAAATTAGCTGGGCGTGGTGGCACACACCTGTAATCCCAGATACTTGGAAGGCTGAGGCAGGAGAATTGCTTGAACTTGGGAGGCGGAGGGTGCAGTGAGCTGAGATCATGCCACTGCACTACAGCCTGGGCAACAGAGGGAGACTGTGTCTCAAAAAAAAAAGACAGGTGCGGTGGCTCGCACCTGTAATCCCAGCACTTTGGGAGGCCCAGGTGGGTGGATCACCTGAGGCCATGAGCTCGAGACCAGCCTGGCCAACATGATGCAACCCCGTCTCTACTAAAAATACAAAAAATTAGCTGGGCATGGTGGCGTACACCTGTAATCCCAGCTACTCAGGAGGCTGAGGCAGGAGAATCGCTTGAACCTGGGAGGTGGAGGGTGCAGTGAGCCAAGATCATGCCACTGTACTCCAGCCTGGGCAACAAGAGCAAAATTCCGTCTCGAAAAAAAAAAAAAGAATCTGAAACTAGAATCACAGATAATGCATTTTTGTTTATGAAGAATGACAAAGTAGCATTAAATTAGTAATATTCAGAGAAAAGACTTTGCCCTACATCAAAAGATTGGTGAATGAATGTACATTTTAAAATTTTATGCTGAAATAAAATATTTAAGTATGCATTATGTTCATGATCTGACCCTACTTTAAATGATTTTTTATTGATCCACTGATTACTGTACCCAGTTGTGTGACATCTGAGGGTCCTTCCTATAATATCTAAGAGTTACCCTGATTTTAAAGTTTCTTAACATGGCATTTGTTCTAACAAACAGGCTGGGATATCATTAAGCCAACTCCTTACTTTCCTTAAAGGAAAGGAACTTGTAACCTACTGCTTTACCTGTTAGGAAACCAGGTTTCCTCCCAGCTAATAGAAGGAAAGGAGGTCACAAATTTAAGCCTGCCACTAGAAAAAAAGAAACTTCTTATAAAAAAAAATGCAACTAGGGCCACAAAAGAAATAAGTTTAAGGCAAATTCAGTACTCATATACAAGATAAAATTCTAATAGCCTTTGCTTTTCTAATCATCAGGAGCATTGTAGGAGATTTTGTCTGCTTAAATGCTGTGCTCTGAAACGTCATCATGATACACTTATTTACATATGGACAGTAATTTTTTGATATTTGTGTGGCAGTATCCCAAACCAAATTACCTAGTCGAAGGTTTGCATCACGATCCAGAGACCTATCTCTTACCAACAACGTTTCTTTTCTCTCTGGTCTCCTGTCTGTGGAAAGAGTTAATTTCTCTGAAGACTGCCATTAAGGCAGCAGGCTTCAGAGATACCAATTTCAAAAATGGAAGGAAGGGGCAAACTCGCATTCAGCTACAGAGAGGATAAAGTCAGAATTTTAAACCTATTATTGCAGAATCTTCTCTGCATAGAGGTCACATGAAGCTTGGCCATGGATTCTAAGCAAAAATGATGGACCACAGCACCGTACTCCAGAAAACTAGGAAGAAGAGAGTTGCTTATCTTCTGTCTTTAGGTAAGCAGACAAATAAACTGATTACCTAAAAGATTAGAGCTTAATACATGAATCCTTTTTCAAAATGAAGCATATGAAAAAGAGAAACTGATTAAAGGAAAAAGAAAATACGCATTTTTTGGGGCAGGGTGTGGTGGCACATGCCTGTAATACCAGCACTTTGGGAGGCCAAGGTGGGTGGATCACGAGATCAGGGGTTTGAGACCAGCCTGACCAACATGGTGAAACACTGTCTCTATTAAAAACACAAAAATTAGCTCGGAGTGGTGGCAGGCACCTAATCCCAGCTACTCAGGAGGCTGAGGCAGAAGAATTGCTTGAACCCGGGAGGCGGAGGTTACAGTGAGCAGAGATCGCACGCCACTGTACTCCAGCCTGGGTGACAGACTGAGACTCAGTCTCCAAAAAAAAAAAGAAAATGTACGTTTTTTGGTGGTTTTGTGAGTCTCTGCAGATATAATAAGGCGAGAATAATTCCCTGGGATTAATTTTGCAACGAAATGTCTATATTGTGAAATTCTCCTTAGTATGATTTAATACCCACAAACTAGCAAAATTTTCATAATGTGTGGTCAAAAACAATGTTTCGACCACAATGTTTATTACCTAATTATTATTTCATCATTTCACACAGAATAAAAAGGAAAACTGCCATTGTTGTATTTCCAAGATAAAAATATTATTTTGTTTTTCCTCTCTCTTTTTTTTTTTTTTGAGACAGGGTCTCGCTCCGTTGCCCAGGCTGGAGTACAGTGGCACAATCTTGGGTCATTGTAGCCTTGACCTCCTAGGCTCAAGATATCCACCAACCTCAGCCTCCCGAGTAGCCTGGACTACAGATGTATGTTACCATGCCCAGCTAATTTTTGTATTTTTTGTAGAGACGGGGTTTCCCCATGTTGCCCAGGCTGATCTCAAACTCCTGAATTCAAGCGATCCTCCCATGTTGGTCTCCCAAATTTTTCTCTATTCCTTCACACAAGTTAAATTCTAAGATATCTATGAATGTATAGAAGACAACTATACAAAGTCCCATTTTTCTTCTTACCTGGCAAGCTTTTGCTATTATATCTGATGGTGTATCTTGTGAAAAGGCTGGTCTTAGAGCAGCTCCCACCTAGAAAAATAAATAAAGCATTTTATTTTTTACTTTTATTTTTTGAGACACGGTCTTACTCTATCACCCAGGCTGGAGTGCAGTGGTGCGATCTCGGCTCATTGCAACCTCTGCCTCGTAGGCTCAAGCGATTCTCCTCCCTCAGCCTCCGAAGTAGCTGGAATTATAGGCATGCACCACTACTGCCAGGCTAATTTTTGTATTTTTAGTAGAGACAGAGTTTCACCATGTTGGCCTGGCTGGTCCTGAACGCCTGACCTCAAATGATCCACCCACCTCGGCCTCCCAAAGTGCTGGGATTACAGGTGTGAGCCACCGTGCCCGGCCCAAAGCATTTTATTTTTAAAGGTAAGTAGTAAACATAAAGCCTCTTGTGTGTTTGGAGATGAAAACACACAAAAACACTTCTATGTTCCTTTCCTTTTTATGACCTCTCCCTTATCTCTTTTCAGTTATAATAAACTCAATCATATCCTTTTTCTTTTGCTTTCCAGGAGGTTATCATTATCAAGTCTATATGAATGTTATATCAAGTAGGCAATAATCTTGTTTTTTTTCTTGTTTTTGTTTCATAGCAAACAGGATTTTCTGACAAAGTCACGTTATCAGACATACCAAAAATTGCTGTTGTTAGATTTTTTTCTATCTATATTTTTCTAAACCTATTTCTAACAGTATTTACCTTATGAGTGAATCTCAAATCTGGATCAATTTATTTAAATAACTGATTAGTACTAAAGATTCACGGTCACTCAATGACCCTAAAGGTCATTTCACCTCAAAAGGAGATGCTTTAAAAAGCTGCTCAAAAACATTAATTTATGCATTTTTGTTATTAATAAGTAGAGGAATATGAGCTTTTGTTTTAAATAAGCCAATATCAGTCATAGATTCTTAGCTATATTAGATATAACAAGTATAAGCTGAATACAGGAGTAAGATGTAGTCAGCTCCTATGTTGAGATATTCTTCCCTTACCACAGAGATCCAGTTGGTCAGGTATATCAATAGTAGTTTGGAAATGAATCGAGACTCCCTCTCTATGACTAAAGACAGATGGTAATTGATCACAATATGTGAGCTAGTATTGGATTCTGTACTGGAAGAGAAAGAATACTATATCAACTAGGTTACTGGGTTGACTGACACAGCTGGAATATGATAGATTATGTAAAAGTATATATCATTGTTGAATTTCTTGAGGTTACCTATTCTGTTGTCACATAAGACAATGTTCTTGTCCTATGAAAATATAGTCTAAAATGCTCAAGGGTAAAAAAAGCACATGATTTAAATAATTTATTTTTAAATGGTTTAGGAAAAAATGTGTGTGTGTTGGGGGAAGAAAGAGAGAGAATCATTGTTAAAGCAAATGAGGCAAAATTAACAATTGGCAAATATGAATATGGGGTGTAAGATAGTTTTTTTGTACTATTCTTGCAGCTTTTCTGTAAATTTGATATCATTCTTTTTTTTTTTTTTGAGATGGAGTCTTGCTCTCCCACCCCGCAAGCTGGAATGAAGTGGCGCGATCTCAGCTCACTGCAACCTCCACCTGCCAGGTTCAAGCAATTCTCCTTCTCAGCCTCCCAAGTAGCTGGGATTACAGGCCCGGCTAATTTTTTATTTTTAGTAGACATGGGGTTTTGCCATGTTGGCTAGGCTGGTCTCGAACTCCTGACCTCAGGTGATCCACCTGCCTTGGCCTCCCAAAGTGCTAGGATTACAGGCATGAGCCACCGCGCCCAGCAATAGCATTTCTTTCTTTCTATTTTTTGAGATGGAGTCTCACTCTGCTGCAGCCTCTGCCTCCCTTGTTCAAGCAATTCTCCTGCCTCAGCTTCCTGAGTAGCTGGGATTATAGGAGCCTGCGACCACGCCCAACTAATTTTTTTATTTTTAGTAGAGACGGGGTTTCACCATGCTGGTCAGGATGGTCTCCAGCTCCCAACCTCAGGCGATCTGCCCACCTTGACCTCCCAAAGTGCTGGGATTACAGGCATGAGCCACCGCCCCCAGCTGGCGATATCATTTCTAAATAAAAAGTTTTAAAAAACCCCATCATTCCAATAGGTTGGGTATTTGGGAGTAAACAATTGTATACAGGTTTTCTATAGCCAGTTGGGCTAGAAGCTCTAACTTCTTCACTTATACTTAACATGCAAAAACAACAGATTATACATTATTCACATTTTAAATTTTTTATATATTTGAGCACAACTTTTAGATGAGGTATGGTGCACTGGAGTGAAGATTTTGCCATAATCACACACAAAAAAATCTGTTACTTCCTTGTTAACAAAATTTTTTTATCCTTCATATAATCCCCCACTGCTAGGATTAGTCTACTGTGCCTCATTTGAATAACTTAAGTACAGGTACAAATCTCAGGAGCAACAAGTAGATCTCTCTTTGAATGAAATAAAAAATCAGCCGGGCATGGTGCCTCACACCTGTAATCCCAGCACTTTGGGAGGCCGAGGTGGGTGGATCACGAGGTCAGGAGATCGAGACTATCCTGGCTAACATGGTGAAACCTCATCTCTACTAAAAACACAAAAAAATTAGCCAGGCGTGGTGGTGGGTGCCTGTAGTCCCAGCTACTAAGGAGGCTGAGGCAGGAGAATGGCATGAACCTGGGAGGCGGAGCTTGCAGTGAGCCAAGATTGCGCCACTGCACTCCAGCCTGAGCGACACAGTATCTAATTCTTTCAGTAATACTTTTTTTTTTTGAGACGGAGTCTTGCTCTGTCACCCAGGCTGGAGTGCAGTGGTGTGCTCTCGGCTCACTGCAACCTCCGCGTCCCGGGTTCAAGCAACTCTCCTGCCTCAGCCTCCCGAGTAGCTGGGACTACAGGCATGTGCCACCATGCCCGGCTAATTTTTTGTATTTTTAGTAGAGACAGGGTTTCACCATGTTAGCCAGGATGGTCTCCATCTCCTGACCTCGTGATCCGCCTGCTTCGGCCTCCCAAAGTGCTGGGATTACAGGCGTGAGCCACCATGCCCGGCCTCAGTAATACCTTTAACTGTTGTTATTAAGAGTTAATTTATCCTTCATTATACAAGGGGCAACTGCTATCTATTTCTAAAAATGCTTATGAAGGTTTGCCATATAAAAATAACGGCAGCAAATCCACAACACTCTTTTGAAGGTTCCTTTTATCTCTTAAAGGGCAGGGCTAAATATCTAAACACAAGACTGGAAAGCTGAGCTGGAATTTCTATTCTAGTTTTATCACTAATATGTTATCACAACTTAAAAATAGTGACAACAGCTTGACACTTATTTCTTCATTTGTGGGGTGACTAAACCTAGGTAACAGACAATGGAGATAAAGAGATGCATTCTACAGAAATAAACAGATTGCAGTTCCAAATGCAGTCCTCCAGGAAGTCTGCACTTCTTCAGTAATCTTTCAAAAGATCAATTTTAAGTTCTTAAATAAACAGAAAATCTCACATTAGCCTGATACTGCTCCAGTATCACATGACCTGGAAATTCTGGCTCAGGCACAGACGCAAACTTCTTGATAATGTCTTCAAGCGCCTGGAGCCCAGCCATTCGCAGCTGGTTGCTATGATCAGTTGCAGCCATGAATGCCATGCGAATGAGGTCAGAGAGATGAAGTACCAAGAGGTCATCTAAAAATAAAAATAGAATGCAAAAATGAAAACTTTTCCAAAAATAAGTGTAATAACATAAAAATATGAAATGAAATAAATTTTTGATAAAAAACACAATCCACATATTTCACAACTTTGAAAATAGCAAAGATATTATATTCAAGACAACTTCCATATCAATCTTTCAAGAATAGTGATATACAATACAGTAATGTTGATGATGTTATAGGACGTACAATGATATGTTATGCAAAATACTCTTAACGTAACTTTCCCAAAATGAGTTTCTGATCCTTTAAGAACAAAGGCTTGGCAGACTTTTTTGGTAAAGAACCAGATAGTTAATATTTTTGGCTTCATGAAAGAAAATAGACTCTTGGGACCCCAAAACTCACTATGCCAAAGAGAAAGTGAAGCTTGGGAACTGAGTCTTGCAATACTGCCTTTTGTTCCCAGGTAGCTGTAATTTCACAACTGTGTGTCATTGCCTCATTTTAAGCCAGGTTCCCACAATGATAGAAGGCCAAAAATCTTCCTAAATGGCCTCCTCTCACAAATTGCTCACAAGGAATCTTTCAGAATACATACCCTCCGCTAAGAACCAGCCCTAAAACCAAGTTCTGTTGAATCTCGCCCTGACAATGTCAATTACCAGCTTATTTTCACAGGTATAGGACAATGACAAGATGAGAAATCATCCCTCTCTCTATGCTGTGGCCAATGTGTAACTGACTTTTTCCTGTATTCCCCCTTTTCACATGTAAAATGTAGATTTACTGAGGCTAGGCAGGGCGAAGTGGCTCAGCCTGTAAACCTAGCACTCTGGGAGGCTGAGGTGGGTGGATAGCTTGAGCTCAAGAGTTTGAGACCAGTCTGGGAAACATGGTGAACCCCATCTCTACAAAACATACAAAAATTAGCTGGGCATGGTGGCGTGGACCTGTAGTCCCAGCTACTCAGGGGGCTGAGGTAGGAGGATCCTTTGAACCTGGGAGGTCAAGGCTGCAGTGAGCCGAGATCACGCAACTGCACTCCAGCCTGGGTGACAAAGTGAGACCCTGTTTCAAAAAAAAAAAAAAAAAAAAAAAAAATTTACTGAGGCTAATCAGAGCCTCATAGGAATATAATAACCATCTGATCCCTGCTTACCCTTCATTCCCTTTTTTTTCCTTCCTGCTGTTCTTTCTTCTTTAAATAAGGAAGTTCCCAAAACCCCCTTTGGAAAAAACACAGGTCACAGATGCTCCTGTTACCTGTGTTTTTTCCCAGGTGAATCCTTAACCTTGGCTAATAAACCTCTATCAATTGATATCTGCTTCAGTCACTTTTTGGTTCACACTTTATAGGCTATATTATCTCTTTTTATCATTTTTTTTTTTTTTTGAGATGGAGTATTGCTCTGTTGCCCAGGCTGGAGTGCAGTGGTGTGATCTTGGCTCACTACAAACTCTGCCCCCGAAGGGTTCAAGCGATTCTCCTGCCTCAGCCTCCCAAGGAGCTGGGATTACAGGCACCCAACACCACGCCTAGCTAATTGTTGTATTTTTAATAGAGATGGGGTTTCACCATGTTGACCAGGCTGGTCTCAAACTCCTGACCTTGTGATTCGCCCACCTCGGCCTCCCAAAGTGCTGGGATAACAGGCGTGAGCCACCATGCCTGGGCTCAGGCTATATTATCTCCATTGCAACTACTCAACTCCACTGTTACGGTGCAAAAGCAGCCACAGACAATACGTATAGAAATGAGTGTGCTGTGCTCCAATAAAACTTTATTTACAAAAAACGCTGTAGGTTGGATTTGGACTGTAGGCTGGAGTCTGCCAATTCTAGAAAAACTCTTGTCAGGAAACTTAAATCTACAAAATAAGAAGGAAACGACCTTTATAGTAAGATATGGAAAAGGGAAATGTTTTTCCTTTTAGCCCTAGAGTAAAAGCTGTCCTGGATCTGTATGAACAAAGTTTAAAAGCAAGTCTCAAAATAATTAAAATGATACCAAGTAATTTAACTACATCCCAGAACAAAGTCCAAAATTATTTTGGAATACACCAAAATCCAGCACTAATATCGTAAAACTTACAGTGTCTGACATCTAATAAAAAATTACCAAGAATGCAAAGAAGTAGGGAAATCTGTCTCACAACAAAGAGAGAGAGAGAAAAAAATCAGTGAATAGAAACAAGTCTAGAAATGAAAAAGATAAGATAATTAGACAGGGAACTTTAAATAGCTATTATCAATATGTTTCCTATGTTCAAAGAAGGAAAAGAAAAGCACGAAAATAATTAAGGGAGAAATGAAAGGTAGAAAAAATTCACAAAGGGGAATTTAGAGATATAAAGTAAAATATCTGAAATGAAAACTACACTGGATAAAATTAATAGAGATTAAATACTAAAGATCAGTGAACTTAAAAGACTTAGCAACACAAATTATCTAAAGAAATTATTAAGCTCAAGGTCTATGAAGTTCTTCAGGAGGCTTCAAAACCCACAAAGTCTTTTTGAAGCAGTGACATATCTATGGTTCAGCCTGATCCCCAAGTAGTTCCTATTTAAAGAAGTTTTTGTTGTTATTGTTGTTGTCAAAGTTATAAGATGTGTATCTTCATATTTTTTCATGTGCCTACCAAAAAAACTAATTTTAGAATCTTGAGTTTAAAAAGAATATCTGGCCAGGTGCACTGACTCATGTTTGCAATCCTAGAACTTTGGGAGGCCAAGGCGGGCAGATCACTTGAGGCCAGGAGTTTGAGACCAGCCTGGCCAACATGGTGAAACCTCGTCTCTACTAAAAATACAAAAATTAGCTGGGCATGGTGGCAGGTGCCTGTAATGTCAGCAGCTCAGGAGGCTGAGGCAGGAAAATCGCTTGACCCCAGGAGGCTGAGGCTGCAGTGAGCCGAGATCACAGCACCGCACTTAGCTTGGGTGACAGAGCAAGACTCTGTCTCAGAAAAAGATAAATAAATAAAATAAAAAATAAAAAGAATATCAGTTGCTTTGTGGGTGGGAGGCAAGCAGAGAAGGCAAAACATTTGGCTAGAAGCCCGCAGTGCTTCCTCACCTATAGGAAGCAAAAACACACCACCAGTAAAAGCAAGGTTTTGAACTAAGTATGTTGAAGAGATATCTGCACTCTCATGTTTACTGCAGGACTATTCACAATAACTGAGATATGAACCAACCTGTGTCTATCAATTGATAAAGAAAATGTGGTATAAATACATAATGGAATACTATTCAGCCATAGAAAAGAATAAAGTCCTATTATTTGAGACAACATGGATGAACTTGGAGGCATTAGGTTAAGTGAAATACATCAGGCACAGAAAAATACCACATGATCTCACTCATACGTGGAATCTAAAAAAGTTAATCTAACAGAAGTAGAGAGTAGAATGGTGGTTACCAGAGGTTAAGGGTAAGATGGGGATATGTTGGTCAAAGTACTTGGAATTACAGTTAAATAGGAGGAATAAGTGTAAGAGATCTACTCTATAGCACGGTGACTATACTTAATGACAATACACTGTATTCTTGAAAAATGCAAAGATGGTGGATGTTAAGTGGTCTCACACAAAAATGATAACTAGGTGAGGTAATGCATTTGTTAATTTGCTAGATTTAACTATTCTACAATGTATACATACTTCAAAACATCTTGTTGTACATGATATATATATTTGTAAGTCAATTAAAAAATTTTTGCCCAACTGATAAGCTAGAAAAGATGGTAATTATGTTATATGTATTTTACTACAACAAAAAATTGAGAAACAAACAAACAAGAATGACGTATAATAAACTACTGCCAAAATTTGGGAGAAAATTCCCAAGGCAGTACGAAGTAGATTAAAATGGGTCTACTTATATTATGCCAACCTAAAAGTAAATAAAAAGACCTATTATTCCTCCTGCACTCTATCACCTAATTTACAAAGTCTAGGACTATATCAATCTACCAAACCAAAATCTAGGTAATTGTTTCTGGAACGAGAGCGCCACTTTCCCCAACAACCAGAGTGCTGCTGCTTCTCTGCCCATCTCTATGTCTACCCTTCCTCAAAGCAAGACCTCCGTCTTTTTTCTAAATCCTAGGAAACGAACTCTTGAAAAGGTGGGAATGAGAAGGGGACTGAGCAAAAACTTCAAAGTGGAAAGATAATTCGGTGGTTTATTATATTTGGGGAGTAGTAATTCCCTACAATTAAAGCATAGGAGATAGGAAGATGAAGAGATGAAGATGATAGAGGAGAGCCTGAATAGCACATTTATTGGGTCTATACTTTTTCATATACTCTGCCATGACTGTTCAGAATCAGAATGGCAGGCGGTGATGTTAGAAAGCATCCTGTTAGAAAGGATCCAGAACAAAATATGCCAGACACTGGAATCTAGGTGGGAGCTGTTACAACAGCTTACCATCCAACTACAGATGGGAAATACATGAACAACAGAGAACATGGGCAATCCACCCCCACACTGAAAGAAAATTCCAAATATGGAGAATACTCTTCTCTTTCAAGAATATATAAACAATTAAGTTTATTAAAGAAAAATGCAACCAGGGAAAAGAACGATTCTGAAGATTCAGAGAAATGGCTAATCTCTGGAAACAGTGTTCTATAAAAACCAGAATTAAAAAAAAAAATCATGCGGCATCCTCGATAGGATGAAAAGAATCCTGGCTGCTATGGTATAAAAACAGAAAACTTTAGAGAGTAAAAAGGATATGATACAATGGAGGTGGGAGAAACGTAGACAAATTACAGGAAAATTAAAAAAAATTAAAGCAGACTTAAGACTACTAATGAAGGCAGAAAAAAGCAAAACATCAATGTATAAAGAAAAAACCTGTGAGGATCTCTGAGAACTAAGGTAAAAGGACAAGACACAATAAGGAAGAAAAATAAGTTAAGAAATCCAAAGAAAGAAAGGTCAACCTAAGGATTTTCACTATTCCCTAAATGTAGTATGCACACTTATGATTCCTTGGCTTTACAAATTCTTACTTCCTCTGATTCTTTTTATTTACTTATTTATTTATTTGGCAATCAGCTTTTTCATGTTGAATCCCTCTGCTTCTAATAAACCAGTGTAGTAGGCAGAATATTAGCACCCCAAAATCTCCACACCTAATCCCTAGAACCTGTGAATATGTTACCTTGCAGGGCAAAAGGGACTTTGCAGATGTGATTAATTAAGGTTATGGAGTCTAAAACATGGAGACTGGCCTAAATTATCAAGGCAGACCCAATCTAATCACATGAGTCCTTAAAAGCAGAGCACCTTTCCTGGCTGCAGTCAGAGACATGTGACGACTGAAGAAGCATCAGAGAGATTTAACGCTGCTGGCTTTGAAGAGAGAGAGGGGGCCGTGAGCCAGGGAGTGCAGGCAGCATATACAAGCTGGAAAGAAAAGGAAAGGGATGCCCCCTAGAGCCTCTAGAAAGGAACACAGCCCTGCCGATGCCTTGATGTTAGCCCAGCGAGACTCTTGTTGGACTTCTGACCTACAGAACTGTAAGATGATAAACTTGTGTGATTTTAAACCAAGTTTGTGGGCATTTGTTATAGCAGCAATAGAAAACTAATGCCACCAGTCTCTTCTAACCCTTTCTCTGCCTTTAAAACTAATCTTCAAAATAACCTCTTCTGTGACGTCTTCCCTGGCTTTATAGGAAATGAATACTACGTGTTTTTTAATGTTCTCAAAGTACTTTAACATACTACTATTGGGACATGCCATAACTATTTGACTGAGAAGTCTGTCTCTCTGTCTTCTAGGCTATAAGTTCTTCCAGGGTATGGACTATGTTTTTTTCTTCTATGTATCCCTACCGTATACCAAAAAACAGGATGCAGTAAATATTTGCTGAATAATGACATGAACAAAAACACTATGTTCATGATGTATTGTGCTTTGCTGATAACCTATATTCAGAGTCTCATTTTATACATGTTGTACTACTGTTTTACAGTTTGTATGTTTTTGAGACAGAGTCTTGCTCTGTCGCTCAGGCTGGAGTACGCTGGCATGATCTCGGCTCACTGCTACCTCCGCCTCCTGGGTTCAAGCGATTCTCCTGACTCAGCCTCCTGAGTAGCTGGGACTACAGGCATGTGCCAGGATGCCCACTAATTTGTTGTATTTTTAGTAGAGATGGGGTTTCAGCATGTTGGCCAGGCTGGTTTTGAACTCCTGACCTCAAGTGATCCACCCGCCTCAGCCTCCCAAAGTGCTGGGATGTAATTACAGGCACGAGCCACCGCACCCAGCCTGTTTGTTTTAAAAATATGTATGTGAGCTCTGCTGCTTCTTATACACAATGAAACAACCCAAAAGGCATTTTCAATTCATAGACGTCAATATTGTTAACACATACAATTTGTCTTCAGATATTTAAAAAATGACTGGGTGATGAAGAGACAACAAACTATAGGATAAGGAATCTGTTACTCTATCACCTCTCAATTTCTCTGGGTCTCTTCAACTATGAAATGAAGGTACTGGGTCTGATGGTCTCTTTGTAAATTCCCTATAATAACAGATTCAGGGGATACATGGTATAAAAAGTTTACAAAAGATAAAAAATAATAAGATAAAAGTTGTTTCCATAATAAACAATTTTCACCTTTTCAAAAATACCTAATAGCACTTCTGAAATCTGAGAGTTTGAAATCTACCAGTGCATTCATGAATTCTGATACTCTCCATGGCTGGGGACGGCAAAGCTCACTTTATTTATATGCCTTAAAATTTTACCATTTCCTTTCCGCTGAAATGCTAAAATCCAGGACAACATACTGAGAAAACCTAAGTAACTGCCATCATTATCCTTTGGGCAAATGATTAAATAGACACACAGATCAATCTATCTTGTGGACCACCTTCTTCAACTTATCTTCCCAATAGGAATCAGAAGATGACTAGTATGCAGAGGGGACAGAAAACTAAGATGAAAGGCAAGAGAACTTACAATAAATAAATGGCATATTCTAAAGCACACTATATCCGTCGCAGTAAAATATCTCATAGCAGCAAAATATCTCAAGGTGTAAAAATGCTTTGGGGAAAAAGTACTGATTTTAAATTTACTTGTAGGGTTTCGAAGTTTAGCAGAACGTGCCAAGGCAAGATCAAAGTGAGCCTGGTCTGCATTCTCACACAAATTGATGATTCGACACAGGCAATCGGCAGCAAATACTCGAGTGGCCCAGCGAGGGGCCACAAAGGGCTTTGATTTATCTTCTTCACCTAACGTGGTAAACATGGTATCATCATCCATCTCATCTTTCTTTTCAGCTTCTTCATCTTTTCCACTACTTAAGAGAGTTGCAGTACTCATATCTACAACAAGAATAAGGAATATTGTAACAATCTCACATAAGCAAAAATGATCCTTTAAAAAGTTATTAATATTAAAAATTTTTTAATTTTAAAAAAAGACTAAATTCTTACTTGCTGGAAAACAGTAAAACTAGCAGAAATTTTTTTAAACAATCAAAAGCCAAGGAAAAGATAACATAAATTACTTTTATGTAAACTACATTTACATATTTCAATAGTTTTACATACTATGTCATACTCTAGAGTAACTTGGGGTTTTTATACATGAAAATTTAGTTTGAACTTCCAAAAAATTTTGAAATATATTTTCCCAACAATATAAAAAAGCTCATTTGTTTACAACATAATTTAACTTTCAACATTTTGACAGAGATTTGTAGATCAAAAATTATTACTTTTAAATATAAGCTATAATTTACATGTATCTATCTTTATACATATATCTATATGTATATATCAGAAGTAAAACAATTTCCATTATTTTAAGAATGCACATTAAATACTCACCACTAGAAGCTGCCAGGACATCTTTACAAAGCATTAGCCAATGAGAAAGTTTTTCTACTGCCAGCGAAGAAAGCATATGTCCCAAAGTGTCATGAATATCAGAACATAATTTTCGATCTGTCTCCCGGTCTAGCATTCCAAAAAGAAGTCCCTCAAGACCAGTTTCTGTTATATTAACACCTTGGTGCCGGCAGTGGATATCAGTTCGAGCACTAACCCCAGGGGCAAAAGGATTGACATCTGAAAGGTAATTTTTACAAATGAATTTGTATGGTATTTTGGTGTACGCTATAGGTAACAATTATGATAAAGACCAAGTCTTACGTATAAATTCACAACAGCCACAAAACCAGCTAGCTATATACAATTTAACTATGGCCTCTAGTTTACATATCTTTGGGATTATAATTTAATCTGGCAATTAGAGTAAAACCTCGAACTGTAAAACTGATTATTCTGAGATATTGTAAACAAATCTCAGGGAACTCTCAATAAATAGTTGATTCTAATAAGAAAAAGTGTGGGACACAGATATACTGCTAAATATATTTAACAAACTAAAAAACTATTGTATTTGTTAGAAGAACAAATTGAAACTTATTCAGTCTTATAGTTCAGATTTTAAAATTTTTATAAAGCCAGAACACCAACTCTAAGTGGATTGTATCCTAAGAGTTCATTTAAAAATTGGGAAAATCCAAGGCTGGGCGCAGTGGCTCACGCCTGTAATCCCAGCACTTTGGGAGGCTGAGGCAGGTGGATCACCTGAGATCAGGAGTCCGAGACCAGCCTGGCCAACATGGCGAAACCCCGTCTCTACTAAAAATACCAAATTTAGCTGGGCATGGTGGCGGGTGTCTATAATCCCAGCTACTCAGAAGGCTGAGGCAGGAGAATCGCTTGAACCCAAGAGGTGGATGTTGCAGTGAGCCGAGATTGTGCCATTGCACTCCAGCCTGGACCACAAGAGTGAAACTCCATTGGGCACAGTGGCTCACGCCTGTAATCCCAGCACGTTGGGAGGCCGAGGTGGGAGGTTCACAAGGTCAGGAGTTCAAGACCAGCCTGGCCAAGATGGTGAAATCCTGCCTCTACTAAAAATACAAAAATTAGCCGGGTGCAGTGGCAGGTGCCTGTAATTCGAGCCACTCGGGAGGCTGAGGCAGGAGAATCACTTGAACCTGGGAGGCGGAGGTTGCAGTGACCTGAGACCGTGCCACTACACTCCAGCTGGGTGACAGAGACTCTGTCTCAAAAAAATAAATAAATAAATAAATAAATAAAAATCGGGAAAATCCAAAGAGTAACAACAACCAAAAAGCAATGTTGTCATGAAATAGTGGTTAAATTTCTTGCTTCATCGGAAAATCTTTTCATTCTTGTAAACAGCAGTGGTATATAACTGGTGGCTTTAAGAATGAGTATTATTACGCCCTCTGAAGTCTAGAGCCCACTGAACCCTGAAGGGAGTAAGACAGAGGAATGGAAATGAAAGGTAACTATTTTTGTTGTGTCACCCCAAATACAGAATAAGGGGAGGTTTGAAGAAAATAGCCATAGTGAGTGAAATTCTAAAACAATAGAAAAAGTTAAATGAAAGGGTTCCAAGAAAAGAGAACACTAGGAAGAGATTAGGCACAGAGACTTTTTTTCACTTAGCAGTAGATAGTGAATATTTTCCCATTTCAGTAATTATACTTCTATAGTATGAATGTTAACGGCTACGCAGCAAACCAATAAATTAAGGGAAAATTAATTGATTAATCACTGAGGACAAATTCCTTAAAAGAAAATTAATTGATTAGAGGACGA
The DNA here is from genome assembly GCF_029281585.2 of Gorilla gorilla gorilla. Classification (NCBI taxonomy): domain Eukaryota; kingdom Metazoa; phylum Chordata; class Mammalia; order Primates; family Hominidae; genus Gorilla; species Gorilla gorilla. The sequence continues at coordinate 102,792,644 of NC_073236.2, read as the reverse complement.
ATTCCTTAAGAGGGAATTTCTAGGTCAAAGGGTAAGCACATTTTGAAAACTTCAAGGACATAGTGCCAAAAAACCCTCCAGAAAATGTGCATGACTCTACATTTCTATCTGTAGTACAAGAAATATCTATTCCCACTTTTCCCAACACTGGTTATAATTATTATTTTTAATCTTGATCACTTTTATAGAAGAAAAATGCTATTTTATGATTATAGTAACTTGTAATTGTTAAATCACTGGAGGTTAAAGATATTTGTTATTTCTTCTGTATAAAATGTGCTCTAGTGGTTTTTACAAGGTGCAAAAACAAATTAACATTGCAGGCCTGAGACTACCTTAGTAAGACTTAATTGCAAGGTTAGCCCTTGGCTAGCATCTGGGAATTGGGTTTCTAGAGGTTTCCCACCATTAATGCCCTGATAAAAGTGGCTCGCTGTACCTAAACTGTGGCTTCTGCTGAACATCTGCTTTCCTTCTGAGTCCAAACTTTTGGTATGTGCCAGGCAGGCCATGCCTATGGGATCAGCCCCCAATAAAAACATTGGGCATTAAGTCTTTAATAAGCTTCTCTGGGAGAATACATTACACACACGCTGTCACAATCCATTGCTGGGTTGCGATCTCTATGACTCCATGGGGACAGGGCTCTGGGGAGCTTGTGCCTGGTTTCCTCTAACTTCATCCTATACACCTTTTCTTCCTTTTGTCATAATAAACACAGCCAGGAAAATGCCTATACACTGAGTCCACCCAGGAAATCATCAAACCTGGGGGTGATCTTGGGGACTCCAAACATACTCATTTGTAAAAGCTTTAAACACTTTTATATTTTATTAAATACGTACGTTAGTAAATAAAATTAGTTAATAAAAATATATTTTGTAAATATTTTTCCCTATCTTAGCTGTTTTTCTGTTCTTTCTTTCTTTTTTTTTTTTTTTAAGAGACAGGATCTCACTATGTTGCCCAGGTTGGACTTGAACTCCTGGGCTCAAGTGATCTGTCTCAGCCTTCCAAGTAGTCTCAATTTTGTTTATGGCAACTGACATGTAGAAGTTCTGAAAATTTATATGTATTCAGAAGAGTTCTGTAACTACTTTTGGTGATGTTTTCTCTCCAAAAAACAGTACTGTCTACTGGTAGATTTTTATAATAAACTTCTTTAATATTCTACAATACCGTATAGTCTGTTAATAAAGTTCTTATGCTATGCTACAATTGAAGTTATTCTTGTATCTTGCTTCTTTGTATCCAAGCAGCTTCTAGGCATTAGAAAACTTTTATAAGTTTTATAAGTAAAAATTTTCCCTCATAATAGGGGAAATATCTCTGTCAATTAAACTCTTAAAAAGTTTCCAAACCACCTACACCTAGATACCAGAAGACCAGCTAGGAATTTAAGCTATACCTAAAACCCTCCAAAAAGTCAGAAAGATAGCAGAAGACCAGCTAGGAATTTAAGCTATACCTAAAACCCTCCAAAAAAGCAGAAAGAACTAAAGGAAGCAAAGATCATCCTTTTGCTACCAAACATCTACTGACATTTCATAGTTTTATTGGCTACTTTGGCCTTACCTTCTTAGAAGAAAAATTACATCACAAGAGGCTAACTACCATCCAGAACTGGAAACCTTCAAGTGCGCCTGAAACATCCTCAAGAAATGGCAGAAATATTCTGATACTAAATATTTTTCAGTTTTTTTAAGCTGCAAATAATTTTTTTTAAATCTAGTCACTCACACCCAACTTTTTACTTATTTATTTACTTACTTCCTTACTTTAGGAGACATGGTCTTACTCTACCACCCAGACTGGAGCACAGGGGCATGACCATAGCTCACTGTAACCTTAAACCCTTGGGCTCAAGCGATCCTCCCACCTCAGCCTCCTGAGTAGCTAGGACTACAGGTACACAATACTATGCCCAACTTGCAAAAATTTTTAAAAAGCAAAAATGCAAAATTATCAAGAAAACCACATTGGAATTTTAAAAGTGGTAATGGTTTTATTTCAAAGAATAAGACATCTGGCCACATTTCAACACAAAAATGTTATTTGATAAATAGTACTTAATTGAAATGTAAAAGTAGTTAAACAAAAAAGAATATTGACCAATACTATAACTTACTGGCACTACTGCTCTCTTTGTCCCCTGTATTTTTTGCCAGGCTCATGGCATATTCACATACTTCCGCTGCTTCTCTTTGTGCAAGTTGCCGAAGACATGCCACAGCTGCTCGTCGAAGTAACAAATGGGAACTACATAAGTGAACCTGTAAATCATAACAATGTTAGGCGATTTCTCTTTAAAAAGCTGTAATTCTTTAATCTTATTTGCCTAATGAATATATATATACATACATACATATATATATATATATATTTTTTTTTTTTTTTTTGAGACAGAATTTTGCTCTTGTTGCCCAGGCTGGAGCGCAGTGGCGTGATCTCAGCTCACTGCAACCTCCACCTTCTGGTTTCAAGCGATTCTCCTGCCTCGGCCTCCCAAGTAGCTGGGATTACAGGTGCCTGCCACCACACCTGGCTAATTTTTGTATTTTTAGTAGCGTCGGGTTTTCACCACGTTGGCCAGGCTGGTTTCGAACTCCTGACCTCATGATCCGCCCACCTCAGCCTCCCAAAGTGCTGGGATTACAGGCATGAGCCACTGTGCCCGGCCCTAATGAATATATATTAACATCTTACTTCTGAAGATGCTCTTCATTTAACAACCTCAGTTGTTTAAAATACAGTCAAATGATGGCCTTCTGACAAAATACTACTACTACTAAAATATACAAAAAATATGTTAGTAGCCAAAATAATTGTCCCAAGATCTGTGCTCTAAAGCTCATACAATATACTTAAATGAAAAATCCAGAAGGACCTTCTGCACATCTTATTTTACACATGGTCCTATTCAACTTTGTCATCTAAATTTTTTAAGTATATAGAGATCAAATGTAGTGAATGAAAAGTTAGGGGGCAGAGCACACCATAATATTTGAAAGCAAAGGAGGTTATCAAAGTGAAAAAACCAAATCAAGCAAACATAATCACCTGAAAAAATTGCAAAATGGGGCCTTTTGCCACAGTATTTTTTTCATCTGAAAGGTCCCTGAATATAGTACACTCTAAAACATAAAAGTATAAGATGCAACATGGCATAAAAGTTAGGAACTCAGGCACAGCTGCCAGACTGGGTTTGAATCCTGGCTCTGTCACTTATTCCTGTGACACCTTACACAAGTTACTTAGCCCCTCTGAGCCTTGATTTGCCCACATGTAAGGTGGGAATATTAACTCTTCACAGGAATATGGTGTAAATAAGTAAAATGCTTACAATGCTGGCTGGCACATGGTAACTGCTCAACAAATGTAAGCTATTATAATTATTAGTATAAATCTGACTCATGAAGAAAATATTAAATTATGTTCCATCTGCTGCTTTTCAAGCAAGGAAGTAATCTTTTAGAAAGAGTCCCAGACACAAATGATGGGGATGAAGAAGAACATATGTATGGAATACATCTCCCCTTCACAATGCCAGATAGTATATTTTTAGGCTATTAATATAGCATTTGTAATTCAAGATATACTTGCATAAAATTCATAGTCCTGCCTCAGCCTCCCAAGTAGCTGGGACTACAGGTGCCTGCCACTACACCCGGCTAATTTTTTGTATTTTTAGTACAGATGGGGTTTCACTGTGTTAGTCAGGCTGGTCTCCATCTCCTGACCTTCTGATCCTCCCACCTCAGCCTCCCAAAGTGCTGGGATTATAGGCGTGAGCCACAGCACCTGGCTGTTTGTTTTGTTTTTAAGACATCGCCCAGGCTGGTGTGCAGTGGCACAATCACATCTTACTGCAGCCTCAACCTCTCGGGCTCAAGCGATCCTCTCGCCTCATTTTTTTATTTTTTGTAGAGACAAGGTCTCATTATATCGCCCAGGCTGGTGTCAAACTCCTGCACTCAAGTGATCTGCCTGCCTTGGGCTCCCAAAGCACTGGGATTACAGGTGTGAGCCACCGCACCCAGCCAACAAAGTACTTTATTTATTCCTCTTCCTGAAAATAAAGACATTTTGGAGCTTTCAAATACTCCATAATTAATTAGAAAGCTCAAGCATGGTCATATCACATGGGAAGAACAAGTCACTTAGTCTCTTGAAGTTTCTGCCTTTTTATTTTTACAGTGGGGACAATATCCAATCCACCCATCTTACACAACTGCTGTAAGAATCAAATGATAAAACATATATGGAGAACATCATAACATCTTAATTAGTAACAATTACAGAGAATTGTAGCTAAGAAAATACATTCAACAAATGGTGACTGGCAAAGCCTAAGTGAAAGAAACAAACCACTTTACAAAGTGTTTTCAAAAACTCCACTGCAGTTATTCTCAGGTGTACTTTTCCTTTTCATTTTAACATCTGTGATATTAGAGTTATAAAGTACAATCAATGGTATCTTTAATCCCTATATTTATTGAAAAGATAATCCTATCCACACTGAACTGTAGTGGTACCATGTGCCACAGTCATAAGTTATATGACTGTGTATGTGTGAATCCAATTCTGGACACTCCGTTGTGTTCCATTTGTCTACTTGTGTATCCTTGCAATACTACCCTGTCTTTCTTATTGGAGATTATGGTAAATCTTGATAGTAAGTATACTAAATCTTCCAACTTCATTGATCTTTACAAGCACTTTGCATTTCCCCATTAAGTTTAGAATCAGCTTGTCAATTTTTCCAAAAACACCACTCTTCTACTCCATTTAGCTTCTGTGAACAACACAACCTCTATTCCTTCTTTAATCTCTCTTAACTGCTTCTACATATTTCTGGCTGACTCCTTTCCTCTTTTCTAAAATTTTCAAGTTGGGTTCCTCAATCATGACTCTCTCCTTGGTGATCTCATCTACTCCTATGTCTCTGTTTTCCATATAAATGCATATGCCTCTCAAATTTACCTCTTTAACCAGACCTCTCTTTTCTGAGCTCCAGGCCCATAAAACTAACTATCCACTTGTCTAAAACTGAATTAATGATATCCACTCTTCCCAACCCTCCTCCTCCAATGTTGACAATCTCAGGGAATTACATTACTATACTCAAGTCAAAAACCTAGGCCACATCCTTCTAACCCTCTTCTCCAACTATGCCCCACTAAGAGCCAATTAATGAACAAATCCTTCATCCTAAATATTATTCAAATCCATTGATTTCTCCCTATTCTCTTACTACTAACTTAGAGCAAATCACTACCATCTTCTTCCAAGAATACCGTAATTCTTACCCTGTAGAGTCCACTCTCTATCATGCAGCAAGAACAAAATGTAAAAAGTGCAAATCTCATTATGTCACTCCCCTGCAGAGAACACCTTCTAATGGTTTCCCACTGCTTGTAGAATAAAGTCCAAAGGTTTTATGTATGTAGAAAGTCTGCGTGATATGTCACCTGGTTAGTTGTCCAGTCTCATCATTTCCTCTAGGTCCCACATCTCTGTCTTCTCTCTCAGCCTTAATCACACTAACTAATTGGCTCTTTAAATGTATGACAGCCCTTCCCAGTTTAGGGCCTTGCATGTATTTTTCTTCCTGTCTAAAAGTAAATGCTGTCTACTTCAATATCATGCCCTTTGTAAACTAATTCCTATGTACTCTGCAAATCACACCTTAAATATCAATTTTTTTTTTTTTGAGACAGAGTTTCGCTTCCCTCGCCCAGGTTGGAGGGCAATGGCGCAATCTTGGCTCACTATAACCTCCACCTCCCGGGTTCAAGCGGTTCTCCTGCTTCAGTCTCCCGAGTAGCTGAGATTATAGGCACCTGCCACCACCCCTGACTAATTTTTGTATTTTTAGTAGAGATGAGGTTTGACCACGTTGCCCAGGCTGGTCTCGAACTCCTGACCTCAGGTGATCCCCCCCGCCTTGGCCTCCCAAAGTGCTGGGATTACAGGCGTGACCCACTGCGCCTGGCCTTAAATACCATTTTTTAATGAAAATCTTTTCTGAATGTCAGGATTATGATAGGCCTCCTGCTATATGCTCTCTTCCAGGCTTTTATAGCACTTATTTGTAAATAATATTTTTCCATTTTCCTTTGTAAACTATAAACTTTACTATGACAGAGGCTTGATCTTGTCTCACCCACAAATGTATCTCCAGTAGGTTGCATGGCTCCTGACATATAACAGGCTATCAATAAGTATCTGATGAATGAATAAATTAACAATTATAATGATAGCAACAGATACTCAGAAGTATCAATCAAGCTTTAAGAAATAAAATTCCGAGTAGGAAAAACTAAAAATGTGATATATATATATATTTATTATATATATATTTATTATATATATAATATATTATTAATTAATATATTATAATATTATATTATAATAATTATAATAATTATTATAATTATTATATATATAATTATATATAATATATATTATATATATAATTATAATATAATAAATATTATATTATAATAATTATAATAATTAATTAATAATATATTATTATATAATATATAATATATAATAAATATATAATAAATAAATAAATAAATATATATATATATATATATATATATATATTTTTTTTTTGGGAGATGGAGTCTTGCTCTGTCGCCCAGGCTGGAGTGCAGTGGTGCGATCTCGGCTCACTGCAACCTCCGCCTCCTGGGTTCAAGCAATTCTCCTGCCTCAGCCTCCCGAATAGCTGGGACTACAGGTGCACGCCACCACGCCCGGCTAATTTTGTATTTTTAGTATAGATGGGGTTTCACCATATTGGCCAGGCTAGTCTCAATCTCCTGACCTCATGATCTGCCCACCTTAGCCTCCCAAAGTGCTGGGATTATAGGTGTGAGCCACAGCGCCTGGCCCAAATGTGATATATTCTTAGCAAGGAAATAAACAGTTCATCAAGATATTTCTTAAAAGGTAAAAGAGAACACCAGTGAATAAAATGAATCGTCATGACAACTGAAGTTCAAAAAACAAACAAAAGATCTAGTATTTGATAACATAAAAGGGTGACTATAGTCCATAATAATTTTAATTGTACATTTTAAAATGACTATGGATTATTTATAACACAAATAAATGATAAATGCTTGAGGTGATGGATACCACATTCACTCTGATGTGATTATTATATACTGTAGGCTTGCATCAAAATACCCCAAGTACCCCATAAATATATATACCTAGTATGTATCCATAAAAATTTTTTTAAATGTAAAATAAAACACAACTTAAAAATCAATGAATGAAATAGCTCTATACTTACACAAAGGCTAGGAACAAGGCTAGATAGATTGACATGTCGTGGTGCAAACATGTGAAGCTGCTGAAGGCAAGATATGGCAGCTGCCTGAACAAGAGAATCTGAATGGTCCTGTGTTATTGCACAACCCACCAAACAAGAGGAACGAATTGTAGAAGTTGTTGCTCCATTCCCTGGTGCAAAATGAAAGAAAATATAAAATACAATTATTTTATTAGTACCACCAAAAATATTCCTAGTAAACAATTATCCTCTAAATAACCATTCTATCCAATTATTATTCAGGTTTTTTTTGCTGTTGTTTTTGAGATGGAGTCTCACTCCGTCGCCCAGGCCAGAGTGCAGTGGCGCGATCTTGGCTCACTGCAACTTCCGCCTCCCAGGTTCAAGCAATTCTCCTGCCTCAGCCTCTGGAGTAGCTGGGATTACAAGCACGCGCCACCACGCCCAGCTGATTTTTGTACTTTTAGTAGAGATGAGTTTTCACCATGTTGGCCAGGCTGGTCTCGAACTTCTGACCTCAAATGATCCACCCGCCGTGGCCTCCCAAAGTGCTGGGATTATAGGCATGAGCCACCGCACCCGGCCTATATGCCTATCTTTAAATGTAAATAAGGAAATCATAAAAATCACATAAGAGCTACATTCTAGTTTTATACGCATTGCCTTATCATTATCACTTTTGAAAATACCTGATAAACACCTATGCTTAATAAAAGGCACATATTTATCCTCTTCATATCTCTGTGACATTCACAGGAAGAACTATCCTCACTTTCCCAAAGAGGACAATGGGTCTAAGCAAGCGGCTTATTTAAATCACCTGTTTTTCCCTATAATACCAGCATTTTGGGAGGCCTAGGCGGACGAATCACCTGAGGTCAGGAGTTCGAGACCAGCCTGGCCAACATAGTGGAACCCCCGTCTCTACTGAAAATACAAGTTAGCTGAGGCCAGGAGAATTGCTTGAACCCAGGAGGCGGAGGTTGTAGCGAGCTGAGATCACGCCACTGCACTCCAGCCTGGGAGACAGAGCAAGACTCTGTCTCCCGGGGGGGGGAAGAAATCACATATTTTTCAATTTCTAGCATTTTCTTTAAGTCTTTTTCTTTTTCCTCTCTTTTTAAAAATATCTGTCAAAATGGAGGCAACATAGCATAGAGATTAAGAATGCCGGTAACGGGCTGGGCATGGAGGCTCGTGCCTGTAATCCCAGCACTTTGCGAGGCTGAGATGGGAGTGGGAGGATTGCTTGAGGCCAGCAGTTTGAGACCAGCCTGGGCAACATAGTGAGATCCCCATCTCTTAAAAAGAGAAAAAAAAAAAAAGGCTGGGTGCGGTGGCTCACGCCTGTAATCCCAGCACTTTGGGAGGCCGAGGTGGGTGGATCATGAGGTCAGGAGTTCGAGACCAGCCTGGCCAACATGGTGAAACCCTGTCTCTACTAAAAAATACAAGAAATTAGCTGGGTGTAGTGGCAGGCACCTGTAATCCCAGCTACTCAGGAGGCTGAGGCAGGAGAATTGCTTGAACTCAGGAAGCAGAGGTTGCAGTCAGCTGAGACCACACCACTGCACTCCAGCCTGGGCAATAGTTTCAAAATAAAAAAAAAGAATGCAAGCATCGGAAATTGATCTGGGCTTCACTTCTTACTCCAACCACTCACTAGTTTCCAAAACCTTGTAAAAGTTCTTAACCTCTCTCAGATTCAATATTTGATCAATAAAATAGAGAAAATATCAGTCTCTGGGTTGTTATCCGAATTAAATAATGTATGTTAAAAGCTCAACCCTTTGAAAACATATATAATAAATGACAAAGGAGAAAAAGGAAAACTCTGAAAGTGGTTCATATATTCAGGATATCTTTACAATAATTTGCTGACTTGGGAGTTTAACCATTAGTAGAATTAGCTCAGTGGAATTAAGTGGTACAAACATAGGCTTTAGGATCATAAATGTGCCACTCATAAGTTGACTAACTCTAGGCAAGTTACCTATCTTCTCGCAGTTTACTTCCTCATAGAAAATTAGCTAATATCTTTTTCCTTTAACAAAAAGAAAACAAAATCTAGATAATATTTACCTTATGACAGTGGTTTTTCACGCTATGTTCCTAATCCTTAGAGTTCAAAAAAAATGAAGCAAAAGTCCATGAAGACATGTGGATAGCACTCTAGGCCAAAGGAACTCCATTTTTAACTTTGTTTTCATGGGACTCCAAGTAAAATTTCATTTAAAATGTTTTCTCTGCTCAAAACTTCAACAAACATTATCATGTCATAGGCTTCTTGTAGGGATTAAGTAAAATGCCACATGTAAAAAGCTGAGTGCCAGGCTTTCAGTAAATCCAAGTATTCAGTACATAGTAATTGTTATTACAAAATTTCTTCAAGTAATGTGATGGTAATATTCAGGAAATTTAAAGATACTGATTATCTAACTAGGTTCCTTAATTTCAGATGATTTACTTACCTTGTAGTTCAGGGCCAACAGTAGTTATTATAGCACCCAAGCATCGACCCAAACACTGATGAACTTCTGTATGTGAAGGCGGAACTGTCAACAGCAAGGTAAGAACTAGAGATAATGTTGGTTCCACATAGCCACGATACATCGGACCACTAGAATCCACTATCAAAGCAAGTGAATGAAGAGACCAAGTCTAGAATAAAATATAATTTCATTTTAGTTGTAAGGAAGAATTCGAATGTACTGAATTGATTATACTGAATTGTTACATGGGTATACTCTTAATATTTTTAGGCCTAACAATGTGAAGTAGCAAATCCAGATTGTAGGATATTTTCATACACATTCTTCATCTTCACTGTAGTTATATTTACTTATGTATAATAATGTCTAAAAAGAAACAACAAAAACAAAATATTCAAAGGGTCCACATGAAGATTCAGCCAATGACCCAGGACCTAGGTTGGGGTATCACGGGAAGAGAGAGAAGGATGGTTATTTAAAAAAAAAAACTTGATCAAGCTAAAAATCTAAAGAAATAAAAAAAAAAGAGGAAAAAAGTACACAGAATAACACACAATAAAAAGAAAATATGTTTGAAGGAATGTATGTGAATGGGTGAAATTCTCAGAATAAGACAGACTTTAAGACTAGGCTGATAAACAAAATCTTGCTATGTACTATTACAAAAACAAACCCTAATATATTTGTCCTAACAACTTACCATGGTCATTTTTATTTCATAGAGCAAATAATTTTCCAAAAAATTTTCTAAACTTTTGTAATAAAAAAACCAATTATATTATACCTGGACTTCAGGGGATGTCCCATCTTGTGCTAGAGCCAATAAAATGCTGACACTGGTCTTCAGATGTTGTCCTGAGCCTATTCCACCAACATAACGATGCAAACAACCAAGAGCCAATGAATGACCAGTCCTAGATACAACATCTCGAGCCGATTTCAACCTGAAAAAAAAGATTATGCTTCAAGAACTAACTTTGCTATTTCCCTATAAAAACAACAACATTATAACTCACACAAAAACAGGGATTTATTGGGGAAATAAGATTATAATCAATTACTTCTTTATCCACTCCCTAACAGGAGTTAGAACTTCAATTTAAAATAACTACAGCTGGGTGTGATGGCTCATGCCTGTAATCCCAGCATTCGGGAGGCTGAGGCCGGTGGATCACTTGAGCCCAGGAGTTCGAGACCAGTCTGGCTAACATGGCAAAATCCCATTTCTAAAAAAAATTAAAAACTTAATCTGTCATGGCAGCGCATGCCTGTAGATCCAGCTAGTAGGGAGGCTGAAGTGAGAGGACTGCTTGAGCCTGACAGGTGAGGCTGCAGTGAGCTGTGATAACGCTACTGCACTCCAGCCTGGGTGACAGAGCAGGACCCCGTCTCAATAATAATAATATTAATAATAATAATAATAATTGGTTAAAAACATACATTTGACTGAATAAAGCCTATTTTAATTTTAGAGAAAATTTGACAACTCATTTTTAATATTAATTATTCCTTGAAAAGCCAAGACTTATTTGAAATATTTTTATATTTTTAAAAAACAAAATAACTTTTATGTTTGGTTTTAAAAATAGTAAAAAGGTATTTGTTTTCACAGTATTAGATAAAATATTTTACACTTAAGAAATACCCTATAATTATGATTTGAACCTCTTTAAAAAAGGCCACTCTTTTTTCTTTGTGAAATATATTTTAAATGAATTCAAATACATAAAAAGAGATGAACATTACTTTAAAAAATAAGCTTTATTGAGACTCACATACAATATTCACCAACTTTAGGTATACAATTAAATTTTAAATGTATACTAAAATATACAATTTAATGAGTTTTGATAAGTATACAGTATGTAACCACCACATAATCATTAGAACAGAGATGTCCAAGATGAATATGAGGGGTCTTCAAAAAGTTTATGGAAACGACACATTATGCAAGAACTACACATGGATTTCAACATTTTGGGGTACCAAAATAAACTCGTACTAACTTGTTATAATATATCTGAACAGGACCTAGTTTTAGGCACCAAGAAGGATAAGAACATCAGTTTGAAAAGTGCCCCTATCAGAGCAACACAAATTCTGCTAAGGATGAATTAAGAACAAACATCAAATTTATGGTGAAGCTTGGGTGGAAGAATGGTGAAATCACCGATGCTTTACGAAAGTTTGTGAGGACAATGCCCTCAAAGATATCAGCAGTTTACAAATGAATAGCTCATTTTAAGAAGAGATGAGGCAGGCCGGGCACAGTGGCTCATGCCTGTAATCCCAGCACTTTGGGAGGCCAAGGCAAGTGGATCACTCGAGGTCAGGAGTTCATGACCAGCCTGGCCAAAATGGTGAAACCCTGTCTCTACTAAAAATACAAAAATCAGCTGGGTGTGGTGGCACTTTCCTGTAATCCCAGCTACTCCGGAGGCTGAGGCAGGAGAATCACTTAAACCAGGGAGGCAGAGGCTGTAGTGAGCCAAGATCGCACCACTGCACTCCAGCCTGGGCGACAGTGAGACTCTGTCTCAAAAAAAAAAAAAAGAAGGGATGAGATAATGCTGAAGATGAAGCCCACAGCTGAAGACCACACCCATCAATTTGAGAGAAAATAATGCATCTTATCTGTGCCCGAACTGAAGAGTATTGATGATTAACAGCAGAAATAATAGCCAACAACATACATATCTCAACTGGTTCAGCTTACATAATTCTGACTGAAACGTTAGAGTTGAGCCAACTTTCCACTTGATGTGTGCCAAAACTGTTCTACCCAAATCAGCTGCGGACAAGGCAGAGCTTTCAATGGTAATTTTAAACAAGTGAGATCAAGACCCTGAAGCATTTCTTTAAAGAACTGTAACAGGAGATGGACCATGGCTTTAACAGTATGAACCTGACACAAAGCACAATCAAATCAATAGATACCAAGAAGTAAAAGTGGTTCATTCAAAGCAAAAGTGGACTAGTTAAGAGCAAAGGTCATGGCAACAGTTTTTTGGAATGCTTAATACTTTTTGCTGCTTGACTTTCAGAAGGACCAAAGAACAATAGCATCTGCTCATTATAAAAGTATTTTGAGAAAGTTAGCCAAAGCTTTAGCGAAAAAATAACTGGGAAAGCTTCACTAGAGAGTTCTTCTCCAAGGGCAATTCTGCAAGAATTTCAATGGAAACTCATTAGACAATCACTTTACAGTCCTGATTTGGCTTCTTATGACTTTTTTGTTGTTGTCGTTTCCTAATCTTTAAAAAAAATATTTAAAGGGTGCTCATTTTTCTTCAGTTAATAATGCAAAAAAGACTTCATTGACATGGTTAAATTCCCAGGATTCTCAGTTTAGGGATGAACTAAATGGCTGGCATCATCACTTACAAAAGTGTCTTGAACCTGATGGAGCTTATGTTGAGAAAAAAAGTTTGTATTTTTATTTGTATCTTTTCATTCTATTATTTCAAGAACTTTTTGAAGTCCCTAATAGAAGCCACATATGTAATTTAAAATATTCTAGTCGCCACACTCCAGAAGACAAAAAGGAAACAGGTGAAATTATTTTTTTTAAATAGAAATGAAGGTTTTAGAGTCCAGGCTGGTCTCAAACGCCTGGCCTCAAGTGATCCTCCTGCCTTGAAATCAATTTCAATACATTTTATTGAACTCAATATATCCAAAATATTAAAATATCAAGATGTAATCAATATACCAAATTATTGAGATATTTTACATTCTTTTTTTGAACTAAGTCTTCAAAATCCAGTATGTATTACACACTCATAGCGTGTATCAATTTGGGCAAGATACATTTCAACTGCTCAATAGTCGTATGTGGGTAGTGGCTGCCATATTGACAACACAAGATATAGGACATTTTCATCACCACAGAAAGTTGCCTTAGGTCCCTTTGTTGTCATATTCCTTCCCCCAACATCCTGGCAACCACTGAGCTGTCTTCTATCATTATAGTTTTACCTTTTATATAGTTTCATACAAATGAAATCAGATAGTACCTAGTCTTTGGGGTCTGGATTATTTTACATAGAACAATGCTTTTAAGATTCATCCAATTTATTGTAAAAGTAGTTTGCTCTTTTTATACAGCTGAACAATATTCCATTTATGAATACATCACTATTTATCTATTCAACCATTGATAATTGTGGATACTTTCCAGTTTTTGGCTCTCATAAATAAAGCTACTATAAAAGTTTGAGTACAAGTGTTTGTATGCACATACATTTCATTTCTCTTAGGTAAATACCTAGAAGTGGAACTGGTAGGCAAAAGAGAAGCATATATTTACATTTATAAGAAACCATCAAACTATCTTCCAAAGTGTCTGTAACATTTTGCATTTCCACTGGTAATATATAAGAGTTCTTAACCTACCCTTTGCTGAGATTTCAATTATATGCATGTTACACAGCTTGATATTGGTCCCAGAAGTCACTGAGACTCTGTTCATTTTTAATTCCAGTCCTTTTTCTCTCTACGCCTCATTTTTGATAGTTTCTATGTCTTCAACATCACTGGAATGATCTTTTCTCAATTTCTGTGAATTTTGGTCTTAATTCTAAGCTGGTGTAAGATGTCAATACGCAAATACAGCTGACTGACCTGTTTTTCCTACCTCATTGTCTAACCTTCTGTAAATCCTATCCAGTGCATTTTTTCATTTCATACATACATTTTACATTTCTAGGTTTCCTTTGGGCTGTTTTTACAAATTCCTTTTCTCATATCATGCTCAGGTTTTCCTGTACTTCCTTGAAAATGTAAAGCATATTTATAATAGCTCTTTTAATATTCTTATTTGCTAATTTCATCTTTTTTTTCATTTCTGGGCCGTTTCTATTGATTGATGTTTTCTCCAAGTAAGAGGTTTTATCTTTCTGCTTCTTTATGTGCCTAGTAATTTTTGATTGGATACAGGATATTGTGAATTTTATGATGTTGAGTTGCTCCATTTATTGTATTCCTTTAAATATTGCTGAGTTTTTTCTGGGATACAGTTCAGCTACTACTAAGAATCAGTTTGATTTTCTCAAGGCTTGCTTTTAAGCTTTTTTAGGGTGGGTCAGGGATGTTGCTCCCATTACTGAAGCAATATCGTTCTGAGGGCTTCACCTCAGGAGGTCTTTCTATTCTGAATAGTGGGAACACAAAATATTCTCAGCCCTGTGAGTTCTGAAAATTGTTTCACCTATTCCCTTTTGGTGGTTCTTTCCCTGGTCTTGGGTAGTTTCCTTGTATTCTGCACATATCAGTATTCAGCCAAAGACTTTAGATGATCCTTCTGTTCATTGCTCTCTCCCTGTGCAGCTCTCTCCTCTCTGTTATTCCACCCTACACATTCTAGCTACCTTGCCTCCCCAAATTGCAAATGCTCTCTCCTCAAGTTTGGGTTTCCTATTTCTGTACTTAAGCCTGGAAACTTTCTTCAAGCAGTAATCTGGAGCATCTTTAGTGTTCCCTTTGTTTCTTTCCCATTCCTAGGAATCACTGTCCTATGCTGGCTGTTGTCCAATATCTCAAAACTGTTGTTTCATTTATTTTATCTGTTTTTCTAGCAATTTAAGACACAAGGGTAAATACAGTCCCTGTTATTCCACCACTAATGGCAGTTAAAGTCCTGTACATTCTTTTAATGTTTATCTGAAAGAATAAGATTTCATCATTTTGTTCATATTTAACTAGTAATGTAGAGATTTGAAATGAAGCTAACATGTAAACTTCATTTTGAACAATGGAAAGGATCAAATAAAAGAAGCTATGAAGGAATACTTTTTTAAGCCATAAAATACTATGACTCATAACCACGTACCAATACAGTCAATTACTATTAGAAAACAGAACAAAATACTACTAGGAACAAAGCACCTAAATTAACAAAGCAGCCTAAAAAGCAATTTTGGTTGTATTTTCAAAACTTTATTAAAACTCTTAATAAGCTATCCACAACCAGACTTCTGGCAACCTCATTAAAAGTCAAGAGATGGGCCAGGCACACTGGCTCATGTCTGTAATCACAGCATTTTGGGAGGCCAAGGTGGGTGGATCATTTGAAGTCAGGAGTTTGAGACCAGCCTGGCCAGCATGGTGAAACTCCACCTCTACTAAAAATATAAAAATTAGCCGGGCGTGGTGGCAGGTGCCTGTAATCCCAGCTACTTGGGAGGCTGAGGCACAAGAATCACTTGAACCCGGCAGGTGGAGGTTGCAGTGAGCTGAGATTGCACCACTGCACTCCAGCCTGGGCAGCAACAGGGAAACTCTGTCTCAAAAAAAAAAAAAAAAAATTGAGAGATGAATAATCATCCCCAAGACTCTAGTTGGCCAGTTTGCCTACTGCAAACTAAAGAAAATTCTAAGTGCTGTCACAGAACAGATGTTAAGAAATGTGGCAGGCTGGGTGCAGTGGCTCACGGTTGTAATCCCAGCACTTTGGGAGGCAGAGGCAGGTCGATCACCTAAGGTCAGGAGTTCGAGACTACCCTGGCCAACATGGTGAAACGTTGTCTCTACTAAAAATACAAGAATTAGCTGGGCATGGTGGCCTGCACCTGTAATCCCAGCTACACGGGAGGCTAAGGAAGGAGAATCACTTGAACCTGGGAGGTGGAGGTTGCAGTGAGCCAAGATTGTACCTCTGCAAAAGAACCAGACTCCACCTCAAAAAAAAAAAAAAAAAAGAAAAGAAGCTGGGTGTGGTGTCTCCCTCCTGTAATCCCAACTACTCAAGAGGCTGAGGTGAGAGGGCTGCTTTACCCAAGGAGTTTGAGACCAGCCTGGGCAACACAGCAGGATCCCATCTCAAAAAAAAAAAAAAAAAAAAAGAAATGTAGCAATGAATGAAGTGAAGTAGGTCTATCTGTAACATTATTTTTAACATAATATATCCTTGGATAAGTAATCTTTACCTCTCTAAGCCTCCATTTCTCTATCTAAGTGAAATTATTATTATTCCTAAAGAGCAGTTGTTTTGAGGAATAAAGAAGTTAAGAATAAATGCAATCTGTGAATTCTAAAACATTACACAGATTAGAAAGTTACCTTTGTGTTATTATTTCTCAAAAAGTAACAGGTTAGTGAACCTAAAGCAGAATCAATGTTCACAGCGATAATCATCTCTTCACAGTAAATAATCTTAGACATAAGAATATACATTTCTCAGAGGTCTCAAAGTGACTTTCAATTGAATGGAAATAAATTCAACTATCAAAGATTTTTATTTTTATCCAAACTGGGTCTTAAGCAATTGAAGGTACTCCCTATTAACCTAGAATGGTTTACAGAATGATTCCTGTCTTAATTTCTGTGAATTTCTGTCTTAATGCTAAGTTAGTATAAGATTTCAATGTGCAAATATACAAGACGGACCTGTAGCTATAGATGATTTTAGCGTTTCACAGTCAGATATTATATCAGAAGAGATGATGTTGATGAAAACAGTCTAATATAATGAGGCTGTGAAAGACTGGTTTTTCCAAAATACAGCCAGATTCTGCCAAATCTAAGACACCATCGTTTTAAAAAATGTACCATTACTTTACATAGCAGTATAAAAGAATTAAAATGCTGACAAATATTATGACATTTCATACAGAATTTCAGAAAAATCCCAGTTTTAAATAAAATGTGAAAAAATGGGTAACAAAATCTTCATAATAATTATTTCAGATCATAATGATTTGAAAAAGATAATGAAGGCAAGCACTGATAATACTTGCAAACAAC
Organism: Gorilla gorilla gorilla; assembly: GCF_029281585.2. NCBI lineage: Eukaryota > Metazoa > Chordata > Mammalia > Primates > Hominidae > Gorilla > Gorilla gorilla. Next base: position 102,775,097 of record NC_073236.2, on the reverse strand, counting down.
TAAATTGGACGGGTATAAATAAATGAAATGTCCTTGCGTTTCATCAAAGTACAAAATAAATACAGTATCCTACAGATATTGAGGACACATTTTTTTTTTTTTTTTTGAGACAGAGTTTCGCTCTGTCACCCAAGCTGGAGAGTAATGGCACGATCTTGGCTCACTGCAACCTCCACCTCCCAGGCTCAAGCGATCCTCCCATCTCAGCCTCCCAAGTAGATGGGACTATAGGTATATTCAACCATGCCCAGCTAATTTCTGTATGTTTTGTAGAGACAAGGTTTCACTATGTTGCCCAGGCTGATCCAGAATTCTTGGGCTCAAGTGATCCACCCACCTCAGGCTCCCAAAGTGCTGGGATTATAGGCAAAAGACAACGCGCCCAGCCAAGGACACATAAACTAAAACTCCTTGTAATTAAAAAAAAAATTACCCTTCAAGAGCTTTCTAAAGAAACATACTCCTACTTCACCTGTTATGAACAGAGCACAAACCATTAAATGGATAACTAAGATTGCTTCTATCTTTTAACAAATATTTAATAAAAAGCTATTTCATAATCAATGGCAAATATTTGGAAAGAGGAAAACTAATCTATTGCTAGAAAATAGCAGCAATCATTCTGCAGAAGATTAAGTGTCTGGTTATATTTTAACTGTCTTTTGCCTGCTCATATTATCCTTAATGCATTAGGGCATTATCGAATAACCAATCAAATTGCCATTTACAAGTCAAGACAAGGAAAGCTATTTACAGATAGGCAATAATTCAGAAAATACATTTTCTTCAGAACTACTACTTCATAGCCACTGCTTCATACTCTTTTGTTAATGACCATGACATAGTTTGCTATATTTAATACTCTATATATATGATAGCTAAGAATGATATAATTTACATAACACAAGTGTCAGTTCTTGACAACCCTTGATTTTTAATTTCTCTACTTATGCACTTGATTAACAAGTCAATAGTCACTAATAACTGCAACTCATCATCTTAATGAAACAGTCACTAATAACTGCAACTCATCATTTTAATGATACTTATTTGGGTCTCTGAGATCACTCTTTATAATTAATATATAAGTGAATCCTTAAAACCTGATGCTTAACTATTCTGTTTCAGGCATAATTTAAGAGATAAACTTGGTAGCAGTTAGAAAAAGAATGGCTTATTCCAAAAAGTGGGTAATTAACAGAAAGAATAAAGAGGGACAAGGAAAGGCAGGGAGGAGAGAAAATGACGTCAGAGCACCTCTTCAGTGAATACACATTAACAGAGAAGTCCTTATTAACATTTTTCTTGATTTCATTAAGTAACATTCAAGAGCTGGATTAGAAGCCCTCTCCACGCAGAAAGTATCTAACATATTACAACTTTCCCAGATTCTAGAGTTGAATCAACTGCTAAATTAAAAATGGAGATCATTACAAAAAACCCACAAAATATTATCACATGCTGTATACCATGTGGAAAACATACACTCCAGTTAATTATTATTTAAAAGACATCTTTGCCTACATATGAAACTTGTTAGTAAAGAAACCCACTTACTTGTCAAAGCTATATTGGGCCATTCTAGCAATAAAAGTTGCTTCTCCAACCACCTGAGCCATTCTTCCAAGAGCTTCCCCCGCTGCACAACGTAAGATGGGGTTTGGGTTGTCCAGAGGACCCATAACCAGTGTCAGGGCAGATTTACGAACTTCCTCAGGTCCTAAAGTACTTTTGTTTTCAGCTAAGCCCTACATTAAAAAAAAAAAAAAAAAAAAAAAAAGACAACAATTCATAATTCATTATTTATTTATTTATTTTTTTTAAGGCAAGGTCTTGCTCCCTTGCCCAGGCTGGAGTGCAGTGGCACAATCACTGCTCACTACAGCCTTGACCTTCTGAGCTCAAGCAATCCTCCCAGCTCAGCCTCCTGAGTAGCTGGGACTATAGGCGCATGCCACCCTGCTGGGCTAATTTTTAAAAAGTTTTTGTAGAGACAGTGTCTTACTAAGTTGCCCAGGCTGGTCTCAAACTCCCGAGCTCAAGCAATCCTCCTGCCTGAGCCTCCTAACGTGCTGGGATTACAGGCGCACCTGGCCTCGCAATTCATATGAAATAAAGGAAAAATACATGCTGCAATCTTTCTAAAATATACATACATCTTCATAAGTTATTTTCTTCAGCCAGTTTTCACATGTATATACTAATGTCTAGAATCTGTAACTGTTCAATTCACAGTAATTACTTTCCTAAATACGATTTCAGAACGTGATCTATAACATGGCCATAGTCTGACTGGCCCTAAGAGACACTTGCGGGGAGTGTCTCTATTCAAAGACTAGTACTTAAAAGTTACTTCCATATATTAAGGACACTGTATTACTAAATCAACCATTATTTAACTGATTGAAATTTATCACTCTAAGGAAACATTCTCCTATTTCACCTGTTATGAAACAGAGCACAAACCATTAAATGGATTGGTTCTATCTTTTAAGAAATCTTTAACAAAAAAATGATTTCAGAATCAATGGCAAATATTTGGGAAGAGGATATTTGGAAGAGTATTTCATACTCTTGATAAGTATGAAACTGAATAGTTTATATAAAAATTTCACAGAAGACAATTATATGACTTAAACAGTATAATCAACATACATCTAAAAACAAAATGAGGCGAGGCGCGGTGGCCTAGGCCTGTAATCCCAGACTTGGGAGGCCAAGGTGGGGAGATCACGACATCAGGAGATCAAGACCATCCTGGCCAACATGGTGAAACCCCATCTCCACTAAAAATACAAAAAAAAATTAGCTGGGTGTGGTTGCACTTGCCTGTAATCCCAGCTACTCAGCAGACTTAGGCAGGAGAATCACTTGAACCCGGGAGGCAGAGATGAGACTGCAGTGAGCCAACATCACACCACTGCACTCCAGCCTGGCGACAGAGTGAGACTCCGTCTCCAGAAAAAATAAATAAACAAACAAATGAGGGGGCCGGGTGCAGTGGCTCACGCCTGTAATCCCAGCACTTTGGGAAGCTGAGGTGGGTAGATTATGAGGTCAGGAGATTGAGACCATCCTGGCCAACATGGTGAAACCCCGTCTCTGCTAAAAATGCAAAAATTAGCTGGGCATGATGGCGCGTGCCTATAATCTCAGCTACTCGGGAGGCTGAGGCAGGAGAATCGCTTGAACCTGGGAAGTGGAAGTTGCAGTGAGCTGAGATCACGCCACTGCACTCCAGCCTGGCAACAGGGCGAAACTCCATCTCAAAAAAAAAAAAAAAAAAGGTAAAAATAGTAATTAGTAACTGAATGTTGAAGTAGTTTGTTCATCATATTAAATGTCACTCTCTTTGTTCTAGCTGTACTTACCATCCTGGAACTTTATTTATTTATTTGAGACCAAAAATCTATGTCACATTGCGTGGGGAAAATGTTAACTACAACAGAGGCATTAGCATATCTATGAAGAAAAGTGTAATCTGCACAGCAATATTACAGTTGGTTCACTATTCTCCCAATCACTGAAGGAGACCACGACCACCCCACTCCTTTTTTAAAAAACTCACAGGTCCAAATTAGTTGATGGTCTCTTCATAGAGTATATACTAATGGTTATATAAATGGTCCAAACCTGTATTTCTTCTGCTTTTTTTTTCTTTTTTCTGAGACAGAGTCTTGCTCTGTCCCCCAGGCTGGAGTGCAATGGCACGATCTCGGCTCATTACAACCTCTGCCTCCCAGGTTCAAGTGATTCTCCTGCCTCAGCCTCCCCAGTAGCTGGGATTACAGGCGCCTGACACCATGCCTGGCTAATTTTTGTATTTTTAGTAGAGATGGAGTTTCATCATGTTGGCCAGGCTGGTCTCAAACTCCTGACCTCAGGTGATCCCCCCGCCTCGGCCTCCCAAAGTGCTGGGATTACAGGCATAAGCCACCATGCCCAGCCCCAAACCTTTATTTCTATAATCAATGCCTATATATATCCTTTTTCCCTGATGTTTACAAAATATGACTTAAGCATGACCTAAGACATGTTCATGCAAACACATATTTGCTACCATTTTATTTTAAAATAAGCTTAGCACTGAATAATATAAAAAGTATTCAAACACTTTATGATAGAGTGCCTAGTATGATGCACGAATCCTGTGAGATAGGCAAAATATTTGTAACAGTGGTCCCCTCTTTTCCACAGGGGACACATTCCAAGGACCACCTTGGATGTCTGAACCATGGGATTAGGAACCTGATTGCTGTCAATGGGAACTTGTTTCTGTTCACGCCTTCTACTCACAAACTTAATGCCTTTTCAATTTTAACTAGGCACTTATCACATACCATGGCCATGATTTTTGTAATTTGCGATGGGACAGCAAAACTAACACAAATTCCTTTTTCCTTCTTCACGATTTCAGACAGATTTGTTCTTCCTGTAGATCTCAGCAACTTTGGCATATGATATTATTTCTTGCCTTCTTAAGTTGAGAACTTTCTCTTCCTCACTTAAAGGAAGCACTTTACAGCTTCCCTTGGGCATATCCAAATTGCCAGAATCACTACTTTTGCACTTTGGGGCCAGTATGAAGTAAAATAAGGGTTATCTGAACATAGGTGCTGCCACATTGCAGCAGCCCATCTGATAACTGAGACAGATGGTGACCAAGTGACTAACAGACAGGTAGGGTAGAAAGTGTGGAATCACTGGACAAAGAGATGATTCTCCTCCTAGGCAGGACAGGGCAAGATGGAACAGGACAGTACAAGATTTTATCATGCTACTCAGAATGTTGCACAATTGAAAACTAATAAATTATTTCGGGAAATTTCCATTTAATATTTTCAAACCACAGTTGACCATTGGTAATTGAAACTGCAGAAAGCAAAACTGCAGATAAGGAAGGGACTACTGTATTCCTCTTCATACCTGTAGAAACTACAACTCAAAAAAGGTTAAAAAAGTTTAAAGAAATTACTCTGGACACAAACCTAGAGTAGCTTAATGAGAATGCAATCTCTAAATGCAACATTCTTTCAATTATGTAACACTGCCTCACATGATTTGTGGCCTAAACCACAGATCAAGCTTCAGCTCTATTTAGTTAACCTTCAGTACAATATCAGATTTCATTCGTCAAACATCTTTGAAAATTCTGAAAGAATTTATTGGCACTTGTAAAATCTGAAGTTCAAATTGAAACATAAACTTTAACAACACTAAAATATAAAACATTTATTTAACTACACTGAGCCTAACATAAAGTTTCAAGCAATTTAACTAAGCTAACATAAAGGCACAGTTACCAAGTGATAAACATATAAACATTATAATAATCTTGCTATGTCTGGCTTATTAAATGCATTAATTAAAAACTTATTTCAGAATAGTATCTATTAAAAGTAAATACCTTTAGTGCACTAAGAACAGCAGTAAATATGTTAAGCTGCACAGCCTGCTGGCGGACACCTTTAGCTTGTTTAACACATTCAGCAAAGTGATCCAACATTTGTAATCTATAACAATAGGAAAAAAATCACATTAGTGACAAATTTTATTCCAATATGGCTCAAAAACAGATAAGAAGAGTACAAGTTAATTGTTTAGCAAATAATTCCCCATGCTATCTCTTTTCTATTTCATTCCCACAGCTAGTCCAAACCAGATCTCCTTCTCCCAAAATATTATATGGACATGCGGTTATTACATGGAACAAGAAAAGAGTTTCAATTAACAAAATAAGGTCACAATTGCAGTGGTCTTCAACATTAACGGCACTGTCCAACAAAGCGCCTGGCATCTAGTAGATGCTCAAGGTTTCTTGTACAGATAACAATCATTAATTATGTATCTCCGTGGAAGATTTTTAAGTTAGAAAATTTTAAATGTAGTGTAATTTTTTCCTTTTTTAAAAATACTCTTAGAATAGTACCTCATGTCCTAGCCTCAAAAGCTTTTGGGAAAGTTCAAAAAAGATTTAGCTTTGGCTAATTTTTTTAAATGTAAAAAACCAGAAGTGAATTGTTTTTTATATTAATAAAAAAGAATCAGTTTATAAAAAAAAAAAATCCATGGCCATCTTAGATGATTTCTCTTTTTTTTTTTTTTTTGAGATGGAGTTTCGCTCTTGTTGCCCAGGCTGGAGTGCAATGGCGCGATCTCGGCTCACCACAATCTCCACCTCCCAGGTTCAAGTGATTCTCCTGCCTCAGCCTCCCGAGTAGCATGTGCCACCACGCCTGGCTAATTTTGTATTTTTAGTAGAGACCGGGTTTCTCCATGTTGGTCAGGCTGGTCTCGAACTCCCGACCTCAGGTGATCTGCCCACCTCGGCCTCCCAAAGTGCTGGGATTACAGGCGTGAGCCACTGTGCTCTGCATTTTTTTTTTTTTTTTTTTTTTTTTTTTTTTTTTTTTTTTTGAGACTGAGTTTCGCTCTTGTTGCCCAGGCTGGAGTGCAATGGTGCAATCTTGCCTCCCTGCAACCTCTGCCTCCTGGGTTCATATGATTCTCCTGCCTCAGCCTCCCGAGTAGCTGAGACTACAGGTGTTCGCCACTACACCCAGCTAATTTTGTATTTTTAGTAGAGAAGGATTTTACCATGTTGGCCAGGCTGGTCTCAACCTCCTGACCTCAGGTGATCTGCCCACCTTTGCCTCCCGAAGTGCTGGGATTACAGGTGTGAGCCACAAGGCCCGGCCCATTTCAGAAGATTTTGATAAAAAGAGAGTGAGAGAGCATTATTCTAAAAAGAAATGATGTGAAACAAAGGAATCCAAGGAAGTTGGATTTAGTACTAAGACAATTATGACCTCAAGTTGGTGATAAAATCTCCCTGAGGTCGCTGTAAGGATTTAAAGCTCAATTTATACTAGTCTACAGGTCTCAGGTCCCAGGTCAAAGCATTATTCAAAACTCATATGAAGATACAGATTCAGATGTACGTGTATACATGCACATTTTGATGTACTTTAAAAAACTTTTAAAAGTAAGTACCTTTTGTGCACTAAGAACAGCAGTAAATATATTAAGCTGCACAGCCTGCTGGTTAAAAACCAAAGTAGCATCAGTTCTTGCTTTTTACCTTTTTAATTTAACATTGTATCATAAGCATCTTCTATCAAAACACTGTCTCTACAAAAATGGACTTTCTATTATTCACTTCTGCTCCTACTGTTGAATATGTATGTTATTTATTATATGTTTATATTTTTAATAGAATTTATTTATTTATACTTCATCTTATTCTATAAAAGTGATCATATAGAATTGAGATAATCCTGGATTTCAGTTATAGCTTTCATAACTAGTTGTATAACCTTGGGTAAACCAAACTCTTAGATATGGATTTCCTTAAGATTTAAAACCAAAATGTTGAAATAGATGCTTTATAAGATTCTTCCACCTTTAACATCATTTAACATTTATGTGGCAACCAAATGTTCTTAAAGATATTTGGGTAAAGTTTCATATTTAAACTTTTTTCTCCTCAAATTAAAAAGCAATTAATAAAGTAACCTACATATTTAAAGATATCTTTTTTCTCCTCAAATTAAAAAGCAATTAATCAAGCAACCTACATATTAAAGACATTTTTTATTTTGTAATTTTTGTAGAGATGAGTGTCTCACTATGTTTCCCAGGCTGGTCTGAAACTCCTTGCCTCAAGCAATTCTCTTGCCTTAGCCTCCCAAAGTGCTGGGATTGCAGACATAAGCCACCACACCAGACCCAACAATACTTTTAAGGCATTTTAATTTTGTAAAGCTTTTAAGTTATCTGTGATGGTCTTGTATTAATTCATTTCTGTTTTCCTTTTGGGAAAATCACAATATACAAACTGTCTACTAAAGCTAGGAATAGTGTCTGTGGATATAGAATATAACAAACCAAAATGCTTCTATTACAAAAAGAACCAATTATGTTAGTTTGCAAGTTCTAGACTTGAACCATCTCACAAACGTTATTAGGGAGTGGAATTTTCATCCATTTACTTCCTCAACAACAAAGTCAACAGGCTTAGCAAACTGATGTACTTAATTAAAGATATAGTCAAAACCTATGTATGAACTAGCAAACAAACTATTATAATGCATTTTTTTTTTTTTGCCAACAGTTGTCATTCTAGCATATATAATGAAAATTTTGTTATAAAATACAGTCCACAATACAACAGATATCACATGCTAGTACACAGGGTCAAATCTTACATAAAGTCTCAAATTATGTGCAATTTGCGTGCAATTTTTTTATCATGTATGTGTCACTTACGTTAGTAAATCTGTAAGAGTACTGTTTAAGTATTATAATAACTCACTTTATTGCAGAGTTAAGTGGGATGAGAAAATCTACTTTTTGTTTAATATAATATATATTTAACAAAAATTACCTGATTGACTTTATACTAACCGGTGTTTATAAGAAACATGAGGAAACACTACACCAAAAAGGGCCACAGAAGCATCAATGACTGAGACTCCGAGAGGGAGGGGACCAGGTACTGCTTCTCCAGCAGGTATGCGTAAATAAATAGAGGAAGGATCATGCTCCAGAGCCCCACTTCCAGAGGCACTGTTTGGCTGGAGCTGCAAAAGAGTGAAATAAAAATTATTCAAAATCTACTTTAGGAAATCTACTTATTAAACATTGGGAATGAGGATTACAGCAGAGGAGAAAGGAGAAAAGGCAACAAAAAAAGAATGATTGGATCCGAACATTTGAAAACAGATCAAAATGTAATTTGGTCAATAAAAAATCATCAGTAACACCTTATACAAATTTTAAGAAAAGCTTTATTCATTCGAAAACATGTTTACACCACCCACCTTATTGTGTGAACAATATACACAAGATCTTAATCCCACAAACAATTATTTTAAATGGGGCTTTAATCACTCTTTTTAAAAAGTACATAACAAATAATGTATTCAGTGGGCAAAAGTTCTAAATCTTCAACCTACTAACTCATTCCTCTCCAACCTGTCACAAAACAAAACAAACTAAAACAAAACAAAATACCAATAACCAAAAAGCCAGTTAAAACTGATCTTTATCACAGCCACCACAAGGTATCTAAATACACAGAATATTAAATAAAGACAATTTGCCAAATTCTCACTCTTCCTGTTTAACTTTTTTCACTATCTACCACCAGGATGCCATCTTTAAGTGTCTAAGAACACCAAATGGGGATTAAACCTTTCTATACACTATTTTCTTTTTAAGTGACAGTGTGTAATAGGACCATTGTTTCAGATTAAGTTAGTATTTCATTTTCCTCTATGGTTTATTACCTGGTCTTCAATTGATTTATGATCAGTTTCCTGAAGCCAAGAACCAAGAAGAACACTATCATCATAATGGCAGAGGGATCTGAGGAGGGAAGTAGTTGTGTTGGCTGAGTTGTCAGTCAAAGTGAATTCCGCTACCAGTTCTCTAAGAAGTGCATTAAAAGATCCTAAAAAACAGAACTTCAGATCAGATTAAAAAGAATAATTTTTGTGAAAATTATAATCATTGCCCACAAAGAGCTGCAACATGTTCAACAGGAATAAAATAATTAAGTCTCTGTTCTCTTCTTTAAAAAAATCTATATTTAAATGCTGGTTTTAATATACAATAATGGTACTTCCTTTCATATATTGTATTGTGTCTTTTAGCCTAAATTATTTAAAATAACCAAAAAACTCAAATAGAGGAAAGAGAGGCAGGTGCCATAGCATGCTTGTAGTCCCAGCTACTCAGCAGGCTGAGGCAGGAGGATTGCTTGAGCCCAAGAGATTGAGACAAACCTCTGCAACACAGCAAGACCCTGTCTGAAAGACACACACAAACAAAGATACTTTATTTTAAATATATTAAATGTGATATGATTATTATTATTTATTGCCCAATAATGTACAATGAACCACAGCACACCAAAATTCTTTGGCATGATTATACTGGAAAGAAATCAATGGTTTATTTTACTATTAATATTTCACATAATATTTGATTTCTCCCTCCAGATCCTCGAATTATTTGCTATATTACAATATATAGGAAGCATTTCAGTGTATTAATTAAAAGTGCACACTTTGAAGATAAACCAGCTAGATTTGAATCCAAGCTCTGCCACTTAACTACCTCTAAGTCTTGGGTAAGTTAAGTTTCTTTAAGTCTCTCAATCTGAGATTCTTCACCTATAAAATAGGGCTAAAGGCCTCATAAGTTGCAATACAGTCAAAAAGCTAATACAAAAGGCTAAAAACGAGACCCAGAACACAGTAAGTAGTCAACAAGTATCAGCTACTCTACATGAAGAAAAATAAAATCGTGGCCTTCCTTTGCACAGGAAGTCAGTGGGAGAGCCTTTGTCAAGACTCTATAATATGGTGAAGAATTGCAAAGAAAAATTTTTATCAGATACCACAAATTTTTAATTTACCTTCGTAAGTTTTTGGAGGTAACAAAGCCAAGATATCATAAAGTCTTAAACGGACCATTGCAGCACTAGCTTTCAGATGAGCTCCATGGGCTTTCATTACAGATGGAATGCTAAAATATCAAAAACATAGTTGGTAATGGCTTACCAGAATAAGTATTACTTATAAATTTTTTTTAGCAATGTATCAATGTACTGCCAAAGTACACTGATAAGTATACACTTTCATTTTAGCTTATGTTGTGATCTTCGCTGTAACGAAGACACTTTAAGATACAACTGTATTTCAATCCACACCATTGCTGTAAGTTTTAAAGTTATATTACAAAAATAAAGTTTTATGTTTCCTAGATGATTCTAGAAGAAAGCACAAAATATGGCTGAGAAGTATATTATTAATATATAAAATAGGATGTGAACTTGTCTCAATCGCTTACTTACTGTGACATCATAGTCATGGCACATTCAATAGGGGTCATCAATTTTCGAATCACATCTTCAGTTAGTAGCTCAGGACAATGTGCAACAAAGCTCCTCATGGCTAGATAAAATGTTTAAAAGGACAGATTTGGAGTAGCTTTTGTGAACATGAATTAATTTATAAAATTGTATAAATATAAAGGCGGTTGTAATACTTAATTATTATAACGTATAAGGTTCTGAAACCATGTCGAACCAAAAGAAAAACTTGGAACAACTACAAAGAAAAATCGTGGAAAAGGCTAGAAAAAAGGTGGATAGAAAAATGGAGGAAGAGAAGGTACTGGTTAGAGAGATTTCTGTGGGTGGAAATTCAGAGGACTACGATCCCATAGGAATTCAGATGACTACAAAGAAAGAAATTTTAAGGCATTGTTTATACACATATACATTTATGTGTATAAACAATGCCTTAAAATTTACATGAAATTTTTACATATATTAAATATATTTTTGCAACTTTTACAGATATATATGTGTATATATATGTGTGTGTGTATATGTGTGTGTGTGTGTGTGTGTGTGTATATATATATATATATATATTTTTTTTTTTTTTTTTTTTGAGACGGAGTCTCGCTCTGTCAACCAGGCTGGAGTGCAGTGGCGGAATCTCGGCTCACTGCAACCTCCACGTCCCAGGTTCAAGCAATTCTCCTGTCTCAATCTCCTGAGTAGCTGTAACTACAGGCAAGCACCAGCATGCCTGGCTAATTTTTGTATCTTTAGTAGAGACAAGGTTTCACCATATTGGTCAGGCTGGTCTAGAACTCCTGAAAGTGATCCACCCGCCTTGGCCTCCCAAAGTGCTGGGACTACAGGCATGAGCCACAGCACCCGGCCACTACATATATTTTTGCATTTTGAATTTTTACATATATTTGTGTAAATATATATGTATATAAACAAAAATGGTCCAGTGAGAAAAAAATATTTTTATTGGCCCCTTAGCAACAGAGCCTAGACTAAAACACCTCCTAGATGTGTGAGAGTAAAGGTGCCCCCTTGCCTGGCTGCCCTTGTGGTTAAACAAGTATCTCTCTCCCAGTTTGGAAAAAGAAGTAGTTTTCACCCTGAGATAAACCAAAAAAGAACTGGTACATCCAATGTCATTCTAGTTCTCAAACGAAACAAAACCTTAGCATTTCCTTTAAGCTTTTAACTCCCAGACAAAAACAACTGTATCCGTTATTTTTGTAATGTTGATATCTGAAAAATATATGAAGGTTTGGAGATTTGATAAGGATGTGAAAAAACAGCTGTTTCTCCATTATGAAAAGACTAACTGCAAATGCCAATAACTTTGGTAATCCTGAGTTTCTTTTTCTTTAAATAGCTGTTGGGTATTTTTTTTTTTTTTTACATGGTGACTCAGTGCTTCTTTGACAGGTAAGATAGCAACAAGTGGGAATAAGAGGCCTGGGTTCTAGTTCCTGTCTAACCACCAGGACTAAACACTTTTTCAGAGTCTGGGTTTCATTTTTATTACAAAATTAGCAAACTGAAGTGGATCATTTATAAAGTTTCTATTTAAATCTAAAAGCCTATGAATTTATCATTACCCAGTAAAATAAAAAACTATAAAATAGTGATTTTTCTTTTACTTTACAAATATTTTAGTAATATCATAATATTGTGAAGCACAATCCTTTCAGTTCTTACCACATAGAGCTCCAGCACGACCTTCCAAAGTTACCTGCCAGGTAAAAGAATCGCCTCGGGCCTTCTCAGCTTCCAATTCCTTTAAGGAACGTGGGAAAACATTTCGCCACAATAACAACATCTTGGGCAGATGGTAACGAACGACAGATGGTCCTAGCCAAGAAAATGAGAATACATACAAAACCATGTATATGTAACATACCTTACAAACAAGCGTCAAGCAAAATGAGCCCAACACAAACTTTATGTAATTTTAGAGATGAAAATAGAGTAAAATACTGATGTTTAACAATATCTGTTATTTCACTCTATTTTTATCTCTAAAATTACATTATTTTCAACCTTTATTCGCTGATTAAAATATAGATCAAAGCATAATAAAATTCACCTCAAACTGTCAATATTTTTAGAATCCAAACATAAAATACACAAAAAGCAATTTTTAAAGGATAACCCAACTGTATTGAGAATGGTGGATTGCATATTATCAATAAAATATATCTGAGACACATTCTATGAGGTCTTTTTCATATACATATACATATAAACAAATATACCCACTCCCACACACATACAGATACATATTCCTCAGTTTTGGGGGCAATTTATGTGGTTAATTTAGTTTCATGGAGAGGCAATATATTCAGGCCTAGGAATCTATATTTACATTGCTAAAAAATTCATTTAACATACCACTGAACATACTTAACATAAACTTCTGGAAATGAGTTGCAACTTTTCGTTTTCTTCAGAAAAGAAAAGTAGGTCAAAGTATAATTTCCAATAGATAGATGCTTAGATCTGTATCATAACTTTGTAGTACATATATGCACACACTTTTTACAGCAGCAGCTAAACATATGAACTAAAATGTGAACATACCCCATCACAATAATAGGTATTTTTGTACTATGTACAATGTTAAATTTTGCCTACACTGCAGATTTGTCACACTACTTAAGAGTGAAACACATTAAGGGTTACCCCAGAAAAGCAGCACTAACAATACCAATTAAATGTGACTTTACCACTCTACTAAAATCACACTGCTGGTTTTCACTTAGGGTATGAAATTTTCCCTCATATTTTCATCTCTTTTAAACACTAAACTCATCAGGTAGACAAAGGTTATTCTGATGGTAAAGGTGAAACTTTGCTAACAACTTTCTCATTAAATGTACTTAAGCAATAATTACCAAAAAGAGAAATCTACTAGCAAATGACGAGGAAAACATCTTTACACCATTTTTACAACTTCAATGAAAGTCTAGAATGTGAAGTTTAACACTTTTAAATTAAATTTGCTTTACAGGCTACTGACAGTTATAGCGTGACAAAAATCCTACTCAAATATAATTATACCTAAAGTCATAAGTGCTCCAAGTAAAAGCCAGCCAGCTTGGGTGCGCTGTAAAGATAGCCTGCTATTTTGGGCAGCAGTTCGTAAAAGATCTTCAGCAATACTAACTACCATCTGCAAGAAAAGTTTAGAATTGGATTTTAATTCAAACAAGTTAAATTAAATAAGGAAACAGATAACTAGCATACATTACTTAAAAGAAGTTGTTGGCCGGATGCGGTGGCTCACGCCTGTAATCCTAGCACTTTGGGAGGCTGAGGCAGGCAGATTGCCTGAGCTCAGGAGTTCAAAACCAGCCTGGGCAACACGGTGAAACCCTGTCTCTACCAAAAAATACAAAAAAATTAGCCAGGCATGGTGGCGGGCACCTGTAGTCCCAGCTATTCGGGAGGCTGAGGCAGGAGAATTGCTTGAACTGGGGAGGTGGAGGTTGCAGTGAGCAGAGATTGCACTACTGCACTCCAGCCTGGGTGACAGAGCGAGACTCCGTCTCCAAAAAAAAAAAAAAAAAAAGAAGAAGTTGTCCTCTCGTGTTATTAGCATGTCTTGAAAGAGGCAACACCAAGACCTGGTCAGTCTTGATTGCACTGATGACTCTGAAGAGACCCAGAACAGTGTAGTAGTTAAGGACAAGCTCTAGCGCCAAATGCCATCTCTGCCATTTACTCGCATTCTCATTTAGCACAGCTTAGTTCCATCACTGGTAAAACAGAAATAATAGGAATGCCTATCTCAGCCTTGCAAGGATAAAATAAGTTAATATAGCATCTATGCTACTACTTTGTCATTTCATCATGTGACAAATCCACTTCTCATTTTTCCCGTATCTTCTAAGACTGTAAGCTCCAAAAGATTAGCTTACTTATTTGTTTGTTTTTTAGAGACAGGGTTTCCACTCTGTCACCCAGGCTGGGGTGCAGTGGCACAATCATAGCTCGGTGTAACCTGGAATTCCTGGGCTCAAGGGATCCTCCTACCTCAGCCTCCTGAGTAGGTAAGACTACAAGTGTATGCCAACATACTTGGATAATTTTAAAAATTTCATTTTTATTTTTTGTATGACAGGGTCTCGCTATGTTTCCCAGGTTGGTCTCAAACTTCTGACCTAAAGTGATCCTCCAGCCTCGGCCTCCCTAGGCATTGGGATTACAGGTCTGAGCCACCACGTCCAGGCAAGGTTAGCTCAATGGTAGATGCATAATAGGAGTTCAACAAATCTTTGAATGTGGAATAATAGTGCTAATAATGACAGCATTTATTTAGTGGTCACATGGGCTAGCACTGTTCTCGGTACTTTGCTGTATTAACATCCACACAGAATGGCTAGTATAGACTTAAATTTGGTGCAGCTGAATAAGAGGGGAGATGAAACTCTAAGAGGTTAGCAGAGCAAAGGCTTCGAAGCTGAAAAAGGCCAGGGAAGGAAGGAAGATAACTAGTCTAATTAGAGCAACAGGAAATTAGAATGAACAGACGGAATGAAGTCAAATTATAAGATACCAGTTTACCAGACAAAGGAGATTATATTTTACTCTCTGAGTACTGGGTAGTCCCTAAGGGTCTCTGGGCAAATGTAAAATATGAAAGTGGTGTGAGGAAGATGGGACGTGTGGGTAAGACGGAAAGTCTGAGGAAGATGAGAATGAGGAAGCAACAATATGACAAAGTGAGAGGGAAGTCTGGATTTCATCGGTAGCTATGCAACTCCTATGAATGGACATGGGCTTAATGTCCCAGAAAAAAAATCAAAATTTAAAACTCTAGCCCCAATCTGCCTATGTAAAGTTTCAAATAATATTTATATAAACACTTAAGATTACTGAGAAGAAAACCATGATAGTAGTATACAATAGAAAGAAAGGAGAAAAAAAAAGCTACTCATATTTTTTTTTATTTTATTTTTTGAGACGGAGTCTTTCTCTGTCACCCAGGCTGGAATGCAGTGGGGCAATCTCAGCTCGCTGCAACCTCCGCCTCCTGGGTTCAAGTGATTCTCCTGCCTCAGCCTCCCAAGTAGCTGGGATTACAGGCATGGGCCACAATGCCCAGATAATTTTTCTGTATTTTTAGTAGAGACAAGGTTTCACCATGTTAACCAGGCTGGTGTCAAACTCCTGATCTCAAATGATCCACCTGCCTCGGCCTCTCAAAGTGCTGGGATTACAGGTATGAGCCATCATGCCCGGCCATGATTTATTAAAACTGCTCAATTTTTACTAAACATTATCAAAATGCTAAATATTACAATAGCATATTCTCCTGATATCTTTGAATATATAGCAATGTGAACTTTTATTTCTAAAAGCTGAAAGAAAAGCTCTGACTTTCAAATAATTACTATATTAGTATAAGGTTGGGTTTGTTTTTTTTTTTTGAGACAGGGTAGGTCTTGGTCTGTCACCCAGGCTGAAGGACAGTGGCACGTTCATAGCTCACTGTAACCTCAAACTCCTGGGCTCAAGTGATCCTTCCAACCCATCCTCCCCAGTAGCTAGGACCATGAAGTTGGCTAACTTTTTTTATTTTTTGTAATGATGGGGTCTCACTATGTTGCCTAGGCTGTTTTTCTTCTCTTTCCCTCTAAAATAAATTATAACATGTTACTAGACTTAGACAAAATCTATTATCCTTACATCAGAATTAAATATCAAATTATAATAGGGTCTGTTAACCCCATAGTAAGAACACTATGTTTTATGTTAACATAGTACAACTGTTATTTGACCACCCTGTTCAACACTAAACACAGCAGCGTTCCTATAAAGACCAAAGCCCACGTGACAGCATTCCCAAGTCTAGGATCTCCGTCATACCTTTCCTTTGGCATGAGGAATGCCCAAAGGACACTGATGTACTCCACCTAACAAAGCAGCCATTGCAAAACTATATCCGCTGACAGCTTCTGGTGAGGTCTTCAAGTTGTTGAGCCGTTCTGCACACCTGTCTAGAAATGGTGTCAGCTGGAAAGGTAATGCCACAGCCACACAGCGCAAACACCACGCAGCAGCAAGTCGGGCAGCCATGCTTGGATGAAGCAGCACTGAAGTCACAATCTCCAAAAGCCCTAAAAAAGAAATACTCAAAATATTACTCTTTAATGAAGTCAAATGATTTCAGAAACTCAAATACTATCTAAAAAACAATAACTGAAATGACAATCACCAAGCTTTCACACATATAGATCCGCAACTTTGCCTAAAACTACATACAGTAGAGTACTTCAAAGGAACATTTTCTATGAAGAACATAGTACAATTATATTCAATATTGATGTAAAATTTAATAGAAGTCTTCAACAAATTTTAGTCAATTTTTATTAAAAAACTACCACAATTGCTTTTGATTTCTGTTCCAAAACTTTATTTAACCATTTAATTCAATATTCTTTACAAGGAATCTTTTTTTTTTTTTTTTGAGACTCACTTTGTCCCCCAGGCTGGAATGCAGTGGCATGATTTCGGCTCACTGCAACCTATGCCTCCTGGGCTTAAGCAATTCTCCTGCCTCAGCCTCCCAAGTAGATTACAGGCACGTTGTCACCACAGCTGGCTAATTTCTGTATTTTTAGTAGAGACAGACTTTCACCATGTTGACCAGGATGGTCTTGAACTCCCGATCTCAAGTGACCCGCCCACCAGGGCCTCCCAAAGTGCTAGGATTATAGGCACGAGCCACCACGCCCAGCCTATCACAATGAATATTAATTTAAGTAAAACCTGATGATCTGAAGTGCTAATGATGATGATAAGCAACTCATCAGGAATTAAATATCAATCACACTTATGACTGAAAAAAGTGAAAACACATGCTAGCAAGTAACTGAATGTCATACCTATAGACGCTTCTTGAATAAGAGGGGATGCAGTGGCATTCAAGCTCTGCACCAGGCTCCCGAGTTCCTGGAGGGCACAGACCATCACATGCTGGCTTGCTGCAATGTCTGCTGCACCAGATTTGTTTTCTCCACTTGTGTCATTCACTACTGCTTCTGGAAACACAAAATCATGTCTTTGACATAGGAGAAATGAATTGTGGTATGATTTTTTTGGTCTATACAATTTATGATTTTAGCCATACCAGTTGATGTCCGAGTGTTAAAAACTATGCAATTATTTCTCAATGGAAAACCTGTAGAACTAAACACTGAAGTGACTTAAAAACATTGTTTAATAGCTTTATAATAATGCTAAAATACATACTGAGATACATCTTTGCTTCCAGGAATACAACCTAATTTTAGCAAGCAGCAGCAATCCAGTGTATAAAAGCACAGATACTGCAGAAAGAAGACTCGGGTTCAAATCCCAATTCCACTAGTTATATTAGTTATGTGACATTGAGCAAGATGTTCAATTTTTCTGTCCCAGTTTCCTTATCCATGAATGGGCTTACATGCCTATTTCAAACGGTACTGTGGTGATTAACAAGTCAGTGCATATAAAGAATTTAACACAATGCTGCCCATAATACACATTCAATAAATGTTAACAGCTATTATTACTTTATTACCATTGCTACTTTAAGTGTTCCAATATATTGGAGGTATCTGTTAAATTACTGACCAGAAAATGGATCTATAAGGAAAATGCCTTAAGTTACCTCTTACCGGAATGTTTCTGTAAGTTCCCATTAATTAACCTTGCTGCCTGCTACCCCAACCTTTTAGCTTCCACTAGAATCGAAATGTGTTTGACAAGAGACAACCAAAGATCCCTTGCCAAACTACTAATTGAGAATACATTCTGGCCCACAAATCCCCAATACGTATCATTATATTTAATTCTGCTTTCAGGATTTAAAAAAAAATCAAATAACGAATTTATGACCTTAACATTAAGAACCTTTAAATGATAGTAAAACTTTCTTTTTTGCATTCATTATGAATTAATAGACTATAAAATACATAATACAGACTAGGATATAATGGATTAATAAATTGAGGACTATAATTAAATTTTTTTTTTTTGAGACAGAGACTTGCTCTGTTGCCCAGGCTGGAGTGCGGTGGTGCCATCTCAGCTGACTACAACCTCTGCCTCCTGGGTTCAAGCAATCCTCCCAACTCAGCCTCCTGAGTAGCTGGGACTAGAGGTGTACGCCACCATGCCCGACTAATTTTTGTATTTTTTAATAGAGACAGGGTTTCACCATGTTGGGCAGGCTGTTTTCGAAGAACTCCTGGCCTCAAGTGATCCACCCATCTTGGCCTCCCAAAGTGCTGGGATTACAGGCATGAGCTACCACGCCTGGCCAAATAACTCTTGTTTTTAGGTATTTCTGGACTTGGAAATGCATAAACTCTAGCTTTTGATTGCTAAACTTTAAGCTGCCTGAGGATAGGTGCTGTATGCATCTGGCTTGCTTTTACTCCCACCATTTGACGCAGTGTTTCTGGCACTAAACATTTCCTCAATGAATCAATGTGCAAATTATTCTTTAAGTTGTGAATCTAAGACAGATGACTATTTTAGCATATTTAAGGAATGATATCTCATTAATTTAAACACTCTTTAATTCACGATTCATAATTTTCAGTTAGCTCTATACATTTAAAACTAGTTTACTGGCTGGGCGTGGTGGCTCATACCTGTAATCCCAGCACTCTGGGAGGCCAAGGCAGGTGGATCACTTGAGGTCAGGAGTTTGAGACCAGCCTGGCCAATGTGGTGAAACCCTGTTTCTACTAAAAATACAAAAATTAGCAGGGTGTGTGGTGGCACACACCTGTAATGACAGCCGACTCAGGAGGGTGAGGCAGGAGAATAATTTGAACCTGAGAGGTGGAGGTTGTAGTGAGCCAAGATCGCACCACTGCACTCCAGCCCGGACAGCAGAGCTAGACTCTGTCTCAAATAAAATAATATAAAATAAAAAATAAAACAAGTTTACTAAGTAAGCCATTATAAACAACAAAAACTACAACTATTTATATTTTTTTTACTAATTTTATAAAACATTTCATGCATATGTCTCTAAAAAATAAATTATTGATATTTATTCATTAAATCCTTATTTCAAAAGACCTCTATTAGTCAATATAATTTCCCTTATTAAAGTTAGTATAGTGAAATAGTGAATAATAGTGAAAAAACTAAACTTTTAGAATTTATATTTTTGCCTTGCTTTTAGTATTGCTTTTATATTTAGTTTATAACTGGATTAAAAGCTCCATGAAGGGAGAAACCTTATCCCATTCATTATTTAAACCCTGAATTACTGCTCTGCAAATCTAAGACAATAATTATTTATTAAATTGAAAAATTCATAAAATTGATATTTTAGAAAAGAATTTCTTGTAATTATGTATAACTGAGGTTTCACAGTACATCTTACAGCGGGCTAATAACCATCTGTAATTGTTCCTCTCTAAGTTTTCATATTAAGACTATGAGGGGAGGAAAAGAAACAATAAAAATATATGTTTATAAAACAACAGGCTCTAAAAGCAGAAAGAGGACAATAGATTACTCCTTGAAGACAGCAACCAACGTGCTGCTGCATGCCAGAAAAGTTATAAAATCCGTATAGGTACTAGAAATAAAACAGAAAACACAATCTTACCAACATACCACCCAAATCTTTAAAAACTCTATTTCACTGTGATTATGTGATTTTAATATCAAATAAGAGTACTCAATAAAAATCACTATGAAAACACACAGAAAGATAAACTAATCAGTCTTATGGATATTTTTTAAGAATCATAATAAAGAACTAAATGACTAAGGTAATCAACACACATAATGATACCGATTCTTACCTACGGCTTTCATTTGTTTTCCAATAGCTTGGCAGATTTCTTTGGCAGCTGCAATCTGGGCTTTTTCACCTAGCAAACTGCCCACAGTAGCTCTTAGGATAAAGGAAACACATCGTCTGGAGTACACAGCCTCCACATGTGTTTGTGTTGCCCGAGGATGGGAAACCAGATCAAGTACATGGGACAGGAACGTAGCAAAGCTGCGCTCCAACCACTGACCACCCAATGTTGTCACAAAAACAACATACGCCTGTAAACAGAGGAAGGTACGACTTCAGATACACTTACATAACTGAACAGAAATCAAAGATAAAGCAACTACTAAAATAACTGATAAGAGCATGCTGAATGAATTGTATTTGAGGCTAAAACAGAGAAAATTTAAACTTGAGGTCTTTTTACTACTTCTGGAATACGAATTATTAGTGAAGTATCTTTGACTAAAAAACAGTTCTTAAGATAACAACCTCATGAAGAACACAAAGTGACAGCAGTGAGAGGGAAGGGAAGCTGAATTTACCCCAGTGATCGGGAAGGTAACAGGTTACAGAAACAAGAAAACCTTAACATCCTAAATAAACACTGACTTAGAGCTATAAAACCCTTACGTACGACTTTTTCTGTAAGTTAAAAAATTGTTTACTTATATTTTATACTTGTTTCAGGATCAAGGTACAGTTATGATTTTGACTGAAATCGTGATTTTGACTATGATCACCATTTCATCTTATTAGGTGTTATTATTAGATCATTAACCGTAACCTCTTATTCCGTGTTATTTTGAAATTATAATTCCAAGTCAGATATAATCTTATAATTACATTGGTGATTAAACACTGATAGAAAATCCAATCAAAGCATTAACCAGTATTTTTAGCTACAGGGTTGTTGGAGAATATTAAAATCTAAATGCTCAAGGTACCTGAATACAGTTTCAATGAAAACTGAGTTACTTTATGTCTGATTTTCTGTTAAGCAAAATGTAGGAACTTCATTTAAAGATATTTACACAAATATGGTAGACATAGGCTTATTTATATATTATTAAATATCTACCGAATTTCCAAATAAGCATGTAATTTGGAATTTGAATGTAATTCATTCATTCAGTAAAAGAAACATTTCGAAAAAAACCAGACAATATTAAAAATGTCTCTGTGAGCTGTTACTTAGTAACAGTTTTCCACGAAGTTTCACAAGTGATATGAACAAAATCTTTTTTTTTTTTTTTGAGATGGAGTCTCGCTCTGTCACCCAGGCTGGAGTGCAGTGGTGCAATCTTGGCTAACTGCAACCTCCACCTCCCTAGTTGAAGCGATTCTCCTGCCTCAGCCTCCTGAGAAGCTGGGACTACAGGCGTGCGCCACCACACCTGGCTAATTTTTTGGTGTTTTTAGTAGACATGGGGTTTCACCATGTTAGTCAGGCTGGTCTCAAACTCCTGACCTCAGGCAATCTGCCCGCCTCGGCCTCCCAAAGTGCTGGGATTACAGGCGTGAGCCACCGTGCCTGGCCAAAATTCTTTCACACATATGTGTTACAAACCTGCGTAACTCCAACTCTCACTTCACGATTAACGGACCCTCCAACTTTTAACATTTCTCCACCGCTCTTTAAGAAACCTGACCCTCCACGCAGAAATCCTGTGGCCATGAGCTCTAAGACTTCATCAAATGTTGCTCGCTTCACATTCTGACGCATTACTTTCAAGAAGAAAAATAAAAGTATAAGCAAATATATTTCTGAGGCACTCTAGCTTAATAATTCAAGTAATTATTTTTAAGGACACTTTACTACAATGGGGAAATGGTTTAGTTTCCTTATAATTGTTTTCTTAAAATTTTCAATGTACTTGTAAACCTGAATTCAATTCCAAAGGAAAAAATGCTCAGAAAATGGAAAGAGCTAGAAATAAAAGCAATTCAATAAATCTATGCAAAATAGTCTAATAATAATAATACTATGTGTAACACAATAAGGACAAAGCATACCCACAGTAGATACTACTAACTGATCTCAGTTCTCATTCCCGCCTGAGGTGGACACAAAAAACTTTTCTCATCACAGTGCTTTCTATACAGTAGTTACCAATAGATTAAGATGTTACTGGGAATGCAACTGAATTGGCATCCCTAGTACAGAGTTTCATATTTTATGAAGTCCTTCCACATATAGTAGCAAATGCAATCCTCACAAAAATTCTGCAGAGGAGGTATAAAGCTCATGGCTAAGAATTCAAGCTTTGGTATTTGGCTGCCCGGAATTTGAATTTCATTTCCGACACAGAACAGTTTTTAGAAAATTAGTTACAGAACCTAAGTCTCAATTTCCTCATCTATAAAATAGTAATAACAGTCCATATAATTCACAAGGGCTTTTATGAGGATTAAATTTTGTAATACACTTAATTCAGTGCCTGGCACATAGTTAGCACTTTAAAACATTACATCATCATCATCATCATCATCATCTACTGAAATAATTATCATTAAAGATGAAGAAATCAAAGCTCAAAGAAGTGAAATAGCGTTTCACAGTTAATAAATACAAGAGACAGGACTTGAACCTAAAACATCTGGTTCTCTATGATACAGAGGTGGGGTAGAGGTGGGGACAAGACTGGGGCAGGGTTCACTCAGCATCTGCTCACAGGCACCCCTGAGATATCTCTACGGAATTGTGAAGCAAAGCAAGAGTAATTTGAAAACTCAGTGCTGCCTCTGATTCTGTTTATAATGATAATCAAGAAAAATTAAAAATTAATACTGTGGTACAAATGGGGATCTACTCATCAGACAGAAAATAGCAAATAAAGTGCTGAAAATAAAGAGCAAATAAAGTGCCAGATTCCAGTACCTTATACATTATCCAAAATCATTTCATAAATCTTATGTGCTTATATGTCCAGCATAATTGCTAGATATCCTATACATTATCATCACAAAAAATGTGACTACATCAAGGAAAATGCCATTTGGGTTCTTTTTTTTTTTTTAAATTTTTTGAGATGGAGTCTTGCTCTGTCGCCCAGGCTGGAGTACAGTGGCACGATCTTGGCTCACTGCAATCTCTGCTGCCCGGGTTCATGCAATTCTCCTGCCTCAGCCTCCCAAGTAGCTGGGATGACAGGTGCTTGACACCATGCCTGGCTAATTTTTGTATTTTCAGTAGAGACAGGGTTTCAGCATCTTGGCCAGGCTAGTCTTGAACTCCTGACCTCGTGATCCACCTGTCTCAGCCTCCCAGAAGTGCTGGGATTACAGGCATGAGTCACCGCGCCCAGCCAGGTTCTTTCATTTTATGAAAAAGTAGACAAAGATACCTAAAAATTTAAATCCACTACACTGACTTGCCTATATGCAATAACTAATTAGGTCTGTTATGGTCTAAATCAAGGGCAAACAACAATACCTGTTGCCTGTTTTGGCATTAATGCTGTGGCCATGACTGTTCCTAAAAGTTTAGACACTGCCACTCGTACCCCATAATTTGAGTTTTCCAAAGCCTTAAAGCAGAGAGTGGCTATATTTTCTAGTTCAGCAGTCCACATAAATACAGCTTCATTCTGTAGTTCTAGTAGACACTGGAATTAAAAACAAAAAAGTAAATAACATCCTATAACATCTGCTTCCAGAGATGGAATAGCAAGAACCAGACTCACCACCTCTCTTGAGATAACCAAAAAACTAGACAAAATAAATGAAACAATGGTTTTCAAGACACTGGACATCAGGCAATGAAGCATCTTTGAGGAAAAAACAAGATGAACCCTACAACTGTCCCAGCCTACTGCCTTGAGAGAGTTTCTAGTTAGGGAGAAACATGTAAGAGTAAACCACCACATTAGAAAAGAAGAAGGGTCTCAAATCAATAACCTCAGCTTCACCCTTAAAAAACTAGATGAAGGACAGCAAATTCAACACAAAGTAAGCAGAAAAAGGAAATAATAAAGGAAATTCATGACTAGGAAACTAATAAAGAATAGAAATGAAACCAAAGCTGCTTCTTTAAGAAGACTAATAAATTTGATAAATCTCTAGTCAGGCTGATCAGGAAAAAAAAAAAAGTAAAAATACAAATTACCAAAATTAGAAATGAGAGAGGTCAAATCACTACAGATTCAACATGTTTTAAAAAGTTAAAGAGAATATGTGAACAACTTTATGCCAATAAAATTGACAACTTAGAGGAAATAGACAATTCACTCAAGAAGAAACAGATAACCTGAATAGCCCAGCATCTATGTTAAAATTTGATTCTGTACTTCAAAATCTTTCCCTCAAAAAAACTCTAGGAGATGCCTACACCAGTGAATTCAACAAAATGTTCAGGTAAGAAATAATACCAATTCTATACCAACTCTTCCAGAAAACTGAAGGGAACTTTCCAACTAATCCTATAATGCCAGTATCACCTTGATGCTGAAACCTGACAAAGACACTACGTGAAAAAGAAACTACATACCCATATCCCTCGTGAACACAGATACATATTTCTAAACAAACTTCTAGCAAATCTAATACAATAATATATAATAAGGATAATATATCATGACCAAGTGAGGTTTATCCTAGGAATGCAATATTGGTTAAAATTCTAAAACTAATCAATGTTATTCACCACATTAGCAAACTAAAAAAGAAAAATCAAATCATCTCAATAGATGCTGAAAAATGATTTGACAGGCACATGCCACCACGCCTGGCTAATTTTTTTATTTTTAGTAGAGATGGGGTTTCGCTATGTTGGCCAGGCTGGTCTTGAACTCCTCACCTCAGGTGATCCACCTGTCTCAGCCTCCCAAAGTGCTGGGATTACAGGCATGAGCAACCACGCCCAGCTTGGACATTGACATTGATAGAATTCATGATTTTAGTCATATTTCCCCAGTCTTATTTGTATTCTGTCAATATTTGTACATTTAACACTACAAGATGTTGCTAAGAGATATCAAAGACCAAAATAAATGGAGAGATATATCATGTCCATAGGGTGGAAGACTTAATATTATTAGGATGGCAATTCTCTCCAAATTCAATGCAACCTGAATCAAAATCCCAACATGGTATTTTTGCAGACATTGACAAACCTAGACTGGGCAAAACAATTTTCAAAAAGAATAAAGTTGGAGGGCTAACAGCACCTGATTTCAAGACTTATTACAAAGGAACTGTAATGAAGAAAAGTGTTGTTGGCATCAAGATAGACAAATAGATCAATGAAACAGCATAGAGAGTCCAAAATTATACCTACACATATACACATAACTGATTTTCAACAAAGGGTGCAAAGGGAGTTTAGTGAAGAAAAGATAGACTTTTCGAAATGGTACTGGAAGGGCCGGGTGTGGTGGCTCACGCCTGTAATCCCAGTAGTTTGGGAGGCCGAGGTGGGTGGATCACGAGGTCAGGAGATCGAGACCATCCGGGCTAACACGGTGAAACCCCATCTCTACTAAAAATACAAAAAAAATTAGCTGGGCATGGTGGCAGACGCCTGTAGTCCCAGCTACTTGGGAAGCTGAGGCAGGAGAATGGTGTGAACCTGGGAGGTGGAGCTTGCAGTGAGTAGAGATCGCACCACTGCACTCCAGCCTGGGGACAGAGCAAGACTCCATCTCAAAAAAAAAAAAAAAAAAAAAAAAGAAATGGTACTGGAAGAAGTGGATATCCATATTGAAAAAAAAACAAAAAATTTTGATTCAAACCTTGCAACATATACAAAAATTAACTCAAAATGGATCACATATCTAAGAATAAAACTATAAAACTTCTAGAAGGAAACACAGGACAAACCCTGGTTTACGAAATGTTTCCTTAGATACAACACCAAAAGTACAATCCATATAAGAAAAATTGATACATTGGATGAAATTCAAAATCTCTTTTCCTTACAAGGCACTGTTTAGAGAATAAAGAGACAGGCCACCCATTGGGAAAAATATTTGTAAATCACATATCTGATAAAGGAATATGTAAAAAACCTATAAAACACTCTCAAAAGTCAGTAATTATAAAACAACCCAATAAAACAATGGACAAAAGATTGAGCACATCCTTCTTCGAAGAAGATATGGATGGCAAATAAGCACCTGAAAATATGCTTATCATTAGTCGTCACAGAAATGCAAATTAAAGCCACAATGAGATGCCATTGAGATATGAGATACAATGAGATATGTATCCATTAGAATGGCTTAAATTAAAAAGACTGTCAGTAACAAACAATGGTGATGATATGAAGGAAGAGAAATTCTCATACACTGCTAGTAGAAATGCAGAATGGCACAAGTACTTTGGAAAAAAGTTTTGTAGTTTTCTGAACATTAAACTAAATCTGCCCTATGAACCAGCTATTCCATCCCTAGGTATTTGCGGAAGTGAAATGAAAGCATATGTTTGTGCAAAAACTTATATACAGATGTTCACAGCAGTTTTTTTGTAATAATCAAAACTGGAAGCAACTCAAATGTTTATAACAGGTGAGTGAACAAATCAATGTGACATATCCATACAATGAAATACTACTCAGCAATAAAAAGGAATGAACTATGGATACATATAACAACATAAATGAATTTCAAAACAATTATACTAAGTGAAAGAAGCCAGAATACACATACACAAAAGTACATCTCATGATGTGATACTATTATATATAATTCTAGAAAATGAAACTAATCCATTAGAACACAAAACATAATTTAAAATTTTAAAAGAAAAAAAATCGTTGACTGTTTAAGAGCAAGAAGGATAAAGAGCAGTATTCTAAATTGGTCGAGTACTAACCTTGGCCACTGCACATCGAACAGCCATTGACCTATCAGTCAAGAGAGACCTGGCATTCTTATAAATATCACGGTGGGAGGAAGCTGCTGCACCACCCAGTCCACTTAGAACTTTCTGTAGACTCATTAAGATTTCACTTCGCCCTTGAGACTAGACATGTATACAAAACAAAACTATTTTGTAAAATAAATTCCATATTTAAACAAGAACACACCAAGACAAAAGTTCTTTGGGTCTAATGGTCTTACCTCCAAATTATAAACAGTAAATAATGAAAAGTACAATAAAATTAAGTATTCTAGAAAGTACCTGGCAAGTAAGAATAGTCAATTAAATAATATCTTTCTAAAAAATTAGGATTTAAGTAAATATATTCCAATATTTCTATGAATTACTGAAGTACATACAATATAATGAAAACATGAAGACATTCAAAAGCTTCAATATCATATCTCAATATATAAAATATTTCAGAATGTAAAATATTAAGTAAAAAAGTTGAGAAATAATATATAAATGATCCAAAAAAGGAAGCAGAAAACATCCAACACATTTAAAAAAATATGTCAGAAATACAGCAAACCTTCATCTTCTTGTGACTAACTCAAACTGTTGTATCCATATTCTCATAGTGCTTATTGTTATTTCTGATAGTATACTCATCACAGTGTATCACAATGCTTATTCACACTTAGATCTCTTCCACTAAACTGTAAGTTCTTTGAGGTCAGGACCATCTTTGTATGTTTAATGCCTGAAAAATAATAAGTCCTCAATTCTTTTTTAATGAATGAATAGACAAATAGTTTCCAGAAAAGGTATCCAATTCTAATCCAATGACTGGTATCACTGAACAGGGAAATAATTTAGACACAAAACACAAAGGGACAGGAAAAAGGTGATGTGACAAAGGAGGCAGAGATGGGAGAGATGCATCTACAAGCCAGGGAAGATCAAAGATTTCCAGCAACCACTAGAAGGTAAGAAGGAAAGGAAACATTCTACCCTAGATCCTTCAGTGGAAACATGGCCTTGCTGACACTTTATCGCAGACCTCCAGCTTCCAGAACTGTGAGACAATAAATTGTTGTTGTTTTAAGCCACCCAGTCTAAGGTAATTTATTACAGTAACCAGGAAATTAACACATTAGCTATGGCACCAAAAAAAAAAAAAAAAAAAAAGCCAATCCAAAAGTACCATAGGACTAAATAAAAAATAACAAGTAAACCTATTCCTTGTCAAAGAAAAGCATTCTTTCCCTTCCCCCGATATACATTAAAAGAAGGGACAAGTAATAATTTGAAATTACCTCCTTGCTAAGCAATATGAGACCACAGTGACAGAAAAAGAAACAAACATATTTTAGCTGACATCTAACTCTTACCACAACCAAATATTCAAATAATATTGGTTGTAAAACTTACCTCTGCACTTTTCAGAGATTTCAATAGATTATTTACTGTTTCTGGAAATGCGCTGCCCAACATTCTCCCCATTTTTTCATAAAATGCTCCGACACAAGCCACCGCAGCCCTGTAAGAAGTGACAATTTCACTGGTCATTGTTCAGGTTAATGATACCATTATACTTTTCTCATTTTTAAAAATCAATTTGCATTTGTCTAGGACACTTTTGGCTATAATCCTTAATTTCAACTATCAAAAACAATTTATCCTTCATAACTGCAACAAATACTATACTCTATTTACACTGTATTCTTGTTAAATACTATAGTTAAATTGTATTCTTGTTAGGAATACAAAAGAATCTATATATGTACATAATAAATCATACCCATTCTTTGGGAAGAAATCCAAGCTTTTCTTTTTTTTTTTTTAGGGGGAGACAAAGTCTCACTCTGTCGCCCACGCTGGAGTGCAGTGGCGTGGTCCTGGCTCACTGCAACCTCTGCCTCCTGGGTTCAAGCCATTCTCCTGCCTCAGCTTCCTGAGTAGCTGGGATTACAGGTGCATGCCACCATTCCCAGCTCATTTTGTATATTCAGTAGAGATGGGGTTTCACCACGTTAGCCAGGCTGATCTCGAACTCCTGACCTCAGGTGATCCGCCTGCCTCGGCCTCCCAAAGTGTTGGGATTACAGGCGTGAGCCATGGCGCCCGGCCCCTAAGCTTTGCTTCTATGAAGACTTTCCAAATTATGTCAAGCCTCAACAATCCCTCTCTTCTTTCATTATATATAACACTTAATGTCAATCACTGATTTTGACAAAATTATACCATTTACTGTGTTGTAACTTGACTATTTTATATGTCTCTATCTTGTCCTGCCAGTGGAAACGTAAACTCCAGAAACAGAATATATCTCATACATTTGCACTGCTCACAGTGTCTGCCTCTTAATTTACAAATAATACTATACTATTTGTAAACCTGTAAAATTTAATCTAAATTACATTAACAGAACACTTGGAAGAATAAACTAATAATAGCAACACACTTCTTCAGGAGCAAGAAATGACCCCAGTGTCACTTAGGTCAATAGTAAGTGAATAGCTGTGGGTTTAGCTTAAAGGCAAAAGTAGGACACGGTGGTTAAGAGCGGATGCTTTGGAGTCTGGCAGACCTGTGCCTAAATCCTAGAACCTACCATCTAATAGCTATGTGTGGTTGGATCTTGGAAGTGGGCAGGTGGTCTACCATGAAGCGTGTCATTCCCGCTCCAACAAATAAAAATAAATAAAAGCTATGTGATCTGAGCAATTTACAGATAAGAGAGGTTAAATTTAGCTCACAATCAAACAGATAATAAACAGTAGAATCAGGGAATCAGCTTTCACCTCTTCAACTCCAAATCTCATGCTTTTTGATACCCTGTAGGCTGATAATAAATTTAAAATGACTGGCATCACATGCCGGCATACATTAGAGATTTCCTAAATAGGACCCATGGATCCACTGGAAATACATATGAATGTATAAACAATTCTACTTAACCAGAACTATAAAATTATGTGTGTATTTGCTAAGTGGCAGTGAACTAAATCATCAAAGTATTAACATAGCTTCAAACTTCAAAACAAACTAGAAAGTACTGGTACCGTCTAATCTCCTCTAAAACTTTTGAGGTCTACATCTATCCTAAACAAAACACAAAAATCTAATCACAATATATCTAGGTAGTTACCTAGTGATACCAGGTAACTACCTAAAAGTAGACCTAAAAATTAGAATCCAGGTTTTGAATAATCTCTCCATTTCCTCTGTAAGCTATTACACGGACCACGGCCCCTTGAATGTTGATGTTCTAGAGTTGTATCCCTAGCCATCTTCTCTTCTCAAATATACTACTTCTCCTAGGTAACTTTACTCATATCAAAGGATTCAGCCTACTCACCAAAACTACATTCCCAACAAATCTCTAAAATCCCAACTAGAATTTCCAACTACCCATTTTACACTGTCATTTGGATATTCCCATTTGTATTCCAGAATCAGCATGCCTAAAATTTAACTATCTTCCCATCACAGCTCGATCCACTTAGAGCTCTCATTGTTAGCAGCATGTCGCAGGTTCCACCCACCTGGGGGTTTTTATGGTCCATAGTCTCCTACTAAGTTTCCTTGAAAGAAAAAATAAAACTTCAAGGGCCCCTGTTAAAGTAAGTACTTACAATTTTGTTGGTAAGTAGGCCGCAGTGTCATCTTTATTTCTGATAATGTCATTGCATTTATCAAGTGTCTGAAAAACTGTAAAAGTATCCCCAATGCTATAAAGGGCTGCGAGATTTTTAGCTAATAATTTTCGTGTAGGTGGTCCAGGTGAACTACTTATTAATCCAGTTAATTGTTCAACAAGTTTTTTCTGTTTTTCCTTTACATCGGTCTGTTACAAAAAAAAATTTTTAAAGAACATCATTAAAAATTTTTTTTGTTACCTTTTAATCAAAATAAAAAACATTTAACATTTAAGGCACTCTAATAATTAAAAATCTATATTGTATTAAACATAAACCGTGAGAATTTTCAAGTTAATGAAAAGTTCTGTAAGAAATGAGCCATTCTTTCCTACATTAAATATTCTCCTTCATTCTCCTCCAAAGCCAAAAGGTTAGCTCCAATAAAGTGACTCTGATTCAAAAAGTTATGAGACCAACTTACTAAGAAATAAACCAACAGCCAAAGGATGCAAAATATTGGGTGTATGGACAACTGATGTCTTACAACCCAGATAGGTTTCCTATGTAAAAGCGAAGTCAGTAGTTCATAAAGTTACAGGTCAGCAAATGAAACCAAAAGAAACTGAAGAGCCCTAGACAACAGGAAAAAAAATACCCAGCTCTACCCATATTCAATAGCTAGAATTCATTTATTTATTCAAACAATATTTATTATGTACTTAACGTATGCCACATACTAGGGTGCAACAGTGAACAAAATAGACAAACAAGTCCCTGCCCTCATTAAGTTTACATTCTAGTGGGGAGGGACAGAGTTTACCAAACAAACAAATGAATAGTATGGGTGGTTACTGTTTTACGTGGATTAATTAGAAAAGGCCTCTCTCTGAAAAGAAGTGAAGGGGTGAGCCATGCAGATACCCAGGGGAAGAACATTCCAGGCTGAAGGAACAAGTATAAAGGCCTGGAGGTTGGAGCATTCTTAGCATCCTTAAAGACACCAAGAAGGCCAGTTTGGCTGCAGTGGAGTAAGAGAAAGTAGTAAGAGATGAAGTCAGAAGGATAGAAGGGACCAGATCAGGTAGTCTCTTGTACCCCACTATAGAACTCTGTATGTCACTCTCAGTAAGAGAACTTTGTATGTTACTCTGAGTAAGAGTTTGAAGCAGAGGAGGGTCGTGATCTAAATGTTTTTAACAGGCTCACTCTGACTTCTAAGAATACTCTATATGGTCCATAAATGGAAAGCATCATGACCAAATAGGAAGCAGATGCAATAATCCAGATGAGAGATAATAGCGCTAACCATAGAGATGATAAATAAACTCTGGATTTGTTTGTGGATGAAACCATAGGATTTGCTGGTGAATACAATGTGAAATTCGAGAAAAAGAGGGAAGTCAAAAATGACTCTATGGTTTTCCCTTGAGCAACTAGAAGGATGAAATGGTCATTTCCTGAGATAGAGAACATGGGGGAAAGGGCAGGTTTGGGAGGAGAAATCAAGAATTTGGTTTGGGTATGTTAACTCTGAGATGCCACTTAGATAAGAAAGAGGTGGAGTAAACATTATCCTGGGAATCAATATTTTATAGATGATAGTAAAAATCATACAATTAGATGATATCACTGAAGGAATATGTACAGATTAAAAAAAAAAAATGCCCTGAACTGAGGAAGAGTTAAAAAAGAACAAGAAGTAGTAGTTAGTGAAGTGGGAGAGGAACCAAAACCTAACAGCATCTTGGGAAGCCATGAACAGGAAGAAAACTTCACACAAACTGTGCAAAGCAATGATAACAATCTTATTGTTTAATTTGGGTGGAGGGTGTACAGATATTCATATTATGCTTCATGTTTTATATACTCTTGTATTTATCAATTTCACAACAAAATTAAAGACGTTTTAAGTGTTTCAAGGTGAAAAGATGGAGATGGATCAAATAAGACAGAATACTGACCACTGTTCTGGGCAATCTGTCATCAGTAATGGCTGGACAAGTGCTGTTTCAGTGGAGTGGAAGTAAATCCCCAGTTGTAGAGGATTTAAGAGAAAACAGAAACGTCTAGTTGACGATTACAAGTGAATCCATGCATTAACTGTTTTTTTTTTATACTTCAAGTTCTAGGGTACATGTGCACAATGTGCAGGTTTGCTACATATG
Organism: Gorilla gorilla gorilla; assembly: GCF_029281585.2. Taxonomy (NCBI): domain Eukaryota; kingdom Metazoa; phylum Chordata; class Mammalia; order Primates; family Hominidae; genus Gorilla; species Gorilla gorilla. Next base: position 102,741,824 of record NC_073236.2, on the reverse strand, counting down.
TATACATGTGCCATGTTGGTGTGCTGCACCCATTAACTCGTCATTTACATTAGGTCATGCATTAACTGTTTCTATAGAAACTCCATTAAAACTATACTAAAGGGTAGCAACAACAACAGGAACAATAACAACAAAGCACAAATCCAAAGGGTGAAGAAAACAGGAGAAAGAATCAACACAGTATTTGGAAACCAACTGTTCCCAACAGGGAAAGCTGCAAAATGACCTAACTTACAACACAGGACCCCCTAAGAGGTGACGGTTTTTTTAGGCCCTAGGTGCTTTTGGAGGTGGGAGTGAAGTTGTATGTACCTTGAGATAGAGGGAATGGTTGAGAGTCTAATAAGCAGAAAGAATCCTCTTCTTCATTATGGAAGCAGACTGAAAGTTTATTCTCTGGGAAGAGTGAAATATTATATGTCCAGACTAGAAGAGTCCAGGCACAGTTGCGGTCTGGAAAAACTGCACTGAAAATGGGGAGATGCAGTGAAAGTTCACATACTGAACTTTAAAGTCCCCAGTCTTCTCCCACAACTCCAAGAATGTAGCCAGCTTGCTATATACTCTTCAGACACGAGAGTAGAAAAGTATCTTCTGCGGAATGACTAGCCTACAGAAACCTAAAATACTAAGGTCAGGAACCAAACTAGCCTACAGTGAAGTCCAGTTTAAAAGACTGGCCCTGCTGAGAAAAGTTTTTACTACTCACTTTTAAATTTGATCAGGCAGCCAAAGATCATCAGACATTTGAGGGAAGTATCTACTTTTTTTTTTTTTTTTCAGATGGAGTTTCACTCTTGTCCCCCAGGCTGGAGTGCAATAGCGCGATCTCGGCTCCTTGCAACCTCTGCCTTTCCGGCTCAAGCGATTCTCCTGCCTCAGCCTCCCCAGTAGCTGGGATTACAGGTGCCCACGACCACGCCTGGCTAATTTTTGTACTTTTAGTAGTGTTTAGTAGAAACGGGGTTTCACCATGTTGGCCAGGCTAGTCTGGAACTCCTGACCTCAGGTGATCCACCCACCTCGGCTTCCCAAAGTGCTGGGATTACAGGCATGAGCCACCATGCCGGGCCATATCTACTTTTAAAGACAGAATATAAAATACACAGACAATAAAAAGTAAGTTGAATCAATGTTGGGAACTGGCTCCAAAACTGGCCATAAATAAAATCTCTGCAGCACTGTGACATGTTCATGATGGCCATAACGAAACCCGAATGAGGGCAAGGAACACCTGGCCTGAAAACCGCTTAAAGGCGCTCTTAAACCACAAACACCACCATGAGCGATCTGCGCCTTAAGGGCATGTTCCTGCTGCACACAACTAGCCAGACCCACCCCTTTGTTTCGGCACACCCCTTCGTTTCTCATAAGGGATACTTTTAGCTAATCGAATATCTGTAGAAACAATGTTAATGGCTGGCTTGCTGTTAATAGACACGTGAGTAAATCTCTGTTCCGGGGTCTCAGCTCTGAAGCCTGTGAGACCCCTGATTTCCCACTTTACACCTCTATATTTCTGTGTGTGTCTTTAATTCCTCTAGCGCCGCTGGGTTAGGGTCTCCCCAACCGAGCTGGTCTCGGCAAATCAAGGCTATGCAGGAAGAAAAAACAAAGATTAAAAAAAAAAAGAGCCTATTATTGACTCCTCAAAGAGATAAGTGAAGACACTGGGATTGTTAGGCAGCACAGAGAGATCACTTGCAACGGGTGATGATGATAAATTTAAAGTGACACCAGTCATATAGCCATGTTTTTCTCCAGTCACAATGAGCTGCCCAGGTACAGACATAAAGAAGGTAGGCAATGAGCTGGATTTAAACGAGGTTTGAGTTTTGCCACTAAATTTCCCATTCGTGTAATACTCTCAAGTTCCATAAGTGACCCATAAACCTTCCAAAACATAACATGTGTTTTCTTAAGAATCATGACCACATAATCTCTTTACGTTAATGCAACTGGGAAAAAAGAGCAATACCATACCTTGTTGGCAGCAACCAAGACTTTATCAAGAAATCGCAACCATTCAAAGATAAAAACTGGTCTTTTTGCTTCGGTGATTTGAGCCAAAGCTTCTTCATTTAGCAATAAACTGTGGGCTAACTCCATTACGGAAGTTTTAAATTCACACCTTAAATTTAACAGAGTAAAAAATACTTGTAAGTATTTTTTAATGTTAAAAGTCAAGCTTAATGGAATATACCCACTAAGAAAAGTATGACTACTCATTTCATTTGGGGAAAAACTCAACTTCTTTGAGGCAAAACCTGAGAACATACTTTTAAATGACAAAAATACAAACAAAAACAGAAGAAAACTACTTGGTGAGGAAGAATGACTCATGGAGTGAAAAGAAAATTAAAATAAATTATTGCCAAAAAAGGCATTATTCCAGAAGAAATATGTCCAGCAACACATATGTCATTTACCCGTTCTATAAATGAGAAAACTGAAGCACTAAGATCAAACACCCCAGCCGGGCTTGACAACCATCCTCCTCTTTTTCTCGTCCAGTGTTCGGTACATAGCACCTTTACCCTCCCGCGCTGCACCTGGCCAGAGGGACTGAGGTCAAAACACCCAGCACAGACATCCCGAACTGCAGGTCTCCAAGACTCTTCCTACGGGGATGGGTGGGGCGGCCAGGCCCGGCGGCCGAAGCGTCAGTGACAACACCAGGCGGTCCGGAATGCACCCGAGAAGCCTCGCGCGCTCGGGGTCTGGCTTCACCTGGCTACTCCAAGAACAGCAAGCGGCGGACCCGGGGAAACACCAAGAGGCCGCCGCAAGCCTCCGTGGGGTTCCGCAGGCTGTCAATAGCACGAGGCGGCAGCTCGGAACTAAGCACGGAGCCAGAAAAGGGAAAATGTTCATTACGAACTCAAATGTCCTCCCCACCCGTCTGAAAATGTATCGGACAGGAGTCCGTGCGTGTCAACATGCATGCTTCGGCGACCTCACCTCCTAGTCTGGAAGGGAAGATCAGCTGAGCTCCGGGGGTAGAAGCAGCCACCAAGAACCCGGATGCCCCACCTCACGCACTCCTACCTGCAGGAAACAAGGGAAGAGCGCTTGCGCGGAGGGCTGGTCTTGCGCAAGCGCAGTCACCGCGTCCTCCTATCCCCACCCGCCGCGAATTTCCAATACAGTCTGCACTCGGAAACTGGTGGGAGCGGAGGTCCGGAAGTCCGACGCTGGTCGGTGGGCGCATGCGCAGCGCGCGCTCTGCGGCGCTGAACCGGGGCGAGCAGAGAGCTGTCAGGTAAGAGAGCTGTCAGGTAAGGGTCTGGGGACAACTGGTAGAATGATAAAAGGCAGAGTGCGCTGGCCATGACTACCGTATCACACTGTCAGCCACTTTTCCATCCGTGGGTGGTTGCGTCTGTGGGACGCTTGCAGCCAGGAGGAACGCGGGAGGGAAGGGATCAGCGGTTCCTGAGCGTAGTGTTGAGAGTGGGACGTTTCTTGTCACATGTATACTGTAGGTCCCTCTCTCCACTTGTATATGTAATGGGACTCTCAATATGTCTGTTTCCCGACTACGCCCCCTAAAAAAACAAAAACAAACCTACTCCTACAGTCTTCCCACTCTCAAAAAACGTTAACTCCATTCTTCCATGTATTCAGGCCAAAAACTTAGCGTTATCTTGACATCGTTCTTTACATACTACCTACAACATCAGCAAATCCTGTAAGCTCTACCTTCAAGTGTACCCCAAATGCGACCACTTGCACTGCTATCACTCTGGTACGAGCCTCCATCATCTCTGCCAGGGTATCGCCTTGTGAAGTTTATGCTTATCTTTGATGGAAATGGATAATGCTAAAGTATATTTTACCAATAGAACGAGAGCTTTAAAAGCAGCCTGTAACCCCATTCAGATGTGCCTGGCACTTTAAAGTTAAGTAGGTCTCTTAAAAACAATGTAATCCTATTTGCAAGGCACTATGACCCGGATTCTTTGTGGTTTTGAAATAGTCATTTAGCCATACTGAACCTTAATTTCTCCAACAGGAAAAACTATTCCTACCTTGTAGAGTTGTTAGTGGTGGTTAAATGTGATAAAAATGTGTGATATACTGGGTAAGTGTTAAACCATTATGTGTAAAAATGCTGTTATTACAAATGAAGAATCTGAGGTTTAGAGGAAGCGGGTGAATTACCATAAATGCTGTATGTAATAGTGCACGTTTTTAACTTATGATAAAAATAGGTAAACTAAACTGTAATGTTTAAAGATGCACACGTGGATGACAAAACTATCAAGAAAATGAAGGAAATGATTGCCATAAAAAACAGAATAGTGACTATTCTTAGAACCAAAAGAGAGTTGCAACTGGATAGGGGACAAAGAGGGCTCCCAGGTGCCTGATAAGGTTCTACTTCCTGATAACTTTTGCTACATAACAAATTATACCCAAATGTAGCAGCTTAAGATAACTGTAATCATTTGTTATCTCACAGTTTCTATGGGTCAGGAATTTGTTAGCAGCTTAGCTTAGTTTAGCATGGACTTTCTTAAGAAGTTGCAGTGAAGATGCCAGCCCAGGCTGAGTCATTTGAAGGCCTGACTGGAGCAAGAGAATCCATTTCCAAGGTAGCTCACTCCTGTGGCTCATGAGTTTGTGCTGGCTTTTAATAGGAGGACTCAGTTCCAATCGTGTGACCTTCTCCATAGAGCTTCTTGAGTATCCTTATTATGTGACCGCTGACTTCCTTCAAGTGAGTCATCTAACTTCAAAGTTAGAATGACCTAAGAGCTGCAGTTATGACCAAAAAATCAACTCCATCATCTCCACAAAATCCTGTTGGTCACACAGGTTAATCCTGTTCCCTGTGGAAGGAGACTACACTAAGGATGTAGAAAACCACACAGCAAGAATGATTGGGAGCCATTTTGGAGGGTACCACATGGTTACCAGAATGTTTGACTCACAAAAACGTATTAAGCTGTACATTTGTTTTATGTGTTTTCTGTACTTATTTAAAAAGTGTTTAAAAATGACATGTTGACATAGGAAAAAGTTACAAAATTACAAATATTAAAGACCCTTTTTATCCTCATTGTTGCTAAACAATTATTAAGCATTTGTGTTTGGGATGCAGTGGTAGGTAGGGAGGATATAGGGGACTTGTCTTTGTGTTTAACACAAGATATACATTATCTAGTTGAGAAGATATACATTAAAAATATAAAAAACCAGGCCAGGTGTGGTGGCTCACGCCTGTAATCCCAGCACTTTGGGAGACCGAGTGAGGCAGGTGGATCACTTGAGGCCAGGAGTTTGAGACCAGCCTGGCCAACATGGCAAAACCCTGTCTCTATTAAAAACACAAAAATTAGCTGGGTGTGGTGGTGGATGCCTGTAATCCCAGCTACTCGGGAGGCTGAGGCACGAGAATTGCTTGAACTCAGCAGGTGTAGGTTGCAGTCAGCTGAGATCACACCACTGCACTCCAGCCTGGGTGATAGAACGAGATTCTGTCTCAAAAAACAAAAAAGAAAACCATTAAAAATTAGTATAGTAATCCTTTTTTTCATCCAGTGTAATTGTCTAGACACTTGGTTGCAGTTGACAGAACCCCTACTTCAGCAAGCTTAAGTAATGCAGAAATGTATTAGTCTATGTAATGGGGTAGAATGCTAAGTCGCAGCTTCAAAGAATCCACAGCCTTGGAAACTAGGCTCATTTTCTCTATCTGGCTTCATTCTTCAGACAAGATCCCTTCATGGGGCCAAGAAGATCGCCATCCACAGCCCAGCTTCACATTCTCCCAGTTCAGAAACACCCATAAAAGACCTTCTTTCCCCCACAACCCATATATTCATATAATGTAAGGAAAGAGATGGTTATTTCTCTGGCTGGATCATCTCGTCCCCTGGTGCTGGACATAGAGTACTATAATTCACCATCTTTGTGCCCAAGGAAATATGGGATACTGACATTGCCACCCTCCACTAAAACCACATGAAGGGCAGAGGGTTGGATTCCCAAAGGAAAAGATGGTAGGCAGGAAAAAACAGTACATATGCACCACAACAAGTGAATACACTTTTGTCTTAAGCAACTGAACTAGCAACATTGACATTGCCTGTGAACCTGCTAGAAATGCAGAACCTCAGGTTCCAGCCCCAGAATCACATTCTGCATTTTAAGAAGATCTCAGTGCAATTTGTATGCACAATAAAGTTTGAGAAGTACTTTTGTAGAAAATTACTTTAACCCTTTAAGGGCCAATAATTACATGATTTTAACTATTTTGGATGGAAACTGTCCTTCAAAATATTTCCACATAAGTGAGTTGTTAACTATATCAACTTCCAAATGAGCAGCTTGGACATAAAGTGCTGTAGAGAAAGGCCTGGAGTGGTCAGGAGAGGTTTCTGAAGGGAGGGTAGCCTTGGCCTACAGGGAAGAAATGTTTGTACTCTGTTCAGAGGGCAGTGAGGAGCCATGGGGCTTGAATAATGAATCCTTAGGGACAGTTGTGTCAGATTATGAAGGACAACATCTCATGCTTTCCAAAAGTGACTGGTCCCCCACTGCCTACAGGGTCAGGTTTAATGAAGGATTTGAAACAGGCTAGTAACGTGACCTGACTTGTATTTAAAAACAAACAAGCAAATAAACAAAAAACCTCTGGATGGGGTGCAGAGGATGGATTAGAAGAGGAAACCAACTAAGAAGCTGATTAAGAAGCTGTTGTAATAGTTCAGGTGAGAAAAAAAAAGTGCCTGAACTAAAGCAGTGGTCACAACTGTAGAAAAAACGTCTGTGAGGAGTTTTATGGAGGAAGACTTGACAGCTTCATAAGAGGTCAGGAAGAAGGAGATAATGATGACATTAACATGGAAATACAGGGGATGTAGAAGGCTGGGGAAAGGGGAAAGAAATGAGTTGTTTAGATTGTTGAGTTTGAAATGTCCACAGATAAAGATGTCCAAAGGGCACTTGAATATATAGTAGAGCTCTAGAGACAGCTCATGGCTGCAGATACAGAAAGGTTTATTTCCATTCTGATAAACTGAAAAAAAAAGTAATTATTACTTTATTTGTAGATACTATAGCCATATGAAGCTGAACATGGCAGAAGAAGAGGACTATATGTCTGATTCCTTCATTAATGTCCAGTAAGTAAATGTGCACACCCAGTACAATGATATGTATAAGATGTGTAGATTAAGAAATGACATTGATTTTATTTTATTTTATTTTATTTTTTTGAGACAGGGTCTCATTCTGTTAGCAAGGCTGGAGTGCAGTGGCACAATCTTAGCTCACTGCAGCCTCAAACTCTCCAGGCTCAGGAGATCCTCCCATCTTGGCCTCCCGAGTAGTTGGGACTGCAGGCCTGCACCATCATGCACGGCTAACTCTTCTTTTTTATTATTTGGAGAGACAAGGTCTCACTGTGTTGCCAAGGCTGGTCTCCCAACTCCTGGGCTCAGGCGATCCTCCGGCTTTGGCCTCCCAAAGTGCTAGGATTATAGGCATGAACCACCGTGCCCAGCCTGAAATTGATTTTAAATGTGCAGTTGGAAAGTCAGTCTTCTTGCTTTATGGAAATACCTCCTATGTCTCCATAGAAAGATACTAGAATCTACTTCCTCCTTTTAATGCTAACCATTTTACTTTTGCCCTTGATCCTTTTTATTGCCTTCTTCCAAGGAAATTTACTCCTTTTCCTTTATTACATCATATTGTCTCTTCTAGCTGCTATACAACTTTGTTCTTTATTATTGCCAACATCCTAGAAACATAGTAAGTCTAAACTTACTATATCTGATTTCTTCAACTTTGTGCTTTCCTTATTTTCCTACGATCTGGCACCAGCCTTCATCATTTCTACTAAAACAGCCATTCTTGGAGGTCACTGATTATGTTCTAATATCATAATAACAAAGGTGATCATAGAGGTAGTGCCGAAATATTAACTGTTGTCAGGTGAGTAAGTGACAAAGTTATGAGAAAACTTGGCCAGGCGTGGAGGCTCACGCCTGTAATCCCAGCACTTTGAGAGGCCGAGGCGGGCAGATCACCTGGAGTCAGGAGTTCAAGAGCAGCCTGGCCAACATGGCAAAACCCCGTCTCTACTAAAAATACAAAAAATAGCCGGGCATGGTGGTGGGCGCCTGTAATCTCAGTTACTCAGGAGGCTGAGGCAAGAGAATCGGTTGAACCCAGGAGGCGGAGGTTGCAGTGAGCCAAGATTATGCCATTGCATTCCAGTCCGGGCAACAAGAGCGAAACTCCGTCTCAAAAAATAAAAAAGAAAAAAGAAAAGAAAACTTTATGGACTCATCTAAAATAAACTTTTCCCTTATTCAGAGAAGATATCAGACCAGGATTGCCAATGCTAAGGCAAATCCGAGAAGCCCGTCGAAAAGAAGAAAAGCAACAGGAAGCCAATTTGAAAAACAGGCAGAAGAGTTTAAAAGAAGAAGAACAAGAAAGACGTGACATTGGGTTGAAGAATGCACTAGGCTGTGAAAACAAAGGGTTTGCCTTGCTCCAAAAGATGGGCTATAAAAGTGGTCAGGCACTTGGCAAGAGTGGTAAGTCACATGTGGAAATAAACAGGTATTCCTTACCACCTAATTGTGACTTATGGATAAGGACCAAAGCTGATGCTTTAATCTTTATCTACACAGAAATTATAACAACTTAGGCTTTTTAGTCTATTATGTATTAACAAACCTTATGGAGAACTTTCATCATCCCACATCCATTTTAGATACCACATGTGCCATCAAGAGCTGCTTATCAGCCCAGCTTAGCTGAAGGCACTAACAACCTAGATGGATGTGGCTTACAACAGAAGAAGCAAAGAATGGTGATAAGTGATGGGTTGAGAAGTGCAATGGCTAAATACATTGAAACAACACTGAGGATGATGGCAAGACTTTGCCCTGCTTGCTCTGTACCTGTGGCAGCCATCTGAATGACCGTCCAGTTGGAGAGGCTCAATTCTCACCTCTCTTTTTAGGAAGTGAAACTGCTTATTAAGATAGAGAGGCTATATATTTATAGTAACCTCTGTAAACCGTTTTTCTTTCCTTTGTCGTAATTGCTTTGCTTTCACTTAAGGCTGTCACCGTCTTGCACCAATAATATCAGTGTTGTTCCTTCTTAAAACTCCACCTTCAGGTGGCATAGGAGGCTGTGAATCAGCCTTTTTGATGAGTAGGTATTTGAAGACAAGGTAGATAATTGATTATATATAGAATACATATAGATGTTCAGATTTCAATTTTGAATATCATTGAAACAGGAGGGCATATGCATAGAGCATTGTAAAGTTGCATACTTATACTGTTCTGTAGTTTGAGGAAAATTTTCTAAAATAGTTTGTATTCATTCTCTTTAAGGGGGTGGTATTGTTGAACCAATTCCTCTCAATATCAAAACAGGTATGTAATTATTTTGGAGCATATTTGCCAATAATAATAACTTACGCTTAGGTCTACCACATATATTTGCTCAATAAATGCTTTTTTTTAAATGATAATATTGTTACAGTTCAGTAAAATTTTGTTAAATTTCTAAACCTCTTCAACCAGAAAAGAAATAAGTTTTAGTGAGTATAAAATAAAATTTAAACCACACGAATGTGGGAAGAACAAATCATTACAACCATTGAATGTGCAATACTGTTTTTGTCCATTGAAATGTCTTAAAACTGTTTTGCTCTGGGAGGCCGATGCAGAAGGATTGCTTAAAGCCAAGAGTTGGCCGGGCGTGGTGGCTCACACCTGTAATCCCAGCACTTTGGGTGGCCGAGGCAGGCAGATCACCTGAGGTCGGGAGTTCAAGACCAGCCTGACCAACATGGAGAAACCCCATCTCTACTAAAAATACAGAATTAGCCGGGCATGGTGGTGCATGCCTGTAATCCCAGCTACTTGGGAGGCTGAGGCAGGAGAATCGCTTGAACCCAGTAGGCAGAGATTGCAGTGAGCTAAGATTGCGCCATTGCACTCCAGCCTGGGCAACAAGAGTGAAATTCCATCTCAAGGAAAAAAAAAAAAAAAGCAGCCAGGAATTTGAGACCAGCCTGGGCAACATAGCAAGACCTCATCTCTGCAAAAAATTTAAAAAATTAACCGGGTGTAGTGGCACGCACCTGTAGTCCTTGCTACTTAGGAGGCTGAGGCGGGACGATTCCTGGAGCCCACAAGTTCGAGGTTACAGTGAGCCATGATTGTGCCACTACATACCAGCCTGTCCCTATAAAAATAAAATAAAAGTGTTCTGGGACAGATTTATCTACCAAATGTTTTGCTTAATACTTGGATGAATTCAAGAGAAAAAGATATATTTTATTCATCATATTTAAATAAAACTATAACAGCTAATACTGTTTTTCTGATTTGAAAAATTGTTTATAATATTACTATAAGATGAGATTAATAATCTTTGTAAAAATCAGATTATGTTTTGGGCTTAAAAAAAACCCTAGTGTTTTCTACTATTAGTGTACTCAAATGATTTGTGAGTGATAGTACTCAAATGAGAATTGCATTTAATTTGTACATAGTTAAATTGTCTTGTTTTGAAGCACAAAGTCAGGATGTTTCTCATCAGCATTTTCTGTTTGAATAGGGAAAAGTGGCATTGGTCATGAGGCATCATTAAAACGGAAAGCAGAGGAAAAATTGGAAAGCTACAGAAAAAAGATTCACATGAAAAACCAAGCTGAAGAAAAAGCTGCAGAACAGTTTCGGTAAAACTATTTTTGAGCTGGTTTTGGTTTTATTTCCTCTTTATTGTGGTATGTTCTTTGGTACTTGGGCATATAAAATGGTTAAAGATAACGTAGACCTTTAGTTTACAATTTTTTCTTTCAATTAGAATGCGACTTAAAAATAAGCAAGATGAAATGAAGCTAGAAGGAGATCTCAGAAGAAGCCAGCGAGCCTGTCAACAATTGGATGTCCAGAAAGTAAGCCTTTTACCAGCTTTCAGTTTAGTAAAGTGTTTTGGCACCCACTGTGATTTCCCATTTATTTATTTATATATATATATATTTTTTTATATATGTATTATATATTTATATATGTATTATATGTTTATATATATATTACATATATTTATATGTATCATATATATTTATATATTTTTACATGTCTTATATATATTATATATATTTTATGTATTTATATATATAAAACTAAGAACTCCAAGCCCGGTTTATCCACCCGTTAAAGCTTTCATGTAATGTGCACTTCTGATCTGTGACAATTGATATAAAAATGGCTTATTATTTACTATAGTAACCTGAGTTGTCTGGGTTACTATAAAACCCAGGGTTTTATAGTAACTATAGTTTTATAGTTTTATACTAACTGTAGTAAAACAAAAAGGGTTAAATAAAATTTTACATTTAATTGTTCTCTGCTTATTTGAATATCAGTTACGACTATTATGTGCAGAAATTCTGTTCTTTATAATATTTGATTAACAAGAATAGCCTATTTTCAGTTCCTATTCAGTATCTAATATATGTCTAACTATTAAAATCAGAGTGGGCCAGGCATGATGGCTCAATCCTGTAATCCTAGCACTTTGGGAGGCAAAGGCAGGATGATTATTTCAGCCCAGGAGTTCGAGACCAGCCTGGATAACATTTCAAGACTCCATCTCTACAAAACATCTTAAAATTAGCTGCATGTGGTGGCACACACCTGTAGTCCCATCTACTCGGGAGGCTGAAGTGGGAGAATCACTTGAGCCCAGAAGGTTGAGGTTGCATTGAGCTATGTTCATGCCACTGCACTCCAGCCTGGGTGACAGAGTGAGACCCTGTCTCAAAGATAAAATCAAGGTGGAATGCTATCTAGTTCAAATTTGAATAGTTTTTTAAAAATTCTGTCTCTGGCTGGGCATGGTGGCTCATGTCTGTAATCTCAGCACTTTGAGAGGACGAGGCTGTAGGATTGCTTGAGTCCAGGAGTTTGTGACCAGCCTGGACAACATAGCAAGTCCCCAGCTCTACAAAAAAAATAAGTAAATAAATTCTGTCTTTGCTTTTATCTTAGTGGTTCAAGTACTCTAAAAATAAAATGACTTCATTTGAAGTCTCAAAAAGCTTTGTAAAATTTCCCTTATATATAGATTACTGGAAGCAATCTCTCACTTTCCTGTTCTTACATATTACTTTATTTTGAATGTATTTCATGGCACTTATGATTTTGTAGCATATATGTATTATTTTGTACCCATAGCCTATCTTTCCTGCTAGACTGTCAGAAGGAACTTAAAGACAACTGCACAATTCTAAAGAATTGGACTTTGCATCCCCATAGTTCATGGTACAATGTTTTTACTTTTTTTTTGAGATGGAGTCTCAGTCTGTCACCAGGCTAGAGTACAGTGGCGTGATTTTGGCTCACTGCAACCTCCACCTCCCGGGTTCAAGCAATTCTCCTGCCTCAGCCTCCTGAGTAGCTGGGACGACAGGCATGCACTACCACACCCAGCTAATTTTTGTATTTTTAGTAGAGATGGGGTTTCACCATGTTGGTCAGGATGATCTTGATCTCTTGACCTCGTGATCCACCCACCTCTCCCTCCCAAAGTGCTGGGATTGCAGGCGTGAGCCACCGTGCCCGGCCAGTGTTTTTACTCTTAAAGCCACACTCAGTGAATACGTATTGAAAGAATGAATTCATGTTGACATGAACATATTTGTCATGCTCTTATGTTTAGTATGTTTAATTGAGAATACTTCTGCATTTTCAGAATATTCAGGTTCCCAGGGAAGCATGGTACTGGTTGAGGCTTGAAGAGGAGACTGAAGAAGATGAAGAAGAAAAAGAACAGGATGAAGATGAATATAAGAGTGAAGATTTAAGCGTATGCTTTGCACCATTTCCTTCATAGGGTGTCTCAGCCTTGGCAACATTAGCACTTTGAGTTGTGGTAATCCGTTGTTGTGGAGAGCTGTCCTGTGCATTGCAAGATGTTTAGCAGCATCTCTGGCCCCTGCCCACCAGATACCAGTTGCACTTTTGCTTATGACAACCAAAACCCTCTCCAGACATTGCTAAATGTCCCCGAGGGGAAAAATAACCCCTGGTTGAGAGGTACTGCATTGCAGGATTATTTTACTAACCCCAAATCAAAACTTACATATAATTTTTCCCTTTAGCTTCCATTTGTCCTCTCATCTCAGCTTCAGTTTGGATGATGAATTAGCAACAAATGTAAATTATTTTAATTTATACCTTATTTCCTGCAAAACATCTACAAGTCATTCTAATGTGTACTTTTTTCTCCTACTTATAAACAACAAAAAAACACAATCAAAAGAAAATGGAGGCCGGGCATGGTGGCTCACACCTGTAATCCAAACACTTTGGGAGACCAAAACTGGTGGATCACTTGAGGTCAGGAGTTTAAGACCAGCCTGGCCAACATGGTGGTGTATTTTAGTCTCTACTAAAAATACAAAAATTAGCCAGGTGTGGGGCACCCAATAATCCTAGCTACTCAGGAGGCTGAGGCAGGAGGATCACGTGAGCCCGGGAGGCAGAGGTTGCAGTGAGCCAAGATCACGCCACTGCACTCCAGCCTAGGTGATAGACCGAGACCCTGTCTCAAAAAAAAAAAAAAAGGAAATGGAGATTATTCAAGAAAGGAAAACACACTCGTATGCTTACTTGAGTATAATAATTTTGTGGAAAACATTCACAATTTGAAAAACCTATATTCCACTTAATTGGGAGACCATTGATGAGAACTTTTATGGCAAAGGAGGCCATATTCACTTTCACCTTATCTGGGGGAGGTAAATGCCTTGAAAGTAGAAAAAGCCTTTAAAGGATGCCAATTTTAATAAGGCCACCCAAAAACTATTTTCTCAGTGTTAACAAGCAGTCTCCATTGTGTCTGGCAGACTTGTGAAAATCTCAGGGTGGCTAATGAACTGTAACACATTCAAATATATCAGTTCTGTCCTTGACATTTCTAATAACTATTCCAGAGTATAGCAGAATATTTACAGCCTTGAGCTAATTCAGCACGATCTAAGAGCCAGAAAACCAAGGTTCTGTTCAATGTAAAGTATTAATAATGTGCTTGTATCCTATAGGTACTGGAAAAATTACAAATATTGACTAGTTATTTAAGAGAAGAACATCTGTATTGTATTTGGTGTGGAACAGCCTATGAAGGTAAGAAAATTACTTTATACTTCTTAAAAATAGACAAATGCTCTCCAATTTTTAGTTAAAGTCATTTCCCACTGACAATGGAAATTTCTTATTCCATTCAAATGGCAATATGGGACCAATTTCTTAAATAGTGGATATAGAAATAATTGAGGCTTTATTAAAATTGCATTTAACTTTTCAGAAACTGAATGTGTGGAAGTGAATTTTTCAGTGTTTTGTTTCAAAAGAAACAATTTTAGAATAACCTGAGAATGATGAATGTTTTGTGCTTTATTTTTAAAGATTCTTTCTTTGGCTACAGATATTTGAAAGAATTTATATTAAATTTTAGAGCTAATTTTTATATACTTAGATAGAATATTGCCCCTAAACCATAAAAATCAGATATGTTGAAATCCATTCCTTTTTTTTTTTTCCATTGTAAGGATAGAAATGGTTTACACTTACCAGGTGTCTTACAGAGCCAAGTGTTTCTCCTTCTAACACCTTTGCCCAAGCTACCTTTGCTAACTTGTATTTAAGAACTTTGTACTTGAGAGTGAAGCATTTTTGGTTATTGTTGTTTTTATCTTTTCTGGTTTAGCAGAATAAGTAGAAAACATCAGATCAAAAAATGCATGTTATGTTGAAATAATTTTCTAGAATAGTTTGCTGTAGAAGTTGTATTAATCTTTCATTTCCCTCACATAACTTACAGATAAAGAAGACCTATCTTCAAATTGTCCAGGACCAACTTCTGCAGATCATGACTAAGATTATTCCCAATAAAGTGGAAACTTGAAAAATGTTATTATTTCCTAGGGATAGACAATTCAGCAGTTTGAAATCCCAAATTTTTTATGCCAGTAAAGAAAGAGGGACTTTATATAATGTTTTGTTCTTTTTGTACTTTAGAATATGAATGTTCATTGACTTGAAAAAAATAATGCAATGGCATTTCAGAACACAAGTATCACAGAGATGGACAGTTACAATTTATTGCTATATTGTGATACGTGAGGGGTTTAAGGACACCAACAGGTAACTTCTTATTCCCCTCTTCACTTTGGAACAAATTGAGAAATAAGAAATGGGAGTCAGAAGAAGAGAAAAATATCCACTTTATCAGTGAATAAACTGATACAGAGAAGAAGGTTGACTTTTTCTCCAGTCAGAGACTGTAATATTTCTCCCTGATTGGAGAGAACAGCGGGTCTCTGCCTTGTTGGGGCAGAGCCCATCTTTGCATTCTGAGACCAGTTAGCTTTCAAGGTCAGGGAAACCACCAGGGGCTGGACCACACATGCTCAGTTCCTTCTTGTATCACCCATGGGATAAGACAGTTCTCTCTTGGGAAGGAATGAATGAGGGTTCAGAGAGCTTTTTCCTACACTTCTTGCTTTGAAGGAGCAAGGAGAAGTTCCCTTCCCTCCATCCAAGCATGAAGAGGAGGGGAAAAGTATTCCCCTCAATAAGGCTGATGTCAGAGGCAATGTTTGACCAGTACTACTAAATTCTAATCCATTTTACAGACAAAATAACTGATAATTTCTGGTAAAATCATGAGTTTTCATGACAATGTCTATATCCATTATATGTGATCTGTTGGAAGTTTTGGCTAGAGAAACTTAATTGTGAGGAAATTTAAATATTGTGTGATCCAAGTACTTAATGAATTTGGAAACCCCTTGATAGCATTCCCAGCAAGTGATAGTTCAACCTTTGCTTTTATTCTTCCAGCCACAGAGAGCTCACTGCTTTAAAACCATTCCATTACTGGGTAGCTGTAAATTGTTTTCATTGTCTTCTCTTAAACTGAAATCTGCTTGCCTGTAATATTAATGAATACAGCTAAGGACATACCGTGTGGCATACTATGAGAGAGCTCCATCCAGGGTGAGGCATCAAAATCATGAACCTTGTTAAAAGTTCATATGCTCAAGTGTCTCTCCTAGTGATTGATTTTGATTTGTCTTGGCTAAGGTGGTTCCTGGATATCTATATATTTATTTTGAAGTCCCAAGAATGAGTGATAAGCACCTGAGGATAAGAACTAGTGCTGAGGTTAAGTATGGAGCACCACCATTCTTTGGATAGAGTTGTGATCACCTGTGTGATTTTATAGCTCACCTGTTAGTTAGATTGAGCAAGAGAACAACCCCTTTTATTAGAAACAGCACACGTAAGAAGATTGTAAAAATTAACCTACACTTGCTAGGGTAAGATAATCAGTAGTACAACTTGTATTAATCTCTGACCTAATATGACCTAATTCACTTTTCAAGTTTAACTTGGGGAGCTTTACAAAATAGTAATAAAAGGGTCCCATCCCAAGAGATTCTGATGCCATTAGTCACTGTGACTTGGGCATCACTGCCCTTGATTCTAAAATGCAGCCTACCTTGAGCCACTAATCTAGTTAACTTCTGGGCCTCAGTTCTTCATCCAGAAAACTAATCATTATTTTTATGAATGTAAATATGTATATATATATATATAATATTTAAGTTTATATGGTTGGATGCTATTGTTTAATATTTACTTTTTTGTTTTAAAAAAAATTATAAAATTGGCTGAGCGCAGTGGTTCACTCCTGTAATCCCAGCACTTTAGGACGCCAAGGCAGGCAGATCACTTGAAGCCAGGAGTTCAAGACCAACCTGGCCAACATGGTGAAACCCCATCTCTACTAAAAATACAAAAATTAGCTGGGCGTGGTGGCATTCGCCTGTAATCCCAGCTACTCAGAAGGCGGAGGCATGAGAATTGCTTGAACCTGGGAGGCAGATATTGCAGTGAGCTGAGATCATGCTGCTGCACCTCCAGCCTGGGTGACAGAGCAAGACCCTGTCTCAAAAAAAAAAATTATATATATATATATATATATGTATATATAGAGAGAGAGAGCGCGCGCTATTAATAAAACAGAGGAGTACATTTTACCCTTGCCATTCCAGTCAATACTTTGGTGTCATTTCAGCCAACATACCAACATTCAGTCAAATCCCATAGCCAAATGGATAATTTCAGATGGAATGGAGTTAGACAGGAACTGGCTTCCCTTTCTCCTGTTACTATGAGGACAACCCACACCTGCTCAGTGGCCTAAAATATTTTAAATATGTTCATGACAATTATGCTGAGAATGCCAGAATAACACTGATGGAACCCATGACTTCACCGGGATTGTGGTCTACATTTACAGGCCTAGTACTAGAACTAGACCAGCTTAGAGAGTGGGAGATATCCCTCTGTTGTCCATCGAAGGATAAAAATACAGGCTTTCAGCCGGGTGCAGTGGTGCATGCCTTTGGTCCCAGCTACTCAGGGGGCTGAGATGGGGAATCCTTTGAGCCCAGAAGTTTGAAACCAGCCTGGGCAACATAGTGAGAGACCTCCATCTTAAGGGAATTAAAAAAAAAAATCAGACTTTCAATATGAGTAACAACTTATTTTTAGGCCTTTTATGACTTTATAAATAGGCAATAATGAACACCAAGGGAAGCAAAACACTGAAAAGAATTTTAAAATTTGTTGTAGAACATTAATACGAAATTTGAAACTGCAAAACAATGTAAAATTTAATGTCATGTTGTCATTTACTTTTGTGTATATTGTGCCAT
Organism: Gorilla gorilla gorilla; assembly: GCF_029281585.2. Classification (NCBI taxonomy): domain Eukaryota; kingdom Metazoa; phylum Chordata; class Mammalia; order Primates; family Hominidae; genus Gorilla; species Gorilla gorilla. Next base: position 102,724,045 of record NC_073236.2, on the reverse strand, counting down.
GTTTATTTTCAAAGTCCTATCTAGAAATTCTAAAATGTCTAATTTTCTTAATTAAAAATCCAGAATTCTGTAGTTTCTGAAATTCAAAATAAATACTTTAACATACCAAATTGGTTTTTCTAATAAACATTTATTTCAAGTGTTATTTGTTAAACATTTAATTGTTGAGATTTGAAAATGAACATTATTATTTGACACATTTTATAGGCTCAAGCATTCAAAATTCTTAACTTTGAGTTCCTGCTTTCTTCACAGCAGTGCACTCACTGCTTTGTGGTATACAAGAAGAACAGCTTGTCCCTACTCTTACAGTGTAATGAAATTAGCAGTATAATGAAGAAAAGTGCTATGTAGGAATGACTGAGCTCTAAGACAAACTGGTAAGAACAATTAGGTACTAAACAATGGGAGTACTAGGGAGAAGACTCATTTTGAGTGGGAGATGTTGGAACACTTTGAAAATAACACTGAATTTGGGTTCTGAAAGATGGATATAATTTTGATATGCAAAGTTATGAGTAAAGAGTTACTATATAATCCAGCCATTCTCCTAGGAATATACATCCAAGAGAAATGAAAACATGTCCACATAAGATTTGTACACAAAAGTTCATAGTAGCATTATTCATAGTAGCCAAAAAGTAGAAACAACCCAAATGTCCATCAGCTGATGAATGGATACATAAAATGCGACATATCCATATGATAGAATATTATTTGGCAATTAAAAAGGAATGAGATGCTGATTCATGCCACAGCTGGGATGCACCTTGAAAATATACTCAGTGAAAAAGACCACATGTATGATTCCATTTATATGAAATGATGGAGAGTAGATTAGTGGTTACCTAGAGTTGTGAGAAAACAGAGTGAATACTAACGGGTATAGGGTTTCTTTTGGGGGTGAGAAAAATGATAGTTGCATAACTCTGAATATAGTAAACACTACTGAATTGTATACTGTATAGGTGAATTGTATGGCATGTGAATTATATCTCAATAAAGCTGTTATTAAAAAAAAATGAAGAGAATTTCAGATAGAAACCACAGGAGAGAGCCACTGAGTGCAAAAGCCTGTTGAGGTAAAACTGCAGACCTGCATGGGTGGGGCTTACTCGGGAAACACTGAATATGGGATGCATCATGGAAGCCTCCAGAGAAGCATGGCCTTGCCCAGTGAACTGCAGCCCAGTGAATCTCATTTTAGACTTCTGGCCTCCAGAACAGAAAGAGAATAAATGTGTGTTGTTTTAAACCACCAAGTTTTTGGTAATTTGTTAGTTACAGCAGCCATAAGAAATTAATACAGGTCCAAATCAAATTAACCCCATAAGAGCCACACATATTTGAGAAGCATTTCATTTGCCTCACAGTTTTGCCTATTATACAGTTTCTAGTTATTTAGAATTTAAGCCAATAATGTCACCATATATCTATCAACTGTGATTCCCTTCATCTATGACTATTTTTAAGAAATGTAAGATTTGGATAAGTCATAATCACAGATCAAAAACTGCAGACATTGAGGCCTGGATGGCCGTTTAGAGAGAAAGAGTTAACATTTCAGTGGAGACCTTTCCTATCTTGTATTTCCTACAGTCTCCTCCTATCTTCAGTGCAGTGTTCTGGCAGCACCTCAAGCTCACTGTCACCAAATGGGATTCAATGTCTTTCCTCCCAAACATGCTCTACCTCACCATGTCGATAGATGTACAGTCACCCCACTACTGGCTTAAATTCTAAATTACTGAAAACCATGTAAAAGGTAAAAGTGTGAGACAAAGCCTCAAATACATGTGGCTCTTGGGGTTCATCTGACTGAGACCTGTATTTACTTGAATGGCATCAGAATCCTGCTACTAACCTTCTAACAAACTTGGAGGTAATCTTTGATGCTTACCTTTCCTTAATCCCCACATCCAATTAGTTGCCAACTCCTCTTGGTTCTGTCCTCTTATTGTTCAGGCCCTCTTAGTCTTTCCACTTCTGACCTTTCAAATATAGTTTCCTCCTGCTCTATTCTAAACATGCTAGTTTCAAAGTATTGGTTGGGCCATACCTTGCTTTAAAGAAATACTCATTTGTCAACTTTGGAGGTTGCTAGGGCACTAACTCACTCTAAAATTTGATAAATATTTATCCCATCTTTCCCATTCAGATTTAGAGAAAGTTCCTTAAAGAAGAATCATAGATGATAAATGCAAGAGGTTTGATAGAACCAGAAAATCACTATTTTACAACCCCTGAAATGAAATAATGGATCCAGGCAACAATTATCAATAGCTGCTAAAACTATCAGGTGAAAGATTGATGAGAAACTTTGTAGTAGGTGGTACCACCAGAACTCATTGATCAATATTAAAATCACTGAAAGTGGAACAATCACACATCATGTTCCTCCTGAAATGATGCAAGAGAAAGTGTATAGCATCACCTATGGAGTATCCTTGGGGGAAAATAAATGAACCAGGATCAAATCCAGCTTCTAGGTCTAACTGGACACTCTGGGGATACTCTCAGTCAAATCCTGAATGGAGGAAATTCCACAGGACAAATAAAAGCCAAAAAGAACTAAAACACAGGGGTAAATTTTACAGAGTAAAGGAGACACATCAACCAAATGCAATGTTGGATCTAGATTTCAACAACCAAGAAAACTGTATTTTTGAGATAGAAACAATACAGACTATTATATGATAATTAAGGAAATCTTGTGAATTTTTTGAGTGTGACAATGATGCTGTGGTTTTGTTAAAAAGACTTTATCTGCTAGAGATACATTTTAAAGTACTTACAAGTGCAATGATGTAACACCTGAGATTTACTTTAAAATATTCCAGTAGGGCCGCATACTGTAATCCCAGCAGTTTGGAAGACCAAGGCAGGAGAATCTCTCAAGGCCAGGAGTTTGAGACCAGCCTGGGAAACATAGCAAGACCATATTTCTACAAAAAATTTAAAAATTAGTTGGGTGTGTTGGTGTATGCATGTAGTCCCAGCTATTCAAGCGGCTGAGGCAGGAGGATCACTTGAGCCTAGGAGTTCGAGGTTACAAGGAGCTGTGATCGTATCACTGTACTCTGGCCTGGGTGACAGAGTGAGATCCTGTCTCTTAAAAAAAAAATTACAATTAAATACTTCACCAAAAGAAACAAACAAAAAGTAAGGGCTTAGATGTATTAAGAACGGTAAAGTATTGATATTTCTTGAAGCTGGGTGATGGGTACAGTTTCATTATTCTATTTTTGTGTATGTTTGAACATAAAAAAATTTATGAATAATATTGAAATTATTCAGTATTCCATAATGAAAAGTTAACATGCCAAGAATCTCAAATTATGGTGAACACTCAGTGGGGACTGGATATTGTGAGTTATGTCTCTAGTTAGTTAACAGATAGTAGAGACCTGGAAAAGCTTGTATGTAGCCTTTTAAACATTTCTTCTCAGATACATACATGCATATATATGTATTATATAAAATACATATTCATACACATATATGCACACACACAGGATGGCTTCATGGACATGCAACCTGTGCAGTTGCACAAGACTGTGCTTAGAAGCACCCCACACCTAATTTTTGAACGAGGGCCCTACAGTTTCATTTTGCCCTTAGTCCCACAAATTATGTAGCTGGCCATACACACACATGCACACATACCACATACCCACATGTATATATGCATATATTGTGTACATATGTATATACATTGAATATATTTAACATAAGTGTTAAGTATGCATGTGAATTTTATGTATGTTTTTATGTTAAACATGTACGTATTTAAATAACATGTGGTTTAGTGATAAAAAATTCCCTAAAAGGTATGTTTCTAGGGAGGCAATTATATTAAAATGGCTCTCAAAATTTCTGTGTGTGTGTGTGTGTGTGTGTGCATTTTAATTAGCAAATAAGGTCCCAAGCTCTTGCCCCTGTCCTCCTCTGAGTAAGAGGATACTTTTTACTTTAATTTTGAGGCCAAGAAAATATATACTCACAAATCAATAGAAGTTGCTAAGAAATGCTATATTCATTTCATAAGAGTAGGAATATATATATCTTTTTTTTTTCTTTTTGAGACAGTTTTGCTCTTGTCACCCAGGCTGGAGTGCAATGGCGTGATCTCGGCTCACTGCAACCTCCACCTCCTGGGTTCAAGCGATTCTCCTACCACGGACTCCCGAGTAGCTGGGATTACAGGCGCCTACCACCACACCCAGCTAATTTTTGTATTTTTAGTAGAGATGGGGTTTCACCATGTTGGCCAGGCTGGTCTCGAACTCCTGACCTCAGGTGATCCACCCGTCTCGGCCTCCCAGAGTGCTGAGATTATAGGCGTGAGCCACCATGCCCAGCCAGAGTACGAATATTAAAATGAGGTCAGTAAAGATAAGGCTACATTCTCACTAACTGGCCACATCATTTAGTGTTTCTTTTGAATATAGCCTCATTAATCAAAACCAGATATTGTTTTTCTAAAAAAAGATTTCTCTCTACGCAGAACATTTGCAAATCTACAGAAAAGTTCAAAGAATAATACAACAAACACCTGTGTACTGTCATCTAGATTTACCAATTGTACAATGGCTAATACTTTGCCACATGTGTGCCCTCTTTCTCCGTGTTGATTTTTGCGGAACATTGAAAGTTGCAGACATCATGACACACTTGGCCTCTAAATGTTTGTGCATGCATTGCCTAAAAAAACATTTTTGGCTGGGTGCGGTGACTCATGCCTGTAATCTCAACACTTTGGGAGGCCAAGGCAAGTGAATCACCTGACGTCAGGAGTTCAAAACCAGCTGGGTCAACATGGTGAAATTCCGTCTCTACTAAAAATAGAAAAAATTAACCTGGAGTGGTGGCAGATACCTGTAATCCCAGCTACTCAGGAAGCAGAGGCAGGAGAATCACTCAAACCTGGGAGGCAGAGGTTGCAGTGAGCCGAGATCGTGCCACTGCACTCCAGCCTGGGCGACAGAGTGAGACTCTGTCTCAAAACAAACAAACAAACAAAAACAAAATAAAACAAAACAAAAAGACATTTTCTACATATACTATTATCACACCTGAGAAAACAGTTATTTGGCATTGTTATCTAATATGCAGTCTATATTCAAATGTTCTCAATTGTCCCAAAGATATCTTTATAGCTGTTTGCTGGGTTGTTGCTTTTTTTATTATTATTATTCAGATATGATCTCACTCTGTCACCCAGGCTGGAATGCAGTAACATGATCATGGCTCACTGTGGCCTTGACCTCCTAGGCTCAAGTGATCCTCCCACCTCACCCCCCCAAGTAGCTGGGACCACAGATGCACACTACCATGCCCAGCTAATTTTCTGATTTTTTGTAGAGATGAGAACTCACTGTGTTGCCCAGGCTAGTCTCAAAATCCTATGCTCAAGCCATCCTCCCCTTTTGACCCCCCAAAAATGCTGGGATAACGGGCATTAGCTACTGCGTCCAGCTTTTGTCTTTTTAAATATCCAGAATACAATAAAGATTCAAACATTGCATTTGGTCATTATATCTTACAAGTCTCTCCCCTTTTTTTTTTTTTCATGACACTGACTTTTTGAGAAGCCCAAGTCAATCATCTTATAAAATGACTACATTCAGGATTTGTCTAATAATTTCCTCATGATTAAATTCCAGTTTAACACTTTGTGCAAGAAAACTAAATAGGTAAAATTCTTAAGTCACATCAGGAGGGGCATAATGTTAGGGTGTTCCACCTTGGGTGATGCTAAATTGAATCACTTGGTTATTGTGGTGACCATTGTAAAGGTACATTTTCCCCTGTATAATTGATATATCTTCTGTAGGATTATATTTAAATCCTTGTGAAGATCCTATTCCACAATAGCTTTTCATCCAATAGTTTTAGCATCTATTGATGAACGTTACGTGAAAAATGTATGAACTGCTCTTTATGAACACTTTGTAAAGCCTTTATAAAACTATTTTCTCTTACTGTATTTTCACTTTTTGCTTAACCTAAATTTGGCCCTTTTTTAAAATCCTAAAATCACATGGAAGTTTTAGAATGGTAGTTGGTTGCTGCTATAGTTTGGATGTTTGTCCCCCAAAATCTCATGTTGAAATTTGATCCCAGTGTTGGAGGTGGGGCCCGATGGGAGGTGTTTGGGTCATGGGGGAAGACCCCTCATGAATACATTAATGCCGTCCCTGGGGGTGGGGTGTGCTGGGGAGGAGAAGCAAGGAGTTCTCAATCTATTAGTTCCCTCAAGAGCCGGTTATTTAAAAAGAGCCTGGCACCTTCTCCCTCGCTCTCTTGCTTCCTCTCTTGCCATATGATCTCTGCACATCCAGCTCCCCGTCACCTTCCACCATGAGTGGAAGCAGCCGGGGCAGAGGCAGATGCTGGTGCCATGTTTCTTGTACAGCCTGCAGAACTGTAAGTCATATAAATCTCTTTTCCTTATAAATTATCCAGCCTCAAGTATCCATTTAAACCAATAAGAAACAAACTAAAACAATTGCCCTAAGTTGAAATTAACCCTCAGGGTCGTCTTCTAAGATGCAATTTAAATTATCTTCTCTACAGCAATTCAGGACAACAAACTAGCATACCGAATGTTCCTCAAATATATCTTCTCCAGAGCTCATGCCAGACCCCTTGTCCAGACTTCCTGGGTGGTCTCCTCTCTACTCATCTAACACCCTGGCATATAGTTGGAAGGCCCACTGGGCTGTCACTTCTAGCCCTGTCCTCAGCAGAAAGCCATCTCACCCTTCCCGATGGACTATTTTCTGTTTTTAGCTACTGCCTTACAGCACGGTTGTCTTTAAAGCGGTTATTACAATAGATACAAAATGTATTTAAGATAAAATGTATAACTATGCAGCAAACACTAGTGGACCTACCATCCAGCTTAAGGAAGTTACCACTACCTTTGAAAGTCCATTTCCCCAATCACATCATTCCCCTCCCTCAAAGATAACCACCATCCAGAATTTAATATTTCTCATTCCCTTCCTTCCCATTGTTGTCTCATCACATTTGTTGGGTTTTTTATACAAAATGATTTCGTTTTGCATGCTCTGGAACTTTATATAAATGGAATTATTCTGCATATATTTTCTGAAAACCTGCTTTGTTCCCATAACATTATGTTTCCGAGAGTTGTATTGTGTTACGTTATTACATTTAGCTGTAATTCAATTGTTTTCAATACTATATAGTACTCCTGTGTGTGAATATAATTTTTTTAATCCATTCTTCTTTTGATGGGCATTATGGTTGTTCCCTGTTCTTTTGGCTATTATAAACAGGGTTTTATGGACATTCTTGTAAGCACGTATGTAGGAATAGAATTGATAGCTATGTGGGTATACATGGATTCAACTTTACTAGATAATGTCAAATTGTTTTCCAAAGTGGTTGTACATCACTTTTTTTTTTTTTTTAATGAGTACCATATTTCTCCAGCTGGCTTGTAAGCTATGTGAGGCAGAGAAAGATCTTACATTTTTTTGGCCTAAAAGCAGTAGAAATTTAATAAATAGATATGAATTGATTGATTCATTAATAGTATAAAAAGAAAATTTGGGGGCGGTTTTTCCATCTTTAGAACAAAGAGATGAGGCTGGGTGTGGTGGCTCATCCCTGTAATCCCAGCACTTTGGGAGGCCGAGGCAGGCAGATTACTTGAGGTCAGGAGTTTGAGACCAGCCTGGCCAACATGGTGAAACCCTGTCTCTATTAAAAATACAAAAATTAGTTGGGTGGGTGGCACATGCCTGTAATCCAGCTACTCAGGAGGCTGAGGCAGGAGAATCACTTGAACCCAAGAGGCAGAAGTTGCAGTGAGCCAAGACTGTGTCATTGCACTCCAGTCTGGGCAACAGAGCGAGACTCTGTCTTTAAAAAAAAAAAAGAGAATAAAGAGATGAGCCAGGAAAAAGTAAAATGTAAGAATGTTTTTGAAGCAAAAAGAAGAAAACCTTTCTGTTTCTGCAGAAAGATTAGTAAAAACAGTAAAAAAATTAAAGGAAACATTGAAATAAAATGTAAATATCTATTGATATTCCCTAGCAGATTTTAGATAATTTAACGAAAACTGCATATCAGAAGCAGGATACTTTTTCAGAAGGGCTCTAACATGTGTGTCGTTCATTTTTCTCTGGGCTTTTCTTCCACACAGCCAAGGTCCTTAGTATTTCAGATGTGTTAGGTCGATCCTCAGGTTTCTTTGAGAGTAATTTCTGTAGAAGGGTTTTCTGCAATGACAGTGAGAGTCAATAGTAAGAAATAAAACATTGAAATAAATAAAATTCTGATGATTTTCAAGTGCTTACTTCTTTTTTATCAAATATATCTGAGATGATGCCATCCCGTAGGTCTGTGAAAAACTGAAAAAAAAAATGATAGGTGTATATTAGGAAATTATTTACTTGGGAGGAAAAACAGAACTAAAGGCTGAGGAATACCTGAAATGTAGGATATTTCCAGATTTTTGGGAAAGTCCTTTAGCCAAGAAGCAAGCAGGATTCCCTCTCTCCTACACTACCCCCAATCTAATAACCATCCTTGCATTACGACATGAAGTGTTAAGTGCATCATCTTTACAATCTCCCTTCATGCATTTTGGAACCCTAAGTGATAGGTACTTCTAACTGTTTTACAGAGGATAAGGTTATTGACTCCAGGAAAGTTCCCTTTCCTGAGCTTAAGAGTAGGATATCCAGCTGGGTGCAGTGGCTCACACCTGTAATCCCAACACTCTGGGAGGCCGAGGCGGGTGGATTGCCAGAGGTCAGGAGTTCGAGACCAGCCTGACCAACATGGTGAAACCCCATCTCTACTAAATACAAAAAAATTAACCACGCATGGTGGTGCACGCCTGTTGTCCCAGTTACTTGGGAGGCTGAGGCAGGAGAATTGCTTGAACCTGGGAGGCAGAAGTTACAGTGAGCCAAGATCGTGCCATTGCACTCCAGCCGGGGCAATAAAAGTGAAACTCTATCTCAAAAAAAAAAAAAAAAGAGTAGGATATCCACTTGCCTACTGCCTTTAGTGACTCCCCACTGTCTAAGCAAGAAGATCCACATTTTTTCCTCAAGTTAGCCCAACCTATCTTTCTAGCCTCACCAACCACTACTTCCTTGTAACTTATATACTCCAATACAACTTACACTGCCTGCTGTCCCCAAATACACTCTGTACATTCCCGCCTCCATGCTAGAATCAACTTTTCTGTTTTGGACTATTAGAAGCCAACAGATCCTTCAGAGCCCAGCTTAGATGTCTCCATGAAACCTAAGTCCCTACAGCTGGAAAGATCTCCCTCCCAGCTGCTTCCACAGACTTCATGCCTTCTCCTAAAATGCTTATGGCATTCTCTTATATTATCTTCCCTTTTAGAAAATAAGCTCCTTGAGAACAAGGCTTTATTCATTTATTTATTTAGAGATGGAATGTCACTCTGTCACCCAGGCTGGAGTGCAGTGGTGTGATCTTGGCTCACTGCAACCTCCGCCTCCCAGGTTCAAGCGATTCTCCTGCCTCAGCCCCCTGAGTAGTTGGGATTACAGGTGTGCGCCACCACACCCAGCTAATTTTTGTATTTTTAGTAGAGATGAGATTTCACCACGTTGGCCAGGCTGGTCTCGAACACCTGACTTCAAGTGATCTGCCTGCCTCGGCCTCTCAAAGCTGGGATTACAGGGGTGAGCCACCGCGCCCAGCCAAGGCTTGTTTATTTTTGCAACCCTTATAGCACTTAGCACAGTGTCTTACACAAAGCAGTCAATCAATAAAATGTTACTGACTGACAAGTCTTACAAGTCTTATGAGATGTACTACCTTCCAGGGAAGATCAAAGTTTTTGGTCTTTAAGAAAGTGTTTGGTCTCTGCCAAACCTTGAAAGACAGAAAATTCATATTTCATTTGCAGTCAGATACTAATATGCTCAAGCCCATCCTCACATGAGGGCAAGAACTGTCTGCAGCAGCACTCTGAAGGTGGTAGTCAGTAATTTTTCTTGTTTAATCCTTTCTTTGAGATAATTTTACCTTTGATGTTTCAAAAGCAGTGTCACATACATGAAGAAGTTCAGCAAGAATTAGCCCCAAAGCATAGAGGTCCACTTCCTTTCCATAGTCTTGCGAAGAAATCTAAAGAGACCAAAATAGATTTACCTTTGTTACGCTCCTTACATAAATATCCAGCCTTCTAAAGCCCAAAAAAGTTATTTGACCAAAACATCTTACACCACAAAACAATGTCTATTTATTAGCAAGATCTGTGGAGTCTGACTGCCTAGGTTCAAATCTGTACTGCCGAATAGCTGAATCCTCTGTGTAAATTAACGATCAACATGGGAATAATCTCAGTTATAAAACGAGGATAACAACAGTATCAACCACAGAGTTTGATTGTGAGAGTGAGATGCAGCAGGTAAAGCAGTTAAAATAGCACCCAGTAGGCGGCTTGCATTGCAACTGTTCATAGCGTATTTATTCACAATATTCCATAACTGGAAACAACTCAAAGGACCACAACAGAAGAATGGATAAACATGTTGTGGCATATTCATACAATGGACTACAACTCAGCAATAAAAAGGAATTCTCTGCCGGTATGAGCAACAAAGTTTTTCCAGAAGATATTATTTTGAATGAAGAAATTAAATACAAAGAGTACCTACTGTATGATTCCATTCATATGAAGGTCAAAAACGGGAAGAACTAAGCTATGGTGATAGAACTCAGAGTGCTGGTTGCTTCTGATCAGTGGTGAGGAGGCACTGACTGGAAAGGAGCTTGAAGGAGCAAAATGTTCTATATCTTTATAGGCTTATAAGTTACAGAGGTGTACGCATTTGTCAAAACGAAAAAATATACACTTAAGATCTGTGCATTTTATAGTGTATAAATTGTTCCTCAACAAAATGTTGCCTTTTTTTTTTTGAGACGGAGTCCCGCTGTCACCAGGCTGGAATGCAGTGGCGTGGTCTCGGCTCACAGCAGCCCCCACCTCCCAGGTTCAAGCAGTTCTCCTGCCTCAGCCTCCAGAGTAGCTGGGACTCCAGGCACGTGCCACCACGCCTGGCTCATTTTTGTAGTTTTGTATTTTTGTATTTTTTTTTTTTTAGTGGAGATGGAGTTTCAACATCTTGGCCAGGCTGGTCTCGAACTCCTGACCTGAGGTGATCCGCCCACCTCAGCCTCCCAAGGTGTTGGGATTACAGGCGTGAGCCACTGCACCCAGCCAACAAAAGGTTTTTAAATGGAAAAAAAAAACCACACACACATAATAAAAAGTAAAGTACAATGATGAATGTTTTTAACCAAATAGTGTGAGGGCAGCAATACAGGATGCAGGAGATACTGAAAGCAGCGGGAGGTTAAAGAGAGCCACTGGCCTATTGTGTTCTATATTTTTTATGCCAACTGGCTCCCCAAAAGGAAAAAGTGCATGCCTTCTCCATTCTAGACTCTCAAACCATCAGATAGCTCAGTATATTTATTCTTGGATGACAAAATAGTAGAGACATTTTGAGAGCTGTATTGTCAGCAAAATAATCTTTAACGGGCATTTACAAATCAGAAATTAAAATAGGATAAACAACCCAAAAGGTGAAAAATAAAAGCAATCAACCCAAAAAAAATCACATTCAAATAATGAGACTATATATGAGACAAATATTTAAAACTCAACAGCTGTACACCCATGTTCATCCGCAGCATTATTCACCACAGTCAAAAGGTGGAAGCAACCTAAGTGTCCATTGATGGATAAATGGACAAACAAAATGTGGTGTATACATACAATGGAATTCATTAGTCAGCCTTAAAAAGAAATTCTGACATGTTACAACATGGATAAATCTTGAGGATATTATGCTGAGTAAAATAAGCCAGTAACAAAAGGGTAAATACTGTACGATTCCACTTACATGAGGCATCTAGAATAGTCAAATATACAGACAGAAAGTAGAATGGTAGTTGATTGGGCTGTAGGGAGAGGAGAGTAGGAGTTCTTTAACGGGTGTAAAGTTTCAGTTTTGCAAAATGAAAAGTAATCTGTGGATGTATGGTGGTGATGAAAGCACAACAATGTGAACACATTTAACGCCACTAAACTACACTTAAAAATGGTGAAGGTGGTAAATTTTATGTTTGTATATTTTACCACAATTAAAAATAAAGATATATATTTTTAAAATTAACGGCTACACTAATAACAAATTAGAGATATGGAATTTCTTTTCTTTTTTTTTTTTTTTTCTTCAGATGGAGTCTCATTCCTGTTGACCAGGCTGCAGTGCAATGGCACGATCTCAGCTCACTGCAACCTCCACCTCCCGGGTTCAAGCACAGAATCTCATTTTAATAGCAAAATGCAATACAGATTCTGGAGAAAGCTTCAAAAATATAAACAATATGACCAGGTGCCGTGGCTCATTCCTGTAATCCTAGTACTTTGGGAGGTCAAGACAGGTGGATCGCTTAAGCCCAGGAGTTCAAGATCAGCCTAGGCAACATGGTGAAACCCAGTCTCTGCAAAAAATACAAAAAAAAAGTAGCCAGGTGTTGGTGGTTTGAGCCTGTGGTCCTGGCTACTGAGGGGGCTGAGGCAGGAGGATCACCTGAGCCAAGGAGGTCGAGGCTGCGCAGTGGTGAGCTATGATTGTGCCACTGTACTCCAGCCTGGGTGAAAAGCAAGACCCTGTCTCAAAAAAAAAAAAAAAAAAAAAAAATATATATATATATATATATATCATAATAAATCTCTCTCTCCCTCTCTCTCTATATATAGATAGATTTTGAACAGTATAAAAGTGGCTTTGAGGTAGGTTGTATGATTGCCCCCAATGCTGCACTGGCCTCCTAGTGAGAGGATTACTCTTCTCCACCCTCACTGCCTTGAGCTGGGCCATGCATTTTGCTCTGGGCAATGATGTTTAGTGATGTATGCCACTGCTGAGCAGAACATGTAAAAGCCATCACAAGGTTCTGCCATTGCTTTCTGCCTTGAGGACGGCAGTGACTCAGATAGCATTTTTCCTACAGCCTGGGTCTTGGAATGAAGGAGACACTCAGAGCAAAACTGCAGCCAGACAGACTGCTGCCGACTTGTCATGTGAGCAAGAAATAGACCCTTGGTATTTTCTGCACCACTAAGAAACTGGGGTCATTTGTTACCACAGCATAGTCTGGCAAAAGCTGACTGATGGAGGACTCGAATAAGTGAGAGAAAATACCAATTTTGGAGAAGTCTCAAATATATGAAGATATCAATGTTCCTCACCTGAATCCTCAAATTTGATGCAATTGCTATCAAAACCTCAAAACCAGTTATGGAAGATGACAATGTGATTACAGAGTTCATTTGGAATTGTAAATGTGAACAGCTGAGAGCATTTTTAAATTGAAGAATAATGTGGCAGGTCCTGCTGTTCAAATACTAAAGCCTAGTTTATAATGCTACAATAATCTAAATAGCATAATATTAAAGAGAGAAATATAAAATAAATTAAGGAAACAGAACAAAGTCCAGAAACACATCTATGAATGTGTGGGAATTTTATATATGATAAAATAATATTTCATTGTGGTAAAATAGACATAACATAAAATTTACCCTTTTAACCATTTTTATGCCTACAATTCAGTGGCATTAACTACCTTCACAATGTTGTATAACCATCACCACTATCTATTTCCAGAACTTTTCATCACCCCAAACAGAAGCTATACCCATTAAACAAGAAGTTCCCATTCCTCCCTTCTTCCAGATAACCTCTGCTCCACTTTCTGTCTCTATGAATTTTCCTTAAAATAGCATTTAAATAATTAACTGCTTAACACGTAGTGATGAAGCAACTGCATATTCACATGGGGAAAATCAAGTTATATTCCTTTCTCATACATAAACAAAAGTTAATTCAAATTGCAGTTAATTTTTATGTTAGTAAAACCAAAAAATATTTTCATAATCTTGTAATAGAAGCCTCCAAAATAAAAATGAGAAACCTAGCAGCCGTATTGATAAATATGACAATTTAAAAGCTGCAGTGCTGGGTTTGGTGGCTCACGTCTATAATCCCAGCACTTTGGGAGGCCAAGGTGGGTGGATTACCTGAGGTCAGGAGTTTGAGACCAGCCTGGCCAGCATGGTGAAACCCGTCTTTACTAAAAATACAAAACTTAGCTGGGCATGGTGGTGGGCACCTATAATCCCAGCTGCTTGGGAGACTGAGGCAGGAGAATTGTTTGAACCCGGGAGGCAGAGGTTGTTGCAGTGAGCTGAGATCATGCCATTGCACTCCAGCCTTGGTGACAAGAGCAAAACTCCATCTCAAAAAAAAAAAAAAAAAAAGCTGCAGTACCACAAATGGCATTATAAACAAAGAAGTAACAATCAAGGAGAAAAATTCTATAATATAGTTAACAGATACGGGATCAACACCCAATGTAGATTAAGATTCCTTACAGATACACAAGAAAATGAGAACTTAATTATGAGAAACTGGGAAAGGATATGAGTAGAGAATTTGCAGAAAATGTTTAAGTAAATATATGAAAAGAGGGCATACCTTACTAAAAATCTGGAAAATACAAACTAAAATAGCAAGATACTCCTAATTCAACACACTACCCAAAACTGACCACTGGAGAGTATGATGATGCAGTATTCTCATACATTTTGACGGGACAGTATTATTAGAATCACTTTTTTTAGAATGACAATTAAACAGCAATTAAGTTTGAAATGCACTTGTCAATCTATTCCAATCACTTTACCTCAAGAAGTCTAACACAGATTATCATAGAATTATTTGTTCTTGAGACCCAAAATAAGGAGGAATGTCTAAGTGTATGAAGTTGTAAACAACCTAAAGAAATACCCTTCGATAAGAAAATAGTTAAATACAACCTGGGAAACATAGTGAGACCTTGTCTCTACAATAAATAAGTAAATAAATAATTAATAAAAATAAAAATAATTAGCTGGGCACAGTGGTATGTGCCTCTAGAGTCCTAGCTACTCAGGAGGCTGAGGTGGGAAGATTGCTTGAGCCCAAGATTTTGAGGCTGCAGTGAGCAATGATCATACTACTGCACTCCAGCCTGCGTGACAGAGCAAGACCCTGTCTCTAAAACAAAACAAGAACAACAACAAAAAATATTAAATTAAAAAAAATAGTTAAATTATGGTATCTCCATATTTTGAAATATAATACAGTTGTTAAAAAAAGAATGTGGCAGATCTACTTGAACTAATATGGAGAAATTATGCTATATAGTCACAAAATAACAAAATAAGTCCTTGAAAAAATGTACGCATATATATGTTTATGTAAAAAAAAATCTGGGTGTATATTTGTGTTTGTATGTTTTTATAACTCAGAAAATTATCTAAAAGGATAAAGAATAAACTGATAAGAAGAATAGGGGTAGAAAAGAATGGTAAGGAAAATTTTCAGTATATACTTCTGTACAGTTTTAATTATATAAGTAGTGCCTACTCTTTTTATAATTTTCAAAATAAAAGAAGTAAAATATAGACAGACAGGAAAGAGACCTTACCTGTTCTGGGCTCATGTATCGCAAAGTTCCCTTACTCCTTGTTCGCTTTCCATCATTTTTCAGAGATGTTACAAGTCCAAAGTCTCCAATCTTTACTTGTTTTGTATCTACTAAGAATATATTACTTGGCTATGAAAAAAAAAAATTTAACTTACATGTACCAACTTAACATACTATTACCACGTCTTAATTATATACAGAAAAGACTATTTTTATATTATTTATAAGACCTTTACCCTTACACAGGTAGCCAAAATCAGGGAATTTAATATCACTGGTCTTTAAAATGCCAGCTGAAAGAAGTCAGGATTTCTTTTTTTTTTTTTTTCTTTTGGGCCGGAGTCTCGCTCTGTCACCCAAGCTGGAGTGCAGTGGTGCTATCTCGGTTCACTGCAAGCTCCGCCTCCTGGGTTCATGCCATTCTCCTGCCTCAGCCTCCCAAGTAGCTGGGACTACAGGCACCCGCCACCATGCCCGGCTAGTTTTTTTTTTTTTTTTTTTTAATAGAGACAGGGTTTCACCGTGTTAGCCAGGATGGTCTCGATCTCCTGACCTCATGATCCACCCACCTCGGCCTCCCAAAGTGCTGGGATTACAGGCATGAGCCACCACGCCCGGCCAGAAGTAAGGATTTCTTAGCTGACACCAGAGGTGGCTCTGGGCACAGCTGCCCTCGAATATCTGAAAAGCTGTCACGTGCAAGGTGGATTCACTCTGCATGGTCCAAGGGAAAAGATCCAGGACTATAGGGTGGAAATGACCTAAAGATTAGCTTTAAAATAGCCTAATATCCTAATAGTGTTGTCCAAAGAATGGGAGTTAGACAGTTCCCCATCCCAAGATAGGGCTGAACAACCACTTGAGGAAATGTTGCAAATATGAGTCCATGATCTGATAGGGACTGAAGCAGACATCCTTAAGATCCATTCCAACTTTGAGATTCTCGGAATGGGTCCATTCCGAACAATAGTGCAGATTAGCCTGTGCAGAATTTCTCTTGGGGGTCTTTTCTCTAAGCCTCTGACAACTTCTTAACAAACACATCCCTTCCACCATGAAAGCATACCAAGTTAACTGGAAGCTAATAACTAGCTCTGAAATATTTTTATCCATGCAATTCTTTAAGCAGATTTTTTTTTTTTTAAGGGAGGTGTTTTGTTTTGTTTTGTTTTGTAAGATGGATCCTCGCTCTGTCACCCAGGCTGGAGTGTAGTGGCATGATCTCGGCTCACCACAACCTCTGCTTCCTGGGTTCAAGCAATTCTCCCGCCTCAGCCTCCAGAGGAGCTGGGATTACAGGCATGTGCCACAACGCTTGGCTAATTTTTTTGTATTTTTAGTAGAGACAGATTTTCACCATGTTGGCCAGATTGGTCTCAAACTCCTGACCTCAAGCAATCTGCTCACCTCAGCCTCCCAAAGTGCTGAGGTTACAGGCATGAGCCACCACGCCCAGCCCATAGGACGTATTGACCAATATTATTTTTGTTTGTTTTTGAGACAGTGTCTCATTTTGTTGTCCAGGATGGATTTCAGTGGCATGATCATGGCTCACTGCAGCCTTGACTTCCTCGGCTCAAGCAATCCTCCCACCTCAGCCTCCCAAGTAGCTGGGACCACAGGCCACCACACCCAGCTCTACTGACCAATATTCTAAAGACCACAAAAACAGGAAGGTAGTTGATGAGAAAATTAATATTTTGCTATTTTTGAAAAGGCTGGACTTTTAATACAATCTTAGGCTAAACACACAGACTCTACGGGATAACATACTTATGAGAGGGCCTACCTAGTAAGGACCTAAGAGGGAAGAGACCATAAACCCAGGGAAGGCTGAAGGAGGAGCTTCCGAGAAGCCAGCTTGAGATGACGGCTCATACAGCAATCAGCAGTTGGATTAGAATTCAATTAACAGTCAGATTGGAGCCTAACACCAGTAATACAGATGGAAAGCTGTAGACAGATGTGGAGTGGATGTGGAGAGAAAACATTCCTATGCTATGTTCAAGTTGCAATGTGTAGGAATATGTCAGGATTGCAAGTGAAACTGCTAGTCCCACATAAGGCTATCACCTGACTCTAAGAAACAGAAAATTGAATTTATGAAGCCATGTAAATATCTAAGCTGGATGAGGCTATCTAGTGAAAATATCACATCACTTTTTGTAGTTCATTAAAAAGAAGTGGGCAGGGCGTGGTGAGTCACACCTGTAATCCCAGCACTTTGGGAGGCTGAAGTGGGCAGACAGTGTGGGCCCATCAGTCCAAGGCCAACCTTGCCAACATGGTGAAACCCTGTCTCTACTAAAAATACAAAAAATTATCTGGGCATCGTGGCAGGCGCCTGTAATCCCAGCTACTCGAGAGGCTGAGGCAGGAGAATCGCGTGAACCCAGGAGTCAGAGGTTGCAGTGAGCCGAGATCACTCCACTGCACTCCAGCCTGGGCAACAGAGGAGACTCTGTCTCAAAAAAAAAAAAAAGAAAAAAAGAAAAGAAAAAGAAGCTGGGTATGGTGGCTCATGCCTGTAATCCCAACACTGTGGGAAGCCAAGGTCGGCAGATCACTTGAGCTCAGGAGTTCGAGACCAACCAGGGCAACATGGCGAAATCCTGTCTCTACAAAATGTCAAAAATTAGCCTGCCTCGGTAGCCTGCACCTGTAGTCCCAGCTATGTGGGGGGCCGAGGTGGGAGGATTGCTTGAGCCTAGGAGGTCGAGGCTGCAGTGAGCTGAGATCATACAACTGCACTCCAGCCTGGGCAACAGAGTGAGATCTTGTAAAACACAAAAGAAATAAAACCAATAATGCCACATTTTGTCTAATCAGTTATAATATGATTAGACAAAATATAGGGTTGTAGATCATATAAAAGGGGTGCAAACTTCACATAGGAGGCACAGGAACAGGACTGATGCTCAGGCTGAGGATGACCAGAGCCTGGGCTTTAGGAGACTGAACATTTTAGAGAGAAGCAGCCTTCCACAAGATGCCCTCACTCCAGAAACCCCTATGTCCCTTCCCAGCGCCTTTGGTCTAGTTCCTAAGATTCCAACAGGAAGTGGTAAACACTTGGAGACTTTTGTAAGAGGGGCTGTATTAGGTAAAGACCATTCTCTGGCAAAACCACCTACAGCTGCTATTTTGCAAAACACAACCCCAAAATTGTACACCTTCATTGTATCTTTTCTTAGAGGAGAGAAATCAACAACTGTAGTAGTGAGAGCCTGAAAAGTTATAGAAGATGAAAGAAGTCTCAGTATCAAAGCTTGAGGCCGGGTGCAGTGGAGCACACCTGGAATGCCAGCACTTTGGGAGGCTGAGGCAGGAGGATCACTTTGAGTCTAAAAGTTTGAGACCAGCCTCGGAAACATGGTGAGACCCTGTCTCTACAAAAAAAAAACACACACAAAAATGGCCAGGTGTGGTGGTGTACACCTGTGGTCCCAGCTATACAGGAGGCTGAGGTGGGAGGACTGCTTGAGCCCAGGAGGTCAAGGCTGTAATGAGCCGTGGTTGTGCCACTGCACTCCAGCCTGGGCAAAAGAGCAAGACCTTGTCTCAAAAAAAAAAAAAAATTAAAAATTTAAGAAGAATAATAAAGTCTGACCCTTGAGCAACTGTAGCCAGAGTAAAAACTCTCTGCAAATAGACACAAGAAAAGATCAGTCCATGACACAGGGCACACACGGTGCGGGGCATAGTTGGCAGGTAAGTGGGTAGGCACCAGTGAGAATTTTGCTAATTCATTCTGAAGACTAGGAGCTTAATGCCTACACTTCTGCATTTATTTGCAAATTATTTTATATAGAAATAATTGTGCTTATTTGTTATTTAACTATATGTATGATTTATCCCAAAGTGAAAGCATAACCAACTCTACATTTATCCTTTTGAAATAGTTCTGACAATGTTCCACCTTCAAAGAACAACTTCAGATATTGTAGAAGAGACATATTGGAACCAGACAGACTCAAAACACCAATGCATCAGACATCCAGCCCCTGGGCAGACCACGGAAACAATACCTTTTGAGGGCTACTCATTCCTCTCTGAGCCCAATAAACAACTGTGTATATGGGAACTTATTTCTCTCAAGGAATTTTTTTGTTTCATTCCTTATTCCTTGCTGTTTTAGAGGGGTGGGATAAGCAGATAGCCACATAAATAAGGTACTTCTGCCTAGAACAGAAAAAGGCAGTTCCAGAGTGATCAGGAAAGGCTCAGTAAAGGAATTACAACCAAAGGGGGCAGGCAGAAGAGTGTCCCATGAGAGAGAAGAACATGAGCAAAGGTCCAGGGACAGGATTCAGGACGGCCAGCTTGTGACAGGCTTAGGCAAGTCACAGGGAATAGGGAATGGAGGAAAGGCTGTGAAGGGCTATTCTGTCTCTCACCTTCTGTCATTTTAATGAGAAGTAAAAAATAGGGAAACTCCTTGTCCAGACCATAAAAGCCAGAGGAAAATGAAAATACTAAGGGATGATACACTTTCCCAGTCCGGGATTACCGCAATTTTCCAATCATGGGGTTGAAATGCTTAACCAAGACAGTATTATACTCTGGACCCAGTAGCTGTGACAGCCCTCGAGAGTAATGACTGAGAGATTAGGGAACCATATTCCTAAAGCCACAGTCAACAGAGTCCCCTCTGCCTCTCAAATAAGGCTGAGTCACTTAGAGGAGGCAGGAGGAACAGGGGCAGAGCAGCCAGTTGGCTGTGCCACTCACAGTAATTATTTGCATGGAAATGTTCAGATATCATTTTCTCATAACTATCAATCAACCACTATTCTAAAACTAGAGAAAAAAAATATATCTATCTTATTTTATATATATATATAATTTTTTTTTGAGACAAGTCTCACTCTTCACCTAGGCTGGAGTGCAGTGGCACAATCTTGGTTCACTGCAACCTCCACCTCCCAGGTTCAAGCGAATCTCCTGCCTCAGCCTCCCGAGTAGCTGGGATTACAGGCGCACGCCACCATGCCCAGCTAATTTTTGTATTTTTAGTAGAGACACGGTTTCACCATGTTGGCCAGGCTGGTTTCGAACTCATGACCTCAGATGATCTGCCTGCCTCAGCCTCCCAAAGTGTTGAGATTACAGGCGTGAGCCACTGTGCCCAGCTGAGAAGATATATTTTAAAATTACAATATTATATATATATATATATCAATTAATAAAGTACATTTTCCACTTACCTTAAGATCTCTATGAATTAATTTTTTTGAATGTATATAATCCACCCCTTTTGTTATTTGTTCAAAGAGTTCCAAAGCCAAAACTTTGTCTAGTTTCTCGCCTCTTCTATTTTCAATCCATTGCTCCAATGTCCCTTTATCACAGAATTCCATTTGGATGAAAAGGCACTTAGTCTTTGACCTGGGTATAAAATTCACAGTATGTTAAAAGTAACAATAAATATAAATTTATAAAAATTTTTTTACAACTTTTTAAAGTTGTTCATAACTTTTTAAAAGCTTATACTTTATCTTCTTAAGAACCCCAAAAACACTTTGGGAGGCCGAGGCGGGCGGATCACGAGGTCAGGAGATCGAGATCACGGTGAAACCCCGTCTCTACTAAAAATACAAAAAATTAGCCAGGCGTGGTGGCGGGCGCCTGTAGTCCCAGCTACTCCGGGGAGGCTGAGGCAAGAGAATGGCGTGAACCCGGTAGGCGGAGCTTGCAGTGAGCCGAGATCACGCCACTGCACTCCAGCCTGGGTGACGGAGCGAGATTCCGTCTCACAAAAAAAAAAAAAAAAAAAAAAAGAACCCCAAAACATGTCACAAAATAGAAATCTAAATATAATAAACAAATTTGAATCAAAATATAATAGGCCATTTTTTATTTCAATCATAAGTTCCCGGATGTCCAGAGCTTTATTTGTTTAGCTAATTTATAAAATATGAGCTGGGCTGGGCACGGTGGCTCACGCCTATAATCCTAGCACCTTGGGAGGCCGAGACTGGCAGATTGCTTGAGCTCAGGAGTTTGAGACCAGCCTGGGCAGCATGGCGAAACCCCACCTCTACTAAAAACACAAAAATTAGCTGGGTGTGGTGGCGCGGCACCTGTAGTCTCAGCTACTCGGGAGGATGAGGCACGAGAATCATTTGAACCCAGAAGGCAGAGATTGCAGTGAGCTGAGATCACGCCATTGTGCTCCCGCATGAGCGATAGAGTAAGACTCTGTCTCAAAAAAAAAAGAAGAAGAGGCCGGGCGCGGTGGCTCACGCCTGTAATCCTAGCACTTTGGGAGGCCGAGGCGGGTGGATCACGAGGTCAGGAGATCAAGACCATCCTGGCTAACACGGTGAAATCCCGTCTCTACTAAAAATACAAAAAATTAGCCGGGCGTAGTGGCGGGCGCCTGTAGTCCCAGCTACTCAGGAGACTGAGGCAGGAGAATAGTGTGAACCCGGGAGGCAGAGCTTGCAGTGAGCCAAGATTGCACCACTGCACTCCAGCCTGTGCGACAGTGCGAGACACCGTCTCAAAAAAAAAAAAACAAAAAAAAAAAAAAAAGAGAAGAAAAAAAAAATAAGCCACCCATTCTTTATTGCTGAAGATCTGCAATCACCATTGCTAACAGATAGAAACAGGAACATGAATACAATGCAGGAAACTAAATTTCATTATTATATAAAGTGACTTTGAAACCTTTTAATTCACCATTGATCTACTAAGCATGAAAGGCACCTAGAGATGAGAAAATCAGTTAGACACTTTATCCTTGCTGTCACGGGGATAATAGTCTAATAGGAGAGAGTAAAGGGAAAGCAAACCTAAAACAATAGGGAAGGTACTCTAAGAGAAGTGCCAACAAATTACTAAGATACATAAATTGGAGGCTTGATTTTTTTTTTTTTTTTTTGCTAACCACGTTTTATTTTTTTTCTGAATTAAGTTAGCCTCAATATTCATTTATATTCTTTGTATGTATGTCAGCTTGAAAACAGGAAGAGGTAGCCAAGAATTTGCTGAAAGCTGAAGTCCTGTATGCTGACGGTCAATAACTCCTGAACTGATGATAAAGTTCTCACTTACACGACATGGAGAGATGGAGGTGGGGCAGGAGAAAATGAATGAATGGGACCCCATTAGCCTCAGGATTTTAGTGAGAGGACTGTCCCCATAATAGGTTGGGTGACTTTCAAAGACAGATGCCAGCTCTTTAGGATCTCCAGTTGTTTGGCAA
Organism: Gorilla gorilla gorilla; assembly: GCF_029281585.2. Classification (NCBI taxonomy): domain Eukaryota; kingdom Metazoa; phylum Chordata; class Mammalia; order Primates; family Hominidae; genus Gorilla; species Gorilla gorilla. The sequence continues at coordinate 102,701,262 of NC_073236.2, read as the reverse complement.
TGGCTTAACTGACATAAAACATGAGGGTGCCCCCATCTCAGCTTGTGGTCTTAAAAATATTTTCACTCCCCACCACCCCAGCATAAGTGGTATAGTTACATTCCAAAGAGACCCTTTGACGGCACCACACCAATCACAGCCTAAGAGAGGGACAGAAAAGTGTTGGTAGCTGAGGAGGGAGCCCCCAGATGCAGCATCTATATGTTAAAACTCTCTTCACAAGACTACACTTACAGCCTGCACTGAAGCCGGCACGTGAACAAGGCTCTCCATTAAACAATGGAGTCAGGAAAGCTGAACCTGAGATTTTGCAGACAGCTGAGGATGTAACAGAGGGTTGTGAGAGCAAGTCTGCAGCAAGAGGAGGAGCAAGGAAGAGATTTTCACTTTCTCCTTACCTTCGGAATGGAGAGATAACAGTGTCTCTCAGAGGGAATTGTGATTATTAATCGTGATGATTAATAGCCTTATCCAGTGGCCCATACATAGTAAATAACAATTTCCTTCCATCCTATTATGGCTATGAGAATTTATTTTTAGTTACCTTGAACTATTTTTGCTGTTCTCAGGATCATAATCACTGCTCTCAAGATAATCATCACTGGTCTCAGGATCATAATCAACTCCATCCCAACAGCCATTGTAGTGAACAATATTTACATGATCAAGTTTTGCCAATGCTTTTACTTCACGCTCCGCCTTCCTAGTTAAAAGGAACAGGGAACATGGCAGTGTCAGTGTACATCCCTCATAACAACAACAAAACACCTCATGTAATAGACAACTGTCTACATTCCCTTATTAAACCATTGCTGTGGTTCTCACATAGTTTTAGAATGGAAGCCAGGACATTCAAAAGGAAAAAGTGAACATACTGAAAAAAAACATAGCAGTTCTCACTCTCAAGATAAAATAAAAGGCAGTGGCCGGGCGCGGTGGCTCATGCCTGTAATCCCAGCACTTTGGGAGGCGAAGGTGGGTGGATCACGAGGTCAGGAGTTCAAGACCAGCCTGACCAACATGGTGAAACCCCATCTCTACTAAAAATACAAAAAAATTAGCTGGGCACAGTGGCGCATGACTGTAATCCCAGCTACTTGGGAGGCTGAGGCAGGAGAATCGCTTGAATCCAGGAGGCGGAGGTTGCTGTGAGCCAAGATTGCACCACTGCACTCCAGCCTGGGCAAAAGAGCAAGACTCTGTCTCAAAAAATAAATAAATAAAAGGCAGCGACTTAATGCCAAACATCAGACAATTTAAAAATCATCTGTAGTACTCTTGAAATGCCAGTGATGTTATTTTAATTAATTCATTCATTTATTTTATTGAGACAGAGTCTTGTTCTGTCACCCAGGTTGGAGTGCAGTGGCACAATCTTGGCTCATTGCAGCCTCAACCTTCTAGCCTCAAACAATTCTCCCACCTCAGTCTCCTGAGTAGCTGGGACCACAGGAGCACACCATCACACCCGTCTAATTTTTTCTATTTTCTGTAGAGATGGGGTTTTGCCACGCTGCCCATGCTGGTCTCAAACTCCTGGGATCTAGCAATCCACCTGCCTCAGCCTCCCAAAGTGCTGGGATTGCAAGCATGAGCCACTGGACCCAGCCAGTGCAATTTTTCATAGCTAAATCATACATTATGTTTTGCTTAGATTTGTGTTAAAATCTTTGGATTTCACAAGCAAACCACATTTAGGCAGCAAGGCTAGGTAACCCAGGCAGTGTGAAGTACCTAATTCAGGATTTTCAATGTGTGGCAAATATACACAAAGAGGATAACTTATGCAGAGAAGGTGAGATGGTGGAAGGCTTTATAGGGATGTGTCGCCAAGACCTAAGAAAATTCCATGCTAAGTGCAGTAAATAAATTGGAGATTTCAAAGATGAGGAAGAATAATCATTTTACAATTTTATTTTTTAATGCAAGAAGTTTTAAGGTATATGACACAAATTTGCAAAAATAAAAAATATTACTGATACTTTGACAATCCTAAAATAATGTTATTTTAGATTCTTCCTTTTTTTTTTTTTTTTGAGACAGGGTCTCACTCTGTCACCCAGGCTGGAGTGCAGTGGCAATGTTGGCTCACTGCAACCTCCACCCCTAGGGCTCAAGCGATCCTCCTACCTCAGCCTCCCTAGTAGCTACGACCACAGGCACACACCACCACACTCGGCTAGTTTTTATATTTTTTGTAGAGACAGGGTTTCTCCATGTTGCCCAGGTTGGTCTCGCACTCCTGACCTCAAGTAATCCACCAGCCTTGGCCTCTCAAAGTGGTAGGATTACAGGCCTGAGTCACTGCACCCAGCCAGTCATTTTTTTTGAGAAGAGTCTTGCTTTGTCGCCCAGGCTGGAGTGCAATGGCGCGATCTTGGCTCACTGCAACCTCCGCCTCCTGGGTTCAAGTGATTCTCCTGCCTCAGCCTCCCAAGTAGCTGGGACTACAGGCGTACGCCACCATGCCCAGCTAATTTTTGTATTTTTGGTAGAGACAGAGTTTCACCATGTTGGCCAGATGGCCTCAGTCTCTTGACCTCGTGATCTGCCTGTCTTGGCCTCCCAAAGTGCTGGGATTACAGGCGTGAGCCACCATGCCTGGCCCAGCCAGTCATTTTTAATGGCTGCAAAACAGCCATTGATCAGGGGACAGAACAAAATATATATACTCATTTCTTTACTGCTGGATATTTTGTTTGTTCTAACTTTTTACTGTTAATGAATGACACTGTGATTTATATCTTCTTGGATATAAATCCATAATTTGAATAACATTCTTTTTTTTTTTTTGGAGATAGGGTCTCACTCTGTCACCCAGGCTGTAGTGCAGTGGTGTGACCACGGCTCACTGCAGCCTCCACCTACTAGGCTCAAATGGTCCTCCCACCTCAGCTTCTGAAGTAGCTGAGACTACAGGCGTGGCTACCACACCGGCCTAATTACTGTATTTTTTGTAGAGATGGAGTTTTGCCATGTTGCCCCAGGCTAGTCTCAAACTCCTGGGCTCAAGTGATCCACTCACCTCAGCCTCCCTAAATAGTATTCTTTTTATTATTTTTATTTTTATTTTTTTTTGAGAGGGAATTTCGCTTTTGTTGCCCAGGCTGGAGTGCAATGGCGTGATCTGGGCTCACCACAGGCTCCGCCTCCCGGGTTCAAGCAATTCTTCTGCCTCAGCCTCTCGAGAAGCTGAGATTACAGGCATGCGCCATCACACCCAGCTAATTTTGTATTTTCAGTAGAGAGGGGTTTCTCCATGTTGGTCAGGCTGGTCTTGAACTCCTGACCTCAGGTGATCCACCTGCCACGGCCTCCCAAATCATGCTGGGATTACAGGCGTGAGCCACCACACCCAGTCCCTAAATAATATTCTTAGAACTCATCCCCTAGAGTGACAAATTACGAGGTAGGGCCTATTTGGCCTCCCCTTGAATCTAAGCTGGCTTCAGTGACTTGTTTAACCAATATAACTTGATGGTAGTGATGTTCTGGAACTCCTCAGATTAGGTCAAAAGAAGCCTTGCCACTCACTCCTGATCTTTTGGATGACTTGTTCTGGGGACAATCCTTCTTGAAACCCAGCCACCAAGTTGTAAGAAGCCCAATCCCCATAGGGAGGCCATGTGGAGGTATTCTGATTGACAGTCCCAGCTGAACTTCCAGCCCACAGCCAGTGTCAACTGCTAGCCAGCTTGGATATCCAGCCTAAGATAGGCTGTAGTCAAGGTTTCAGATGACTACTGACTGCAAATCCCTCTGAGACCCCAAGTGAGAATTGTCCAGATGAGCACAATCAACCCATGGAACCATTAGAGACAACAATAAATTGCTGTTTTTAAGCACTGCATTTTGGAGCAGTGCCTTATACAATAACAGACAACCAGAGAACAATTACCATCTAGCTTTTATCTTAGACAAAATCACTTCACATCTCTGGATCTTAGTATCCTCATCTATAAAATAAGAAGGTAAGACTAGAACATCTCAAAGATCACCTATTTTGTGGGTAATGACAGGTTCTATCTGGTGCCACGGTTTTTAAAATATGGAGCATTTCATGAATTTGCATGTCACTTTAAAGCAAATGACTCTATAGCTTCATTTCTGAAGATAGCACCAAAAGGATGATCAATGGTATATCCATTTTTATTGAAATAACCACAGTAAAGTGAGATCATCTCGGAGTAAGCCAAACTCCTCTTGGTAGAATGAAATGTTTAATGAGGATCAGAAAGAAATAAATGATACCCTAATAAAGAAGAGAGAAGCATAAAAAAGAATAGTGCAGATTCAGCGTACCTTGCCATTCAAAAAAATGTAAACATTTACTACTTACTCGTTATTATATTTAACACGTTTAATAACGTAAGTCTTTCCGTCAATTCTGTGTTTTGCTTTGAAAACTTGGCCAAATCCACCTGAGCCAATTAATTCTATTTCTTTAAAATCCATGCCAAACCTTAAAGATAAAAACCACTGTTATTTTGACATTTCATGCTCAACCCCCACCCCCCCGCCTCCCCACTCCTTTCCCTTTAATGTCACTTGTGAAATGGACAATAAAACAAATTTGATTCTCTCCTTCTGAATAAGAAAGATCCACTTGGCAGAAACTCTCGACTCACAAAGAGTAGTCCTCTCACTCCTCCCAGGGCGAGTCCAACATAACATATCACCCCAGGCAGTCACAGTCAACTCCTGGCTTTTCAAAAGTCATGATAAGTCCAGGTGCCATGGCTCATGCCTGTAATACCAGCACTTCAGGAGGCCAAGGCAGGTGGATCACCTGAAGTCAGGAGTTCAAGACCAGCCTGGCCAACATGGTGAAACCCCGTCTCTACTAAAAATACAAAAATTAGCCAGGTGTGGTGGCGAGTGCCTGTAATCCCAGCTACTTGGAAGGCTGAGGCAGGAGAATTGCTTGAATCTGGGAGGCAGAGGTTGCAGTGAGCCAAGATCACACCACTGCACTCCAGCCTGGGCGACAAGAATGAAACTCCATCTCAAAAAAACAGAAAAAAAAAAAAAAGCCACGATAAAAATCCTATCACAAATACAAAATGTTCAAAGGAATTGCTATGTTGTGCTCCACAGCTACTATCATTAAGCTGTTATAAGAGAAATGGGCATACGCTCTAAGCCTGCCTAGGTTTCTACTTGGTTTTCTCTTCTCCCTCAAGCTTCGTGTTCCATCATTAAGACCTGTCAATTCTACCTCCAAAACACATTGCTGGTATCTGCCCACTTTCCTCTGCCTCCAACATCTTCACCCCAGTCCATGCTTCCATTAGGCCATAGCAGTACCTCGTTAAATGGATCCCCACTTCCTCTCTTCCCCCACTCCAATCTATGATCCATGCAGCAACTAGAGGGATGAAAACTGAGTCTGGCCATGTCTCTCTGTTGCCGAAACCCTCCAACAGCCAACCTTTGCATTCCACAAAAACAAAAAGCCCTTAAATGGCCTATAAGGTGCCAAATGAGGAGGCCCCTGCCTCCCTCAGCATCCTCATCTCATGGCACTGTGTCCCTCCTCATTGCACTCAAAGCACACACTCTTCTGCCTGTTCTCGAACTTTCACATCACCTTTTCCATCTTTACCTTCTCATATGCCCTTCCTTCCACCTAGCACCCACTGCTCTGTGCCCACTCATCCATCAGGCCTCCCCACAACTGTGACCCCAGAGAAACCTCGCCTCACCCCTGCTTCCATTTCTCTCCATGCCATTGCTTTTCTTTCACAGCTCTGACCATAGTTTGTTCCTGCAGATTTTTTTTTTTTTTTTGAGACAGAGTCTCGTTCTGTCACCCAGGCTGGAATACAGTGGTGCGATCTCCGCTCACTGCAACCTCCACCCTCCAGGTTCAAGCGATTCTCCTGCCTCAGCCTCCAAACTAGCTGAGACTACAGGTGCATGCCACGACACCTGCTAATTTTTGTATTTTTAGTACAGATGGGGTTTCACCATGTTGGCCAGGCTGGTCTCGAACTCCTGACCTCAAGTGATCCATCTGCCTCAGCCTCCCAAAGTGCTGGGATAACAGGCATGAGCCACTGTGCTTGGCCTGTTCATGTAATTGTTTATTTAAAGTCAGTCATCCCCACGAAACTCCATGACAACAGGGACCATTTTATTTGTTCCTACCATAAACCTGATGCCCAGCACAGTGCCAATTCTATATTGGGTGCTTAATAAACTTTTGATTCTGTATTGTTTTTTAAAGTTTTATATTGAATGACCCGCCCCGCTGATGCAAACAGGTCTCCATTGTTTCAGACATTTCATTTTAAATCCAAACATATTGTCTACAGCAGAGTAGACTTTTTTTCAAGTGAAATCTGATATGGAGCTAGAAAGCAGAAAACAGATACAAGTGGATCAATTCTAATTCCCGCAGAAGTATTTTTTTTAATCACTGATTTACAGGAGTACTTGTTTTCAATATTAATAAGTTGTATAGATGTCAGAGAAATCCACATAAGCATCACAAAGATCTACAATTACCACATTCCATTTGGATCTGTCTAAATATTACTTCTCCAAGAGACATGATCAATTGTGCGCCAGATAGTGCAATGTCAATTAAACTGTTCGGGTGGAAGTATAATTTAGCCTTATAATGGGCCCTCAAGAAACTTCTGTTGAATGAACAACACATCTTTAAACAAATTCTATTTCACAGTTCCATCTTTGACAGAACAGGAGCATTACCATCTTGGACAAGCACCACTACTTTAAGTTCCCCTTGATTAAAAACTGCCTAAATCCAGCCCCAAAAACAACAGCCTAATAGCTAACGTCGGCATGACCATAAACCACAAAAGACACCTCTGACCAGAAACCTTCCAAACCTCAGATAAATCCCCTCCAACCAGAGACATGCCAACCCCAAGATAACCACCCCTCTGACCAGAGACATTCTAACCCCACAATAAAACTCTCCTCCACTCAGAAACATTCTGAACCTGTGATAAGCTCTCCCTCCCTAAATCCTTAAGTACCCTAAGTCTGTAAGGGAGAATGTTCCTGACCAAAAATCGGCCAGAAGCCCCTCTCAGGTTTATTCTTCAAAATAAACCTGTCTTTGACTGTCAGCCACTTTTCATGTTTCCTTTTTATTTCTTCAACTCTTACATTTGGTGCCGAAACCCAGGATGGGTGTTGGGGGTAGAGGCTCTCTTGCAACCCAGGAAGCAGTGGGCAGTGGCAGTTCGTCCCAAGCTAACTCCTGGATCCTGAGGATCTCTGGCCACCTGTCACGTCTTTTCTCTCTCTTCACTTTTCAAGCAATTTGCGTGAGGAGGATAACTAATCTGAAGGGGACTGCGAGGCTGGGGCTGGGGCTACTCCCCAGTGGGTTCTCAAAACCCTCAGGTCTCAGGAATCCACCTCTGACTGCCTGCAACGGGTATCTTGCTCTCTAACCCTTATCCACTCTTCCTCCCTCTTCTCTCTCTCTCTTCCTCGCACGGCTCCAGTCCAGGAGGTCCTTTGCTGATTCCAACCAGAACATCCAACATCAGACACTAATCCAGCCAACTGGTAAGAATCGCCTTCCCTGGCTTTCTCACAGTACCCAGGAAAGTCAGGTCTGCTGTCCTGGTCCTTGGAGGACCAGTGGGACTAAGTTGGAAGAAATCTTGGGGACACCCAGTTTCTTCTCAGCTTAACTGTCCTCTTTACAAAGAGGATTCCAGGTCTCTGTCTTTCGTCTGGGGATGCCTAGAACAAAAACAGACACTCTCAGCCTCCTCTTATCAGTCCACATGGGTGTCAAACAATCCCACATTCCTATGTCCTCTCCACTGGACTGTCTCCTTCACAACCTCACCAAACTTGGCTTATGGGGGAGCCTAAAGCCAAAGTGTTTAACTTTGTATTGCAACACAGCCTGGCCCCAATACAAATTAGATAATGACAGCCGATGGCCTGAAAATGACACCTTTGACTTTCAAATTCTCAGGGACCTTGACAACTTTATAACCAGGAACAGCAAACGGCAAGAGGTTCCCTATATTCAGGCTTTCTTCTACCTTAAATCCCGACCCTCCTTATGTCAAGCTTGCACCCTTCATGAAATCCTTCTAATTAATGAAAACCCTGGGTCTCTCCTTCCTCTGAAACCTCTTCTCCTGAAACCCCTTTTGACCCTGCAGATGAACCCCCTCCGTACTCTCAACCCCTGCATCCATTTCTCACCCATCCAAACCCTCCATCTCTTTGGCCCCTCGTGCCCCCAAGCCTTTAGTGCCAAATCCCACCCCTCCTCCTTCTCCACCCATTACCCATTCAAAAACTACTCCAGCCAGTCAAACCACCCCTGCCATTCTCCCTCTCTGGGAAGGGGCTGGGGTTGAAGGCATTGCTCATGTTCATGTCCTTTCTCCATGTCTGATTTGTCACAGATCAAACAGTGTCTAGGATCTTTCTCTGAAAATCTCTCTGTCACAGGTAATTCCTGCGCATAATCCAATCCTTTAATTTAACTTGGCATGACATTTATATAATTCTAACCTCCACCCTCACCCCTGACGAAAAAGAGCGCATCTGGCATTTAGCTGAAACACACACAGATGAACTCCATAATAAAGCCCCTATACAAAATCCAGTGGCCAATGATGCAGTCCCCCATAGAGGCCCAGATTGGACTTGCCAACAGGGAGACAATGGCATCAGGTGAAGAGACCACATGATTACCTGTCTCTTCACGGGCATGGACAAAAATGCCCATAAGGCAGTTAATTATGAAAAGCTCAGAGAAATTACACAAGAGCACCAGTAAAACCCTGCCCTTTTCTTATCACACCTCACTGAAGCTATGCTAAAATATACCAATTTGGACCCAGAATCTAGAGAAGGTCAAACTTTTCTCTACCTCCAATTTATTTCCCAATCCACCCCAGATACTCGGAAAAAATTACAAAAATTAGAGGAGGGCCCCCAGACATCTTGGTGGGAGCTCCTAAATGCGACCTTCCATGTCTTTAACAACAGAGATGAGGAACAAAAAATTCAAGAGGACAAACATCTCCATTTAAAATACCAGATGCTTGCCTCTGCTGTCCAAAAGTCAATTATACAAAAGCCTCCTAATAACCCAAAGGGAAACTCCCCCACCTCTCCAGGAGTCTGTTTTCAATAAGGCAACCCTGGACACTGGGAAAAGGCTTCTCCTATCCCCTGGCCTCCCACCAAACCATGCCCAACTTGCAGTCTCTGGGGACACTGGACGATGGAATGCCCTCAACAGGGACACCTTCCCCATTCGGGTACCGCTCATAATGAAGCCCCCCAAACATTACAGGAGGAAATCTCTTCACTGCTGGTGCTGACAATGGAAGACTGAGGGTACCCGGCATCCTTCGCCCCCACATCTAGTGAGTCCACAAAACCCAGGTTAATTGGGACGGTATCTGGTAAGATTATTTCCTTTCTTTTGGATACTGGGGCAAGTCTACTGGCATTAACTGAATATCAAGGCCCATTAGAATGTTCATTTGTTTCTGTTGATGGCATAAAGGGCATACAAGAAACCCCATACAAAACACTGCCTCTATATTGCTCATTTCAGGGAGTCATCCTCACTCACTCTTTCTTGGTCATTCCTCATTCCCCCACTCCTTTACTAGGAAGGGACATCCTACACAAACTGGGAGGAATCATTCATTTATCAACCCTACACCAAAGCTACCCCTATTTATTATCATCTCAAGAACAGAACCCTTCCTCAGACATTCCATATCAAACAGACTTAAATCCCAAATTCCTCAGCCCTGTAAATCCCATAGTATGGAACACTGACTCCCCCATGTTAGCTACCCACCATTCTCCAATTCAAATTTCAATGAAGGATCCTAAATGTCAAATAGTGGTCCCACAATATCCCCTAATGGATTATGGGGACTCAAGTCCATCATCTCCCAACTTTTGGCTGCCAATATTTTATTTTATTATTTTACTTTATTTTTTTTTTTGAGATGGAGTCTTGCTCTTGTCACCCAGGCTGGAGCTCAATGGCGCAATCTTGGCTCACTGCAACTTCTGCCTCCCAGATTCAAGTAATTCTCCTGCCTCAGCCTCTTGAGTAGCTGGGACTATAGGTGTGTGCCACCATGCCCAACTAATTTTTGTATTTTTAGTAGACATGGGGTTTCACCATGTTGGCCTAGACTGGTCTTGAACTCCTGACCTCAGGTGATCCACCCGCCTTGGCCTCCCAAAGTGCTGGGATTACAGGCGTGAGGCACCGACCTGGCCTGGCTGCCAATATTTTAATCCCCACCCATTCTCCCCACAATACTCCTATTCTCCCAATTACAAAACGAGATGGCTCCTATAGACTGGTTCAGGATTTGCAACAAATAACTCCACTACTGTTCTGTTTGTCCTGTTGTCCCAAACCCCTATATCCTCATATTGCAAATTCTTCCCAATACTAGCTATTTCTCTGCATTAGACCTCAAAGATGCCTTTTATATTATCCCTCTACCTTCCTCCTCTCAAAACCTTTTTACTTTTACTTGGACTGATGCTGACACAGGCTACTCCCAACAACTCACCTGGACTGTCTTCCCCCAGGGGTTTAGGGACAGCCCTCACTATTTCGGTCAGGCACTTTGATTGGACCTTTCCCAACTACCTCTACAACCCAGTGTTTTGCTTCAATATGTGGACAATTTACTTCTTTGCAGCCCCTCTCTAGAACACTGTATTCAACACACAGCCAGGCTTTTAAATTTTTTGGCTGAATGTGGGTACCAGATATCCAAAAGGAAGACCCAATTAACCTCTCCAAACATTTCATAGCTAGGATTAATCATAACTCCAAATACCAGGGAAATTCCACTAGCATGAAAGCAAGGCATTCAACAAATCCCATTTCCTAAGACAAAAAGGGACTTATTTTCTTTCCTCAAATTAGTGGGATATTTCTGATTATAGATAGCAAATTTTGCCACTATCACTAAACCTCTTTATGAACACACAAGAGGAAATCTTGATCAACCACTCACTCCCACCCCAGACCTTTATCATGCTTTCTGTCACCTAAAATGTGCCTTATTACAGGCCCTCACTTTAGGCCTTCCAAACCCCCTAAGACCTTTTCATCTACATTTACACAGTTCTCATAATCAGGCCCTTGGATTAGCCCAATCCATGGGAGATTCCCTCCAACCAGTGGCATATTCTTCAAAACAACTAGACCCCATTTACAAAACCTGGCCCCTTTGCTTAAAAATTTTGTCCACAGCCTCTTTAATTATCCCTGAGGCACAAACTCACATTCTACGAACCTCTTCAGGTGTTTTCTTCTCACAGTCTATAAGATATGCTCAGCCATACGGTGCTCACCTCCACCTCATCCTCTCACATGCAAGTCCTACATTCAACCCTCCATCTCTCTTCACAGATGCTCACTCCTAATCCTGCTACTCTTTTATCTTCAACACTGATTTTGGACCCTGACCAACACTCATGCTCTGATCTAATTGAAAGTTCTCTTGCCGTGTTTTACCACCTTACTTCCACTCACATAAAGGGAGCCCCAGATTGATTTATAGATGGCAGCGCATCAAAAAACCCTCCCCGCCAAGCAGGATATGCAGTCACTGAGAGATATTGTGATGATACCCACTCTCTTCCACCTAGAAGAGTTCTAGAGGCTGCCCCCTTGCCTTTGGGCACATCCTCCCAACAAGCAGAATTAGTTGCCCTAATGAAAGCATTAACCCTAGCAAAAAACACACAAGTTAATATATACCACCAATTCTAAATATGCTTATAACATCAACCATTCCAATGCCCAAATTTGGAGCAAGTGGGGCTATCTCACAGCTAAGGGAACTCCTATCATCAATAGAAAACTAATCCATTGTCTACTAAAGGCAGCTCTACTTCCAAAAAAGGCTGCAGTTACCCATTGCAAAGGACATCAATCAGATAAAAGCCACATTTCTTTAGGGAACCGTGAGGCTGATTATTGGGTAAAACACACCTCAACCAACCATCCAATTCTCTAATATCTATTTCCCCTCACACAACATATCCTCTTTTATCCCAAACACCAAATACAACAATAATCACAGCGGGGGCACAATTCAAACTCCCATACTGTCATACAAAACAAATTAGTCCTACCTGACCCTGAAAAAACAACTCTTGGCCAGGTGCGGTAGCTCACGCCTGTAATCCCAACACTTTGGGAGGCTGAGGCGGGCGGATCACGAGGTCAGGAGTTTGAGACCAGCCTGATCAACATGGTGAAACCCTGTCTCTACTAAAAATACAAAATTAGCCAGCCATGGTGGTGCGTGCCTGTAATCCCAGCTACTCAGGAGGATGAGGCAGGAGAATCGCTTGAACCCCAGAGGCGGAGATTGCAGTGAGCTGAGATCGTGCCACTGCACTCCAGCCTGGGTGACAGAGCAAGAATCTGTCTCAAAAAACAAACAAACAAACAAAAAACAACTCTGTTATGGGACATCCACAACCTCTTGCACACTAGCCATTCCCCTCTACAACATTTCTTAAGTTCCCACATACACATAACCCCAGATATAAAGGAACAGTTGAAAGCCATTTTCCATCAATGCTCTATTTGCCAGAAAGCTTCACCCCACTCCAACACTGGACTCCCTTCTTTTCCAACCCATTAAGCCAGGGGACACCTTCCAAGACAAGACTGGGAAATTGATTTTACCCATATGCCCCCAGTAAAAAAGGTTCGATTTCTTTTGGTTCTGGTTGATACCTTTTCGGCATGGGTTGAGGCTTTTCTGACAACCAACAAATGAGCTTCGACTGTCACCTCCAAATTAATAACAGAAATCATCCCCAGGTTCAGGGTGCCTCCTTCTTTTCAATCTGATAATGGTCCCGAATTCATTTCTCAAATTACTCAAACACTTGCACAAGCCCTACAAATCACCTGGAAGCTACACATCCCCTATCAACCCCAGTCTTCAGGAAAGGTTGAAAAAATGAATGGCATTCTAAAAATCACCCACACCAGGTACTCACTCCAAACACATAAACACTGGGTTACACTTCTAGCTTTGGCCCTCCTAAAAATTCGGGCACTCCCACGTAAACCTTTAATGCTCAGCCCCTTTGAACTCATGTATGGGAGTTTTGAGCATAAGTATTTGAACTCATGCTCCTTTTGTTCCACCTCAGGGTCAAGCCCCACCTCTAACAACCCCTCTCATTTCTCCTCTTCTGCATATCATCCGCCATTTCATTTGGGAATATGCTGACAAATACAACTCCTTTAATCCCTTCCTACAGTCAGGAAACTGGGTTCTGGTAAAAGATCCCAGCCCTACCCCCAATTCCCGCCTCACACCGAAATGGAAGGGGCCTTACCAGATCTTCCTCACTACACCCACAGCAGCAAAGCTCCAGGGACTCCCCAGCTGGTTTCATTATACTTCTCTCAAGAAAACAGACTTCCCTTCACTACACATCCAAACAATCAAATCTAAACCACCTTCAGCCTCTCTTGTGTCTCCACAGGATCCACTTCCCTTCATCTCACATGAATGCCGGACGAAAAGGAAGAGAAATTCACCTAAGCAGCTATGTCTCTTTCTCTCCCAAACTTTCATTGCTTCCTAACTAGCCTTGTTACAGACCTTCAGTGGTATCCTTATGAAGCTCTCATTATACATCCTGATCAGCTCCTTACTATTCCACGGGATTTATGGCTTCAAGGAACTTTCCAGGACTTTATTCCTACCCAAACTTTTTCCTCCTTTTGTTGTTTCTTTCTATCTAAATTCCCTAATCACATCAACCTCACCAATACAACCACTCCTCACTGCTATCAAACTAGAACGTTCTATAAACCTTACACAACCCCTCTTGCTGCAAGCTAACTCTTCCTTTGCTCCAGAATGCTGGATGTGTTTATCGCTGTCTTCTTCAGCTTATACATCCCTTCCTACACCCCTTCATGACCTTTTAACAGAAAACGTAACCCTAATCTATAAACTCCAAAAAGGAGCTTCCTTTTTTGAAAGAGCTGACACTCTGGTTGGCGATTATCCCACTTCCAGGGTCAATCAGGCCAACACATTATTTCAAACCTATTACAACTCCCTACAATGCCTTAAGCCACAAGGCCCTCCCATTGAAGGGCCCATAATTAAACACACCCCACTTTTACAACAAGCCTCACTTTGCTTTTCAGCCTCTGAGGGAAATTTCCGTGTAAGATCCTTAAACCTAACCAATGCAACCGCATTATCATTGTTAAACACCCTGCTGACCATCAAACTAACCGAGTTGACTACCAAGTATCACCTGAAACGAATGGAGCATTTCTGCAACCTGTTCGTTTTACAGCCTCTCCCTCAACCAATGCCTCTGGCCTAATTTGTGCTGTCCCTAGCGCCCACCTTTATCCATGGCTCAACATCAATGCAATGGTGCAACATCAAATCGTATTAAATGTGTAAAAAATAACTCTTCCTATATCGCTACTATAGTGGGTGTCTCCTTGACCTCCTCCTTGACCACCTGGAGTAATGAACCATAGGAAAGAAAAAACACCCATCTTTAATTCACTTGTTTTCTTTCTGTATCTCCAACTGTATTTATGACAAAGGCTTATTTTTTGTGTGAGTGGCACCAACACATATCTTTGTCTCCCCACTAACTGGACTGGAACCTGTACCCTAGTTTATCTTTCTCCCTCCATTGGACTAATTCCTCCTAGCCAACCTTTGCCCATTCCATCCATCCAATATGTTAGGAAGAGGAGGGCCATCCACGTCATTCCTTTAATGGCTGCCTTGGATATAACCTCCAGACTTGGATTGGGAGCAGGCAGATTGGCCACTCCCTTAACATACTTTAAAGCTCTTTCCACAGAATTACAGGGTTCTTTAGAAGATATAGCCTGAAGCATTATAAGAGTCCAAGACAAACTAGACTCCTTGGCTGGAGTAGTCCTCCAAAACAGATGGGGACTAGATCTAATAATGGCTGAAAAAGGGGACCTCTGCCTCTCATTGGGTGAGGAATGTTGCTTTTATCTCAACCAATTGGGCCTAGTAAGAGACGCTGATGAAAAACTTAAAGAAAGGGCTAAAAAGCTAAGGGAGTATCAAAACAACCAAATAGATTCTTGGTTTGGGAACAAAATCATAATATGGGTCATCCCATTCCTGGGCCCCCTCCTAATGATACGCCTAAGACTATTGTTCTTACCCTGCCTAGTTAATCTTATTCAAATATTTTTAACTGACAGGATCATGGCCATTTCACAGACAACTACCAAAAATATCCACCGACAGCGTTACCCCTTCTTCTTTCTTCAGCACTTAAAATCTTACCTCTTGTCCACAGTATACTTTGTTTCTTTCATGTCAGGAAGGTCAAATCTGGGTGCCAAAGATCTAAAAATTAAGAGTTGAATGTAAAACTCAAATAAAATTGAAATCAAATATAACTTATTTAGTGTTAACGTTAACCTTTTTCTTTCTTTTTTTTTCTTCAGAGGCAAGGTCTCACCCCATCTCCCAGCCTGGAGTGCAGTGGTGTGATCATAGCTCACCACAACTTTGAAATTCTGGGCTCAGAGGAGATCCTCCCACCTCAGCCTCCCAGGTAGCTGGGATTACAGGCATGTGCCACCATACCTGGCTAATTCTTTTTATTTTTAGTAGAGACAGGGTCTCTTCATGTTACCCAGTCTGGTCTCGAACTCCTGGACCCAAGCCATCCTCCCACCTCGGCCTCCCAAAGTGCTGGGGATTACAGGCGCAAGCCACAGCACCCAGCCAACTTTTTTCTTTATAAAACTATATACTTACAGTTCTCCTCTGGCCTCTAATACTTTTTCATCCCTCCTCTGGTTCCTTTTTCCACCTTAGAGCGCTCATTGTTGATGCATCACTAACCTCTCCTTTTCCTCCTCCAGACTCAAAACCTCAGGAAGTACATCTCCTTACACCCTCATCCTAGCTGTTATTCCTTACTGATGATAAGCCACCTGCAAATGGAAGTTTAAATACCACCTAAAACTAAACATATCCAAACTGCTGTCTTCTCTCTAAGCCCTTAACTCCTTAACTTCCTTAACACCATTAGTGCCATGGTTCTTGACTGCATCCTGTTCAAAGTGAAGCAATCTTCAAATCCTTTCTCCTTTACCTCTCCTTCATGCTTTCACTCAGCTACGGGGAACCTATTCCCTCAAGTCATGTCCACTCTTCCTTTACAGTCTTTCTCACACATTCTCCTCATCCCTCCTGACTGCCACAGTAATCGTGGCTGAGGGCACCTCACATGCATCTCCATCCAAGCATCCACATCAAGAACCATGTTTCTTCAATACATCTATCTACTGCTCAGAATATACTGGTGGCTCATAATGGCTCCTACTGCCATCTTACTGTCATTTCTGACTATATTTACATCTTTGCCTTTCTCTTCAGTTAATTGACATAGCATTTGACCTTTTTTAATCCAAGTTTTTGTGCTATTTTAACCTTACTTGTCTGCAAAATAATACACTTCTCTTGAAAACACTTCTACAGTGAAAACAGCCCAATTCCTTGCCAGTCTTGTACAAAATAATGCCCTTAACCTAATTACTCTAGCGATACCCCCAAAGGGCTTTATGTTTACAGTGTAGCATGGGCACATATTCAAAGATTTCTCGACACATCTAAAATTATTTGTTTATAGATTTCAAGCTTTCTGCTTCTGAAACTCTGCTCAAGTAAGGGTGTACAATACTCTACAAGTATTAAAAACAATAAATAAGTCTGAAATAAAACTTCAGATCAAAATATGTTCAATGCATAATGATACTCACCTTTTTGCCTTCCTTTGATTATTTCTGAGACCATTCTATAACAAAAGAAAATGAGAAATAGTTTCAGATGACTAAATCAGTCATCTTCCTTTCTCGTTTTCCTTCCTCCTGTATATCTAGATGGCTCTCTGACCAATTTCTTAGTCCATCAATGTCTGTATTCTCATCAAGCCCTGTATAAACACTTAGTATTGTAAGACTTAACTTTTTGCCAATCTAATGAGTTTAAAATAGTATCTAATTGTTTTGATTTAAATTTTCCTGATTCCTAGTAAAGCAGCTTTTAATATTTGTTGCCCATTTGGGTATCTCTTCTCTGAATATCTGTTTATACATTTTGTACACTTTTCTACTGAGCTGCTTGCCATTTTCTTATTGATTTGTAGTTCTTTATAACAGAATACTCTTGTAACACTAATCACCAAAAGCATGGATTTTGCTCTTAGTTCAACATTGCCTGCTTATGTGCACAAAAAAATTATCTGGTTTTTGTTTGTTTGTTTGTTTTTGAGATGAGGGTCTCACTATGTTGCCTAGGCTGGTCTCAAACTCCTGGGCTAAAGCGATCCTCCTACCTTGGCCTCTCAAGTGCTGCAGGCTACAGGCATGTGCCACTGCACCAGCCTAAAAAATTATCTGATTTCAAGTTTACTTTTAAGTTTAATTCTAATTTTTAAAAACAGAAATGAACTATATTAGTGAATCTTTAAATATTATCCCATTGGTAGGAGAGAAAAGCAAAATCATAGGAATATATTAAAATATAAGGGTGAGTGAGGAAAGACAGAAGTGACGTGTGGAAGGGTAAGGAACGGAACTTAATTTTAAAAAAAGTCAAAAAGCTGCCGAGCTGGGCGCGGTGGCTCATGCCTGTAATCCCAGCACTTGGGGAGGCCGAGGTGGGCAGAACATGAGGTCAGGAGTTCGAGACCAGCCTGAACAACATGGTGAAACCCCGTCTCTACTAAAAGTACAAAAATTAGCCAGGTGTGGTACACGCGCATGTAATCCCAGCTACTCAGGAGGCTGAGGCAGGAGAATCGCTTGAACCAGGAGGCGGAGGTGGCAATTAGCCAAGATCTCACCACTGCACTCCAGCCTGGGCAACAGAGGGAGACTCCATCTCAAAAAAAAAAAAAAAGTCTACTGAGGTATTATCATTTAGTAAGAGTGCATAAGATAAAAAATATAAAAATTATGGTGGAATACTGGAAGTTATTTTTAAATGAGGAAACGCACAGAAAAATAAGATTAAGTAGGAAGCTTCGAGACTAATACGATACCATAAGCAACGAAGAACTGTTTAAACTGTCACTGTTAGAATTTATCTCTGATGTATCTGCTGAGAAGTCACCTTCAGATGATGATTCAGAAGCGCTAGAAGAAAAGGGTGTAACTATTAGTTTATTAATTCTGTTTTTATCACTTATTTCTTTCTCTAAATTCTCCTTAAACATAAAAATCTGTCTTTCAGACAGAAATATGAATATGTTAAGTATCTCAGTTGTTTGTCTACACTTACAGTGTGCTGGTCACTAAAGAGTTGCTTTGGGAGTCACACGTAGTAGCAAAAGAACCAGAGGACAGGTAGTCAGATTTCTGAAAGAAAAAGTATCCCTTAGTAGGCTTAAATACAACTAATTATTTCTCTACAGAGGCTCAGTTTCTGTGTACTATCACATTTATTTCAACACATTTACCAAATCCACAACCATAAACAATTACAAGATTAATAACATTTTTTGGATGTTTGGTCTGGATTTTATTTTTTATTTTACTTTTCTGGATCACAGGGCAGATATTTTGTTTGTTTCTTTCTTTTCAGACAGGATCTGGCTCTGTTGTCTAGGTTGAAGTGCAGTGGCACAATCTTGGCTCACTGCAACCTCCACCTCCCAGGCTCAGGCAATCCTCCCGCCTCAGCCTCCTGAGTAGCTAGGACTACAGGTACATGCCACCACACCCGTCTAATTTTTTTTTTTTTTTGTAGCGACATGGTTTTGCTGTGTTGCCCCGGCCAGGTGGTCTGAAACTCCTGAGCTCGGCCAGGTGCAGTGGCTCAAGCCTGTAAACCCCAGCACTTTAGGAGGCTGAGGTGGGTGGATCACGAGGTCAGGAGTTCAAGACCAGCCTGACCAACATAGTGAAACCCCATCTCTACTAAAAATAAAAAATTAGCCGGGCACGGTAGTAGGCGCTTGTAGTCCCAGCTACTCAGTAGGCTGAGGCAGGAGAATTGCTTGAACATGGGAGGCGGAGGTTGCAGTGAGCCGAGATCGTGCCACTGCACTCTAGCCTGGGCAACAGAGCGAGATTCCATTTCAAAAAAAAAAAAAAAAAAAAACTCCTGAGCTCAGGAGATCCACCTGCCTTGGCCTCCCAAAGTGCTGGGATTACAGGTGTAAGCCACCACACCCAGCCCAGCCTGGAGTTTAAAAACTACCCTGAGTTGCCACCAGAAATTTTATCCCTCTGAGGCTTCATGGCCCCATGGTGCATGGCTCATCGGTACGACACAGAATGGAGGAATCATTTTGCTAAATCACTGGCTGTCTTGGCATAATGTTAACACAGTCTAACCTCAAGTCAACTTCAGAGGGAATTTTAAAACATAAAAATTTAATCCAAAGGCAATACGTACCACTGAGGTTTCTTCTGATACTATCTGAAGATATGCAAGTTTAGCGGCCAATTGTTTTGCTTCCTGTTTAGTAGAACCTGTACCAATACTATATTCTTTCTGTCCCATTTTGCATTTATAATGAAATCTAGGAGAAATCATAGAAGGTACTTATCCAAACATGAAAAATATAGCAAATCCAACTTAGGATTCAAAAAAAATAACATATTAACAGAGATCTTAAGATAACACCAATTTATTAGATAGATTTATAGTTCATATCTTGCATAATTTAAACCCTCAGTAACATGCCTGACCAATTTCTCTGAATACCCAGGATCAGCTGACATCTGAGCTTGCATTTTCCAGGCAATTTCTAATTTTTTGTTGCTTTGCTGAAAGATCTGGCACAAAGGCACTAAGTGGTGATTTTTTTTTTTAATTCCCCAAAGGTCAAAAGATATGGAGGTAGAAAAGAAAGAAAGAGATCCAGTGAATTTTTTCAGAGGTGCTCAAATGGGAAGGAAAAAGCCAGCAGAGAAAGTAGGCTTCCACAGGAGAAGCTATGAGGTTACAGTGTAGGGGAAGAGCAAAGCATGGATTCTGCTCTAACTTCACCATTGTCTGCCATCCGCTCATGTGCACAAAAATTTGAGAAAATCCCCACAGTGCAGATTCCCTACACTAAAGTCCACACTCTCCTCCTATTAGATGTAAGGACATTTGTGGTTAGGCAAGGATACTTGGACAATTATATAAGAACTATTTTTAAGGGATAAAACAATGGACATGGCAATTTATATCACAGGGTTACTATCTATTACTGCAAAATGATTCCAGTATTTGAACTCCTTTTCCTTTATCTTTCTGTTGGAAGCCATCGAGAGAAACACATCCAAACAGGGTGAGTCTTCCCTGCTAGACCCTGAATTAAATAGCTGGGTTGAGTGACTGGATCATTTCTATAGCTCCTATTTTTTTCAGACACTGCCCCCCCGCAAACAGATTTCTTCTTTCTTTTAGGTATCTAATGTTAGCATAATTTAAAGAAACCAAAAAAGTGAGCTACAGAAAATAAAATCATCTCTTAATTATTGAGATTGACTCACAGATTCACTTTTGACTATTTCATTCCAATGAATACTATAACATTTTTCTCTTCCTGGTTTTGGCTCAAAAGCCATGACTGTAAATAGCTGAGTCAATTCATAGAAGTGTATCCTAAAGTGATGATTTGAACTATTTGCCATGTAGATATTTTTTTTCTTCTTTCTCTTTAACTGGTTGGTTGTAGTTGAAAAACAATTGCCTCATACTCATTTGATTTCTTCTTTTTTCAGTTCCAATCCATTCTTTATCCTATTTCCACACATCTTAGCTCACTGGTGATGTTCTCAGTAACTTTGAAACTCTAGTTCATCTGTCTCATCAGATCCCTCAAATCCCGGTCTCCTCATAGTCTAGGGCTAAAGCTCATTCCTTCTGATACATGGTATTTGTTCATTTAATCAAATTTGAAGGACAAATACCTGGACAAAGAGCTCCCTGATCTGACAAGGGTGAAGAGTGATTCTATACATGTGGCAGAGAGGTTTTCAGACAGTTACCACCATCATGTCCTCAATGATGAAAAGATTTCTGTATTCTTCGAGCAGTGGCACCCTGTACTCTCTTGGGTGTTCCACAGACTAAACCATCCAGCTACTTCTCTGAAATAAAGGATTACCCTAATTTGATCAATTATGGTAAATGGGTTCCATGGCTTCAGCAATTAAGCATTTTAATTACAAATTATAAATCCAATTACTTATCAATCATGTAAAACCTTGCATACAGAATGCTTAAAAGGACACATATTTCTGGAAAATTAGACACGAAAATAAACCAACTTTATTGCTTAAATACAATGAAACAGAAAGAAAAGCCAAATTACGTCTTACCCTTCTGGCCCATGCACCCCCGATGCACACTGTTCATAATTTACAGTTAGTCTTTTCTTCTGGGCAATTCTATTGATAAGGCCTATGTAATTCCCCATGGATAATCCTTCTGAAGAATTCGTTGTTGTCAATAATAAAGGACTAACTGCCTACAAAGAAAAAAAATTCCTGTTTAATATAAATGACAACAAAGATTTAACCTTTTAAAAATCATTCTTCTAATAAAATTACTAAATGAGCAATTTGAAAGACAACTTGGATGTTATATATTTTCCTATTATATTACCTTGAGCAAAAGTGTGACTATGTATCTCCCTCTACCAGAAAAAAATCGACGAAGATAGATTTTAACAATAGGAAAGAAGTCACTTTTTCTTGTTTGTCCTTGGAAAGTACTATAACACTTTCTAGCTTGTTTTATCCTTTCTAATCTCAAAAAACAAGGCAAGAGATATTACAGTAAAGCTGTATACTGGATCATAACTTAATGAAAAAGATGAATATAATAGCATCATTTCTACTATTGTTATCTCTACCTTTTTTTCTTAGTCCGACAAAAATCTTGTCCAAAGTTTTGATATTTTATTTTTTTAATTTTTTTCAGACAGGGTGTCACTTTGTCACCCAGGCTAGAGTGCAGTGGTGCAACCTCAGCTCACTGCAGCCTTGACCTCCTGGGTTCAAACCATCTTCCTATCTCAGCCTCACAAGCACCTGGAACTACAGGCACACACCACCATGCCCGGGTAATTTTTTTGTATTTTTTGTAGAGACAGGGTTTGGCCATATTGCCCAGGCTGTTCTCGAACTCCTAAGCTCAAGTTATCTGCCCGCCTCAGCCTTCTAAAATGCTAGGATTAGAGGTGTGAGCCACCACACCCGGCTGAGTTTTGCTATTTTATTAATCTTGTCAAAAAACTAGCTTTTGGTTTTATTGATCTTTATTTTTTTTATTTTTTATTTCTTTTATAGTAATTTCAACCATTGCTATTTTCTTTCTTCTGCTTTTTGGGGGTAAAACATTCTGTTTTTTGTTTTTTC
Organism: Gorilla gorilla gorilla; assembly: GCF_029281585.2. NCBI lineage: Eukaryota > Metazoa > Chordata > Mammalia > Primates > Hominidae > Gorilla > Gorilla gorilla. The sequence goes on along the minus strand of NC_073236.2, from coordinate 102,678,830 downwards.
TAACTTCTTGACTCAATTTTCTACCTCATTAATAATTATACTTTGCACTTTTGCTTGAGTTAAAAAAAAATTGGTTAGAAGGGTATCTTTAAGTAGATTTTTCAAGAAAGAACCTTGAAACCTAAATTTTCCCAACATTTTCCAAATCTGAGAATGGCCCTCTGCTGTCTAAAATGTAAATGACTTCATGTCTCATTTTATAAGCATTGCTACACTATCTCCTGGTTTATAATGTTGCTGTGCACAGCATGAAACTTTAAAAATTTTTACATTTTACATAGTTTTCCTCTTCTCTCTAGATGCTTATAAAATTCTTTCCTCATCTCTGGAGCACAGTACTTTCATAAGAATCAATGTTGGGGCCGGGCGCGGTGGCTCACACCTGTAATCCCAGCACTTTGGGAGACCGAGGCGAGTGGATCACGAGGTCAGGAGTTAAACACCAGCCTGGCCAACATAGTGAAACCCTGTCTCTACTAAAAATACCAAAAAATTAGCTGGCCGTGGTGGTGGGTGCCTGTAATCTCAGCTACTCAGGAGGCTGAGGCAGAGAATTGCTTGAACATGGGAGGCGGAGGTTGCAGTGAGCCGAGATTGTGCCACTGCACTCCAGCCTGGACAACAGAGCGAGACTCTGTCTCAAAAAAAAAAAAAAAAGAATCAATGTTGGTCTGGGTGGTTCTAAATTTTCCTGTATCTATTAAGTTGTTTTAATCTGCAGTCAAGTCTTTCTTTATTTCATAAACATTGTCTGCTGAAATCTCTTCAGATCATTTTCTTCTGCACTATTTACTCTGTTCTTATTTTCCGGGATACCAGTCACATGTATATTGGTTCTCCATTACCTGCTCTCTGTAAACACTTGGCTCGCTATATCCACGGGTTTCAAATCCCTGGATTCAACCAATCACAGATCAAAAATATTTGGAAAAAAAACGATGGTTGCATCTGTACTAAATATATGCAGATTTTTTTTCTTGTATTATTCCCTAAACAATACAGCATAACAACTACTTATAGCTGGGTGTGGTGGCTCATGCCTGCAATCCTAGCACTTTGGGAGGCTGAGGTGGGCAGATTGCTTGAGTCCAGGAGTTCAAGACCAGCCTGGGCAACATAGTGAGACTCCATCGCTACAAAAAATGCAAAAATTGGCCAGGTGTGGTGGCTCGTGCCTGTAGTCCCAGCCAGTTGGGATGCTAAGGTGGGAGGATCACCTGAGCCTGGGGAGATTGAGGCTGCAGTGACCCTTGATCATGCCACTGCACTCCAGCCTGGGTGACAGAGTACAACCCTGTCTCAAAAAACAACAACAACAACAACAAAAAAACTATTTACATAGCATTTACATTGTATTAGAGATATTATAAGTAATCTAGAGATGATCTAAAGGATAGTCATGTACTACATAATGACATTTTGGTCAACAATGGACTGCATATATGACAGTGGTCCCATAAGATTATAATGGAGCTAAAAAATTACTGACATCTAATGAGGTCATAGCCACTGTAATGGCTAACTTTTCATATTTTTAGTACAAACAGCATTTCGCCATATTGCCCAGGATAATCTTAAACTCCTGGGTTACAGCACAATGCATTACTCACACATTTGTAGTGACACTGCTGTAAACAAATCTACTGTTCTACAGTCTTATAAAAAAGTCTAGCACACCCAATTATGTATAGTACATAATACTGGATAATGATAAGTAACTGTTACTGGTTTATATATTTACTATACTTTTTTTATCATTATTTTAGAAGTTACTCCTTCTACTTAAAAAAAAAAAAAAGTAAACTGTAAAACAGCCTCAGGCAGGTCCTTCGGTAGGTAATCCAAAAGAAGGAATTGCTACAATAGGAGATGACACCTCCATGTATGTTATTGCTCCTGAACACTTTCCAGAGGGACAAAATCTGGAGGTGGAAGATGGTGATGTAGATGATCCTGACGCTGTGTAGGCCTAGGCTGATGAGTGTGTTTGTGTTGTAATTTTTTTTCTTTCTTTTTTTTTTTTGAGACAGGGTCTTGCTCTGTTGCCCAGGCTGGAGTGCAGTCAGAAGATCACAGCTCACTGCAGCCCTGACCTCTCAGGCACGTGATCCTCCTGCCTAGCCTCCTGAGTAGCTGGAACTACAGGCACATGCCACCAAGCCCGGCTAATGTTTTGTGTTTTTAGTATAGACAGGGTTTCACCATGTTGCCTAGGCTAATCTCAAACTCCCAAATTCAAGTGATCCACCTGCCTTGACCTACCAAAGTGCTGGGACTACAGGCATGAACCACCACACCCAGCCTTTGTTTTGTTTTGTTTTGTTTTGTTTTGAGACAGGGTCTCACTCTGTCACCCAGGCTGGAGTACAGTGGCACAATCATGGCTCCTCGACATCCCAGGCATGAACCGCTATGCCCAACCATGATTTAACTTTTTACAACAAAGTTTAAAAGTTAAAAAAAAAAAGTTTAAAATTTTAAAAATAGAAAAAAGCTTATAGAATAAACATGTAAAGAAACAAAATATTTTTGTACAGCCATACTATGTGTTTGTTTGTGGTTTTGTGGGGTTTTTTTTTTTTTTTTTTTTTGAGACAGAGTCTTGCCTTGTCGCCCAGGCTGGAATGTAGTGGCACGATCTCGGCTCACTGCAACCTCCGCTTCCTGAGTTCAAGCAATTCTCCTGCCTCAGCCTCCCAAGTAGCCGGGATTATAGGTGCCCACCACCATGCCCGGCTAATTTTTGTATTTTCAGTAGAGACAGGGTTTCACCGTGTTGGCCAGGCTGATCTTAAACTCCTGACCTCAGGTGATCTGCCTGCCTTGGCCTCCCAAAGTGCCAGGATTACAGGCATGAGCCACCGCGCCTGGCCGCGTTTGTGTTTTAAGCTAAGTGTTATTTGGAAAGAGTGAAAATGTTAAAAATAAGAAGTTTATAAAGTAAAAGAGTTATAGTAAGCTAAGGTTAATTTATTATTGAAGAAAAAAAATTTAAATAAAATGAATGTCGCTTATGTATACAGTGTTTATAAAGTCTACAGTGGTAAACAATAATGCCCTAGGCCTTCACATTCACTCACCACCCACTTGCTGACAAACTCAGGGCAACTTCCAGTCCTGCAAGCTCTATTTATGCATGGTATATGCCTTATATGGGTGTACTTTTGCTTGTCTTTTTTTTTTTTTTTTTTTTTGAGATAGGATCCCCAGGCTGGAGTGCAGTGGCACAACCTCAGCTCACTGCAACCTCCTTCTCCCGGGTTCAAGCAATTCTCCTACCTCAGCCTCCCAAGTAGCTGGGATTACAGGCGTCCACCACCACGCCCAGCTAATTTTTTGTATTTTTAGTAGAGACAGGGTTTCACCCTGTTGGCCAGGCTGGTTTTCAACTCCTGAACTCAGGTGATCCACCCGCCTCAGCTTCCCAAAGTGCTAGGATTACAGGTGTGAGCCACCAAGCCCGGCCTTTTGTCTTTTATACTGTATTTTTACTGTACTTTTTCTGTGTTTAGATATGTTTAGATACATGAATACTAAACATTGTGTTACAATTGGCTACAGTATTCAGTACAATAATATGCTGTATAGGTTTGTAGTCTAGGAGCAATAAGCTATACTACACAGCCTAGGTGTGTACTGGTTGTACCATTCAGGATTGTGTAAGTACCTCTATGATGTTTGCCCAATGAGGAAATTGCCCAAAGGTGCATTTCTCACAATGTATTCTCCTTGTTAAGCAATGCATAACTGTATATGGGAAGATGTAAATAGGTTATATGTAAATACTATGCCATTTCATATAAAGGACTTGAGCATCAGTGAATTTTGGCATCCACAGGGAGTCCTGGTACCAATTCCCCACAGAGAGTGAGTGACCACTGTACATTATTCTCCCTACAATCACTTTCATCTCTTTTTCCTTTTTTACTGTACTTCCTCATTTAGGTGGAGGGGACTCCTCCCAGAACCTGTCAGCTCATTTCCCACTGAATACTTCTCACCTTTCCATATTTGTTCAACTTTAGAGTATTTAACTGCTGCTGACACTCTAAATAACTATTATCCAGCTTTGCCCATGGTGTCCTAGGTGTGGCTCTCACTCAGGGTTTCATAGAAATGAAGATAGGGTGAATGACTGAACCAAACTCTTGAATGTAAGGGAACGTGTGAATGGCTTTACTCTGTATGAAAGTATTTTCTCACAGAGAGAAATAGAAAATGTATTTGCAAGTTCCCATTTACTAGGAAAAAATGGCAATCACTCACCTTCTTTTCCTTATTAAGTATCTCAACAGCTAATTTGGCTGCGGCATTTTTTGCTTCCTTCTTTGATCTACCTTCACCTTCTGGAAATTCTCTTTCATCTATTATAACTCGAAATGTAAACCTGATTACAAAGAGAATATTCATAAAATATTATACAACTCATGCACTATCTAAAAACAAGTACTCTAGTCATCACTACCTCCTATGACTACTTTTGAGGGTCTGAACCTACATTCAATATAGCATTTAAGCAGTCACCTCAAACAGTAAAGCAGCATGTCTTGTTGAAGCATGGAAAGGTTTCTACCCTCTTTTCTCTCTGGAGTCATCTGTGGCTCCACCGTGGTTACCACTTTATGCCAAGAGCACTCTCACAAAACAAAAGTGTTGACCTCAAAGTTGTGCCAGAGTTGCCATTCCCCCAGCTTACATTTATAAGGTCATATCTTTTTTTCTTTTTTTTTTTAATTTTATTATTATTATACTTTAAGTTTTAGGGTACATGTGCACAACGTGCAGGTTTGTTACATATGTATACCTGTGCCATGTTGGTGTGTTGCACCCATTAACTCATCATTTAGCATTAGGTATATCTCCTAATGCTATCCCTCCCCCCCGCCCCACCCCACAACAGTCCCTGGTGTGTGATGTTCCCCTTCCTGTGTCCATGTGTTCTCATTGCTCAGTTCTCACCTATGAGTGAGAACATGCGGTGTTTGGTTTTTTGTCCTTGCGATAGTTTGCTGAGAATAATGGTTTCCAGCTTCATCCATGTCCCTACAAAGGACATGAACTCATCATTTTTTATGGCTGCCATATCATTTTTTATAGCAACCTACCTCCTATCATGTGGAGGTCCTGAATTAGGCAGTTCTTGATATTTAAGTACTACTCCCTGCTTCTGACGGTATGTATTAAGTTCCTCCATGAAGAAACCTGCTGAAAGATCACCAGCCATTTCTTCTTCCCGTATCCTACAATGGAAGAGACATTTGAATGAGTGATGCTCACAGAACATATTTAATCTGAGTTTCCCAATGCAGTTTAAGAGACAGAGGGGTTGGGGAGACTCCCCTTTATAGGACTCATCTCAGTCTCACATAAATGCAGAGACTTTCTTTCAAAACCGTTCTTTCTTTCTCATTCACTGCACAATAAAGTTAATTTCTCCAAAATTTTCTACTTTAAAAACTCAACTTGGCCAGGTGTGGTGGCTCACGCCTATAATCCCAGCCAAGGCGGGCGGATCACCTGAGCTCAGGAGTTCGAGACCAGCCTGGGCAACATGGCGAAACCCCATCTCAATTTTGAAATTGTTTTAAAAAATAAAGGAAAGAAAAAAAACTCAACTGGTCAGTGAAAGGGGGTCCTTCTCTTTAACTCTGCTCTGTGCTTCCACTGAGTATCAACTACATGTTTGCCTACCTGCTTAAAAAAGTAAAAAGGCTGCAGGATTGTAGAATGTTTTATGTTGAGAAGAAAAAGATTTAGAGTATATATAATAAGTGAAGTGGAGTGGTAGCATGGGGACAGGCTGGGAAATGAACGGGCAGGCAAGTGTGCCTGTGTGGACGTGGATCCTGCCGGAAGCCAGGCGGAAGAGAGCTCAAGCTAAGGGTGATCAGCCCGTGACCTAGATATCTAGACAAAATAAAACAAGGAAAATATGCTAGAATCAAGAATGATGGATCGATAGTTGCAGTCCAGCTTCGTACTACAAATGAGTGCCATAAAACCTACTATACTTGTCACACAGGTTTTAAGATGTTCCAAGAATTGTCATCAAATGACATGCTTTTACTTCAACTTAGAACTGGAATGACACTTTCTAGGAACAATACAATTTGCTTTCATCACATAAAAATTTATATTGACAGATTTGAGGATTTACAGAAGTCGTGTTGTGACCCATTTAACATACACAAAAAACTAGCCCCCAAAAATTTGCATGTAATTGACTTAGATGATGCCACTTTTCTGAGTGCAAAATTCGGAAGACAGCTTGTACCTGGTTGGAAGCTTTGTCCAAAATGCACGCAGATAATCACGGAAGTGTGGATGTTGATTCTGAAGACCGCCAGAGAAGCAAACCTGAGTCAGATGGAAGAACTGCTAAAGTTTTGAGGTCATTACAATTTACAAATCCAGGAAGGCAAACTGAATTTGCTCCAGAAACTGGTAAAAGAGAAAAAAGAAGGCTTAAAAAAATGCAACCGCTGGTTCAGACAGACAAGTGATACCAGCGAAGACTAAGGTCTATGATAGCCAGGGTCTCCTGATTTTTATTGGGATGGACCTCGATGCCTCGATGAAGATTGCTTAGGATGTTTCTATGCTTGTCGTGCCTGTGGTTCTACCAAGTGTGGAGCTGAATGCCACTGTGACCGCAAGTCACAAAGTATGAGCAAACTGAAATTGAAGGAGGAGAAATAATTCATTATAAACATGCTGGATAATCTGTGGTATCAAACTATGGGGCCTTTAAAGGTCTTTATTTCTAAAATTCTGTTACTCTAAGATACATTTTAAGCTTGATTGTCAAATGACAAAGATTTTAAAACCACCTCAATGTGCACGAATTTTTCATCTTGGGTGCTTTAAGATTCACTATTTGATATAAATTCAGATAGCCTATTTCTCAGTAGTCAGCATTAAGCCTGCCTGGACCAATATAAACATGTAGGGTGTAGGCAGGTCCTCAATGTGCACGGTTCCCATGGGCACAAATTTCAGTGACCTAGATTTAGTTTAAATACCAGTTTCCTTACCAGGAAGGAAAGGAAACTGGTAAGGAAACTGGTGTTGTTTAAACCTAGGTTAAAATTTTAGGTAGCACAGTATAACTCTGAGTAATTACAGGAAGTACAAACTTCTCTGCTAGTTCTTCAGTCTACAAATCACGATGTAAATAACAGATATGCTTCATGATCAGTGACCAGTCGTGTTACTTGTTTCAAATTCTTCCAGTGGTTGGTCCCTGCGCATCTGTTAATCAGTTCACTCACAGCAGAGCACGTAGTTACACTGTCTCTTTGTCCTCCACCTGACATTTTATAGAAGTGAACAATCGAAAGAACTGGCCAACAAAGATGAAAGTCCAACAAAGCAACGAAAAATGATAACACTGGAAGTGAAATTTGAATCAAACATAAATGGATTTGTAGAAGAAGTCACTGATCATGGGAATGTTGTTCTTCCTGCTGTGCATTCATAGGAGCTTAGTGAAGGCAAACTTATCAACACAAATAAGAAAAGTGATTGCAATAAAGATAAATATGTCCCAGAGGAAGTGACGGTAAAAAAAAAAAAACAAAAAAACTTCACACTAAAGAGCATTTAATGTGAATACAGAAATACTTCACAACATTGAAAGCACAAGCAATAAAAGGCTGGAAGCTGACCCAAACTTAAAAGGAGTATGACAGTTTGCCATGAATAGAAAAGATGCTTACTCAGTATCATAAGTCACTTGGCAGAAAAAAAGGCAATCCCTATTCAAACTACTTAGTTTTCACAATGAAATAAAACACTTTAATTCTATTTTTAATGTTTTAAATTACAGTGTACTAAATATTTTTAAATTTTTTTGCATTTTTTTCTACATTTATAACTGACCTTAAGAGTTTTAATATTTTAGCAGAATTTTAAAGGTCATGGAACAATCATCATTTTCCCCATTGATTATTAAGATTGCTTTGCATGGCCATTTTTATGGTCCCACAGTACCATGCAAAATGAGGACCACTTGTAGCCGGGAACAACACAATGCTTGCTTCAGGGAAAACTGATTTACACAGAAGTGACTAGTTGAGTGGTAAACTATTTTGGAAATAATCTACACATCTAAGTGCTGAAATATATTTCTCTTCTCCCCACGTATTCTTCAAATAAAAAAGTTTTAATACTTTAAAAAAGTGAAGTGTATGAAATCATGAAGGATTTAACTGTATGGACATAGATTTCTCTATGAAATCCCAAAAATCTCCCCTCTGAATTTTGCAGAAATCAATTTTAGGACAATTTAACCACTGAGTAAATTAAGACCTCTGTTTATAGGTCTCACTGGACCAAGTCTATAGCAATGATTTAAATTATAAACAAAATTTAGAGGATATAAAATATAAATGTACAAGCCAAAACTATAAAACTCTTAGAAGAAAATACGGGGGAGATCTTCATGACTTTGGATTTGGTGATAAAATCTTAGCTATGACAGCAAGAGCACAAGCAACAAAAGAAAACAGAGATAAATTGGGCTTCATCAAAATTTAAAACGTTTGGGTATCAAAGGACACTATGAAGAAAATAAAATGACAATCTACAGAATAGAATATTTACAAATCATATATCTGATGAGGGTCTAGTAACCAGAAATATAAAGAATTCTTACAGCTCAACAACAAAAAGACAAACCACCCAATTAAAAAAATAGGCAAAGGGGCTTGAACAGACATCTCTCCAAAGAAAATATGTAAATGGACAATAAGCACATGAAAAGATACTCAACATCATGAGTCATTAAAGAAATGGAATTCAAAACCACAACTAAATACAATTTCACACCCACTAGTATGGCAATAATAATAATAATCAGGAAATAATAAAAAATCAGTGTTGGTGAGGACATGGAAAAACTGGACCCCTCAAACATTGCTGATAGGAATGTAAAACAATACGGTTGCTGGGGTTCCTCTAGAAGGTAAACTTTGAATTATCATAAAACCCAGCAATTCCATTCCTAAGTATTTCAAAGAATTGGAAAACAGGTTTCCAAACAAAGACTTAGACAGGAATGTACATAGCAGCACTGTTAACAATAGCCAAAAGGTGGAAACAAACCAAGTGTCCATCAACGGATAAATGGTGAACAAAATGTGAAATATATCTACACAGCGGAATATTATTCAGTCACAAAAAAAATGAAGTACTGATACATGCTACAACATGGATAGGCCAGGCGCGTGGCTCATGCCTGTACTCCCAACACTCTGGGAGGCCGAGGCGGGCGGATCACGAGGTCAGGAGATCGAGACCACGGTGAAACCTCGTCTCCACTAAAAATACAAAAAAATTAGCCGGGCGCGGTGGTGGGCGCCTGTAGTCCCAGCTACTCGCGAGGCTGAGGCAGGAGAATGGCACGAACCCGGCAGGCGGAGCTTGCAGTGAGCTGAGATCGCGCCACTGCACTCCAGCCTGGGCGACAGAGCGAGACTCCATCTCAAAAAACAACAACCACAACAACAAAAACATGGATAAACCTCAAAAACATTATGCAAAATGAAAAATCCAGACATAAAATTTCACACATATTGTATGATTCCCATTTATACGAAACTTCCAGAATCGGTAAATCCATAAAGGCAGAAATCAGATCCTGTAAACCTCTTAATTCTTCTTGGAAAGCTCTTTTGATCTTCTTTCTTCCAGGGCCACTCTTTCTGTTTTTTGTTTTTTGAGACAGGGCCTCACTCTGTTGCCCAGGCTGGAGTGCAGTAACATGATCTCAGCTCACTGCAGCATCTGCCTCCCAGGTTCAAGCAATTTTCCTGCCGCAGCCTCTCAAGTAGCTGGGACTGTGGGACTACAGGTGCCCACCACCACGCCCAGCTAATTTTTGTATTTTTGAGGTTTCCCGGTGTTGGCCAGGCTGGTCTCCAACTCCTGAGCTCCAGTGATCCACCAGCCTCAGCCTCCCAAAGTGCTGGGATTACAGGTGTGGGCCACCACGCCTGGCCGGGCCACTCTTTTTAACACACCTTAATCTTTGTAGCTCTAAATGCTGGCATGGCCCAACAATCCTCTTCTCTTCACTCTATACTTTCTCCTTAAGGTGATTTCTTTCACGTCCATGATTTCAGTGATCATCTATACGCCATTACCTCTAAAGTTTACATATTCCTTATGAACCGCTCTGAGTTTCAGATCTCTCTATCCAAATTCTCCACTTGAACATCTTGAACGAACTTTAAACTCAAAATATCCTGTACTGCATGTATGATCTTCTCCCAAGCTGGTTTGAAGTTTCCTTTCACAGGAAATGACTCCACCATTTACCCAAGTCTGAAAGCCATCAATCTGGGAGGCATCCTTGACATTTCCTCTCCCTGCCTTCTAATCTATAACTAAGTCCTGTCACCAAAATCTTTCTACTTCTCAAAGATGTCTACACTTACCATCCTAGTTCAAGCCAACACCACCTCATTCCTGGATTGCTGTGAGAATCTCAGAACCAGTTCCAACAGCTACTTCAATTCCTTCTCTACCCTGCAACCACTGTGATTTTTTTTTTATGTTTTAAAATTGTGATAAAATACACATAACATGAAATGTACTATTTTTCAATGTATTAATTCCCTGCCTTTAAGTACATTCACAATGTTGTATAGCCGCCACCACATCCACATCCACAACTCTTAATCTTTCCAAACAGAAAGTGTGTACCCATTAAACAGTAACTCCCCATTTCCCAGTCCTTTCAATCTCTGCTAATCTCTTTTTTTTTTTTTTTTTTTTGAGACAGGGTCTCGCTCTATTGCCCAGGCTGGAGTGCAGTGGTGTGATCACAGCTTACTGCAGCCTTGAACTCTGGGCTCAAGCGATCCTCCCACCTCAGCCTCCCGAGTAGCTGGGACCATAGGCGTGGGCACCATGCCTGGTTAATTTTTTATATTTTCTAATCTCTTTTCTGTCTCTGTAAATTTGCCTGTTCTAGGTACCTCATATAAGTGGAATCAAACAGTATTTGTCCTTTTGTGTCTGGTTATTTCACTTAGCATAATGTCTTCAAGGTTCATCTATGTTGTAGTATATGTCAGAATTCCTTTCCTTTTTAAGGCTGAATAATATTCCATTGTGTATATATACCATATTTTGTTCATGCATTCATTTATGAATGGACACTGGTTATTTCAACCTTTTGGCCATCTTGAATCATGCTGCTGTGAACACTGGTATACATATATCTGTTTAAGTCCCTGCTTCTGAATATTTGTGGTATATAAGTGGAATTGAATCACATGATAATTCTGTTTAACTTTGTGATGAATCACCAAATTGTTTTCCACAGTGGTTACACCCATGTTACATTTCCACCAGCAATGCACGAGGGTTCTAATTTCTCCACATCCTCACCATCACTTGTTATTATCTGTTTTCTTTTTTAATACAGCCACATCATGATCTTTTTAAAACATCAATTCAGTGGCCAGGCGCGGTGGCTCACACCTGTAATCCCAGCACTTTGGGAGGCCAAGGCGGGCAGATCACCTGAGGTCGGGACTTCAAGACCAGCCTGACCAACATGGAGAAACCCCATCTCTACTAAAAATACAAAATTAGCCGGGGTGGTGGCACATGCCTGTAATCCCAGCTACTCGGGATGCTGAGGAAGGAGAATCGCTTGAACCCAGGAGGTGGAGGTTGCGGTGAGCTGAGATCGTGCCATTGCACTCCAGCCTGGGCAACAAGAGCGAAACTCCGTCTCAAAAAAAAAAACAAAAACAAAACAAACAAAAAAACATCAATTCAATCATGCAGTCTCCACAAGCCACTGAAATTGTTTTTGTCGAGGTTACCAATGGCTTCCCTATCACTAAATCCAGTAGTCAGTTCTTGGTCCTTCTCTACTTGACCTACAACCAGCATTTGATGGGGTTGCGCATCCTCTTCTCCCTCCTCTCCCTGTCTTAGCTTGGACTTTTAAGACACCCACTCTCCTAGTTTTCTTCTTTTGAGACAGAGTTTCGCTCTTGTTGCCCAGGCTGGAGTGTGATGGTGGCATCTCGGCTCGCTGCAACCTCTGCCTCCCGGGTTCAAGCGATTCTCCTGCCTCAGCATTCCGAGTAGCTGGGATTACAGGCGCCCACCACCACGCCCGGCTAATTTTTTACATTTTTAGTAGAGACGGGGTTTCCCCATGTTGGCCAGGCTGGTCTCAAACTCCTGACCTCAGGTGATCCACCCACCTTGGCCTCCCAAAGTGCTGCGATTACAGGCATGAGCCATGGCACCTGGGCCTGGTTTTCTTCTGTTCTGACAAGCTACTCCTTTTCTGTCTCCTTTCCTGGTTCATCTCCAACTTCCTTTCTTCTATTTTTTTTTTTTTTAACCTTTTCTATGGTTCTAACTTCCCCTTTTCTAGATATTCTAGCATCACTGGGCCCGGTCCTTAGACTTGCTCTTTTCTACTTGGACTCACTCCCCTGGTGATCACCTCCAGGTTTGTGGCTTTAAATTCCACGGACACAATGATGGTTCTCAAAAGCACGCTTCCACCGTGGACTCTCTCCTGAACTCCCAACTGCCTCTGTCCAACCTGCTCCCTCCTAAAATGCCCTTGACTCTATTCCTTCTGCTGTCTTGGCCTGGTCAATTTCTACTTCCTACAGATTTCAGCTCAAAATCCCAGACACTCCTTCACAGGCTCTTCCACAGTGCTCATCCCCTTTATTAAAATTGCTTATTTAACTATTTTCCAAAATAGAGCATGAATTACTACAGGTAAGGGACCAGGCTCAATAATGAATGAGTGAGTACCAAAATATCTCCAGATACCCCATCCAGGACTTGTCACCTGCTTTTCTCTACATTTATAGTGCAATATCTGCATTCTCTCTATACCCACCAATATCCACTCATCTATCAGGATCAACACAGCCTTCTTTGATGCTGGAGGGTCAGGTAGTATGGGCTTGCCACTCCACCTTGCCCAACCTTCATCACAGCCCTGACTGCTTTTTAAACTAATTAGTGAGCTCTTTGGGGAGCAGATTCTACATCTTATTCACTCATCTGGAAGAAACCTCCATCATAATCACTAAAAAATAATATTTGTCCATCTTACTAATGCCCAGAAATTATTTTGGCTATGCCTCCACTTCCTTTCCAGCAGACTACATACAGCCTGGCCAACACGGTGAAACCCTGTCTCTACTAAAAATAAAAAAATTAGTTGGCTGTGCTGGCGGGCACCTGTAGTCCCAGCTACTTGGGAGGCTGAGGCAGGAAAATCGCTTGTACCTGAGAGGCAGAGGTTGCAGTGAGCCCAGATCGTGCCACTGCATTCCAGCCTGGCGACAGAGTGAGAATCTGTCTCAAAAAAAAAAAAAAAAGAAAAAAGAAAAGAAAAGAAAGAAAATGTCACCAGGTGATAACTACTATGTTGACAACCGAAGTAGTGGAAGGGGGAACAGCAAAGGCAGAGCGGGGTTTCTTGTATAGGCAGGTTGTTTGAGGAAGGCTGCTCTGATAAGCTGGCATGGGAAGCAGTGCAGGATAAGGGAGGGATTTCCCCATGCAGTTATCTGGGGAAGAAGCTTTCCAGACAGAAGAAACAGGCAGTGCAAAGGCCTAGAGGCTGGAGGATGCTTGGCTGTGCACCAGGAACAGCAAGGAAGCCAGCGTGGCCGGAGTAGGGGGTGCGAGGGGCCTTGCCTGTGAGCCTTAATAAATGTTTATAGGATTCTGATGAGACAAGAAAGCTACGGGGAATGTCGGAGCAGGGGAGAGTCTGGTTCTTACTTAAAGGAACATTCCAGATGCTGAGGTGTGGAGAAGAGGTAGGGGGTGGAGGTTCAGGGGTGAGGATACAGAGTGGGAACAGGAACTGCGGCCAGGCAATTGGGAAACCACTGCAACTCTCCATGTAAGAGATTTTTAGCCAAAGATTGTTCAGCCAGTCTATGACTATTTCAGGCCTCCGTATTTTCCATGTGTCAAGCCACTAGGCCTATTCGTCTTCCACTAGACCCCGCCCCACAACTGCTGCCTGGGAAATATTTGTTACTTGCACTGATAAAAATTCTTCACGGGAAGGAAATGGCTTTCAGTCCCCACCCCGCTCCACGATCCTTTCCCTGGATTTGGGGAGGGCCCCACACCCGGGCTGCGGACCTGGGCCTGCTCTCCCAGTGCTGACCCAGCCGGGGCCAGGGGCTTCGGATCAGCGTCCGCGTCCTGAGCTGGGGACGCAGGATTGGCGAGTCCCGCCCCGGCTGGGCCTGCAGCCCCTCGTACGTGGCCCCCCGGCCCCCGCTCCCCGCGCTCCCTCGGCTGCCCCCTGCCCTGCTCACCTGCGCCGCCGCCGCCGCCGCCGCCGGCCGGAGACCCGCGGCTTCGGGAGAGCTGGCTCTCAGTTTCGTTTTCCCCTTGGACTCCGCCTTCCCTGCAGCCGCCCGGCCCCCTCTCGCACAAGCCCTCGTCTGCTACGGGATTGGGGTAAATTGGCGCTGGATCCAGAGTGCGCGCGAGAGGCACTGGCGGGCGGGCTTGGCACCGGCGGGCGGGCTTGGCACCCACGTGCAGCCCCTGCACGGCCAGGACCCCGCACCCCCATCCCCCGCCCCCGGGGCTCCTAGGGTTCTCCGCTGGCCTAGTCCGCTGGCCGCACTAGGTTCTCGAATCAAGGGTTCCACTTACTCTCAACACAAACATTTGGGGTGGGGTTGGGAAGATGGGTCTTACCAGCTCCATTCTACAATAGAGGAAACTGAGTAAATGAACTCACCCAGGGGTCCTGCCGCTCGTAAGTGGCAGAGCCAGGATTCAGTTCAAGTCGGGGCCCGTAAACACCAAAGCACTCTTTCCCTCTTGCCACACCGCGGCCCCCTCACCTTTACAAGCCTGGGGATCAGAGGCCTGGGGGCGTAATCTTCACACCGCTCCCACCCATCCATTCATTCAGGAGCAGACACTTGCCAGCCGCTGTAAAAGCACCTGTGGGCCAGTCCTGCTGCTAAATAGAGCCACCTGCTTCCTACAGTACCCCAGGGAGCTTCCTACCATAGTCCAACACCAGTAGTCCTCGATTTATAGAAATTCTACTCACCTGTTGGACTGCGACACACTCCCAGAGTCACACAGAGTTCCAGAGTTCATTGGCACAGTGACTAATGAGTATTGAGGCACAGAGAATTTGGATTAACACAGGTAGTAAGCAGCGGAGTTAGAATTATAACCAGGAGTTTGTACTCTCAATATCTTAGCTGGGATAAGAGAGGAAGGTGGTCCAAAGACAGACCTCAAATATACATTAAATATTATGCCTAGGCCGGCGCGGTGGCTCATGCCTGTAATCCCAGAAATTTGGGAGGCTGAGACGGGCGGATCACCTGAGGTCAGGAGTTCAGGACCAGCCTGGCCAACATGGCAAAACCCCGTCTCTACTAAAAAACACAAAAATTAGCTGGGCGTGGTGGCAGGCACCTGTAATCCCAGCTACTCCAGAGGCTGAGGCAGGGAGAATTGCTTGAACCTGGGAGGCAGAGATTGTAGTGAGCTGAGATCATGCCACTACACTCCAGCCTGGGTGACAGAGTGGGACTCCAATTCAAAAAAAAAAAAAAAAATTATACCTAGGCAGGCATCCTCTCCAGCCTCCCTTCTCCATCCCCCAACAACCCCACATTGCAGGGTATCAACAACTAAAATCTACACTTTCCTTGTAGCTCTGGTCCTGGGCATAGCTTAAGTCCCCTATATGTAAAGCACTGGCGGGAGGTTTAGAAGGTAGACATGAGGCAGAGCCATCTTTTTGTGGCATTTCCAGGTGACAAGAAAACTCTGACAGTGCTGGGTGTCCATTTGTCAGCTTTGTGGGTGTGGGATGGCTGTGGCAGCAGCAATGGCAGTAGCAAGGACAAGTTTTTCCGACTTTTTGAGCCCCTGAACTGCCCAAGAGAGCTTAAAGAATGAAAAATGGCAAGCTTAAGCATGATCAGAGGACACAAGCTTTTATGACTGTACCAGAAAACCCTCCTATTTCAGGGAGCCTCAGGGGTGATGTAAAAATCTGCCTTCTCTACTGGGGAAAGATTTGGAAGGAATGATATCAGAGGGTTGGTGATGAGGTCCAGGGGAATGATATGATATGGGTGAACCTCTTGGAATGGGTAGAGTGTGAGCATATTGGACTCCCTGAGGAGCCCAATTCCCTACTGTCTGGGCTCTCAGCTGCAAAGCTTGGTGCTGCAGGCACCAGAATTACAATATAATTGTTTTGAGACAGAGTCTTGCTGTGTTGCCCAGGCTGGAGTGCAGTGGCACAATCTTGGCTCACTACAACCTCTGCCTCCCGGGCTCAAGCAATTTCCCTGCCTCAGCCTGCTAAGTAACTGGGATTACAGGCGTGTGCCACCGCACCCAGCTAATTTTTGTATTTTTAGTAGAGAAGGGGTTTCACCATATTGGCCAGCCTGGTTTGGAACTCCTAACCTTAAGTGATTCCCCCACCTCGGTCTTCCAAAGTGCTGAGATTACAGGCGTGATCCACCGCGCCCAGCCTAGAATTACAACAAAAATTTTCATTTGCAGCCTCATCAGGTCTCTTCTGTGAACATTGAGGGCATTGATTGTGAAAGAATGAAGCCCTGGGAATTTGGGTGGATTTGAATGAATCCAAGTGCCACTGCCCTCCTAAATTCTGCTGTGTCTCCACAGGCTTCCCACCATTGTCTGATAAGGCTGGTACAGCCTACATTGAAAAGCATGAAACAGTCACCCTGCAAGGAGGTGCTGATTCTCCAAATATCCTATCTCTACCTGTGCCTTCACTCCTAGAACTAGAATCAGATGCTAATGCTCCCCAAGAGGATATGGACAAGATCTGATGGAGGGGTGATGCTTTACACAACAAAAGAGCAACAGAAAGCAAGAAATAGACATGGCAATGAGTTTAAAGATGACATGAAGAAAGCTGAAAGTTGAGGCTGAGCGCGGTGGCTCACACTTGTAATCCCAGCACTTTGGGAGGCCGAGGTGGGTGGATCATGAGGTCAGGAGATTGAGACCATCCTGGCCAACATGGTGAAACCACGTCTCTACTAAAAATACAAAAATTAGCTGGGCGTGGTGGCATGTGCCTGTAATCCCAGCTACTTGGGAGGCTGAGGCAGGAGAATCGCTTGAACCAGGGAGTCGGAGGTTGCAATGAGCCAAGATCGTGCCACTGCACTCCAGCCTGGCAACAGAGCAAGAAAAAAAAAAAAAAAAGAAAGAAAGTTGATGTACTGCCTCTAGCAGTGGGAGCGCTAAGCCAGTTTGCCCAGTTGGTTTACTATAATATCAGCTCAGTGGCAGCTCACACTAAATGTAAATGTAATGCCAAGTAATGCAGATGAAGAAATCAAAAATACTTAGGGAGTCAGGAATATTGGAGTAGATTCATCTTATGCAACCTAGTCACTTACTTCCTAACCATGGACCCCAAGAAGATCCAAAGGCCCCTCCTTCAGTGGCTTGCACAGAGCCAGTGGCTGGCAATGCAGCTGATGTTCAGAGAGTTGGAAGGAATGATATCAGAGGGCTGATGATGAGGTCTAGGGAAATGATGTGCTTGAACCACTTCGAATGGGCAGAGTGTGCATATTGGGCTCCCTTTTGAATGTTCACCAAAGGCAACCACTTCTAAAGAGGCTTTTGAGAAGCAGTTGAGCAAGAAGACTTCTGTTAGCCTTTTCCCCAGCTATCCCTGTGCTTGTTTTAACAAATAAAGAGGCTGTGACAGCAGGAATGGAGGATATGTGTGAGTTTATCCACATGGGCTTCTCAGGCCTTACTACGTAACTCTTTGTGAATATCAGTATGGTTATTGACCTGTAGTCAATCCCATAAGTCTATCTCTTTTAATACAGTGACTTTTAGATCAAAATGTGTAATGCTAAAGCAACGAATCAGACACAGATAGAAGAATCATATATATCAATTATTCTTAATTCTCTTTTTACTAGCAGAGGCAAAATAATAACTGTTATTCCTGCTTTTGGAAATTGTAGAGTGGTCCATATTTATGTTGTACCATATCTCTTGTGGCTCTTTTCCTCAGATGTTTCTGCTTTAGTAATTTGTCTTGCTTACTTATAAAATCTTCTTGTCAATAGTCCCCACATGCACATTATTATAAAATCATCGCTATGGTCTGAATGTTTGTGTCCTCTCTAAAACTCATAAGTTAAAAGCTAATCACCAATGTGATGGTATTAGGAGGTGTGGCCTTTGGGTGGTGGAACTGGTGCTCTTATAAAAGAGGCCCCAGAGATCTGCCTTGTCCCTTTCATCATGCAAAATACAGAAAGAAGGCCGGGCGTGGTGGCTCACGGCTGTAATTCCACCACTTCGGGAGGCCGAGGTGGGTGGATCACTTGACGCCAGGAGTTCGAGACCAGCCTAGCCAACATGGCAAAACCTTGTCTCTACTAAAAATACAAAAATTAGCTGGGCATGGTGGTGCATGCCTATAGTTCCAGCTACTCCAGAGGCTGAGGCAGGAGAATTGCTTGAACCTGGGAGGCATAGGTTGCAGTGAGCTGAGATCATGCCACTGCACTCCAGCCTGGGCGACAGAGAGAGACTGTCTCAAAAAAAAAGAAAAAAAAAAGAAAGAAAGAAAGAGAAAGAAAGAAAGAAAGAAAGAAAGAAAGAAAGAAAGAAAGAAAGAAAGAAAGAAAAAAGTCAAGCCCAGAATCATCAAGGGCTTACAAGACACTATATTTCTTGCACCCTGGTTGCCACTTTAACCTTGTCTCTTGTTTCTCTGCCCCTCTTTCATTCTCCTCTACTTACATTGTCCTCCTTGTGGTTTTTCAAGAATGCCAGGTATACTACTGTCTCAGTGCCTTTGTACTTGCTCTTCCTTTTGCCTGGAACCTCATCCTTCAGATATCTGCAAAACTCACAGATCTTGTTGAAACGTCACTTGCTCATGAAGCCCCCTGACTACACTATTTAAGTTCCAATCATTACTGTCACCCTGTTGTCACTCCCTATCCCCCTCATTCTATTCTATTTCCCCTCCATGGCACTTACAGCCTTCTATTATATAATACAACTTATTGATTTATTGTCTTTGTTTTCTCCTTCCTCTGACATGTAAGGTCACATGGACAGGGATTTTTGACTGTTTTATTCGCTAATTATTTCATTGTCTAGAATAGATCTGGGCCAAAACTGGGCTGCTGCCTGTTTTTGTAAATAGTGCTTTATTAGTGCACAACCACATTCATTCATTTATATATTGTCTATGGGTGCTTTGACACTAAGATGAGTTGTGTTGAGTCACTGTGACAGAAACTGCATGACCAGTAAAATTGAAAATATTTACTATCTGACCCTTCACAAAAAATGTTTGCTGATCCTTGTTCTAGAATAATGACTGGCCATGGAGGAGGAGTGGAACTAGCAAGGACACTGGGAGGCAGCAGCTAATAGGGAAACCAAGAGACGTGGACTCCTACAAGCCAAGTGAAAAAAATTTTTTTCTGGGAGGAAAGCGTAATCCACTATGTCAAATGCTGCTTAACAAATCCTTGTTGAATGAATACTGGGAGACAGATGAAGGCCCCAGTGTTCCTCTCCCTGATGCTATTTCTCTTCCTCTTCTCAGCAGAGATAATCACTCATTTAAGTTATTCACATTCATGACTTAAAGGGTATTACCTCTGTATGCATTCATTTTTAAAAATAAAATCTTCATATGTTTTAAACTTGCTTTTTGTATTCATTTTTTTTTCTGAAAGTGGTAAAGTACACATAACATAAAATTCACCATTTTAACCTTTTTTTTTTTTCTTTTTGAGACAGAGTTTCACTCTTGTCACCCAGGCTGGAGTGCGGTGGCACGATCTCGGCTCACTCCAACCTCCACTTCCTGGATTCAAGCGATTCTCCTGCCTCAGCCTCCTGAGTAGCTGGGATTACAGGCGCCCACCACCACACCTGGCTAATTTTTCGTATTTTTAGTAGAGACGGGGTTTCACCATATTGGGCAGGCTGGTCTCAAACTCCTGACCTCAGGTGATCCACTCACCTCAGCCTCCCAAAGTGCTGGGATTACAGGCGTGAGCCACCACAGCCAGCCTAACCCTTTTAAAGCATATGATTCAGGGGGACTTAGTACATTCACAATATTTTGCAACCATCACCACTGTCTAGTTTCAAAACATTTCACCACCCCAGAAAGAAACCTCATATCAATTAAGTAATTCTTATGTGTTTTAAGAGTTATTTACTTTACCATGGTCAGCCTGGTGATCAAAAATAATCATAATAAATAAAATTTAAATTTAAAAAGATATTTACTTAATATTCATAGCTCTAATTCATTTAACTGCTGAATATTTATTTCTATTAATATTTCAAAATTTTCTTATCCATTCTTCTCAGTTTTGTTTTTAAATTTCTCACTATTTACAAATAATGCTGCAATGAAGATTTTCCTTCATGTTGCCTTATACAAATAAGGAAGAGTTTCTCTTAGATATACGCCCAGGAATGTAATTGCTGGATTGTGAAGTATATGCACAAATAACTACCAAATTTCTTTCCAAAATGTACAAGAGTATACTTCTGTTTCTTCTCTCTTATCCTTTGTCTCATTGTTGTCATAGATTTACTTCTATATATAAGCCCCAAAATACATTGTTATTACTTTTGCTTTGAATAGATAGATAATTATCTTTTAAAGAGATTATAAAGACAGATTTTTTAGATAGAGTTTCACTCTGTTACCCAGGCTGGAGTGTGGAGTGCACTGGCATGGCAATCTCAGCCCATTGCAAACTCTGCCTCCTGGGCTCAAGCAATTCTCTTACCTCAGCCTCCTGAGTAGCTGGGATTACAGGTACCCACCACCACACCTGGCTAATTTTTGTATTTTTAGTAGAGATGGGGTTTCACCATGGTAGTCAGCCTGGTCTCAAACTCCTGATCTCAGGTGATCCACCTGCCTTGGCCTCCCAGAGTGCTGGGATTACAGGCATGAGCCACCACACCTGGCCATGGGGAAATATAGTTTATATATACCCACACATTCGCCATTTTTGGTGCTCTTCATTCCTCTGTGTAGACACAAATTTCCATCTGGCATCATTTTCCTTCATCTAAAGAACTTCTAGTATTTCTATAGTACGTATCTGTTGGAAATTATTTTTTTCAGGCTTTATTTGACAGAAAAAGTATTTATCTTTTTTTTTTTGAGACGGAGTCTCACTCTGTCTCCCAGGCTGGAGTACAGTGGCACGATCTCGGCTCACTGCAAGCTCCGCCTCCCAGGTTCACGCTATTCTCCTGCCTCAGCCTCCCAAGTAGCTGGGACTACAGGTGCCCACCACAATGCCCGGCTAAATTTTTTTTTGTATTTTCAGTAGAGACGGGGTTTCACCGTGTTAGCCAGGATGGTCTCGATCTCCTGACCTTGTGATTCGCCCTCCTCAGCCTCCCAAAGTGCTGGGATTACAGGTGTAAGCCACCGCACCTAGCCAGAAAAAGTATTTATCTTCTTTTCTGAAAGATATTTTTGACTGATATCAAATTTTAGGTGGACCGAGATTTTCTTTCAGTCTTTCAAAGATATTACTCTATTGCCTTCTATCTTGCATAGTTTCTGATGAGAAGTCTGTTGTATTTCTTATGTGTTTCTTCATATGTAACATCTTTTTTCTTTAGCTGCCTCAAAGATTCCTCTTTGTCACTGGTGTTCAGCAACTGCATTAGGATGTGTTTTGGTGCCATTTCATTATGTTTATTCAGCTTGGGGTTTGTTGAACTTCTTGAATCTGCAGATTTATAGTTATTTGAATTTGAACAATTTCAGTCATCATTTTTTCAATTTTTTTCTGTACCTCTTTCCTTTTCCTGATATTCCAATTACATGCAAATTTGCTTGATATTGTCCCATAAGTCACTGAAGCTCCGTTTATGTTTTTCTGTAGTCTTTTTTTTTTCCTGTCTTCATTTAGAATAGAATAGTTTCTATTGCTATGCCTTCAAGCTCCCTGGTGTTTTCTTCCTCTCCATCTAATCTACTGTTTATTCATCCAGTGTATTTTTTATTTCAGATATTGTGTTTTTCATCTCTAAAACTTCCATTTGGGTCTGTTTACATTATCCATTTCTCTTCTCATCATTTTTTTTTACCCATTTGAGCATATTTATAAAATGTATAATAGCTCTTTTAAGATATTTATCTGCTAATTCCACCATTTCAGCCATTTGTCTGTTTCTATTAATTGATTTTACTCCTGGATATGGGTCATGTTTTCCTATTTCTTTTTATGCTTGAAAAATCTTTATTGGATGGCAGACATAGTGTTGGGGCTTTATTTTCTTAAATTCATTTTTTAAATGTTGGACATTTTCTCTAGCATTTTTTTTTTCAAACTGGTAAGCAATTAAGTTACTTGAGTTCATTTCAATGCATTCTAGGCTTGCTTTTGTTACAGCAGGGCTAGGGCTAATTTAGCCCTACTTCTAAGGTCTGAACATTCTGGGAAATCTACCCAGTGCCCTGGGTATTAGTCTCTCCACTTTGACTGATGGGAACACAAACTATTTCCACCTCTGAATGAGGTCCAGGAAAATTCTTTGGCTCACTGCTTTCCAGTAATCCTTTCCTTGTCTTGATGGGACTTTACACTGTCTTTGTAAAGTTTTATTCCATGCATACACATATCTGCACTCAGTTAAAGATTAGAAAGATTCCCTCTGCAGATCTCTGAGGTTCTTGCTATGTTATATTTTTAACATACAGTGCTCTTTTCCCCAGCAATGTGCTCTGAAAATCTAGCCTCCTCAGCCTGCCTGACTCCCAATATCCAACTCCAATTTTATGAGACTTTTGTATGATGTTCCTTTTCCCTGTACTGCAGCTTGGAAACTGCCTATAGATAGCACGTTCAGGAAGGTGTAGGGATCAGCTCACTTGTTTACTCCTTCTCAGAGATCCCAGTATTCCTCTGACTGTTGTTCAATTTTCCTAATTACTACATTTTTCTCATTATCTATTTATTTACCATTTGGATGTCCTCTTCTATAAATTACCTGTCTATATCCTTTACACTTTTTTTTAAGAGACAAGGTCTTTGTTGCCCAGGCTAGAGTGCAGTGATACAATCATGGCTCACTGCAGCCTCAACCTCCTGGGCACATGCAATCCTGCTGCCTCAGCCTCCTGAGTAGCTGGTACTATGGGCACACACTGCCATGCCTGGTTAATTTTTTTTTTTTTTTTGGTGGAGATGAGGTCTTCCTATGTTGCTCCAGCTGGTCTTGAGCTCCTGGCCTTAAGTGATTCTCCCTCCTCAGCCTCCCAAAGCACTGAGATTACAGGCATGAGCCACAGCACCTGTCTACAATTTTTTTTTCCTATTAGGCTATATTTTATTTCATCTATTGATATTAGTTGTTCTTTATATACTCTAGATATTAACCTTTTATTTAGTATTTTCTCTCCTTCCTTCCTTCCTTCCTCTCTCTTTCCCTCTTTCTTTCTCTCTCTCTCTTTCTCCCTTCCTCCCTTCCTTCCTCCCTCCCTCCCTCCCTTCCTTCCTCCCTCCCTCCCTCCCTTCCTTCCTTCCTTCCTCTCTCTCTCTCTTTCTTTCTTTCTTTTTTCTCCCCTCCTTCCTTCCTTCCTTTTTTTTTTTTTGACAAAGTCTTGCTCTGTTGCCCAGACTGGAGTGCAGTGGCATGATCTCAGCTCACTGCAATCTCTGCCTCCTGGGTTTAAACGATTCTCCTGTCTCAGTCTCCCCAGTAGCTGGGATTACAGGTGCACGCCACCACATCCAGCTAGTTTTTGTATTTTTAGTAGAGATGGGATTTCCCCATATTCGCCAGGCTGGTCTTGAACTCCTGATGTCAAGTGATCTGCCCGCCTCAGCCTCCCAAAGTGCTGGGATACAGGCATGAGCCACCTCGCCCAGCCAGGATTCTTTCTTTTTAGAACATTTTCTGTCTTGTTAGTTCCACATGCCTACTTGAGGCTCTGTGGTAGAAAAAGTCTTGATGGGCCGGGCGTCGTGGCTCATGCCTGTAATCCCAACACTTTGGGAGGCCAAGGCAAGTGGATCACCTGAGGTCAGGAGTTCAAGACCATCCTGGCCAACATGGGAGAAACCCTGCCTCTACTAAAAATACAAAAATTAGCCAGGCGTGGTGGTGCGTGCCTGTAAACCCAGCTACTTAGGAGGCCGAGGCAGGATAATCACTTGAACCTGGGAGGTGGAGGTTGCAGTGAGCCGAGATTGCACCACTGCACCCCAGCCTGTGTGACAGAGTGAGACTTTGTCTCAAAAAAAAAGAAAAAGAAAAAGAAAAAGCCTTTATGGTAAAATAACACAATCTCTTACCTTTAGCTTTGAATTAAAGGTCATATTAAGTAGAAATATAAGGTCCCTTGAGAAGGGGCCTTCCTAAGGCCTACTGCAATGGCATACATGGAGCAGATTAGCAATGCATTTTTCTTGAACCAAATTAGAATGGAATTTATTGCAGAGTTGGAATTAACTCTCCCCCAACATTAAGTCTGAGATAGCCACCCCAAGTGCTTTTACCCATAGTAAGAAAGGAGTTATATTACGAGGAAAGTACAGAAAATTGTGCACCATTTGGAGGCCTGTGTCATCTATGGCCAAACACAGCTTTAGGTATGTCTCTGATAGTATCTCCTTACCCTCTTACGTGAACCTAGAGCACAAAATAAGTTAAAACTCCAGTGTGATGTATTAATAATAGTGTCCCTTTGGGACTGCTGAAATATCCTTTCTTGAAAAAGTGAACAAACTTATATTTGTGTTCAAAAATGTCCGATGTTATCATTATTATTAAATTGTATTATTATTTTGTATTGTATTATTTAGATTTCAATATTGTTTAATTATTATTTGATTATTTGATTGAATTATCATTTAATTATTTACACTTAATTATTATTAAGGAAAATAAATCTAGGCCTGCTGAATTGACTGGAATCAACCCTGGCAATATGATTCATACTTCAACTTTGCTCCGAGGGAGGTGCCTGCTAAGCACTCTTTGAATTTTTCATCCATTTCCTGGTTCTGAATTTCACTGAACAAATTTTTCCAATCACCAACTTCACCTACAACACACAAAAAACAGTAGACCCAGATATCTGTTAGAATATTTCTTCATGATTTTACCATTTTCAGTGCAATATTTCACTCTGATATGTTAAAATGGACACATGGAAAAAAGTTTTACACTCTTTATTTAGTTTTTTTCAGACGGTGTCTCGCTCTGTTGCCCAGGCTGGAGTGCCGTGGTGCGATCTTCAAGCAATTCTCCCTGCCTTAGCCTACCAAGTAGCTGGGATTACCGGCGCCCGCCACCACACCCGGCTAATGTATTTTTAGTAGAGATGGGGTTTCGCAATGCTGGCCAGGCTTGTCTCGAACTCCTGACCTCAGGTGATCCGCCCGCGTCGGCCTCCCAAAGTGCTGGGTACAGGCGTGAGCTACCGCGCCCAGCCAAAAGTTTTACACTCTTAAAACCTAATGTGATTTCTGTTGTAAAATTAACAATATCCATTGGGACCCCACCATCCGTGGTGTGGGAGGTGACATGTTTTCTTTACATCACTAGGGGGAGCCATCAGCCTCAGTGATACCCTAACCCTATTCTTCTCCAAACACCTAGAACTTAAAATTCCACTTTTTGAGAATGATATTTTTCTCTGTAAAGTCTCTTAAAGACTTTAAATACCCTTTGAAAGTTAACATTTTATAGCAAGTTTTCGTTAAGACCTCAGATACTGATAATTTTGCAAAAATGTATTATTTTGCCTGAGTTTGGGATGTTTTTTCTTACTGGCTGTTACCAGTAAAGAAAGTTACTTTTTTCTTAAAGATCTTTTGATCATTTAGGTTGAAGTTGTAAGTTCCATATTGCATAGCTATTGAAATGTATGTTAATAAAGAGTTTAATGACATGAAGAAACGCTTACAATATATTAAGGGAATAAAAGAAAACACAAAACTGTTTACAAATGTCATCAGCTATATAAAACGTCACAGAATAAGGGTGGAAGAAAATATGCCAAAAAGTTAAATCTACCTCTGGTGGAAGAAATTTGGATAATTTTAATACTTTTTCACATTTTTCTATGCTTTATGAATTTTCTACAGGGAATAGCATACATTTTTAAAACTATTACTTTATTTACCTTAGAATTGTCCTATTCTAAATAGCACTTAATTAACAATAGATAGAAAGGTTCTATTTCCCACCTCCTTAAAGCTGATTAAACAAGCCATAAAAATGGGGGTTAGTCAAGAATCTAACCAAAGTTAGGTTTACATTCAATGTTCCGCTTACAGTAGATTTTAAAAATGGATTTTCATTTGAAAAAGTACAGTAGAGTCATGTCTAGGCTCATATCCTGACTCCACTGTTTATTAGCTATGTGACAATGGAAAATTAACATTCCTGAGCTTTGATTCCTACATTTAGAAAATTAAGAACTTCAGTGGGTTTTTTGGTTTGTTTGTTTTTGTTTTCTTGTTTTTGTTTTTGTTTTTGTTTGAGACAGAGTCTGGCTCTGTCACCCAGGCTGGAGCGCAGTGGTGCAATCTTGGCTCACTGCAACCTCCACCTCCCAGGTTCAAGCAGTTCTCTGACTCAGCCTCCCAAGTAGCTGGAATTACAGGCGCCCGCCACCACGTCCAGCCCGAGCTAATTTTTATATTTTTGGTAGAGACAGGGTTTCACCATCTTCGCCAGGCTGGTCTTGAACTCCTGATCTCATGATCCACCTGCCTCGGCCTCCCAAAGTGCTGGGATTACAGGCATGAGCCACCGTGTCCGGCCTTAGAACTTCAGTGTTTTTTACAATAAAATTTAATCCCAACAAAATGTTTAATACATGATAGATGCCTGCTGTTAGCTGTTGTTGTCCTTGCTGGTATATGTGCTACCTCTACATCTCATTATTTCATTATATACTCAATGAAAAATAACACTGGCAATCCTTAAGCTATATTATCACACATTTCGACAAGAACTTAGAATACTTTAATGAAATATAGTAAATATCATCCATGTCAGAGAGAGCTAGTTGCCTTTCCCATAGTCATTTTCTTCCTCTTCCTTATGGACAAAACCCTGATTTTAATTGTGTAGTAATATGCCTGGCTTAAAAAAGTCACATTTCCCAGCCACCACTGCAAGGAAAGTGGCCAATGAAATGTAAGAAGTCATTGGCCAGGTGTGGTGGCTCATGCCTGTAATCCCAGCACATTGGGAGGCTGAGAATGGGTGGATCACCTGAGGTCAGGAGTTCAAGACCAGTCTGGCCAACATGGTGAAACCCCATCTCTACTAAAAATACAATAATTATCTGGGCGTGGTAATGGGTGCCTGTAATCCCAGCTACTCAGGAGGCTGAGGCAGGAGAATCACTTGAACCTGTGAGGCGGAGGTTGCCGTGAGCCGAGATCGCACTACCACACTCCAGCCTGGGCGACAGAGCAAGACTGTCTCAAAAAATATATATAAAATAAATAAGAGAGACGAAAAAAAGGAGTCATTGGCCAGGTGCAGTGGCTCACGCCTGTAATCCAGCACTTCGGGAGAGGAGTTTGAGACCAGCCTGGCCAATATGGCAAAACCCTGTCTCTATTAAAAATACAAAAAAATTAGCCAGGCGTGGTGGCGCACACAAGAATCTCTTGAACCCAGGAGGCAGAGGTTGCAGTGAGCCAAGATTGTGCCACTGCATTCCAGCCTGGGCAACACAGCAAGATTCTGTCTCAAAAAAAAAAAAACAAAACAAAAAAACTCACTGATGGGGCTTCCAGGAAAGTTATTTAAAGGGGGCTCACTCAGCTAATACGATTCTGCCCCTTGCCCACTCACTTTCTCCTATCTGAATTTGAACATAATAGTTGAGCTTCAGCTGCTATCTTGTTTTCAGAAGGTGATCATCAGAAAGGACTGTCAACCGCAGAAAGGACCCTAAAAGATGGTATGGGGCGGCCGGGCGTGGTGGCTCACACCTGTAATCCCAGCACTTCGGGAGGCCAAGGCGGGCGGATCACAAGTTCAGGAGATCAAGACCATCCTGGCCAACATGGTAAAACCCTGCCTTTACTAAAAATACAAAAAAATTAACTGGGTGTGGTGGCACTCGCCTGTTAGTCCCAGCTAGTCGGGAGGCTGAGGCAGGAGAATCGCTTGAACCTGGGAGGCAGAGGTTGCAGTGAGCTGAGATTGAGCCACTGCACTCCAGCCTGGGCAACAGAGCGAGACTCCGTCTCAAAACAAACAAATAAACCAAAAAAGATGGTATGGGGCTGCCAGTTACAGCTCTGGAGAGCCTGTGTCCAGACCTCTTATTGAGGCGGAGAAAAATAAAACCCTATCTGGCTTAAGATGAAGTTATTTGGATTACCTGTTGTGTGCAAAGTCAGTCCCTAACTGATAACAATCCCAGAAACCAATGCGACTTTACCTTTGCGGAAAAGGAAGGGGCCGACAGCACCGTGTGTGTCCTGAGACTTCGCACGCATTGCTTGGAAGGTGCTCTGGACTGAGATAGTTTGAATTTGCTCCCCAGTTAGAAAGAATCCCAAGAACTCGGGAATCTGTTTTATTCCAGCAGCCAGATTCTGTAAAAAAATTTTCTTAAAGATAAATTTCTTCCTATGGAAATTGTTCTCTGAGCTGAGACAGACTTTTTAGTCATCAGAGTTATTCAGCCTAACTCCCTAGTTCATCTTATCCCCCCCTTTAAACTTAGAGTACTTTCATCTTCTTATGTAAATATTGAGATATCTCTGTAAGACATTCTGTATTGATTATACTTTGTAGTTTCAACTTATGACTCTTGTTGAACTTACCAGATAATAGTTTTTAGCATGTAAATAATGACAGTAACATTAATTCACAGGTTATAATTTTATCTAGGATGATATCACTGCATTAAAAAGTACCAACTTAGACCAGCAGAAGCAATTAATGTATTCCTATGTGCTCATTTGAATTCTCTTTTTTTCTGAATTCTATTTATAGCTAATGTTTAATTCCATTAAGAAAGTCTAATTTTTAGAATCATAAAAACTTGAAGAATTTTTTTTTTTTTTTTTTTTAGACAGGGTCTTGCTCTGCTGCCCAGACTAGAGTGGTGCAAGGGCACAATCACGGCTCACTGCAGCCTGGACTTCCTGGGCTCCAGCAATCCTCACACCTCAGCCTTCTGAATAGCTGGGACAACAGGTGTATGCCACCACGTCTGGCTAATTCTTGTATTTTTGTAGAGACAGGGTTTCGCCATGTTGCCCAGGCTGCTCTCAGAGTCTTTAATAGACCAGTGCATAATGTGAATCTCCAAGAGAGCAGGCTATAGAATACAGCAGTTCCTAAATCTATTTGAATAACCTCCTCCCAAACCTCAAGAAATATTTATTAACAGCTGGGGCAACACTTGTATTCTATGGTGCACAAGTTTCAGAAACATTATTCTAAACTAGAATTAATATGTTATTTCACATTATATACATGCATCCTATAAACAGAAAGGGTCGATTAAATCTCACTTTTTTTTTTTTTTGAGACGGAGTTTCTCTGTTGTTGTCCAGGGTGGAGCACAGTGGCATGATCTCGGCTCACTGCAACCTCCACCTCCAGGGTTCCAGCAATTCTCCTGCCTCAGCCTCCTGAGTAGCTGGGATTAGAGGTGTGTGCCACCACGCCAGGCTAATTTTTGTATTTTTAGTAGAAACAGGGTTTCACCATGTTGGCCAGGCTGGTCTCGAACTCCTGACCTCAAGTGATCCACCCGCCTTGGCCTCCCAAAGTGCTAGGATTACAGGCGTGAGCCGCCGTGCCTGGCCTAAACCATACATTTGCTTGTTTGTTTGTTTGTTTGTTTGTTTTTGGTTTTTCGTTTGTTTGTTTTTTGAGATGGAGTCTTGCTCTGTGGCCCACGCTGGAGTGCAATGGCACAATATCAGCTCACTGCAACCTCCACCTCCTGGGTTCAAGTGAGTCTCCTGCCTCAGCCTCCTGAGTAGTTGGGATTACAGGCACGCACCACCACACCCAGCTAATTTTTGTATTTTTTGTAGAGACGGGGTTTCACTGTGTTGGTCAGGCTTGTCTCGAACTCCCGACCTCAGGTGATCCACCTGCCTCGGCCTCTCAAAGTGCTGGGATTACAGGCGTGAGCCACCATGCCTGGCCTAAACCACACTTTCTTTTTATAAGAATGTAATGTAAGACTGGTGTTAGAAACCCAATTAAGTTAACGAGCACTTGATACTCCCTTCTCTTTAACATGCTTTCTCCACAGGACTCTGCTTTCCTTCCTACCTCAGTAGCCCCCGCTTCCTGGTCTCCTTTGCTGATTCCTCCTTTTTTCCCCAAACTCTTTAAATTGGTGGGCTCCAAGTTCTTGGTCATCTTCTCTATCTATATACCTAGGTATATATTTCCACGGCTTTAAAGCACGGCTATGTGTCAGTGATGCGCAAATTTTATCTACGGCCCAGAACTCTCTGTACTTACAAGGCCTGTATGCCCAACTGCCTACTTGACTTCTCAATTAGGACGACTAGTAAACATCTCAAATTTAATGTGTCCAAAACCAAACCTCTGATCTCCGCGACAGTCCTTCACCTGCTGCCGTCTCCTACTCAATCGGTGGCAACTCAGCCCTCAATATTATTGGCCAGGCCAATAATATTGGAGGCTTACTTGACTTCTCTCCTTGTCTTGCCACTCTCCCCTCCATCCAATTCAGCAGCAAATCCTGTTGGCCCTCCCTTCAACATATATCCAGAATCCAACCTCTTCTCATCCCTGCATGGCGCATTCTTGGCCTGAGCCACCATCTTCTTTTGCCTGGACTATTGCAGTGCCCTCTTTACAGCCCTCCCAGCATTTGCTTTGCGCCAGTTCATTCTCACACCTAGCCAGAATGATCTTGTTAAAAACACATCTGCTCCAATCACTCCTCTGCTCAAATCCCACGATGGCTTCCCACTTCCCTCAAAGTGAAAGCCAGAGTGAGTGGCATACTCCATCCTACCTCCTTGACTCTTTCCTCATTGGCTGTTCAGCCCTGGTTTATTCCTACTGACCCAGGCACATCTGCTGTCCCTTAATCTCACCAGGACTATCCCAGCTTTTGCTCCAGTTGATTCCCTCTGCCAGAAATGCTCTTCCCCAGTTACCTACTTGGCTCACTCCCACACTTCCCTCGGATCTTTGCTCAAATCACATCCCCTCAGTAAGGTCTCTCCTAATCTTCCTATTCTTTTTTTTTTTTTTTTTTTTTTGATACAGGATCTCACTCTGTCACCCAAGCTGGAGTGTGGTGGCCTAATCATGGTTCACTGCAGCCTCTACCTCTTAGGCTCAAGTGATCCTCCTGTCTCAGCTTCCTGAGTAGCTGGTACTACAAGTGCATGCCTAATTTTTAAAAATGTGCCCAGGGTGGTCTCGAACTCCTGGCCTGAAGTGATCCCCCTGCCTCAGCCTCCCAAAGTGTTGGGATTGTAGGCATGAACCACCACACCAGCCTAAACATCATATTTTACACCGGAATTTGTCCAATCCTTCCCCGTGCCTGGCCCCCCAGCATTTTTAATTTTCCTTCACCAGCTATGATGTTTCTTTTTTTCTCACATACTATATACATTTTAAAAATTATTGTGTTTATTATGTATCATTCTTTCTTTCCACCTTCTCCAACTGGCATGTAAGTTACTACAGGGCAGCGATCTTTGCCTTGTCTGTTCACTGATGTAACACCAGGGCCTAATTGGTGAGCAATCACTCACTAGATATTTGTTACATCAATAAACAATTTTTAAAAAATAACTTGACTGGATAAATTAGTTCACAACCAAGTGTATGTTCAATTAAATCAACTCAGACCTACCTATTTTTTTATTACAAATTTGAACTATCGATCATAAAGGGAAAGTAAAGCAGTCACTTTTAGTAATAAGTTGCTAAGCGTTATTTTATTTCTGTTAAATAAACAACCTAAGCATGTATGCATGGTTTGAATTTTCTTTTCCAGCACTGTACCATATATCTGGAATATTTTAAAAAATTGAACACCATATTTGTTTATACAAACAGACATTATAAGTAAGTGCTCTACGTTGTAGTTTACAATAAATTTTGCTCTAAAATATCAATAATAATCTCACCTCTTTCAGGTCTTCATATAATATGAACTTAACATTGTCGCCATCAAGATGTTTGTTCCAATTGATTGCAAAATCAAAATAGCTTCCCCAAGAAACTAAAAACACAGGGGGGAAGACTTTAAGAAATGTCGAATAACTGAGGTTAAAATGATCATTAACTTATGCTATAAAATATAAACTATACATATGTGTATATGCTCGAGATATCTTTATGATAGTATAAATCCCTGCCACCAAAAAGCTGATAAAAATCAGTCCCATTGTCTAAATTTCTATTTATTTTCTTACCTTTTGGAACATTTTTCATAAATAACCCAAAATTAAGCAAGTTACAAAAATGATTTATAAAAACTATAAGACAATCACGAATATTTAGGTGGATTAAAAAAATTCAGAAATAGTGAATGACACATGAAACCCAACAGAGACAATGCCAGAAAGAAATGATGAAAAAGACATTTTCTAGACCATCGTTGTTCAATAAAAATGTAATGCTAGCCATATATGTAATTTTAAAAAACAAAAGAAACAAATGAAATTAATTTTAATGTTTTACTCCACTTAACCCAGTTTATCAAAAATATTATTCCATCATATAATCAACAAAAATTTGAGTGAAACATTACATTATTTTAATATTCTAAATCTTCAAAAGCCATTGAGTATGAGACATATACTGAGAATCTCAATTTGGATGCTAAATTTTTATTGAAAATACTTGATGTATATTTAGATTTAATAAAGCGTACAGTTTAAAAACTATATTCACATACGCAACTAATTACACTTACTTAAAAGTTTTCCAGTAACTGAATTGTATATCCATTAAAAATTTTGAATTAATTCAGTTTTTTTAAAATGAGAAATTTAGTTCCTTAGCACCAGTCCCATTCAAGTCCCATTTCAAGTGCTCAGTTGTCACATATGGTTAGTGGCTACCACACTGGACAATGCAGATGTAGGCACTGATCATCTGTGCTGTTTACTAGCTCTGTGACTTTGAGCAACTCCTAAAACTCCTTGTACCTTAGATTCCTCAATTGTAAAATGGGGTGTTATGAGGTTTAAATGAATTAACACATGTCAAATGCTAAAAACAGTGCCTGCTTCATAGTAACACGCAATAGCTTTTTTTTTTTTTGAGATGGAGTCTTGCTCTGTCACCCCGGCTGGAGTGCAGTGGTGCAATCTCAGCTCGCTGCAACCTCTGCCTCCCAGTTTCAAGCAATTCTGTCTCAGTCTCCTGAGTAGCTGGGACTACAGGCACACACCACCATGCCTGGCTAACTTTTGTATTTTTGGTAGAGACGAGGTTTCACCATATTGGTCAGGCTGGTCTTGAACTCCTGACTTCAGGTGATCCACCCGCCTCGGCCACCCAAAGTGCTGGGATTACAGGTGTGAGCCACCCCGCTCGGCCTCAATAGCCATTACTATTATTAATAATATCATAATTATTATCATGATCATTGTTATCATGAAACCCTTGCTTTGAGCCAGGCAGTTTCTATGTGTTTTATTTTCTGTCACAAATACCGTAAGTTGCCTACCCAACATCCAATACATCCTCTTTTTTGTTGCTAACCAAACCCTGATTATTTGGGTCTAAGCTGATCATGACAATTCTGTTTCTTGATTTCTTGCCTTCCTCAGAGCTGTAATTGGCCACATGAAATGGTTCTGCCCAGTGAGACACAAGCAAGAGTCTGCTGGAAGGTTTCTGGCAAAACTATTGCTGTGTGGAGCTAAGGAACACATTCGGCTACTGCTATCCTTCCTCCTTTTTCATGACCTAAAGGTGATGATTGGAAGGATAGTAGCCAATTTCAGGGTGTATTGCAAAAAGTATGAGAGAGAGGCCAAGGGAATACCAGAGGTGCAGGCCAGAGATCCCAGGAACCACCTACGTACCTTCAGACTTCCTGTTAAATGAGAAAAACAAACCTCTCCAAGGATGGATAGGGAAACAGATATTCCCTAAAATGCATTGTCCCACTGATGACAAGTTTCTCATCATCATTTGCAACAACACGGAGGGAGGACATTATGTTAACCAAAATAAGCTAGACACAAAAAGAAAAATACGAAGCCTAGGCAATATAGTGAGGCCCCATCTCTATAAAAAGAAAAAAAAATCAGCTGCGCATGGTGGTAAGTGCCTGTGGTCCCAGCTACTTAGGAGGCTGAGGATCACGTGAGCCCAGGAGGTCAAGGCTGCAGTGAGCCTCGCCGCTGCACTCCAGCCTAGGTGACAGAGGGAAATCTTGTCTCAAAAAAAAAAAAAAAAAAAAGAAAGAAAGAAAGAAAAAAAGAGGAGAAGAATACAGCATGTTTTCACTTATATGTGGAATCTTTACAAAGTCAGATACATAATAGAGAGTAGGATGGTGGTTACAGGGATGGGGAAGGGCAGAAAATAGGGAGACATAAGTCAAAAGGTACAAATTTGTTATGTAGTTATGAATTATTCAGTTATAAGTATCTTGAGATCTAATGTACAGCATGAGGATGACAGTTAATGATGACAGTTAATGATTTTATACCATATAATATTCGTTAAAAGAGTAGATTTTAGGTGCTCTTAGTAAACACAAAACAGGTAATTGTGTGACATGATAGATACGTTAATTTGCTTGATTGTATTAATCATTTCATTGTGTATACGGTGAAACATCATTTTGTTGTACACCTTAAATATATACAACAAAAATAAATACATTTTTAAAAAAGTAGCCCTCTTAGAGTGAACTGACAACAGCTTCTCCTCCAGGGTCATTGGGCTTTAATATCCCATCTATTACACCGTAGAGACTCAAAAGAGCCACTAAAAAAAGGAATCAGTTACTGGTCTCTGGCCACTATACTCATGGATGTAGAGTCACTGCCACTTACAAGCATTGGCAAGTGATTTAACTTTTTTTCTGAGACGGAGTTTCTCACTCTTGTTGCCCAGGCTGGAGTGCAATGGTGCCATATCTACTCACTGAAACCTCTGCCTCCTGGATTCAAACAATTCTCCTGCATCAGCCTCCCAAGTAGCTGAGATTACAGGCATGAGACACCATGCCTGGCTAATTTTGTATTTTTATTTCTTTATTTTTTATTTTATTTTATTTTATTTTTTGAGTTGGAGTTTTGCTCTGTCACCCAGGCTGGAGTGCAGTTGATCAATCTCGGCTCACTGCAACCTCCGCCTCCTGTTCATGCAAGTCTTCTGCCTCAGCCTACTGAGTAGCTGGGATTACAGGCATGCAACACCACACCTGGCTAATTTTTGTGTTTTTAGTAGAGACGGGGTTTTGCCATGTTGGCCAGACTGGTCTCAAACTCCTAACCTCGAGTCATCCGCCCGCCTCGGCCTCCCAAAGTGCTGGAACTACGGGCATGAGCTACTGTGCCTGTCTGATTTATATTTTGATTAGTTTCCTCATCTGTACAATAGAGCTAATACCACCTTACTCATAGTTTGTTATAAATCTTAAATAAAATAATGCATAGACGACCCCTACTTTAGCACCTGGAGCATTAATAGACACTTAGAGTTATCAATAAACCAGAGACAAAATATCAACATGTTTAACAAAAACTTATTTCTGACAAAAACTTATTTTCTTTCTAGCAAACAAATGTCTTAGGTATAGTAGCTCGGTGTCATGGTTTTGTAAAAAATATTTTTTGTTTTTATCAGTGTTACATAGTGACAAGGAAGTTCACTACAAATGGTTTTCTACATCACTCACTGTTAAAGCTCTCTTTGTCCCATGTCTTTTCTGTAGCCACTCTGTACTCATAGTCAGCATAAGACTTGTCCAAATTAGTTTTTTTGTTTGTTTGTTTGAGACAGAGTCTCGCTTTGCCAAGCTGGAGTGCAGTGGCGCCATCTCAGCTCACTGCAACCCCTGCCTTCTGGGTACAAGCAATTTTCCTGCTTCAGCTTCCCGAGTAGCTGGGACTACAGGTGCGTGCCACCACGCCTGGCTAATTTTTTTGTATTTTTAGTAGAGATGGGGTTTCACCGTGTTAGCCAGGACGGTCTTGATCTCCTGACCTTGTGATCTGCCCGCCTCGGCCTCCCAAAGTGCTGGGATTACAGGCGTGAGCCACCACACCTGGCCCCAAATTCGTTTTTAAAACAGCAATGCATTTAATTGTTGGATGGACAGAACTAATGGTGCTATAACAGTTCATTTAAATGTAACTTTTTGGTTCCCAGATCTACCTAAATCTTCTTCCTTTACCCTAAAACACATTTGGGTTTTCACATTTGTGTGGTCATCTGTTCAAGTAAGAATAATTCTTTTACCAACAGCCATACCTTGTCCTTTCATGAACTGTCTGAACAATTCATCCCAAGAGCCATAGCTTGGAATATCGGGGACATCGTTGTGGAAATGGAAAAAAGATACTGCCGTATCTGTAGGGTTTCGAAATATCACCAATATCTAGGGAGCAAAAATTGAGTTAATTTATTTGGGTCTATGTTTTGAAATTTGGAAAATTGAAAGGGTGAGCAATATCATCGTGTCCACTTATATATTACATAATTGTGTTAATATATAGAGAAAGAATGACAGTAGGAAACTGAGGAACAGGAGGTGGCTGATGGGGAAATCTGGGGAAAGGAGAGAAAGAAGAAGAAAAAGATTGATATTGTTGCAGAGGATTCTTGCAAATGAATTTAGGCAATAAGATGCATAGAAGATGTAAAAAGGAAAAAAAGACCAAGCTCACTAGAATAATCACAAGAGTATGACCTGAAAGCTTAAACCCTCAAATAAAAATTGCAAATAATGTTAAGGACGACAAAAATAATGTTTTAGAGTTGGTAGGAGAAGATTAAAGAATGGCAAAGCCCACTCTCTGGGTATGATGTTTATGGGTGAGTAGATGACGCAGAACATCTGAATTCCTATATCTGTCTTCTTTGATGAGGAAAGTGTTCCTTTGGATGAGTAGCATGAAATAAACATCGTAAAGAACAAACTGAAACCCCAGAGAACTAAAAGATCACAGAGGATCACGCGTCTGCTCTGAGTTCAGCCTTCTGGCCTGAAGCCTTCTATTTCAAGTACTGAGGAAACTGGAGGACACATGATCCAGCATGTTCCTGAATTCCGAGGAATCTGAAAACATTGGAGGCCAGACAACTAGAACAGGCAGAAGTCATTTCATTTTCAGAAAGGGGAAAGATGTGGATTTTGCAAAGTGCAGATTTGCGATATTCACTTTCATTTGGGAGAAGTCTAGAATTGACTAAAAACAAGATTTGGGGCCACATAAAAGAGGAAACTGTAACCAACAGGGGGCAACATGGGCCCTCTAAGAACAAGTCAGCTAACACCTGGATTTTTTCAACATGGTTTTAGATTAGTAGGTGGAGTAGCTTATGATTTCTCCTACAGAAAAAGTAAGAATGTAAGCCAGAATCAGGAGCAGTTAGGCATATGAAACTGACTGGGGGCGGGGCATGGTGGCTTATGCCTGTTATCCCAGCACTTTGTGAGGCTGAGGCAGGTGGATCACTTGAGATCAGGAGTTCGAGACCAGCCTGGCCAGCATGGGGAAACCCTGCCGCTACTAAAAATACAAAAATTAGCCAGGCGCAGTGTTGTGCACCTGTAGTCTCAGCTACTCGGGAGGCTGAGGCAGGAGAATTGGTTGAACCTAGGAGACGGAGGTTGTCATGAGCCGAGATCGTGCCATTTCACTGCATCCTGGGCAACAGAGCAAGACTCCATCTCAACAATAACAACAATAACAAAACTGACTGGGTATAAATACTTAATTAACTAATGTAAACCTGCTGGGAGGCTTTTAATAAGCCCTTCCACTCTCTTGGCTGGGTAATAGTTAATGTTTTAATGAATCATTTAGGTAAAGATATAGAAGCTGTATTTACCAAATTTGTAAATAACATGAAAGTGGGAGGGAATCAGGATCTCAAAATACCTTGTCTGCCTAAAGAATTTAACTAACACCAACAGGATAAAATTGAGTAGAGATCAATGGGTCGGGGTCTTGTCTTGTGCTTAGATCTAACACTCATCCCTCCCCCTAGTCCAAATATAGTAGATTCTTGCCATTTGAGGGCTTTATATTTGAGGCTTTAACTACCACTCAGTTGCCCTGGCTTGTAGCAATCTGTAAGTTTACAAAGACATAAATTTGAATTTGAGGGCTAATTGGCTGGAGTATGAACAAATTCCCCACATCAACGTCTTACCTCCCTGCTGTTGCTCTTGTTTTTTGTTGTTTTTCAGACCGGGTCTGACTCTGTTACCCAGGCTGGAGTGCAGTAGCGCAATCTCACTCACTGCATCCTCTGCCTCCTGGGCTCAAGCAATCCTCCACCTCAGCCTCCCAAGTAGCTGGGACCACAGCGGTGCACCAC
This sequence comes from Gorilla gorilla gorilla, assembly GCF_029281585.2. Taxonomy (NCBI): domain Eukaryota; kingdom Metazoa; phylum Chordata; class Mammalia; order Primates; family Hominidae; genus Gorilla; species Gorilla gorilla. The sequence goes on along the minus strand of NC_073236.2, from coordinate 102,640,226 downwards.
CATGCCCGGCTAATTTTTGTATTTTTTGTAGAGACGGTGGTCTCACTATGTTGCCAAGGCTGGTCTTGAACTCCTGGGCTCAAGTGATCCTCCTGCCTCGGCCTCCCAAAGTGCTGGGATTACAGACGTGAGCCACTCCATCCAGCCCGTTGCTCTTTTCTTGCCCTTGTATTCTTACAAATGTGAAACTCTGTTCAAAAGCCTGCGTGCCCCAAGTCCAACGCTTTATAAATTACTTCAGCTCTATTTATTATAGAGACACTAAGGAAAAATGTGTTAACTGCATTCAGCGGGGGAAATTATGTGTTAAAATGGTATTTCAGACTTTATACATTCGCGATATAAGGAAAAACTGTTTAACAGAGCTATTCAAAGCTGGCTTAGGGGATACTGGAGATCTTTATCATTGGAGGTGCTGAATCATGGTCCAGCTGCTTAGTGGAATTCAAACACTCAATGGGAATTAGCGTAGATGACCTTTAAGATATTTTCCCATTTTAAGCTACTAGGATTCTTGTATCACAGCCACAAAGCTGCTCATTCTAAACCTCCACTTCCCTAAGGTTTGCTTTCCTACTCTTCCTCTCTTATTTTGCTTCCCCTCCTGCCTCTTACCATTGAAATTGTAGTTATCTTAACAGTTTTCCTGTTTTGCCTTTCTTTGCTCTTACCTCACTATTCTCCCATTCTTCTTGCTAGCATTCGGCAGAAGTTAAATTTTTTTTTTTTTTTTGAGACAAGATCTCGCTCTGCCGCCCAGGCTGGAGAGCAGTGGCAAGATTTTGGCTCACTGCAACCTCCGCCTCTCAGCTTCAAGCGATTCTCCTGCCTCAGGCTCCCAAGTAGCTGAGATTACAGGCACGTGCTATCACACCTGGCTATTTTTAGTAGGTTGGTGCAAAAATTGGGGTTTTTGCCATTAAAAGTAATTCAAAAAACACAATTACTTTTGCACCAACCTAATTTTTTTTGTAGAGATGTGGTTTCACCATGTTGGCCAGGCTGGTCTCGAACTACTGACTTCAAGTGATCTGCCCACCTCGGCCTCTCAAAGTGCTGGGATTACAAGTGTGAGTCACCGCACCCTGCAGGGAGTTTAAATAAATCTTGATTGTAACTAATTCAAATCATTTTCTTCTGAGACAGAAAAAAGGCACCAAGAAATAAGGAATGGAGGGGAGACCAGGAGACAGGAAACAGAAAGGGTTGGGTAAAAACTAGTAATTACAAGAAATATATCAATACTGATTAATAAAACAACATTTTTAAACAAATGATAAGAACAGCCAAAGCACATATACTTCTGTATGCATGCTGTGAAGTTCGTTACTACATGTGAAATTCAAAAATAAAATAGTTTTAGCGAGGCATGGTGGCCCATGCCTGTAATCTCACCACTTTGGGAGGCCTTGGTGGCAGAAGGATCTCTTGAGGTCAGGAGTTCGAGACCAGCCTGGGCAACATAGTGAGATGCTGTCTCTATAAAAATTTTAAATATATTTGAAAAAATAGTTTTAGGCCTCAGGTAAATAGTGCTCACCAGAAAGAAAGGAACAATTTTTTTCTCATTTTACTAAATTGTGTTTTTTGCGTGTGCATGAAACACTAAATATTCTATCAGGATTCAGAAAATTATTCACTGTTAAACGGATTATAAAATACATTTTATTCTATGCATATGTTTTATTTCCTTGTCGAAAATGCATTTGACTTGACTGCAACTATAGCAAATATATGTCAAGAAAGAAACAAAAACAAAAAAACTAAATGTCACACTTCATTTATTAAGCTTCTATGAGGAGCAACAAACTCATGATCTACTTCCAAAAACTAATATCTATACATAGAAATTTCAAAGAATTATCAGTAGGAAAGGACACTCACCTTGGCTTTATTCTTGAAGATAGACCCAGGTAATTTGTCATAGTGGAGGTGAGTTGCCAAAATCCTTGGTGATGGAAAGCCTTTCATTCTCTTAAAAATATACACAAAAAGGTGAAAATGTGCACGTGTGTGCGTGTGTGTGTGTGTGTTGAATCACTCCTAGGTTTGGTATCTAAGTGATAGTTTCTAGCACTACTGTGACTGTATCTTCTCCTCCTCCTCCAATTTTTCTTTTTTTGAAACAGAGTCTCACTCTGTTGCCCAGGCTGTAGTGTTGTGGTGCGATCTCAGCTCACTGCAACTTCTGCCTCCCGGGTTCAAGCAATTCTCCTTTCTCAGCCTCCCGAGTAGCTGGGTTTACAGGTCTCTACCACCATGCCCAGTTAATTTTTGTATTTTTAATAAAGACAGGGTTTCACCATGTTGGCCAGGCTGGTCTGAAACTCCTGACCTCGGGTAATCTGCTCGCCTCAGCCTCCCAAAGTGCTGGGATTACAGGCGTGAGCCACCGCACCTGGCCAATTTTTCTTTATTTCTGTTTTCTTACTTTGTGGAGATGAGGAATGAAGAATCATAAATAAACAAATAATTAAAATATTCTTGAATTTCTTTTTTGTACCCTGCTTACCATTTCCCAATCATTTTTGTAATTTTTTTAAAAATTACCTTTTCCTACAATCATATCAAATCCATTTTGTTCAAGAGAACTCATAATCTGAAATACACACTTTCACTTAATTTGATTCTCTTCTATATTCAAGGTCTTTAACAGAAATAGTCAAGTCTTTCCACAGTTCCTGCGAATCCATTTTTAACATCTAAATCTTTCTGTTTAACCAGCTAAAACTCTAGGCAATAAAATATCTCAATGGAACCTGAAAGTACAGAGTTACTTAAATGTCCGAGAAATGTTTTACGAGAGAAATTCTTGTCAGTATATGGACAAAGGTGATTGATTCTTTTTCTGTAATCTATTTCTATAGATACTTTTGAAGATAAAATTATCTATTTAATCTGCCAGGATTAAGGGTTTTCACTTACAATCAGACCATTAGTATATGTTATGCAGGGAAGTAAGGCTTCAAGTTTTTAGTCCCACATCTGTAGAGGTCACTTACTGCTTGGTTGCAGCTACAATATAATATAAGTGATAAAAGGATATTCAGATGTTTGTAGCCAATTGTTCTGTAAAAACTTAGTGGAGGCTGGGCATCCTGCCCAATATGGTGAAACCCCGTCTCTACTAAAAATACAAAAAATTAGCTGTGTGTGGTGGTGCACACCTGTAGTCTCAGCTACTCAGGAGGCTGAGGCAGGAGAATCACTTGAACACAGGAGGCGGACGTTGCGGTGAGCTGAGATCGTGCCACTGCACTCCAGCCTGAGCGACAGAGTGAGACTCCGTTTAAAAAAAAAAAAAAAAAAAAAAAAACAAAACTTAGTGGAGATCTCAACTCAAGCAAGGGGGCAAAAAATGAAATTTTAAAAATAAAATGCACTTTAAATCAATGATATGGATCCAAGTGGTGACTAGCAGTGTAAAATCTGATTTACATCAAATGGTACTTTTAAACATTTGAAGCATTTTCATACTCATTCACAACAATCCTCTTAGGTAGATATCGTAACCCCCATTTTAGAGATTAAGAACAGGCTTTGAGGTTTTAAGCACTTTGTGCAAAATCGCACAGGTGGTTATTTTCAGATTAAGTTATAGACTGTGGTTTCCATGAAACTGCATGGCCAAAAATCATGTACAGACACATGAGAAATGGTAACGTTACTAAAAGGATTAGAAAAGCACCCAAGGGAAAAATGGAAGTCAACTGTAACTAAATTAGATAGCTACATAATATATAATACTATGTTCACTAAAATGTGTAATATAGCCCAAATGTGAGCAAAGACTAGATACCTTATTTAAGGAAAAATATGTACTCCAGAAAAGTTCTCTGTAAAGCAAATAATTGTTAAGTGAAGTTCATTTCACTGATTTCCATTTAAAATTAAAGGGCATATTGGCCAGGCGCGGTGGCTCATGCCTGTAATCCCAGCACTTTGGGAGGCAGAGGAGGGTGGATCACTTGAGGTCAGGAGTTTGAGAGTAGCCTGTCCAACATGACGAAACCCCGTCTCTACTAAAAATACAAAACATTAGCCAGGCATGATGGCGCACACCTATAATCCCAGCTACTCGGGAGGCTGAGGCAGGAGAATTGCTTGAACCCAGGAGGTGAAGGTTGCAGTGAGCCGAGATCGCACCACTGCACTCCAGCCTGGGTGACAGAGTGAGACTCCATTTCCAAAAAAAAAAAAAAAAAAAAAAAAACAGAGAGAGAGAAATTGAAATCTGGATAAATGTTGGCATCAAAGGTGATGTTAAGCACTCTCCTTAGAAAAAGGTTATGCAAAGGCCTGGACAGGAGAAGTCTATGGGGCTTTTCCTTTTTTTCCTACCTAGGTCAAAGCTTCTTACTGCCCCTGTTGGTCCATCCTATGTTCCTGGGCCTGTCTCGGCTGAGCCTTCATCAGGTTGGCTTTGGTACAGTTGACCCTCCCTGCTCCTTTGTTGCCAACCAAATCCAGGACTCGGCACTTACCTCCAAAACACCCTCCTCTGAGTCCCTTTACCATGTATTTTTCTGCTACTTTGACCTAATCCATGGAAATGGGCTTCCTTCCATCTAGGTTCCAACTTTCAAGTTTGTATTTGTCATCATGCCAGTGTCTCAGTCACCTTCCAGAAGCTGTTCCCTAAGTCCCAATCCAGTGGCTTTATGTTAGTAGCTGAGTTCTGTCTGCCTTTTGGGAATCTTGGTGGTGAACACTGCTGAAAGTTTTACTGAGACTGTGGTTCCCCCTTGAATACAGCCTTCCCTTCCCCGCTGCATTCTGGTGTGTCTAGGAGTGGGGAGAGGCTGTCTTCCATGTCCTTTTTCTGTCCAAGCCCTGAAGTCCTGAGGTAGACCCTCCTCCCACTCCTTTCTTGCCTTCCCTGGGCAGGGAGTAGAACATCCTATCTCACATCCAAGACCCAGTTGGTTGTATTGGGAAGGTAAGTAATAACAGCTAGGGTGACCTGTTATCCCCTTCACACACATCAGTGGCGTACTCTCTTAGCTAATGCTCGATTCCTTCCCATCCCTTACACACAGGTGAATCATAACTGAGATAGGGAAATCAAAAATCATGTCTGGCTGGGTGCGGTGGCTCGTGCCAGTAATCTCAGCACTTTGGGAGGCCAAGGTGGGAGGATCACTTGAGCCCAGGAGTTCATGACCAGCCTGAGCAACGAAATGAAACCCTGTCTCTACAAAAAAAATTTAAAAAAATTAACCAGGTGTACTGGCACGTGCCTGCAGTCCCAACTACTCAGGAGGGTGAAGCAGGAGGATCGCTTGAGCCCAGGAGGTCGAGGCTGCAGTGAGCCATGATCACACCACTGCACTGCAGCCTGGGCAATGAAGTGAGACTCCATTTCAAATAAAAATCATGGTTTACTAGGAAAAGACTGGTGATTCCTACTACCATCCTGCACAGGTCCATGTCTTCAGAGATGAGGCTTTTCTGTTCATTTCCTGAGGTTTCTCAGCTTACTTTTCCCCTACTTAAAATAAAAAGAACAAAAACAGCCTGGCTATACAGTATAGTTGTTAAAAGCTCAAACTAGAAAACTTGGGTTCAAATCTTGGCTCTATCATTTATTAGTCCCTTGACCTTGGGCAAGTCCCTAGCATTTCTATCTTTTGTGAAATGGTAATAAGACTATTTTGCAGAAAATGAGATGTTACCTGAACAGTGCTGAGGATATGGTAAGCACACAGTAAATTGTGGTAATTATTAGCATTGCACTTTCCAAACTGAAAACTAAAGAATCTCCAAACCGGAAGAAATCTTTCTATGATAATTTGCTGTAAGGTTAAAGGCTGGTTGTACTAACCTGATATTTTTCTGAATCCCCACATTCAAGAACTGGGAATTCTGGATATTTATACTTTTTTTTAGAAACAGCATATATTAATTACTGACAATGTGGAGAATCCAGTTTGAACCTATCAGAAAAATCAGAGAATAGAAACTCATTACGGAGTCTTGATATAACAAAAGGACGTGACTTTAGCATATACGTGATAAAAATTAAAATCTACAACCATTCCCTGATGTGTATATTTAGTTCTTCTGTGTTTGAAATAACTTGGGCTATGGAAAGAAATGGTTTGATTGAAAACAGCATTTACCTATAATTAGTATAAAATTCAACTGAGAACAGATGGCTCCTTTAACAAGGGACAATGCTTCATTTTGAATCTAGAATATGTTTCTTATAGAACAATGTTATGTTATAGAAATAGTTTATTATAAGTTGTATATATTATTTTACATTAAATTAATATGTATTTTCTACAGGAATCTATAATTTTGATTTTATGAAAACACAGCATCAGTTAAGAAAAAAAGATATTAAATGAGGTTGGCTTTAGTAAACAACAGTAGAAAGAATCAAAAGGAGATGGTAGAAAGCAGGATCATCTAGATTCTTCATGTCTTATTTTCCGTTGATGAAGGATCTTTGTAAAAGTGATTTGAGAAACTGATGGAGCAATATTTGATCCTGAAAAATAATTTATAACATGGAAATCATCATGTAAATTATAGAAGTGGCTGTGCTTTTGTCCAGCCGGAAATCAAGACAAAATCACTGCTACTGTCACTGTTCCTTGCCAACTGGACTTTCCCACATTCATGCTCCTCCCTTCCAGGCCCGTCATCCACCCCCTTCTGCCCTCCATCTTCCATCATGGCCTTTCCGCACAGAGCTCTTCCTTCAGACACTGGAGTTTTTTAATCTAGCAGTTCTATTTACTGATTTTACAACCTACGTACTTAACCACGGTGGCCCTCCTCCTCACTGATGCTCAGACAGATTCCTGCAATGAGGAACCGCCTTCATCCCACCTTTGTCTCATACCCTCCCCAACCTACTCACTATGAGAAGTGTACTTGTAGGAAACGACTTGTCATTTACCGCACTTTGGATAAGATGCTAGCACGATGTCATCATGTCTGGCTTCGAAGGTGTCCAGCGCTTGGAAAGTTTCTGAGGTGCACATGGTGATGGGGTAAGCAATCCCCTGATAGGTGAAAAATAAATGAGAAAGTGCAGTTTCTTTTGATTTTTCTAAAGCTTTGTCAATGTATTCAGTAAATTTGGATTTATCAGCCATGGTGGCTCCCTGTAAAAGAACCTGCTCTGTGGCTGTTTAGGGGGAGTGATTGCTTTTAATGGAGTTGGGCAGGGGCTGGAATAAAGGGATCCTCCCAGTCACATGAAAAAGAAATCACTTAATTCTGATCCACCCCTCCCTCACTTTTGCATATCCTCCTGGGAAAAGCTAAACCACAGGTGCAAAACAGGCTGAGGATCAGGGAATGTTACCGCAAGGGCTGATTACATGACCATTTAGGCAACCTGCCCAGTGAAAGTAAGAATGGAATATCCTAATAGAAGAAAATATATATTAAATATCTGACAAATAGGTATTTAATCAGGCATACGATTTTTCTATTAGAAATTCACAGAATGAAACCTCAGTTCTCTTCTGGGTTGATAGATTTCCACAACATATCCTCAGTGGTGTGAAAGGAAGCAATGGGATTGTGAGGTAATTTGGTGGGGTGGAAAAGAGACCAGATTTGGGGGCAGTCTTAGGCACTCTCATTTACTGGCTCAATAGATACACAAGTCTAAAGACCTGAGTTTGAACCTTGACTCTACCATTTACTAGTTGTGTTACTCTGAGCTAATGATAACATATCTCTAAAAGTTTATGTAAAATTGTTAACAGTGGAAATGTATCTGAGTTACCCCATATGGGTCTGCTGTAACCTCAATTCTTGCCTCCTCAGAAGAAAGAATTGACTGAGGATGAAAGGCAGAAAAAGAGACTGAGGCAAGTTTCAGAGCAGGAGTGGAAGTTTATTAAAAGCTTTAGAGCAGGAAAGAAAGAAAAGCACACTTAGAAGAGACTCAAGTGGGTGACTTCAAGTAGAAGTGCAATGTTTAACCTTGATGCTAGGCCTTCATAGGCTGGCCCACTTCCAGCATCTCACACCACTTTCCCATGATTCTTCCTTTAGGGTGGGCTGCCCTCCTTACCCCAGGGAAGTAAGCATGTGCAGTGTGTTTAGGAAGCTGTACACATGCCCATCTGAGGCTTTCTTCCCTTTTCTAGTGTAGTGCCCCCAGAAGGTCATACTATGTCATTGTGTCTCTTAATGCGTGTGCGGGGAAGGTGCTTCTCCCTGGGACACTTCCTACGGTACGATCTTTCTCTAGCAGCCACTCTCCCCTTTTTCCTTTGGGTAAGTTGGCCCACACTTCCCATCTCCCAGCAGCTTGGTGTGGCCCTGTGGCTAAAACAGTAAGTTGATGGCTCTCCAATTTTCTTTAGTGCCTTCCCCATACCTGGAAGGCAGATACTGTGTTGGCAAGCCAGATTTGCTAATTCGGAGGAAAGCAGCACTCCAGTGGGTGGCAGACTAACAAGACAGAGGAAACCGGCTCACCCGATGGCCTTGAGAAAGAGAGCCACCCTCCCATGACTCACACTGTGTAACAGGCCTCGTTCTGACCTGTATGTGAAAGAGCATAATTGTTCGTGTTGTTTGAGCCACTGAATTATTGGAGTCTCAACAATTACAATTGTAATTACTCAAAAGTTATAGCAGTTTAGCCTATATCCTATCTGGTACATTTTCTGGGTCATAATTTACTCTTTGGCCTCTTGATAAGTCAAATATCTATAAACGTAGACTGTATATTTCTTCTTATTTCTCTCCCATTCTCTTCCCTACATCTTTCTTCTTATGCTTCTTCCATTTTTCTAAGAAGGTAATTTTTTTCACTGTATTTACCTTTCTCTTAACCAATGTTAACCAGTGAAGAAGATGACTTCTAGTTATTCTTAGTTACCAAGCTGTACTGTCATTCATGTATCAGTTAAAAGGGTAGCTAACATTATTGAGTACTTGCATGTACCACATCCCCTTCCAAATTGCTAAGATTACAGGAATGATGTGATGTAATTTCCTAACAGTCTTATGAAATGGGTGTTGCTTTGCTACTTTTTGCAGTTAGGTTAATTGAGGCCACAGAGCTAAGTGGCTTCTAGAAGATGAGAGGTGAGGGTTGGTGGGAGGAAAAGCAGGTTTTAATCGGAAAGCCAGCAAACAGAGAAGATGGTGAACCAGTGTTCTAAAGTACCACCTTAAATTTTAAAATTGACCATAGGGTTTTTAAGGGGGAAATGTATGGGAGACATTTGGGAGTGGTACAGGATGCAGGGTCTGTATGTCTTGTTTCAGTGGATATCTTGGGTAATTGCCTGTTTGGAGGTCTGGTTGGCATTATCTTGATTTCAGCCCAATGGTAGTGGAGAAAATGTTTGCGACTCCCCCTAAGCACAAGGATTCTGTAGTTGGGGCTCTGCACTTGGTTTGTTTCAAGATTAGCTTCTGGAATTTTTTAACCAAGAAAACAATTAGATAAACATGCATTGCCAGAGGGGAAGGTCTAGAGAGGGAAGGAATGAAGGGGTAAGAGGGGAGGGAAAGAAAGTGAGTGATTAAAAGATATTTTAAAAGCTGGGGTTCCTGGTTACAATTGCAGAGTCAGGATTTGGAGGGGCTAGGATTGGAACGCAGGCAGTACAGCTAAGTCCAGGCAGAAAGACACTTACAATGAGATCTCAGAGGGCATAGGTTTAATTGTTAGTACCAGTGAATTCTTTGGTTCTTCTTTACCTGCTATGAGAAACAAGGCCATGGCATTTTTCACTGCCAAAAAAAAAAAAAAAAAAAAAAAAATCTTATTTTCTGAGGAGAGAGATTTTTAGGACCACAAGGGCAATAAATTTCCTGGGTTCTAGTGATGCAGGATGGCACATCCCCACCTGGGCCTGGCTCAGCCTGGTGCCCCAGCCTGCCTATGTTACAGCTCATTCAGTCCCCTGCCTACTCAGGCCCATAGGCTCCACGGCTGGCCCAGCCTGGCTGCTGCTTTCCATTGTGTGGGTTGGCTGCAGGCACTAGCAGCAGGCAGAGGGTCACAGTGTTACAGCCTTTTTTGTACCCACATTTGGCGGATCGCAAGTTCTTGTCCCGCATCCAAGAAGAATGAGGTTATGCTGAAAACCGAAGAGTGAGAAGGGCAGAGAAGAGTTTTACTGAGCAATGGAACAGCTATCAGCAGAGATGGGAATCAAAGAGCGTGGTCTGCCACCCTAAGGCAGGTAGCCCCCTTAGCCTGAAGATGGGTACGAAAAAAGCTGTAATACTGTATCCCCCACCCTACACTGGTGTAGGGCAGCCACCCCACATGAAGGAAGGAGTGACAGGGCCAGGCCAGCCCAGGAGCAGCAGCAGGGAGTGGAGCAATGGGACTAAAAGAGCTGTTAGCATGCTGTAACACCTGCTCTGGGGATTGGGGTTGCTGGCATCCCTGTTTGGGTGTCACCATGTTCCCCTCATCCCGACACCATTGCCCAAGGTGGAAGCAGGTCGTGGCATGGCCGGCCCAGCAGCAGGCTGAGTGTGGATCCCACCGCAAGCACTGGATCTAGGTGGGAGTGCAAGCAAGTGCAGCTGGTTGGGCTGGGTGCCTCCTGCAGTGAACCCAGGGCCTGGGCAGGGGTGTTGCTGGCCTTAGAGGTTTCTGGCTGGTTAAGCAGCCAAGAAAAAACCTGCATCACTAAAACATTTTATTTAATAACAGCATTTTGGGGCAAATACTATATTCAATATATATATCAATTGTAAGATGCATTCCTATTTCTGAAATGTAAACATATGTAAACATATGGAAACAAGTACATCTTGGAATTGAGGAAATTCTATATGTCAACAGAAAGTGAGAGGCAGGTGGTGGATGTGTGTCAGTAGTTTTTAATCTCCATTTTACAGAGGGGAAAGAACTGACCAGAGAGGGTTCCTAGCTAGGCACAGGTATCCGGGTTTCATTATGTAGGTGAATATTTATTTTTTAAAGAAGCAGTATGTGAAAAGGTAAAATCAGAATATCTGAATATCTTAGTATTTTTATATTTCTATATATCACTCCCACTTGAAGGCCTTCTTGCCTTATATAATAATGTGATGATATTAGCTGTGGTTGCAAAGGTGTATTTAAGAATTTCCCTCCCCAAAAATAAAAGAGGAACAGGACTGAACTCCTTGCCAATCTGCTTAGTGGGATTATCCCTTACATTACAAAAAGTCTTTGTTTCCCTCTGGTCAGGTAGAATTTAAGACATTGATTCAAACATGGTTGTTGTTTGCTTGCTTCTTAGTGAGTAAAAAACTTAAAAAGACAATGGGTTGGATCTTGTTCTGACACTAATGCCTGTAATTATAGGAGGATTTAGGAGGCTCTTTGGGATTGGTAATGTGAACTCTGATTCTTAGTTTGCCTAGGCTTAGATCAACCTGTTAACCTTACAGTTCTACATACTCAACTCTGAGTTGTCTGGCAAGCATAATGGAGGGAGGATACCAGCCATGAATAATTACAGAATAACCTGTATCGTGTGATATGTTTGCACTGTCATACATATGAGTCCAGGTGGGTCTCATGTTATATGAAGTCCTAGCTTCCTTCAGCTCCTTGTGTCTTACCCATATTGGAGATAAATTACTGCAGACCTATCAGGCTTTGCCAGCTGTGGCCTGGCTCATGCCCCAGAGGCAGCTGCATGGGAGGCTTATTTAAAGTTTCTTTCTGCCTGGGTGTGGTGGCTCACACCTATAATACCAGCACTTTGGGAGGCTGAGGCAGGCGGATTGCTTGAGCTCAGGAGTTTGAGATCAGCCTGGCCAACAAGGTGAAACTCTGTCTCTACTCAAAAAAAAAAAAAAAAAAAAAAATTGCCAGGTGTGGCGGTGCGTGCCTGTAGTCCCAACTGCTCAGGAGGCTGAGGCAGGAGAATTGCTTGAACCTGGGAGGCGGAGCTTGCAGTGAGCTGAGATCGTGCCACTGCACTCCAGCTCGGGTGACAGAGTGAGACTCTGTCTCAAAATATAATAATAATAAAATAAAGTTTATTTCCTTGGCATTAAAGACACCATGCCCTCTTACCTTCTTTTCCTTTGTTTTTTTCCAGTCTATAGACATTTACCAAAAAAAAGAAGAAAAGAAGAAGAAGAAGAAGAAGAAAGAAGAAGAAGAAGAAGAAGAAGAAGAAGAAGAAGAAGAAGAAGAAGAAGAAGAAGAAGAAGAAGAAGAAGAAGGAGAAGGAGAAGGAGAAGGAGAAGGAGAAGGAGAAGGAGAAGGAGAAGGAGAAGAAGGAGAAAATATGAAAAGAAATGTCTAGGCTTTAAGGTGAAGATGGGAGAATGGACAGCAAACCGAGTACATATTTGTTAAAGTGGAGGTCCCTGTGGCCACTACAGAAGACTGGGATTTTAGCCTGCTTCTGTGCTTTGGAGAGAACTAGCACATCTTTCTAGTCATTTGCATCCCTCTACCAGAGTTAGTAAATCAGACTAGGACCAGGAAGGCACTGTCGCTAAAGGACCCTTGGTAAAAGTTTCTACTGGAGTCTACACTTTTCCTGCTCCAAACCTTCTGGCCAAAATGTGTCTTATCTCAAAATGTGTTTGTGAAATCTATAGCGGGGTTCAGAGTGTGTAACAAATATTTATGGGGATGTCAAGCTTTGTGCAATACCGTTATTAGTTTATATATATTTTCCTGCAGAAATCATGACATTTCTATACAATTATTTTAGTCTTTCTTATAATTTCTGTTTTTTTGTGAAGGCAATTTTATAACTATATTTGATGTAGTTGAAGATTCAGTGCTTAGTTCTCATCCACATTGACTGTCTATAGATTTTTTTTTTTTTTTCGAGACAAAGCCTTTTTCTGTCACCTAGGCTGGAGTGCAGTGAGATCTTGACTAATTTTTTGTATTTTTAGTAGAGACGGGGTTTCACCATATTGGCCAAGCTGGTCTTGAACTCCTGACCTCAAGTGATCTGCCCATCTTGGCCTCCCAAAGTGCTGGGGTTACAGGCATGAGCCACCGTGCCTGGCTGACTATCTGTAGATTTTTGAAAGTGGTAACAGGTACATAGGTAATCGAAGTACAGAGCTTATTTGGTGAATCTTCATCCTCATTACATCCTCTGGACAGCTGCACGCGGATACGGTATGGGACGTTCCTTATTCCTTCGGCAAAGACAACTTTATTGAGCCTGGTATCAATGCACACATCTGGAGTTCCCATCTCCTTCATTGCAAAATTTCCGGGTCTCTTTGAGTGCCTGAGGGACATGATTCTTGAAGCCCACTCTGTGGATGTGCCTGTGAATGTTGGTGTATTCTTGGGTCATCACCTTGTTGATGGCAGAATGGTCCATTTTCTTCTTGCCACTGTTCTTTGCAGGAGCCATTCTGCTAGGCCCAAGTTGGTAAAGCTTGTTATCATTTCTTTAAGCTTTTTTTCTCCTCTTTTCTTTTTTTCAGTCTGAACCATTCCAATGACCTTTTCTTCTTTCTCCTTCCTTCCTCCCTTCCTCCCTTCCTTCCTCCCTTCCTCCCTTCCTCCCTTCCTTCCTCCCTCCCTCCCTCCCTCCCTCCCTTCCTTCCTTCCTTCCTTCCTTCTTTCCTTCCTTACTTCCATTTTTGAGACAGAGTCTCACTCTGTCGCCCAGGCTGGAGTGCAGTGGCGCGATCTTGGCTCACTTTAACCTCTGCCTCCTGGGTTCAAGCAACTCTCCTGCCTTAGATTTCCGAATAGCTGGGATTACAGGCATGCTCCACCTCACCCAGATAATTTTCGTATTTTTAGTAGAGATGGGGTTTCTCCTTGTTGGCTAGGCTGGTCTTGAACTCCTGACCTCAGGTTATCTGCCCACCTTGGCCTCCCAAAGTGCTGGGATTACAGGTGTGAGCCACCGCACCAAGCCCCAATGGCTTTTTCATCTTGCTTTGTCATCCTGGTACTTTTAACAACTGATATTCTGGTATTTCAAACCAATGTAGTGGAGCCTTGCTATACGGTCTGAAAGTTTTTGTTCTCCCTAAATTCATATGTTGAAATCCCCAAAGTGACGGTATTAGGAGGCAAGGCCTTTGAGAAGTGATTAGGTCATGAGGGCTCTGCCCTCATTAATGGTGTTAGTGCCCATTTATTTATTTATTTATTTATTTATTTATTTATTTATTTATCATTTATTTATTTATTTTGAGACGGAGTCTCCCTATGTAGTCCAGGCTGCAACTTATGCCTTGTGAGTTCAAGCAATTCTCCTGCCTCAGCCCCCTGCGTAGCTGGGACTACCGGCGTGTGCCACCATGCCCAGCTAATTTTTGTGTTTTTAGTAGAGATGGGGTTTCACCATTTTGTCTGGGCTGGTCTCGAACTCCTGACCTCAAATGAGCCAACTACCTCGGCCTCCCAAAGTGTTGGGATTACAGGTGTGAGCCACTGCACCTGGCCAAGGATTTAAAAGGGGCCCCAGAGAGGCCCTTGCTCCTTGCACCATGTGAGGACATAGTGAGAAGGCACCATCTCAGAAACCAGAAAGTTGGTCTTTACCAGATGTTGAATCTTGTGCACCCTGATTTTGGACTTCCCAGTCTTTAGAATAATGAGAAACAAATTTCTGTTGATTATAAACCATCAGTTTATGGCATTTGGTTATAGCAGCCCAAGTGGACAAAGATAGGCCTGAAAGCTCAAGGCATAGTATCTTAAATGATAGTTCACAAAGTGTTTCATGGAAGTCATGGTGGGTGCTTGTAATATGAAAATATTTATTGTGGATGAATCTTTAAAGATTATGGATGTACTTACTCCTTCCCCCTTCTCACTACCGTACTTGACTATTCTTTTTTTTTTTTTTTTTAAAAGAAGAAGGACAGGCATAGTGGCTCACAGCTGTATTTCTAACACTTGGGAGGCCAAAGAGGGAGGATCACTTGAGCCCAGGAGTTGGAGACTGGCCTGGGCAACACAGGGAGACCCTGTCTCCAAAAAAAAAATTTTTTTTTTTAATTAGGCAGGTATGGTGGTGAATGTCTGTAGTCCCAACTACTTGGGAGGCTTAGGGGGGGCCGGGGTAGGATTACTTGAGCCTGGGAGGTCAAGGCTGCAGTGAGCTATGACTGTGCCACTGAACTCCAGCCTGGGTGGCAGAGCAAGGCCAAGAAGAAGAAGAAGAAAGAAGAAGAAAGAAGAAGAAGAAGAAGAAGAAGAAGAGGAAGAAGAAACAAGAAGATGACGAGGCTGATGATTAGGAAAAGAAGAAAAAGAAAAAAGATTGTGAATGTGTCAGTTGGAGGAGAAAAGGGAACTTCAGTGGTGTAGGGGTAGAGTTCTGAAAGTTTTGAGAAAAATAGTTAATGACAATGAAAACAGTAACAGACAAAATAAAAAGCAACATAATGCAGAAAGGGAGCTTGTGAAAAAAGTTTGAGAGAAAGTCAAATATATATTATTAAATAGAACCGAGGTTCAAGCCAGACACAATTTCTATAGAGCAGATAGAAGAGATCAAGAGAATGTACAAAGCCCAGACTTTAAGAGGATACTAGAGAGGTCGATATGGTGGAAGAGGTTAGCGTTCTGGATCTGTGTGGATCTGAGTGATCTTGACTAACAATGACATGCTTTAAATCAATATAGTTTATGCATTCACATTTTTCACAATTTATGATGCTTTAGTTACACAGATGAACCACATGGGCTGGACTAGGGGTGGGGCGGGTGTTAGGAAAATTGGGGCAATCACAGAGCACCTTGCAGAGGCACTTCCTTTACTTGGCATGGACAGAGTTAGCTCCAGCTATCACCCCTTCTCTAAAACCTTTACAGATTCCTCGGATTAGAAGCAAGGCCCTTATCATTGTGTACCTTCCATCAGTTATTTGTGGTAAATACCCCTAACTAGACTAGAACTTCGATGAAGGTAGATCTGTGCCTGTTTTGGGTGTTCCAGGCTTTGTCTTGCACACGGTACTTCAATATACTTTTATATTCTTTTTCTCTTCTCTGTTTCCATGTCCCCTTCGCGCCTTCTCAAGTGTTACTTTGCAAACGAATTCTTTAGGGATCTGGCTAAAATGCAGTTTCAGATTCAGTAGTTCTGCATTTTTCTTTTTTTTTTTGAGACAAAGTCTCACTCTGTCGCCCAGGCTGGAGTGCAGTGGTGCGATCTCAGCTCACTGCAACCTCCACCTCCCGGGTTCAAGCGATTCTCCTGCCTCAGCCTCCCCGGTAGCTGGGACTACAGGCGCATGCCACTACGCCCAGCTATTTTTTTTTCAACGTATTTTTGGTAGAGACGGGGTCTCACCGTGTTAGCCAGGATGGTCTCGGTCTCCTGATGTCGTGATCCTCCCATCTAGGCCTCCCAAAGTGCTGGGATTATAGGCGTGAGCCACCGCACCCGGCCTAGTTCTTCATTTCTAACAAGTTTTCAGGTGATGCTTATGTTGGTAGTCCTCTGAGACTATCACACTTTAAGTTTCAGGGTGTTAGAAAAACGACCCAGAACAGGCTACACGTAGTCAGTTTCCTGGGTTTAAATGTGAATTCTGATTTTACTAACTGTGCGACTGTGGGCAGTGTAAGCCTCTTGCTTTCTCCGTAAAATGAGATACACTTAGCACCTGTTGCATGTGTTATTGCGAACATTCCGTAAAATAATGTACATAGAGGGCAGTCAGGTTCGGGTCGCGGTCAGAGTACAATTAATAGTAATTAAGAATGTGGGGGGCGGAGCCGACAACGGAAGGGGTGGAGCGTCGCCAACCGTTGCGCATGCGCAGTCCTCCTTGAACGCACCCCAGGTGAGACTGTGGCGAGTGGCTTCCCGTGGGCGGTCGGATTTCGGGGTCCCTAGTGCGACGAGAGTGGGGCGGTCTTCTGCGTGGGGCCTCGTCACAGTTCTGGGGGCATGTGGAGGATAGTCAGGTGTCACTGCCTTAATTCACTGGAGGCGAGTGTTTCCGGGTCGCTAGGCGACCGTGGTCTGGCGGCCTGGCCGTGCTCCGTGCGTGCCCGCGCGTGTCGCCTGCAGGCCCGGGCCTAGCGTTCAGCGGGCTAGGGGAGAGCTGAGGGCAGCCGAGGGCACTAGGGAACCGGGGGAAGCGGGAGCTGGGTGGGAACCGCGGCAGGAGCCGGGAGCCGGGGGAGCGGAGGCGGCCGGCTCTCGGCCTCTGTTGAAAAGTCGTCCTCTGCACAGCTAGACTGGGAGAGACGTTGCTGCTTGAAACCGCGTAGCCTGCAGACGCTGAGCTGGGAGGCCGCCCCTCCCAGGGAAGCAGCCCCGATTCCCTGGAGCGCATCCCGGGATAAGCGGCTTCCGACCCAGCATTGCACATTTGGCTTGAGCTTGTGTCCCCGAGTCAGCGTCTCAGCCCCGTGTGATGTTAACTGCATGACACACAGCCCTGCGCCGAATCTGTCAGAGGCGGCTTCGTGTTAAACTTCACCTAAACTTCCCGGAATGATGCCTTTCCCTGTGCTGAGAAGGCAGGCGCTGGTCTGCCGTGTCTCCCTTGCCGCAGCTAGTAAACCTCACTTCTTTGTGGGTGGACAGGTGTGTCCCTGGTGGTCTGTAGCAAAGGAACTTGAAGTTTTATCAGCCTCCTGAAGCCGAGAGCCTCAGTGCAAAACGTATATGTATTTTTAAAAAGGTAAATACTTTGTTGTACGGTGTTATTTGGAAGCAGCTATGCTCACCACTATACACCAAGGCAGCCGTACAGTATTATTCGCACTTTATTTTCTTTTCTTTTAATCCTGGCCTACAGATAGACTTTATTTCTTAGCATCACCCTCTCTTAAAACAAAATTTTACTTCGATTCCTTGAATAATGGAACTGGCTGCAGGCGGTCTTTGTTCATCCCTTGAACATTAAAAATAACCCCAAGAGGCCGGGCGTGGCGGCACACGCCTGTAATACCAGCACTTTGGGAGGCCGAGGCGGGAGGATCACTTGAGGTCGGAAGTTAGCCTGGCCAACATGGTGAAACCTCGTCTCTACTAAACATACAAAAAATTAGCCAGACATGGTGGCACACGACTATAATCCCAGCTACTCGGGAGGCTGAGGCAGGAGAATCACTTGAACCCGGGAGAAGGAGGTTGCAGTGAGCCGGGATCGCACCACTGCACTCCTGCCTGGGAGACAGCAAGACCCAGTCTCAAAAAAATAAAAATAAGCCAGGCGCGGTGGCCCACGCCTGTAATCCTAGCACTTTGGGAGGCCGAGGCCTGCGGATTGCCTGAGCTCAGGAGTTGGAGACCACCCTGGGCAACAGGGTGAAATCCGTCTCTACTGAAATACAAAAAATTTGCTGGGCCTGCTGGCGGGAGTCCCAGCTCCCAGCTACTGGGGAGGCTGAGGCAAGAGAATTGCTTGAATCCGGCAGGCGGAGGTTGCAGTGAGCCAAGATCGCGCCACTGCACTCCAGCCTGGGCGACAGAGCGAGACCGTGTCTCCAAAAATAAAATAAAATAAAAAAATAACCCCAAGAGAGGCATCTGTACTGAGCATGACTTATTTTCTGTCAGTCATGTACAGCATTGTAGTGAATGGAGCAAAACAACTGTCCCTTCCCACCACTCAACTGCCTCTTGGTTATATATGAATTACTTTGTAAATTTCTTTGCTTCATTTCTTTTAAATAAGAATAATAAAGTTTTAATCTTTTGGTCCCCAGGGTGATCACATTATTAAAATGAGGGAAGTTGGGGGTGGGGTGGGGAGGGCCACCTGGTAAGATATCAGCAGAATAATCCTACAAAAGGAAGGTTATTTGATTACACCCACCCTCAGGCATTGAAAAGGTGTCGGAAGTGAATGGAGTAAACACCTGACAGCAGCCAGCTGGGATTGAGAACAAAAGAGCACACACAGGACAATAGAAAAATTTGAAAAACAAGTGGTTCTCCTCTTCTGGACTTTGAGGTTATAAGGAGGCTAAAAACTTGGGTTTACATTAATGTCTTCAGTAAGTTTATATTCTATTTTCTTAGCTTGTTATCTTTAATTTGAAAAAGAATAATGACACAAACGCTTTTTCCTGATTAGCTTTTAAAGGAAGACAATCAAGATCTAACCGGTCTGTAGTTTTGCCACTTAACTGGTTCATCACCCAATCAGTTTCCATCCCCTGCCCCCATTTGTATAAAAATTACTGCGTGTCTGCGAAAGGGCAGATTACTGGCTCATGCCTGTAATCCCAGCACTTTGGGAGGCTGAGGTGGGCTGATTGCTTGAGCTCACGGGTTCGAGACCAATCTGGGCAACATGGTGAGACCCTGTGTCTACTAAAAATACAAAAAATACAAAAAATTAGCCAGGCATGCCAGTGGTCCCAGCTGCTCGGAAGGCTGAGGTGGGAGGATTGTTTGAGCCCAGTGAGCTGAGATTGTGCCACTGCACTCCAAATGCCTGAACTATGGCACAGTTTAGTATATGTTGTATTAATAGTTTAGTATATGTTGTATTATTTGTATCCGTATATAGGATATATATACTATCTATAATATACATATATAGTATATGTAATAGTGTATGTTGTATTAATAAATGAAGAACTCCAGCCCTTTAGAAAGTGTAGAACCACTTGAGAAAGATCTTACTTTTGTACGGCACTTTACAAAGAGCTGTTTACATGTTGTGTCCATTTAGATTATTTCTTAATTCCCAGTGCAGCTAAAAAATTAACATCTTCCCCATTCTGTTTTCCTACACAATTAAAAAATTTTAGTTCCGTAAATTGTTCTTTGTACAACGCTTCCTTGCATTTTCTCTCTTTCCTGTGCTTTATCCAATTTTATCTTTGGTTCATCATGCCCCTCAGGCATGGAGTTTGAAAACTAGGTAGGTAGGATGTCTAAACCAAAAAAGTATACCATAGTATTGGTCTTACTCCCATACAGAGAAGCCATTCAAACTGTGGGAATGAATTTGAGTTATTAGAGAAATGATAATAGTAGTTTAAGTATGTTCATTCAGGTTTACACATATCTGTTATTGTTAAATTTAGGATGGCCCGTACTTTGGAACCACTAGCAAAGAAGATCTTTAAAGGAGTTTTGGTAGCCGAACTTGTAGGCGTTTTTGGAGCATATTTTTTGTTTAGCAAGATGCACACAAGCCAAGGTAATCATAATTCAGAAGTTAATGCTTTCTAAAGGGGTATAGTTTTGCTAATCCATTTTATGTGTTAAATGGCAATGGCATTTTTGGAGAAATTGGTTCTTCAGATTCAAGATATTAGACATTTTTAGGGGCAGAACAGGAATCAAAGTATTCATTATTGTGGACTAGATCACTCTCACTTCTCCCTTAAAAATGTTGTTTGTGGGCTGAGGAAAAAATTTCATACCTCCATGGATTTTACTGTTGTGGAGGATAGAGCAAGTGTCCTTGGTCTGGCTTAGTTTGGGAGCACAGATGGAGGAAACTTAGCCTGCCCATTATACTTCATTGTTTGGTAGACTAAGAAAGTAACTGGTATTGCTGTTTTCTGAGTAACCAGTTTTCTCAGGCTATAGTATTCTTCCTGGGCATCAACAGTGGGCACTAAAAGACTTTCACATGCTATGGCTGAAAGTGCTTTAACATTTTTCTTGGGGAAATTTTATATTAGAGCCCTCAACTTTTTAAATTAGGAAGTGATTTTTCCCTAAAACAGGGAATAGACCTGGCGTGATAGCCATCTTTGAAACTTGCCACAGTCTTCCTCAGCATACTTTGTTGGAACGCTGTACCAAGATGCTACTGGATACTCACAAAATCCCTTTTCTTTTAAACTCTAAGGAAGGGTATTAAAAAAACATCCCCAAAGTATTTAAAAACAAATTAAAGCTTGGGATCAGTTTTAAAGTGGTCATGGCTGGGTGTGATGGCTTGCACTTGTAATTCCAGCACTTTGGGAGGCCAAGGTGGAAGGACTGCTTGAGCTCAGTCTGGGCTAAACATAGCAAGACCCTGTATCTTAAGAAAAAAAAAAAGTGCTGGGCATGGTGGTGTGCTCCTGTAGTCCCAGCTACTCAGGAGGTTGAGGCAGGAGGCTCCCTTGAGCCCCATCCCAGCTACTTGACCTTGGCTGACTTAGGAGGCTCGCTTGAGCCCAGCCCAGGGGGGTCTAGGCAGTGGTGGATTGTGACTGTGCCACTGTACTGCAGCCTGGGCAACAGGGAGAGAGATCCTGACTCAAAAAAACAAAAGGAGATCGTTCCTGGATTACCAGAAAGACCTTAAAACAAATTTCTAATCTATATGGTTCCCATCATATGGACCCTAAAGCTAGCATTAAATTGTGGCTGTGTTAATATAATGAATTTCTGTTCATATCTAATTTCAAGACATCCTTTTTTCCATCAGATTTCAGGCAAACAATGAGCAAGAAATATCCCTTCATCTTGGAAGGTATGCTTTTCCTTAAGTAAAAATAAGTATAAAACAACTTCTTCAGGTAACCTATAAATTATGTAGTAATTTCTTTACAAGGAATTTCTAACAATACTACTCACATCTATTTTAGTTCTTCTGAGACTAAATTCTCAACTATTCTAGTGAGAGGAGAATTAGGTAATGGGCTGGATTCTGAATTCTTCTCGTGGTTAAGAATGTAAACTCTGGAATCATTCATATATGAGGTGATAGAATCAAACCACAGTTTAAACCTTTGGTTTTAAAAGATCAGTTTCATCTCAGGTTTGCTAACTTCTTGGAGCTGTCTCTTTCTCTGTCAAGTAGATAAAGACTGAACAAGATGACATCATGTAGTTAGACGAAATAGTGCTCATTACAATGATCAGAGATGCCAGGACTTATATGTGAAGTCTGTAATCCTACTGTCCTCTTTTTCATTTTGTTATGTAGCAATATGGAAAAAAGAAGTTGTTTTTTTCAATACATTTAATTTTAACAGTGTTTCCACATGACTTTATAAATGAAAGCTATTTTTATTTATAGTTTATTACAAATCCACTGAGAAGTCTGGAATGTATGGAATCAGAGAACTAGATCAAAAAACATGGTTGAACAGCAAAAATTAGATGTAAGTAGAATTTTAATCTATAATTTACATTAATAACTCATTTCCTTTGCTTTTTAGTTTTTTGAGTGGTTTTAATCCTCTTCTTTTTAAAATGTTTCTTTTTCTTGATGATACTTTTTGCATCTCTGTTGTGTAGCCAGTCATCACGTTCAGCCTCCCATCTAAGCTGTTTGAGACCTTTGAGAGAAGAAGAAAAGATGAGTGTACTACCACACTGTAGACTCTTGGTGGTCCCACAGAACATGCTGCTGAGTCACAGGAACTTCTAGCCTGCCTTGGCCTGCGGTTTCCCACCCACTATACAAACCCACTGCTTGTTTGTTGCTTTTCTTCTCATATTTATTGTCAAAGATTAATGTTTCAAAAAGAAATGACTAAGGAAGGAAAAGAAACAAATGCTCTAAAGATTTTCTCTCCCCAAGCACTTTTACTGGTGAAATAAAAACCAGTAACAATCAATATCAGAAATAGTTAAAATGTCTATAAACATGTAAAGTTACTTAGCAAACTCATGCTATATAAAAATGGCCCACTTCCCTAAAAAAAAGTAATTTTTGTAGTCTGCAAGGTTTTTTTTTTTTTTTTTTTTGCTTTAGTCTAAATACTTGTTAATCTTACATGTTCTCCTGAGAGAAGAAAAAGCCATTCCTTTCAGGTTGCAAAGTACCATGAAAAGGTCTTTCAAAAATATTCCTATCAGCCAGGCATGGTGGCTCACACCAGTAATCTCAGCACTTTGGGAGGCCGAGGCAGGCGGGTCACTTGAGGTCAGGAGTTCGAGACCAGCCTGGCCAACATGGTGAAACCCCCTCTCTACTAAAAATACAAAAATTAGCTGGGCGTGGTGGTGCATGCCTGTAATCCCAGCTACTTGGGAGGCTAAGGTAGGAGAATTGCTTGAACCTGGGAGATGGAGGTTGCAGTGAGCCAAGATCATGCCACTGCATTCCAACCTGGGTGAGGGAGTGAGACGCTGTCTCAAAAAAAATAAATAAATGAATAAATAAAATAACAAAAATTTCCTATCTTCTGAAGTTCCAAGCCAAAGCGATTTTTAAAACATCAATAAAAAAATTTAAGTTACTTACTTGCATTATCTTTGTTAGCCATGGCATTCATGCCAATGTTATCAAACTTGGATCCCATATTTTCATCCAATAGATGGCCAAACTTAAACAAAAAAGATAAATTTATTAGAAAACTAAAAATAATGTAGAATAGCTAGCTTCTTAAAACGGTACATTAGCCTTACCTCTTCAGCAGATACAAATAGGCTGGAATCATTTAAGTTTCTTTTCTTTTTTCTTGGCCCTAAAAAAAATTGTAAGTCTACATTATTCAATTATAAATCTAATGATTTTAGAAAAATGCAATGCAACATGATTTTATTTTAAAAATTATACTTGGGTAAAAACAATTGCAGTAATCTTCTAGCACCATTGGGTAGCTGGCATTTAAATATAATTTAATAGTATATAATATTTTCAAAAAGCTAACAACATCCTAATAGAACTGTTCAGATGACAAGAGTGTCTTCTTGCTTTTCAGATTTGGCCACTGATCGAAGTTTTACCCATAAGGGAAATAACATAGTATCAAGCAATAGTAAAATTATCAGTTTGACATGGATGGGTTTTGAAATACTTAAGACAAAACATAAAATTTAGTTCAGGGGTCTTTAGATTGTAAAGAAATTGAAAGTATGTTTATTATGCTATAAATGAAGTTGTGTTTATAACACCGAAAGAGGTTCTCCTTTAAAAAAAAACTTATCTGTAGTACTGAATATATAAACTTTTCCTGAAAAGTCTCTTTTCCTGAAACAATTATTCAAACTCTGCATCTTTGATATCAATGTCTCTAGCAGTAGTAGAGCCATATTTTAAAAAGAGCTTTACTAAATACACATCATAACATTCAGCTGTTTTAAGTGTATTAACGCATTTTGGTAAATTTACAGACTTGTTCAACCACAACCACAGTCTGATTTTAGAACATTTCCATCAACTTCAAAAGATCCCTGGTGCCATTTGTAGTCCTCCAACCCATCTCCAATCTATCTTGTTTCTATGAGTTGCCTTTTCTGGCTATTTCATATAAATGGGATCATATGACATGTGGTTTCCTATATCTGACTTTTTTCATTTAGCGTAACGTTTTTGAGGCTCATCCATGCTGTAGTACTCCATGCCATGTTGTGGGCTACATAATATTCCATTGTATGGATATACCACATTTTGCTTATCAGTTAATGTACATTTAGGTTGTGTCTACTTTTTGGCAATAGTGCTGCTGTGAACAATCATGTACAAGTCTTTGTATCAGAGCCACTTTTGATAAAATAGTTTCTAAAACATTTCATCTTGATTTTTATTAAGGTGATATGTATGTTACTTAACAGCTGTATAATACACATTTGCATGCATTAGGAAGTTTTTTTTGGGTTTTATTCATCCTGTAGTGATGTATCTGTGACCTCAATGAGTAGGCACTTCTGTACTGTACTGGTTTCTTAAAAGTTTCTTTTATCCCGCCCCCACCCCCAACCTCAGCCTCAAGTATGTAACACCATGCCTGGCTAATTTTTGATTTTTTTTTTTTTTTTTTTTTTTTGAGACAGAGTCTCGCTTTGTCGCCAGGCTGGAGTACAGGGGCGTGATCTCGGCTCACTGTAACGTCTGCCTTCTGGGTTCAAGCGATTCTCCTGCCTCAGCCTCCCAAGTAGCTGGGCCTACAAGTGCGTGCCACCACGCCAAGCTAATTTCTGTATTTTTAGTAGAGATGGGGTTTCATCATGTTGGCCAGGATGGTCTTGATCTCTTGACCTTGTGATCTACCTGTCTTGGCCTCCCAAAGTGCTGGGATTACAGGCGTGAGCCACTGCGCCCAGCCATTTTTGATTTTTTGTAGAGATGGGGTCTCATTGTGTTGCCCAGGCTGATTAAAGTTTCTATAAGGTATGTTTATTCTTAAGGATATCTACTCTAACACCTGTAAATGTAGGGTGATCAATTAGTAAATTAATAAATCTGAATCAATTAATAAATCTGTTTAAAATTCCTTGCCTCTTTTTGTTTCAATCAATTCTGTTGGGTATTCTTTAATCTGCATCCAAAACTATTATCAATTGAGATCTGAAATCCTTTCAGGCTAATGTCTTCTGAAACAGTACTTTACTATTTGAAACAAGCTGAGAGAGCATCTTTTTTAACATTAAAAAATTTTTTTCTTCTCCTCAAATTCCTTTTACCAGCATCTTTTAATAAAAGGCTCAGTAGAACTTGAAGTAAAGCAACACTTTTCTGTGGGATGCTCTTGAGAAAAACTGCCTATATCTCATCTTATGCTAATTAAAACATGATCTTAGATACTCAAGGGAAGACAAAATCTGGAAGATAACATGTTATAATTTAAATATGTATCAGTTAAATCATAGTTATTACGGGACTAAGAAACTGACAGCAGTATTTGAAAGAGCTGATAAAATTTTGTAGGCGTGAGGCTCTGGAAGACTACTACCAATATGTAAATGAAACTTTTTGTCAGGCCTCTGAGCCCAAGCTAAGCCATCATATCCCCTGTGACGTGCACGTACACATCCAGATGGCCGGTTCCTGCCTTAACTGATGACATTCCACCACAAAAGAAGTGAAAATGGCCTGTTCCTGCCTTAACTGATGACATTATCTTGTGAAATTCCTTCTCCTGGCTCATCCTGGCTCAAAAGCTCCCCTACTGAGCACCTTGTGACCCCCACTCCTGCCAGGCAGAGAACAACCCCCTTTGACTGCAATTTTCCTTTTATCTACCCAAATCCTATAAAATGGCCCCACCCCTATCTCCCTTCACTGACTCTCTTTTCGGACTCAGCCCGCCTGCACCCAGGTGAAATAAGCAGCCTTGTTGCTCACGCAAAGCCTGTTTGGTGGTCTCTTCATACAGATGCGCATGAAACTTTTTAAAACATTATTATTATTTAACTATGCAGATCTATTTTTAAGTCATCAGTATTTAGCAGGAAGCAGAAGCCAGAGAGGCACTGGAGGCAAAGTATGTACAGTGCTTTCTACATTTTTATCAAAAATCTTAAGACTGTTACCTGATACAGCACTTTTTTCTTTTATTAGCACCTTGTGTTACACTGTGAAGCAGAATCTTGTAAGATAACACTTTAAAAAATGTTAAAAAACAATTAGCAGAAAGAAGAGTTCATATCATAATAAAGGAGCATGGATTATTGCAAGGGTCAAATGGCAAATAATGGTTGAGAAAAGAAAAAGATAACAGGTGTCTGAAAAATCCAAGGCTTTTATAATTGAATGGTTTAAAAATGAATGAGCAGAGATTAGCATGTGAATCTCTGGACTAGGTAAGGAAGATCTGCATTCAAATGTGAGTGGGCACCATCCAATCTGCTGGGGCCCTGGAGAGAACAAAACAGAGAAGAGGCAAACATGTTGATCTGCTGTGCTGAGGAGGAAAATGGCGGATAAGGGGACAGGACTAACATGCAGCTCCCACGTGGATGGACAGAACAGCGGGTGGCAACGTGTTTAGTCTCCTTAAAAGGTATCCAACAAAACTAAGCTTCATAAATGAAGGAGAGATATCTATGCTGAGAATTCGCCACTATCAAGCCAGCACTATAAGAAATGCTGAAAGGAGTTCTAAATCTTTGTTTTTTGTTTCTTTTTTTGAGATGGAATCTTGCTCTGTCACCCAGGTGGGAATGCAGTGGTGTGATCTTGGCTCACTGTGACCTCTGCCTAATGGGTTCAAGTGATTTTTGTACCTCAGCCTCCTGAGTAGCTGGGATTATAGGGGCTTACCAACATGCCCGGCTAATTTTTGTATTTTTTTGTAGAGATGGGGTTTTGCCATGTTGGCCAGGCTGGTCTTGAACTCCTGACTTCAGGTGATGCCCGCCTGGGCCTCCCAAAGTGCTGGGATTACAGGTGTGAGCCACTACACTCAGCCTAGGAATTCTAAATCTTGAAACAAAACCTTGAAGTACACCAAAATAGAGCCTTCTTAAAACCTAAATCTTACAGGGCCTATACAATAACACAATGAAAAAACAACAAAATCAAAGTATTCAAGCAACAACTAGCATGATGAATAGAACAGTACCTCACATCTCAAATACTAACGTTGGATGTAAATGGCCTAAATGCTCCTCTTAAAAGATAACATTTGGACCACCAACCAAGAATCTGCTGCGTTCAGGAGACTCACCTAACACATAAGGACTCACATAAACTTAAGGTAAAGGGGTGGGAAAAGATACTCCATGCAAATGGAAACCAAAAGCAAGCAGGAGTAGCTATTCTTATATCAGACAAAACAGACTTTAAAGCAACAACAGTTAAAAAAGACAAAGAGGGACATTACATACTAGTAAAATGATTAGTCCAACAAGAAATGTCATAATCCAAAATATATATGCACCTACCACCAGAGCTCCCAAATTTATAAAACCATTACTACTAGACCTAAGAAATTAGACAGATGGCAACACAATAATAGTGGGTGACTTCAATACTCCACTGACAGTCCTAGACAGGTCATCAAGACAGAAAGTCAACAAAGAAACAATGGACTTAAACTATACCCTAGAACAAATGGACTTAACAGATACCTACGGAACATTCTACCCAAAAACTGCAGAATATACATTATTTTCATCAGCACACGGAGCATTCTCAAGGACAGACCATATGGTAGGCCACAAAAGAAGTCTCAATAAACTTAAGAAAACTGAAATTGTATCAAGTACCCTCTCACACCACAGTGGAATACAATTGGAAATTAACTCCAAAAGGAACCCTCAAAACTATATACAAATACATGGAAATTTAATAATCTGCTCTTGAATGATCTTTGTGTCAACAATGAAATCAAGATGGAAATTAAAAATTTTTGAACTGAACAATAGTGACACAACCCATCAAAACCTCTGGGATACAGCAAAATCGGCACTACATTTAGTAAGTTCACAGCATTAAATGTCTACATCAAAAAGATAAATGAAACAAAAAGCTGGTTCTGTGGAAAAATAAAGAAAATTGGTAGACCATTAGCAAGATTAACCAAAAAAAGAAGAGAGAAGATCTGAATAAGCTCAATCAGAGACGAAATGGGAGATACTACAACCGATACCACAGAAATACAAAAGATCATTCAAGGCTACTATGAACACCTTTATGCACAAAAACTAGAAAACCTAGAGAAAAATGGATAAATTCCTGGAAATATACAACCCTTCTAGATTAAACCAGAAAGAAATGGAAACTCTAAACAGACCAATAACAAGTAGCACGACTGAAACAGTAACAAAAAAATTGCCAACAAAACAAAGTCCAGGACCAGATGGATTCACAGCTGAATTCTATCAGACATTCAAAGAACTGGTACCAATCCTGCTGAAACTATTCCAAAAGATAGGGAAAGAGGGAATCCTCCCTAAATCATTCAATGAAGCCAATATCACCCTAATTCCAAAATCAGGAAATGACATAACAAAAGAAAACTAGAGACCAATATTCCTGATGAACACAGATGCAAAAACCCTCAATAAAATACTAGCTAACCGACTCCAACAGCATATCAAAAAGATAATACACCATGATCAAGTGGGTTTCTTGCCAGGGATATAGGGCTGGTTTAACATAATGCAAGTCAATAAATATGATATACCACATAAACAATTAAAAACCATACGATCATCTCAATAGATGCAGAAAAAGCATTTGACAAAATCAAGCATTCTTTATGATTTAAACCCTCAGCAAAATTGGCATAGAAGGGACGTACCTTAAAAGTAATGAAAGCCATCTATGATAAACCCATAGCCAACATTATACTGAACAGGGAAAAGTTGAAAGCATTCCCCCTGAGAACTGGAACAAGACAAGGATGCCCACTTTCACCACTTCTATTCAACATAGTACTGGAAATCCTAGCCAGTGCAACTGGACAAGAGAAAGAAATAAAGGGCATTCATATCAGTAAAGAGGAAGTCAAAGTGTCACTATTCACCGATGATATGATAGTATACCTAGAAAACCCTAAAGACTCATCCAAAAAGATCCTAGATCTGATAAATAAATCCAGCAAAGTTTCAGGATACAAAATCAATGTACGCAAACCAGTAGCACTGCTATACACCAACAGCAACCAAGCTGAGAATCAAATCAATTACTCAACCCCCCTTACAACACCTGCCAAAAAAAATAATAATAATAATACTTAGGAGTACACCTCATCAAGGAGCTGAAAGATCTCTAAAAGGAAAACTACAAAACACTGCTGAAAGAAACCACAGACACACACAAATGGAAACACATCCCATGTTCATGGATGGGTAGAATTGATATTGTGAAAATGACCATACTGCCAAAAGCAATCTATAAATTTAATGTAATTCCCATCAAAATGCCATCATCATTCTTCACAGAACTAGGAAAAAAAATCCTGAAATTCATATGGAACAAAATAAGAGCCTGCATAGCCAAGCAAGACTAAACAAAAAGAACAAATCTAGAGGCATCTCATTACCTGACTTCAAACTATACTACTAGGCTATTGTTACCAAAATAGCATGCCATGGTACTTGTACAAAAACACGCACGTAGACCAATGGAACAGAATAGAGAACCCAGAAATAAAGCCAAATACTTACAACCATCTGATCTTTGACAGAGTAAACAAAAACAAACTGGGGAAAAGACACCCTATTGAACCATTGGTGCTGGGATAACTGGCAAGCCACACGTAGGAGAATTAAACTGGATCCTCATTTCTCACCTTATGCAGAAAACTCAAGATGGATCGAAGACTTAAAGGTAAGACCTGAAACTGTAAAAATTCTAGAAGATAACATTGGAAAAACTCTTCTAGACATTGGCTTAACCAGAGTTCATGACCAAGAACCTAAATGCAAATCCAACAAAAACAAATAGATGGGACTTAATTAAGCTAAAAAGCGTCTGCATAGCAAAATAAATAATCAGCAGAGTAAATAGACAACCCACAGAGTGGGAGAAAATCTTCGTAAACTATGCATCTGAGAAAGGACTAATGTCCAGAATCTATAAGGAACTCAAAAAAGTCAGCAAGAAAAAAACAATCCCATCAAAAAGTGCGTTAAGGATATGAACAGACAATTCTCAAAAGGTATACAAATGGTCAAGAAACATATGAAGAAATGCTCAACATCCCTAATTATCAGGGAAATGCAAATCAAAGCCACAGTGCAATACCACCTTACTCCTGCAAGAATGGCCGTAATTTAAAAATAAAAAAAATTTCAGATGTTGGCGTGGATGCGGTAATAAGGGAACACTTCTACACTGCTGGTGGGAATGTAAACTAGTACAACCACTATGGTAAACAGTATGGAGAGTCCTTAAAGAACTGAAAGTAGAACTATCATTTGATCTAGCAATCCCACCACTGGGTACTACCGAGAGGAAAATAAGTCATTATATAAAAAAGACACTTAAACACACAGATTTATAGTAGCACAATCTGCAATTGCAAAAATATGGAACCAACCTAAATGCCCATCAACTAATGAGTGGATAAAGAAAATGTGGTATACATATACCATGGAATGCTACTCATCCATAAAAAGGAGAGAAATAATGGCATTCGCAGCAACCTGAATACAGCTGGAGACCATTATTCTAAGCGAAGTAATTCAGGAATGGAAAACCAAACATTCTATGTCCTCAGTTATAAATGGGAGCTAAGCAATGAGGATACAAAGGCTTAAGAATGATATAATAGACTCTGGGGACTTGGGGGGAAGAGTGGGAGGCAGTGGGGGATAAGAGTACACATTGGGTGCAGTGTACTGCTTGAGTGATGGGTGCACCAAAATTTCAAAAATCACTACTAAAGAACTTACCTATGTAACCAAACACCCTACCTGTTCCCTCAAAACAAATGAAATAATGATAACAAATTTTAAAAAAGTGAATGAAAAGATGATCCAGAGATATCTGAATGCGAGAAACAATTCAAAATGAGGAAAATAATTTCCACTTAACATCTTTCTTAAAAAGAACCCCCCCCACCCCTGAATTTTATTAACCAAATTTAGGAGAGTTCATTTCCCAAAATGATAATGACACCTTTCACATGGACACTGCTTTTAAAAGATATTAAATGCATTTTCTTACCTTGAAATGAGCCAGCAAAGTCAAAATCATCTGTACCTTTTCTCTTGCTTTTCTTAGTACTGACTTTGGAGTGGACTTCAAGTTCTGTTACACGAAAAATTTGCTAATAAGCAATTTAAAAACAATAAGACTGGAAAATATTACTCCAAGATATGCTAAAATCTTTATTCTGATGGTAAGGCACTATACTGCTATTCCATGTGGGTTTTGTAATTCCACTAGCATAGGCTTGAGGACAGACTGAGAAAAAGACTCTAAGAATTGGCACAGTTCTAATATTTTGTGCAAGTACAAAATTTTCTAAATAGCTTCATTAATAAGACCAAATAATATAAAACCCCTTAAAACAAGAAACTTCTGCTGTGGTTCAGAATAAGTAGAAGAATGTTGGGCAGGCATGTGCATGCTGGAGGTATGTGAAAGGACAGAAAGGTCAGACAACAGTCTAGAGACAATTCTGGGTGTTCCTTGCTAATTTACGAGATAAAATATTCACCTTCATCTATGCTGGGCTATGATGAATACTGATTAACTTTTATAAACTGCTAATTACTATTAAAAAATGGCAGCATTTCAGCTCAACATGTATTGTACAGAGAAGCTAGCTGCTGGTTAAAGTCCAAAGCTCAAAAAGCTGCTTAAAAGAAAACACACATAATACACAATAAAAACCCTTCAGCTCCAAACGAGAAGGGAAAAGGTCCTTTTAAGTTCCTGGCTGACATGAGTATTAATTTGAATACAGGGCTATATTAAAAACCTTTAGCAGAAAAACAAACTTAAGGCTAAGGAAGTGAGGAAGACACAGTTTATGTCTTATTTTAAAAAATGCTTACCTGGAACGCTCTCACTTTCATCATCTAACACATCCATGAATGTTCCTCCATCTTCTTCAACTTCAGCAAATTCTTCATCATCCATACTTCCTAAAGAAACTTCATCGTCATCCAGGTTACCAAGTTCATCATCACTACCTTCTGAATCTTCATCTAATGTGTTATCCTTAGCTCCTTTTGTTCTCTTTTTCACGTTTCTGGAAAAAAACACAACTTGTAATACAAGAGGAGGCGGTATTTTCTAAAGTAGTGTTTTGCTGACTACTAGGGCAGTAGGCTATTAAATGACTCAGAAGGAGAAAGCTTTGCAGACTGCTCAGAGTAAATAATAACGTGCTTTATAAAGGTCAAAGATGAAAGTACTGTATCCACTTCCCAAACTTACTTGACTACATTTCCCCTTTATCATATAGCTCTGTGGTCTACTGTTCTGAGGGACAACAATTTGGGAAATGCTAGAAAAATAGGAAGGAGAAGATAGAAGTATGTTACCCAGCAAAATCCATATCATCCTTTCCAGAGCTGAAACAGTTATCATCTTCAAATGTGTCTGCCAGAGAATACAGAAATGTGAGATACAACAAAGAATGACAAGCTTGACATACATCTTGTATCTGAATCAATTATTCTAAGTCATGATTCTGCTGTTTATGACAAGTGAACACCAAAACAATATAAATGTTACTGTTGCTAGTGTGTCTTAATAATGTATACAAACCTGTGAAATACTGATCTTAGTTAAATCCCAAAACTAAAGAAGGATCCAGTTAATTTCGGCTCTTTCTACAGTTCTTTTATGGAATGAGGATAAATATCAAATAAAATGATATTTAGCAATTGTGGTCCTTTTTACTCTATTAGAACTACTTAAGTGCTCATTTTTAATAGGTGTGATACAATATGTAACATCTCATGCTTGTAATTCCAGCACTTTGGGAGGCCGAGGTGGAGTGATCATCAGCCTGGGCAACACGGCAAGACCCTATCTCTATTAAAAAAAAAAAAACAAAAAATAAACGAGCCAGGCATCATGGCATGTACCTGTAGTCCCAGCTACCCGTGAGGCTGAGGCAGGAAAATCGCCTGAGCCCAGAAGGTCTAGGCTGCAGGGCTGCAGTTAGTTGTGATTGTGCCACTGCACTCCAGCCTGGGAGACAGAGAGAGCCTGTCTCAAAACAAACAAACAAACCCCCCAAAAAACAACAACAAAAAAATATGTAACGTGAAATCAGTGTAAGTCTTTCCAATTTACCATGTTTTTTGTTTAAGTCTATTAAGTTTCAATCAAAATTTCTGTAGCTCTGTGGATTAAAGATAAAAAAGATCAAACAGTAGACTATTGCTGTCAATTAGTACTGATATACTGTAATAGATTATGAATAGTAAAAAGGATTTCTTTTTCACATGAGATTTGGCTGTAACAATTGAATAGACTTAAGCAAATATAAATGTTTTCTTATATAGACTATCCAAAGCACAAATCATCTATTTTTCTGGTGCAAATGTGGGTGAATTACCATATATCAAAAAAATATTTCTTTCTTTTTTTTTTTTTTTTGAGACAGGGTTTCACTCTGTCACCCAGGCTAGAGTGCAGTGGCGTAATCTTGGCTCATGGCAACCTCTGACTCCTGGATTCAAGCAATTCTCGTGCCCCTGCTTCTCGAGTAGCTGGGACTACAGGTGCGTGCCACCATGCCCAGCTCATTTTTTGGGGTTTTTAGTAGAGACAGGGTTTCACCATATTGGCCAGGCTGGTCTCGAACTTCTGACCTCAAACGATCTTCCTGCCTCGGCCTGCCAAAGTGCTGGGATTACAGGTGTGAGCCACAGCGCCTGGCCCCAAATATTTCTTAATCTTCCACTGTGATTTGCATGATATTCTTAGCTAAGTGATTTTTTAAAACTAAGGCCACTTCTCCCACTAATGTTCCATGGTCTATTAACACATAGTAGTAGATTATTTTACAAAGAGTCAACAAAACAAATTACCAATCAGCTCTTCAAATTCTTCATCATCCACGTCTTCTATACTTTCTTCATCTGCATCCCGTTTTTGTTTCTCTTTAACAGCAACTTTTTTATAATACCTATAATATTCATGTTATATATTTGACAATTTTATTAAAGGTCTAATCTTACTATAATCAAAGCACCTATGACCAGTGGCAAACCACAACTGTAAAATCTTAAGTATACTCAATTGGAAATAAATGACTGAAATTTGTATCTAATATACAAAAAATAGTTTAACTCAATAAAAAGTAGCTGGAATCTTTTAAGTGTAATACATTTCAAAGATAATATTTTATCAGCCCTATTCTTATATTAGAATACAGCAAAACTTAGCCATTTACAGATGTAATCAAACCCTCAAAATTATTCATTCTAAATGATTTTAAAAAACAAGCCAAATCAAACCTAATTAACCAGTCAACCAGATGAGATAAGAGGTACTTTACTACCCTAAGGCATTAGGTTATGATACTAGTTGGTTTAGGACTTATTTTTATAACAGTGCACTGAATTTTTCTGAATCCATTCTAAGGGCCATGGTCTGGATAAATTACCCATGAGTTATCACTATATTAAACGTAAAGTATTATATTAAAATCTATATTAAAGGTAGATTTTAAGCCTATAAAGAAAATTATTATAAAAGGAAATTAAAGGCTAAATTCCAAAAAGAAGCATAAAACAAAATTTATATGCTAAATTAACAAAACTCCCAAATTTACTTTAGTTTTAATAAGATATATTAAGATTAGTAAAATGACTGATTTGTAAATTTTCTTAACAAACATAGACATATCCTTTGATCTTTTCAAAATATGCTGATTAGATTTCATAAAATGAAGCATTTAAAACTAAGGCCACTTCTCCCACTAATGTTCCATGGTCTATTAACACATAGTAGTAGATTACTGAAGTAGATTATTTCATAAAATGAAGCATTTTATGAAATCTAAAAATTTAAATTTTAGCAGTTTCCCCAAATGAAACTATATTATGTATAGTACCTGTGGAAAAACACTTCATCCACTGGTATTTGGCTTTCTTCTTTTGCAAGGAACTCCTTACTGTTCACTACAAAAATAAATTTAAACATTTTAACTTAATATAGCAATCCCCTTTATGTTACTCAAGTTCTTAAGACAAAATACAGCATAATCTGTAATTCTAAAAATCTCAGAATTGTGAGGAAGGTAGACAGAAGGGACTCTGGAGTGCAAGGGACAATCTCTGAAAAAGTCTGTGTGAAGACCCATCATTTGAAATTTCACTGGCTACAGCATAAAGTAGGCAGTACATAGCTGTCAGTGCCGTTACAGTGAAACAACAGGGTTCTCTTACTGTTCTTCAATTGCATCCAGGACCCAACTTTCAAGAGAAATAAAAAATTCAAAGAGTTATTTTAATAAATAATCACTTTAAACTTGTCATTTTCTGCTCAAAAAATGACAAGCTTGCCATTAATGCTTGCCATTCTGGGAATAAACAGGGAGTTAACAGAGTTTTCCTTTATACTGAGGAAACCTAAGAAATAAGGAACTACAAGAAATCAGTTTTACCTCTTCAGAATAAAAATTGCTGACTCATCCTGAGTAAAAGGAGATTTGGCTTTTAATTCTAACTTACTAACTGTGGGTAAGTCCTTTTACATCTCTGGACCTCTGTGAAGTAAGTCACTGGAAATTAAATGATCTATAAGGTCTAATTTAATCCTGGTCTCTGAACAAAAGGGAGATGAGATCTGGTATGCAAAGAAATGTCTGCTTTGAATACAACAACAGACTCAGACCCAGAAGATGGCTAGCAAATATAGAAGTAGGTTATTAAGTTTAAAATGATGCTCTGTGACAAAACCAGCTGTGCGTTTTTGTGCTGCTAAGCTGATATTAGAGAGCTTTAAGATGGTCTGAACTGTAAGCAATAATAATTATATACATAGGCGTTGTTGATGAAGCTATGGATGATAAAATGGTGATAACTGTCAAAGCTGGGTGATGGTAATGGGGGGGGGTTCATCATACTATTTTGTTTATTTTGGATATGTTTCAAATTTGCTGTAATAAAGTTAAAAAAAAAAAAAAGGCCCAGTCAGATACAGTAGATTTAAGAATACCTATTCTTGGGAAAAAAGATGGATAATGTCTTTGATGCTCAGGTTTTATTCTGATAAATTAGAACAAAGAATAATACAATTTATGCATCTTTGTCTTATATTGTCTTTTCAGTTTCAACTGTCTAAGCTTTATACTTACCAGGAAGATGACGAATATCCTTAATAAAATGTTTTCTTTTCGGCTGCATCACAACACTATCTGTGTTTTCTGAAATGTAAAATTATGACAGTATAATGCAAAACCTAGTTATAAGCTCATATTGTTTATTATGTATTAAAAATGAAAGCCAAATAATTCACTAAATAGAAGCATACCTTTGCCTTTATGGGGCTTTGGATTTCGGTATACAAATCGATCCAAAAATCTCATTAGAGTGAAATCCTGCAGTGGGTCCCCTGAATACTGAATATAGTTTCCCTGAAAAGTGGAGGGGGGATTTAAAAACTTAATTCAAATTATATCTATGAATCCAAGTAAGAAAAAGGAAGAAAAAGATAATTTCTATTACACTGTATTGAAGATACAAATATGCAATAAATGACTCTTCAGATATCTCTCTCATGCACATTATACTTAAAAAATTAAACACACAGATACATACACATACATATTCTAGGATGTAATGTTGATTTGATGGATAGACTAATATTAATAATGTAGGCCATCTAACCGTTAATCAGGAACCAAACCCTGAAGTGGCAAACACAGCAAATGGGAAAGTGAGGCAGTATTTCTCCAGGAAAGGAGCTAGAAGGTAATAAATAAATAACTGCTGTGGCTTTCAATGTCTTATTGCTTCCACTCATCTCAGAGTGGGAAAAGTTATCTGCTACTCTGTATGAAACAAGTCACTGCTTCTTTATATGAGCAGTAAAATGTACAAGATTCTCTCTGTTAGAGAAAACACTGTACGACCAATTACTGATTATCTAAAATGATACTTTTTTTTCTTATTTCTCATCTTTGGATTTATTTTAGACTCACCTGAAGGATGGTCTTTGCAAAAAGGGCCACGGAGGGATGAAAATGCACAGATAACTAAAAAGAAAAATGTGAATAATATCAATATTTCTAAGGTCGACTCTTAGTACATTTATAGCTTATTTAAGAAAATCGGACTGGGTGTGGTGGCTCACACCTGTAGTTCCAGCACTTTGGGAGGCTCAGGCAGGCAGATTGCTTGAGCCCAGAAGTTGAGACTGGCCTGGGCAATATGGCGAAACCCCATGTCTACAAAAGTACAAAAATAGTCAGGGCGTGATGGTGCGCGCATGCCTGTACTCCCAGCTACTCAGGAGGCTAAAGTGGGAGGACTGCCTGGGCCCAGGAGGTCGAGGCTGCAGTGAGCTGACATGGCACCACTGCACTCCAGCCTGGGTGACAGAGTGAGACCCTATTTCAACAACAACAAAAAAGAAAATGCAAAAATTTGAAATTTAAGCCAATACATTAAAAAAGTGATTCTCAAAACATTTTGGTCTCAGGACCATTTCCTACACTTAAAAACCAAAAATTCCATCAGTTTCTATTTAACAGGTTTATATCTACAGACACCTATGTTATAAAAATAAACAGAAAAATTGTAAATACTTATAGGTCCATTAAAAATAACAATAAAGTGGCCACGCACGGTGGCTCACGCCTGTAATCCCAGCACTTTGGGAGGCCGAGGTGGGCGGATCATGAGGTCAGGAGATCGAGACCATCCTGGCTAACATGGTGAAACCCCATCTCTACTAAAAATACAAAAAATTAGCCGGGCATGGTGGCGGGTGCCTGTAGTCCCAACTACTCGGGAGGCTGAGGCAGGAGAATGGTGTGAACCTGGGAGGCGGAACTTGGAGTGAGCCGAGATCGCGCCACTGCACTCCGGCCTGGGCAACAGAACAAGACTCTGTCTCAAAAAAAAAAAAAAAACAAAAAACAAAAACCATAAAGCTACGACATACTAGTAAGTAGCGTATTTATGAAAAATAATTATGCGGCCAGGCGTGGTGGCTCACGCCTGTAATCCCAGCATTTTGGGAGGCCGAGGCGGGCGGATCACGAGGTCAGGAGATCGAGACCATCCTGGCTAACACGGTGAAACCCCGTCTCTACTAAAAATACAAAAAATTAGCCAAGCGTGGCCGTGTGCACCTGTAGTCCCAGCTACTTGGGAGGCTGAGGCAGGAGGATGGTGTGAACCCGGGAGGCGGAGCTTGCAGTGAGCTGAGATCGCGCCACTGCACTCCAGCCTGGGAGCCAGAGCAAGACTCTGTCTCAAAAAAAAAAAAAAAAAAAAAGAAAAAAAGAAAAATAATTATGCTTCAGGACTATATATATAGCGAGTAATATTATTTTACAGTTTTGCAAATCTCTTTAATGTCTGGCTTAACAGAAGAGAGTGGATTATTTCATCTGCTTCTGTATTCCATGTTGAAATATACAATCTGGCCTCATATGTGTAGAAAATAGTCTCACATAGCTGTGAATTTTCTTCTTTAGTACTATACCAAAACCAAAGATTAGTTGTAATATGGAATCTGAAACCCATATTCAATTGGCTTTTGGTACTTGCTACTCAAAATTATTTGGTCTACTTTGAATCAATCGTTTATTCACTCAAGAATTTGTAACATTCAGGTGGCACAGTGGCTCACGCCTGTAATCCCAGCACTTTGGGAGGCTGAGGTAGGTGGATCACCTGAAGTCAGGAGTTCGAGACCAGCCTGGACAACATGGCAAAACACTGTCTGCGCTAAAAATAAAAAAATTAGCTGGGCATGGTGGCATGCTCCTGTAATCCCAGCTACTCAGGAGGTAGAGGTTGCAGTGAGCCGAGATCGCGCCACTGCATTCCAGTATGGGTGACAGAACCTTCTTGTCTCAAAAAAAAAGAATTTGTAACATTGTGCATTGGTCATTGGAAAAATACCTTATGCAGTCCTTCCAAACACTGGCACATTTTGTTATACTTTACCACAAAAATCACATTGTTAGAACCACTGATTTCATCAGAAAAGTTTTACAAATTGAGAAACTGTCAAGCTCAAGGTGGTGGTTACAAGATTTTTAAAACTTTAATCTTTGCTCGAAAGCTTTATTTTTTGAATTTTATTGCTGACAACAAATACTGCCAGCTTTTTTGTTTCATTCATTTTCAAGAAAATATCTCCCAAATACCTAAGCCTGAATAACCAGTTTGTCAGTCTTTCATGAAAGAGCAGCTAGATGAGCTTGCAACAACTGGTAAGCACTTGTCCTTGAGACACGTGACAACCTTCATGCTTTAGGTAGGCAGCAGAGGTATGTTACGCATACTTGCTATGTATGCACACGAAATACTAAAAAGACATGTTACTTTAAGGTCAAGACACTAAAATCAATAATTCTCCCTGTGTCATCATTCTTAAGTCATACTGGCTTTTTTTTTTTTTTTAACTGCACATATGTGGCAGTGATGAATATAATGGCTTCTGATGCAGCTTGGTGCTGTCTTTATTCAGGATAAGCTGCAGCAGTTTTACCTATCATTTCTTTTATAGTATCAGTGCCACCGTCAACACAGTGATGAAAACAAATAATGTACTGGTATTACTATGGAAAGAACTGTGACCTGGCCGACTCACTAAAAAGGTATCAGGAACTCTTAGCGGTCTGGCCGCACTTTGAGAATAGCTGCATAAGATACTTACTGGCTTTACACAAAAAGTCACAGAAAGTTATTAAAAATATGAATTCCTCTTACAAATTCAGAAAAGTAACTTTATTTGCAAAAAATTTTATCATAAAACTTTTCAGAGGTATCTAATGAATAAAGCAAAATGTATCCATTTTCAACTCTATATGCAATAATCTACCTACAAAAAGCAACAGTCATAACCCATGCATGACATCCTTATTTTACATGCACACTTAAGATTTTCTACAAAATGAACACTTCACATAGTATCTTCCCCCAAATGTGGACTTTTAATGTTTATTAATGCTTATAATTATCATAAAAAAACAAAAACTTCAAGGCATTACATCCTCAAGGGCAAAAATATACAGCATAGGCTGGGCGCAGTGGCTCATGCCTGTAATCCCAGCACTTTGGGAGGCTGAGGCGGGCGGATCACAAGGTCAGGAGATCAAGACCATCCTGGCCAACATGGTGAAACCCTGTCTCTACTAAAAATACAAAAATTAGCTGGGCGTGGTGGTAGGCGCCTGTAATCCCAGCTACTTGGGAGGCTGAGCCAGGAGAATGGCTTGAACCCGGAAGGCGGACGTTACAGTGAGCCAAGATCATGCCACTGCACTCCAGCCTGGTGACAGAGGAAGACTGTCTCAAAAAAAAAAAAAAAAAAAAAAAAAAAAATATATATATATATATATATATATATATATAGCATAAATGAATAAAAGACAATTTGAAATTATTTTACCTTTTTGAGTTCCCAAAGACTTGTATTTTCAGCTCCACAGAACAGAGGGTTTCTACTGAATGGATCGTATTTATTTAACTGTTTCCCACCTAGGAATAACAAAAAAAATACAATTTCTCAAATGCTTTCTTCCTAGCCCAAGAGGTCATTAAAAGCACCACCATTAATATTCTCAACAGATATCTCCAACATTCTTACTTGGCCAAGCAACCCAGATTAAAAAGTCTGAGCTCCCTCAAGAATTTGTCTTGGTACTTAAGCTAGCATTTGCTCTTGAATAAAGCATAGAACATGTTTATCCCAAACACCAAAAGCTTTCTTCAAGGCCAGGTGCAGTGGCTCACACCTGTAATCACAGCACTTAGGGAGGCTGAGGCCAGTGGATCATCTGAGTCCAGGAGTTTGAGACCAGCCTGGGCAAAATGGTGAAACCCCATCTCTTACAAAAAATACAACAAAAAAACTAGCCAGGTGTGGTGGTGTGTGCCTGTAGTCCCAGCTATTCGGGAGACTGAGGTGGGAGGATCACTTGAGCCCAGGAGACGGGAGTTGCAGTGAACCAAGATCGTGCCATTGTGATCCAGCCTGCGTGACAGAGCAAGACCCTGACTCAAAAATAAGTAAGTAAAAGCTCCCTTCAAAACTTCTCCCTTGGCTGGGCACAATGGCTCATGCCTATAATCCCAGCACTTTGGGAGGCCAAGGTGGAAAGGCTGCTTGAGACCAAGAGCTCGAGACCAGCCTGTCCACAGAGTGGGATTTCGTCTCTACAAAAAATACAACTAGCCATACCTGGTGGCACGAGCCTGTAGTCCCGGCTACCTGGGAGGCTGAGGTGGGAGGATCGCTTGAGTTCAGGAGTTTGAGGCTGCAGTGAGCCATAATGGCCCACTGTACTCCAGCCTGGCCTGGGTGACATAGTGAGACCCTGTCTCAAAAAAACAAAAACCAAACCAAAAAACCCCAAACTTCTCCCTTTTCTAAATGGCAACAAAAGGTACCCATTTTGGGGTCAAAGAGGTGGAAACGTTAAGATGGAAATAATCTGAAGATGAACTAGGTCTAAAGTCTTTTGGAGCTTTAGAGTGCTTCAAATATTTGTCATGAAAGTATGCCCAGAAATAATTCTCACTTGGAACAGGTCTGACATTATCTTCATGTTTTTAGAAACTCAGGATTAAAAAAATTTAAAACAAAGATTTTTCAGAACAAACTAGGAACTGACTACCTTCCAACACCCAAGCTCTTCATCCTTCTAAAGGATTATTCTCAGTTTAGTCTTCAGGGGAACTGATGGATTCTTCTCAAACTTTTCTGGCAGCTATCAGACTTCTCTTTTGTACTTCACAAACTTAAATTTGTAGATGAATTAATTTGACTGTGAGTCCCAAAGCAAGTTGAAGAAATGGGTCTGGCACCACATTTCTCGAACCTCAAGGCTGGTGTTTTCTTCACAGCCTCAAATGAAGAGGCTGCATTTCTAAGATTTTTTTTGACTCTAACATTCTATTAATAGACTTTTAATTTAGTTTGGTGTGTGTATAGAAAACCACTTAACATTTCTATCTTGAACAGAAAGTTTTCTATCCCTAAAACATTACTTTAAGAAACTGTGGGCCAGGTACAGTGGCTCACGCCTGTAATCCCAGCACTTTGGGAGGCTGAGGCAGGCAGATCACCTGAGGTTAGGAGTTTGAGACCAGCCTGGCGAACATGGTGAAACTCCACCTCTACTAAAAATACAAAAATTAGCCAGGTGTGGTGGCACATGCCTGTAATCCCACCTACTTGGGAGGTTGAGGCAGGAGAATCACTTGAACCTGGGAGGCGGAGGTTGCAGTGAGCCGAGATCACGCCTCTGCATTCCAGCCTGGGCAACAGAGTGAGACTCTGTCTAAATAAATAAATAAGTAAATAAAATGCTCGAATGCTAGTTTCTACGAAAATCAAAGAGAAACAAACTCCCTGGTTTAAAAATTCAAGAGAATAAAGATGAAAAAAACTCACCTTTCAAATTATCAAAGTGCACCCAGGAAGCAACCTCTGGTTTTTTGGTTTCTACATCAGTTTCAGGAACTGTTTCCTCTGTCTCAAGTTTTTTCACCATCTCTGTTTCTTTGTCTGCATCAGTGAATTTTTCCATGTCTTCATCATCATTTGCATCAATAAAATTTTCTTCATCATCAGACTCCTAACAAAAGTATAGTTTCATAAATCTACATAAATCAACTGGAAGTTGCAATAAAGTCTGTGCTCCATTATGTGATGTAGAGTTTTACTTATTGCAACTCTGGTGAAACGTGAAAGTTCTAATAAAGTAAAATGATGGCTATCAATGGTATTTAAACAAGAGAGGAGATTACATCCTTATTTCTAAACATAACACAGTTAAGTTTTGAGCTAAGAACCCCTGAGCCTTAGGGACTCTAATACTTGAAAACAATTAGCCCTCAAGTAAATTTCTGACTTGTAAATAACCCTATGAGGTAGGTACTATTATTATTTCCATTTCATTGTTAAGGAAGAAGACTTAAGAGGTCTACTAAGTTTTATAGTCTTCCAAATCTCATATAATGGTAACTTCTACTATAGTACAGTTTATTGCAAGTAGAAGAGTTGAGCAACATGCCCACCTAGTAAACTGTACAGCTGGTACTAAAATCTAGGTTTGTCCTATTCCAGAACTCACACTCATATGCTCCAGAGAACTAGGTTACTGTCATTTGAAGCAAAGAAGAACAAAACAAAAACCAATATATTTCAGCACCCACTCAATTTAAAAAGCAGTTGTAAAATATACCGGATGATCATCTAGTTGGCTTCTTAAACCTGGTTTTGCTTTAAGGATCTCAGACACAAGATATAAAGCTCCACATATAAATGGTGGCATCTGTTGACAAGTAACTTGAAGTAACCTCTTCACAAAAGCCTTCACCCGGCGCAACACAATGTCAGCTTTCAGAGATTTGTAGACAAGGTTAAGAAACATAGCTTGCTTGGAACACGTCATCAACCCTGGATCCAACATCTTCCTGCAAAACAAAACCAAGGTCAAATATTTATGTATAAAACCATCTCCACAACCAATGGTCACATATTAGAAATAGCTACTAACCTCATCTTAGTTAGGGATAACTTTGCTGCTTATTTTAGAACAAGAGACCCTGCCCTAAGAGGTAAGATGGAAGTCAATGACCAGAAAAGGATGATGATGGCACCAGGAAAAACCAACAGCAACAGACACAGGAATAGGCATTTTTGAGTGTGTGGTTTTCTTGTCTTTTCCAAGTGTTTTTCTGTTTTCTATATCAACAGGGCACAGCCCTAACAGTATTTATAGAACCCCACCAGAAAAGCTAATCTAAAACCAGATAGTGAAAACTGACCCATGAAAGCAGAACATTAGAAGATTTGGGTTTTTGTCCTTGTATAACTACCTACTAGCAGGGGGACCAGAGGCCGCCTCTTCATGATTTTAGTGAAGACCATAGATGAACAGCAGAAAATTAAATTCTAAGGACTTCAGAGAATCTCTAGTCCAATGTACTAGCTGTGTAACATTCCTCTCATACACGCTATTTTCACTGCCCAGAGTGCTTCTCTCCAACTCTCTGCATGTCCACAGTATCCAAAATTGGTTCTTCTATTAGTCTCTCAGTCCCATGTTTGTGTTCTTCATAGTTTCACAAACTTGATTTTCCTGCCTTTCCCTCTTCTCTAAAGGTCCAATGAAATAGGGATTATGCCTGTGTTATTCACTGTTGTAACCCCAGTGCCTGGCAGTTAATACCTTTACATGACAGTTTTCCAAATACTTGAACCTATTTAGCTATTATGTGCTTGTCTCTCCCTAATGTCTGTCTTCTGTAGGCTGCTCTACTTTGATCTCATGATACTTTAAAAATTCTCTATCCTAGGTGCTGAATCCTACACATGTCACCTACCGGTCGAGACCTGCAGATATTAGGACACCCAGAATTAACACAATCCTCCAGATTAGCTCTATTAACACCTGGAATCATTACTTCCTTTGTTTTAAGCATTTCCATTAATTTTTTCCTACTAATACTAGAAATGAAAAATACTTAAGCTTGTGAAGCACTTTCCTATTGCTCTGAATACTCTGGGAAATATCACCCTTTTGGTAATATTCTGGGATATTCTAGATTATTCAATTTTCTCTCTTTACATTTAAATTTTCCAACATTTCCATCCATTTTGCAATTTATCATTAGGCATAAATTCCATCTCACATCAAC
The DNA here is from genome assembly GCF_029281585.2 of Gorilla gorilla gorilla. NCBI lineage: Eukaryota > Metazoa > Chordata > Mammalia > Primates > Hominidae > Gorilla > Gorilla gorilla. The sequence continues at coordinate 102,595,437 of NC_073236.2, read as the reverse complement.
AGAAACATCTGAGAAGAATTTAGAGACATGTCTCTATCATTTCATGAAATATTTTCCTAATGTTTTGATAAATATTTTTGTAAACCAAATCATGTCATTTCTTTTATCCCTCAATTAACTAGGGGTTTTCTTAATGTGAAGGATTCCTAATAAAACCAACAGCAAACAAACACTTTAAGAAGGCCTAAAGGCCTGTTAAGAAACTCCATCTGTGAGAGCTTTTGGCAAATAGTAATTTCAAAAACTTAAAAATCTACCCTTCCTCAGAGATGTTAGACTATGATGTTAAATAGAGACAGAAAAATGTTTTCTAATAGATTCCAAACACTTTCTAAAAATTTCTATGACCATCAAAAGTTCAAAATAATCAAACCACCCCCCTTCAAAACAAACAAACTAACAAAAACAAAACTCAAGATCCCGAAACCTCTACATTTTCAGCCTTGGAACTCTTTTCAAATTAACAGTGTTAAGTTATGTATTACTTCAAAGAGTTGTGGAAAGGCTTCTGAGTCTTTTTAGTGGACCAGAGCAATCAGTGCTATGAAATGTCATGAACTCTACAGCAAGTGGACCTGGACTTGCCACCTAACTTGGTCTCTTAATATCTGTGTGACCTTGCACACATTATTGTATCTCACAGATTGGAGAGCTGTTAAGAGGATTAAACTAAAGAAACATGGATGAGTATCAGTAATAAGGATAGCCGCCAACATTTCACATAGCACTATGTGTTAGGCACTGTTAAGCACTTAATATACATAGAAAGATTACATGGGTTAACACACATAACCTCCCAACCTTCATTAAAGCCCCAGTTCTGTCATTTACAAGCTGTAGAACCTTGTGCAAGTTTCAAAATCTTCATAATAATCATGAGATAGCTGCTTTTCTCTCCATCCTACAGGCAAATCCACTAAAGCATGATAACATGGGATGAATTATGTCTACCAATAGGTTTTTAGTGGGGATCAACTAATTTGCCCAAAATTACACAGAAAACTAATGGCAGGGACTCAAACCCAGGCGGCGTGGCTTAAGTCTAAGATACGAACCACTACTGCACATTTTCTCACAAGATATATCTATGTAAAAACATAAAAATGAATCAGAAGGAAATATATTAATTTCTTGAACACAGTTGCTATGTTCGACTGTCTCTTAAACAGCTCCAAACTGTTTACACATTGCTGAAAATATGATGCCTCAATGGGTGAGTTGCAAAATTCAGTAAAGAAAATCTTAATCTCCATTAAAAAACAACAACAAAAAAAACCCTGCACCCTGCAGCCCCCAAAACTCTCTACTTAACATACTTTGTTTACCACCGCTCCCCTCTCTGCCACCTCCTCCAATATGAATGTGAGCGCCTCCAGGGGTGGGATTTCTGTTCGCTGTGCCTCCTGTGCACCTAGAGCATGGCACCATACTGCAGGCACTCAGAAAATACTTGTTGAATGAGTTACTGTGTGAATGCATTCAACTGTGTGAAAGACAGCAGGGAAAAGATAGAGGACTGAGGAGAATGGGAAGACGGAAACTGCAATTATATCTGCAATTTTATTTCTTTAATATCCCAAAAGATTTAAAACAAATATAGCAAAATGTTAATTCTGAAATACTAGGTGGTAGATATGAATGAATCTTTTGGGTATTTTTCTGTATTTTACAACTTCTCAAAATGAAAAATGTATTCAAAGCATCTAATATAATTTGTGCCCATCAGGGAAACAAAGATTAAGTGACTTACTTGAAGGTGGCGAGTAGCAAGCTGCTGAGGGGGCCTAAAACCAAATTTTCTAACTCTTTCTCTTGCCCCACAGAGGGCACTGCTTGTGCTGTACTATATCAAGTTATTATTTCATGTCTCATATTGGAAGGGTATGTTCTTACCTGTATAATGCTGTGTAATATCGATCCGATATTGTCTGCTGAGAATTCATTACTTGGAAAAGCAACATTAAAGCCTGGACACTGGTATTAAAATTCACAATATGCAACACTTGAAAAAGTGTGTCAATCTGCTCCCTTACTTTGTCATCACCAGTCTGGGAATAAGGGTATGCCCTATTCACACCTGTTAAAAGGACGCTAAGCATTTTTGATTCAACATCTTTTTTTTTGACACAAGTCCGAAAAAAGCAAAAGTAAACAGTTATTAATTTGTTAGCCAATTCACTTTCTTCATGGGACAGAACCATTTGATTTAAAAAGCAAATTGCGTAATATTGAGCTTTGGAGCTGATATTTGAGCGGAAGAGTAGCCTTTCTACTTCACCAGACACAACTCCTTTCATATTGGGATGTTTACAAAGTAATGTCTCTAACAGATGGGATGCTTTTGTGGCAATTCTGTTCTGAGGATCTCCCAGTTTATTTACCACTTGCACAAGAAGAGCCTTTTCTTCCTCAGGCTTGTTACAAAGCAGCTCATGAGCCACGGTAAGGGCTCGAGTTTTAGTGGTTACTAATGTATCATGACTTAAAGTTTCTAAGACCTGCACAAATTCAGCCACTAAGTGTTTCAGCTGGTGTTCAAAATACCATAATATCAGTCTTCTATCTCTTGAGTCCTTGTTGCCACTGGACAACTGTTCCAGTTTGTCAAAAGGATGCTGGCTGAAAATCCTCAGCTTCCGATTGTCTGGCAAAAGGTCTGTGATAAGCAACTCTTTGAAAGTATCCAAGGCCATAAGGCACTGCTGTTTGCTGCCCTTCTTTTTAACAAGGTTCACAAGAGTTTCTACAAACTGAAGTGTGTGAACGGCATCATCCTGAATAAGAAGAATCATGGCTGCCATCCTGTCACCTAGTGTCCCCGATGACACAATTGCCTTCATCCAGGTAGAAGAGGCTCCCTTTTGACTATTCGTCTTACTTTTGAATAAGTTGATTTCATGCTCATACAGATTCTGAGCAAGGGTTTTGTACTTAGATACAACATCCTGAGGCTGGGGTTTCAAAGAATATTCATTGCTGTACTCCAGATCATACCATTTGCCTCCAGGCCTAAGTAACAAAGTCTGTCTCTCAAAAAATTCAAAGATGTTCTGTTTATCTTTCTTTACTTTCGGTGTGGTACTGCCATTCTCATCAGAATGTGGTTCTGGCCTATTCTTATTTTTCACCTTATTAACTGATGTCCTTTGACTTTCTGCTGTATTTTTATTATTTATTTTAGGTATTTTTACTTCTTTTTTGCTGGAATTTTCTTTTTCAGCTGGTTCATCTTCTTCAATTAAGGAAGCTTTTGTATACTTCGCCAAATTAAGATTTTGAATAAATGCTTCCAATTCACCTTGCTGAAGGTCATCGATTGCTCCTTTTTTGCCTCCATCTATCACTTCCTCATTCTCATCCAAAGTAGCCAGCATAAGGTAATCTTGCTGCATTAAAAACATAAGTTAAAAATACATTACAAATGTGAAAAATAAAACCATAAAATAACAGGAGACACAACATAATTTTAAAAATAATTTCAGAACTGGAAAAATCCTTTCAAATTTGACATAAAACTCAGGGTCCACAAAGGAAAGGATAAGTAAATTTATCTCTCTCTCTTTCTTTTACACACACACACACACACTCACACACTTTTTATTTCGATATAGGAAAAAATACAAATTATAAACTGGAAAAAAAAATACAAGCAATTCCTATCAAAGTAATTGGGTTTAATCCCTTAATATAAGTTTCTACACATCAGTAAGTGACAACCCAAAAGAAAAATGTGCAAAGGATATGAACAGTTCATAGAAAAAAAGGGTTCTTTAAGAATATGAAAAGATGTTCAACCTCACTGAGGTTTAGACAAATCCACATTAAAACCACAATGATACATCCATCTTTTAATTTATCAGATGAGCAAAGATACACTGCAAGATGAGCAAGATACAATGACAGGTGATGCTGGGGAAGGGGTGGGGGAAACGGCACTTTCATACGTGGTTGATGTGAGTGTAAACTGACACAACCTCCATGGAGGACAATTTGTCAACTCCAATCACAACTATTTAATACAAGGCACACATCTGTTGACCCAGCAGCTTCATTTCTAAAAATTAACTAACTGATTGAGACATGGTCTCGCTCTGTTGTCCAGGCTTGAGTACAGTGGCATGACCATGGCTGAACTGCAGCCTCAACCTCCCAGGCTGAAGTGATCCTCCAACCTCAGCCTGTAGCTGGGACTACACGCCCAGCTATTTAAAAAAAAATTTTTTTTTGAGATGAGGTCTCCTTATGTTGCCCAGGCTGGTCTCAAACTCCTGGACTCAAGGTATCCTCCCCCCTCTGACTCCCAAAGTGCGGGATTATGGGTGTGAGCCACTGGGCCTGGCTCATTTCTACAAATTTATACTACATATACACTTACAAAAGTGGGGGAAAAACACGATTAAGGTTATTAACTGTAGTATTATTTAAAATAGTGAAAGATTGGCAATAATTTAAATATTCACAATAAATGGCTGGTTAGATAAATTAAGACAGACGAAATGATTTATGCAGCCATATCAATGACACAGAACTTTATGCACTGATATAGAAGGATTTCTAAGACAGAAAAGAAAGCAAAATGTAGAGATAGGTGTATATATATGGTACCATTTATGTAAAAAAGATACGCCCGTATTTCATACACATAAATGAGTATGTATATGCTTGAAAAGGTATATAGTATCCCTGAAAGATATAAAATGCAGTTGTAAAAATAATTGCTTCCTATCAGGGCAATGGTTATGGCTGAGATAAAAGTGGAAACAATTTGACTTCACTATGTATCTTTTAAAGTTTGCACCACGTGTTTCATGTGTATATATTACCTATTCAAAACTTCAATATACACAAGCACAGAGCAAACTGTGAATCTGCCTATCTCTAACTAACTCCTCCACCTTGAAAGTCCAGTCTCCAAACAAAATAATATTAAAAACAAAGTTAATTTCTGTTCCTTATCTGCTTAAAATCTTCCAGTGGTTTTGCATCAAACTCAGAGCAAAAGCCTGCCCTCTGGCCCCTCGGCCCTCCTTTCTTACTATTCTCCCCTTAACTCACTCTGCCTCTGCTACACTGGCATTTTGGCTGCTCATGGAATAGGTTAGGCACTCTTCTGCCTGTCTTTGCATTTGCTGTTCCAACTGACTGGAATGGCAGCTCACTCCTTCCTGTCCTTTAGGATTCTGCTCAAATATTTCCGTGATGTGTTTGTCGATCATCTCATTTAACACTAACGCGCTCCCACTCCTTATCGTCCTTCCTTGTTTTATTTTCTTTTATAGCACTACCCCGCGTCTGCTGTACTATGTATTTAAAAGTTTGTTTACTGTTTCTCTCCCTTAATTAGGATGCTCCAAAAAAGAGGGCTTCTGGGGCATACAGTGACACGTGCATGTACTCTATGAGAACAGAAATGAAAATTCCAATACCACTGGTGTTCAAAACACTCATACCACAAGGTCAGGACCAAGAAAAGCCACTCTCCGACCTGATGGTGTGATGGTTATACCACGTCAATAAAATCAGAAGATCGCCTACATCCTAAGAATAGCCAGAGAATACAACGTTCAATTCGAAACTTTTCTTTTGTAAACAGCAGTGGAAACCAGCGTGGGAAGCGCACCGAACACATGCTTCAGAGGCTGGGATCTCGGTCCTGGACGCCCGCGCTCTACGCAGCGCGGAAGCGGCGGGGCAGTCAGCCTAGCCACCTTCGGGACTCTCCACGCCTGATCCCGTTCCCCGGAGCCCGCGGCCGTTACCTTGGTGCCTCCGAGCCGTAACACTTCCTCCAGGGAGAACCCATTCTCGGCTTCACTAGTATTATCCTCATCCTCCTCGTCCGGATCTTCTACTGCCTCCTCGGGGCGCCAAGGCCGCTTGGCATGGAACTCCAAAGGCTCCTTGGCTGCCGCCATGGCGGGCAGAGCATACGCGTCTGAAACTCAGCCTATTTCCGCTCTGCCAGTGGCGTAATTCCTGTCGGGGCGTGTCTTCTCCCGGAAACGGTCTAAGCCCCAGCTCCTGGCGGAGCGAGCTAGCCTGCGAATTTCAGCATGAGTGTACTGGTGAGGTCAGGTTTGGGGCCGTTGTGTGCCGTGGCGCGCGCAGGTAAGCGTCAGTCCCCTCGAAGCCCGGTTGCCGTGGAAACCGCGTGGGGCGCCTTCCTCAGCTCTTCATTTGAGGGTACCGGGGGATCAAGGGCTCGGGGGCTCACTTCCACCTTGAAGGTGCCCTGGGCTGGAAACGGGTCCGGTACAAACGCAATAGGGCTGCGTAGTCGTGGGCAAGTGGGTGCTGTCTCTGCGCCCCGTGGGCGTGCTAAGCACAGTAGCCCGCGGTCTGCGGTGGGGCGAGGTTAAGGGTTCACGAAGCTGTTTTGAAAACGCTCAGGCGGCTTGCGCTCGTGAATGTTCAGATCTATCATGGGGTCTGTTTAATTTGTGTTTTTCGCAGCCATTCCTTCTATTTGGAGAGGGAAATACTTCAGCTCCGGGAATGAGCCTGCAGAAAACCCGGTGACGCCGATGCTGCGTCATCTTATGTACAAAATAAAGTCTACTGGACCCATCACTGTGGCCGAGTACATGAAGGAGGTGTTGACTAATCCAGCCAAGGTATGGGTCGGGTAGCCCGAGGACTAGGCCCTCTCTAGCCGATTTGCGAGGTGCAAGCCAGGAGGGAGAAGGTCCTCAGCCCAGGCAGTGGGGGTGCCTGCCAGGGGAAAAGCCATTTCTGAGGACCTGGGGACAGATAATTTGTCAGTTGGTCAGGGCTGGCTCACGTCAGAGGCAGTGCCAGTAAAGAGGAGAGGACACGGTCCAAGGGTGTTTAGGAGACAGAATGTAGCTGATTGGATTTATGATGCGGGAAGGATGACTTTCCTACTTGGCTGATGGTAGGTGGTGTGGATTCATTGCTCTGGGAGAAGGAATGCAGGAGGAAGGATGGAGAGTTCAGACTGGTATATGAATTTGAAGTGTGTGGAACTCTTAGGTAGAAATCTCCAACAGGCAACTGGAAATAGGAATTACTGCCTGGAAAGTCGTCTGTGTTGGAATGGCTTCAGCTGGCATTGGAGACATGTGCTGGGTTTTCTCACATGTGCAGTTGAGAATGCAGTCTGGGTCTTCTTCACTGTTCTAGGATTAGGCACAGTCACAGCTTTCTGACCCACGTTTCCTTGTCTGTTCTACAGAGCCATTTGGTGAAAGCCTATAGTCCTTTATTTTAGAATATTTCATCTTTTGCTGGGTTGAAATATGACCTCTGTGGAATTCTGGGGTCAGTTTGGCCATTGCTGTTGGATATGGTGGTGTGACTCAAGTGTCGAGGTTTACCCAAGGCCGGTATCTTTCTTTCGATGCCGGTAGGCAGGGCTGCAAGGTAGGTGGCTTAGACTAGTGTGGTGGTACTAGAAATAGAAGAGGGTGGTTTAGAAAGGGACTGACGGGATTTGCCGATGGATTGAGTGATGGAACGGAGGAATCAAGGCTGATTCGTAGTTTTAGCTTGAGCAGTTGGGTGATGATGGTACCTTTTATTGAGATTAAGACAGACAGGACCAGGTTTGGAGGAGTACTGGGGAGAGGGCCTACACCAGGAGCTGCATTTTATACGTATTTTGTTAGCAGTGACATGCAGGTGGAGATAGAAAGTAGGCAATTCGCTATAAGAGTCTGGCGTTCAGGGCCGGACGTGGCGGCTCACGCCTGTAATCCCAGCACTTTGGGAGGCCAAGGCGGGTGGATCACGAGGTCAGGAGTTTGAGACCAGCCTGACCAACATGGTGAAACCCCGTCTCTACTAAAAATACAAAAATTAGCCGGGCGTGGTGGCTTGTGCCTGTAATCCCAGCTAGTCAGGAGGCAGGAGAATCGCTTGAACCCGGGACGCAGAGGTTGCAGTGAGCCTAGATTTCGCCATTGCACTCCAGCCTGGGCAACAGAGCAAGACTCTGTCTCAAAAAAAAAAAAAAAAAAAGAGCCTGGTGTTCAGAAGAAAGACTGGGCAGGCATATATACATATATACATTTGCTCGTCATCAGCATATAGGTCATATTTAAAGCCGAGGAACCAGGGAGAACATACTGAGAGAAAGGAAGGTTTCCCAGCATTGAGAGTAGGGGTAACTCTAAAATTTAGAGGCTCTTAGCCTAGGGACCCTTTAATAGAAATCAGGGGTTTCATGAAGCTGGATGGAAAAAATATTATACCTTTATTTTCACTAACTTTCAACTGAAATTTAGCATTTCTTCAATTATGAACATACGCAGCAACTAGTAGCATGAGCAATACCTGTGACTTTGTCATCTGTGGAAATCATTGGTATTTCCTTATCACAATACAGTGATCACAGGCATCTCAGGATTTCATCGTGCTCATCCTTACTTCAAAATTTTGTTAATTATTGGGTCTTTGGCTTGATTATGGGCTTTTTCGTTTGTTGGCTTTTTGAGACAGAGTCTCATTCTGTCACCCAGGCTGGAGTGCAGTAGTGCATTCTTGGCTCACTGCAACCTCCACCTTCCAGGTTCAAAGGATTCTTGTGCCTCAGCCTCCCGAGTAGCTGGGATTACAGGTGTATGTTTCCATGCCCAGCGAGGTTTTTTGTATTTTCAATGGAGATAGGGTTTTGCCTTGTTGGCCAGACTGGTCTTGAACTCCTGGTCTCATATGATCCGCCTGTCTCAGCCTCCCAAAGTGTTGGGATTACAGGTGTGAGCCACTGTGCCTGGCCTGATTATATTTTTTTAATACACTAGTAAAGAAGTATATATATCACATTTTTTAGAACATTTGATACACATTTTTTCAGTTATTTCTTTGTGGTTCTGTGCATTTAAAAACACTCTGTGAAGGGGTCTATAGGCGTCACTGGGCTACCACAGTGGTTCATAACACAAAAAAGCGTAAATACCCCAATAATGTTTCCTTATGAACGGAACAAGAAAGCCTAGAAGAAGAGATGTTGTGTGGATTGAAAAAATGTTTTTAAAAATGGGAGTGACTTGATTTATTTTGAATGCTGAAGGGGGAAAGTTGAAGCTGGAAGAGAGAAGGGGACGGCTAAAAGGACTCAGGGGAGTTGTATGAGGAAAGGTCCAGAGCACAGGCGGAGGGATTAGGTTTGGATGAGAGGAGAAGGGGAAGGCATTTCGTTCTTGGAGTCCCCAGATTAGGTTAGAGGCCAGGTGGGGATGGGAAGCTGAGGAAGTTGTATTTTATAACATTCTTTAATTCTGGAGTGAGACTGGGGCCCATGTCACCTGTAGTAAGGTGGTAGAATAGGAGCTTGAGAAGCATAAGAAATTTTTAACACAATTCTTGAGTGTTTCTTGAAGGTTAGGCATCGTGCTAAAACTTGGGATATGAAGATAAATAAGGCATGATCTTCTGCAAACAACTATACTTTGTGGTGAAGAACATAGACAAATAAGCTCAGAAAAGGTGGCACTGGATTTGGCCTTAGGTTGGAGGGCTGGAGGAGGTCAGCTAGGTGGCATTTGAGCAGATTCGGAGGACGAGTATAAGACCGCCAGGGAAAGTTGGAAAGGGAGAAGGGTGAGGATTTGCAGTGGCATGGATGTCTGGATGAGCAAGGCTAATAAGAAAAAAAAAACAGCCCTTTTTCTGGAGATATAATATTCATATAGACAAGTTCATAAATCACAAGTTTACAGCTCAATGAATTTTCACAAAGCAAATGCTCCCATGTAACCAGCACCCAGATCAAGAAACAGAACATCACCAGCAGGCAGGGCCCATATGTGAGACAGAAAGTGTTAAGAGTTTGGAGAGGAGGCTGGAGGAGTAGGCAGGGTCTTGCTTTGTTGGGTGTGGGAGCTGGGAGGGGAGGAAGGGTCTGGTGTGCAGAGATGGACGTTACATGACTTCTGCCTTTACAGTCAAGGTGCAATTGTTTTTCTACCAGTTTTGTAAAATGACTGTTACTTTGTAAAATTTGGGTAAAGACACCATGTTTCCCTTGCTTATTTATTTATTTATTTATTTATTTATTTATTTATTTTTTGAGATGGAGTCTCACTTTGTCACCTAGGCTGGAGTGCAGTGGTGCGATCTCGGCTCACTGCAAGCTCTGCCTCCCAGGTTCATGCCGTTTTCCTGCCTCAGCCTCCCAAGTAGCTGGGACTACAGGCACCCTCCATCACGCGTGGCTAATTTTTTTGTATTGTTTTTGGTAGAGACAGGGTTTCACCATGTTAGGCAGGATGGTCTCAATCTCCTGACCTCGTGATCCGCCCGTCTCGGCCTCCCAAAATGCTGGGATTATACGCATGAGCCACTGCGCCTGGCTCCCCTTGCTTATTTAGAGGAGAGAACTTTCTTACTAAATAATTATTTCACTTTTACATTATTTAAGATTTTGGAGGGGTATTTTTAAAAGGCTTATTTGAAAATTAATTTTGTTTCTCTATTTTCTCTTTTTACTCAGGGTTATTATGTGTACCGTGACATGCTAGGCGAAAAAGGAGATTTCATTACTTCACCTGAAATAAGTCAAATCTTTGGGGAGGTAATATCCTATGTAAAGTATGAATGAAGCTAATATAAACATTTGAGAGCAGGTCAAATTGTATTACTCTGTAGTAGTGTTCTACAGCTTTTTTTGTGATTCATCAAAAGTTTTAACTTTATAGTAGTTTATGTACTGAGGGAATAGAGAGGCAGTGGAGGGGAGTAAAATGGTGGAGAGAATATTTGAAAAGTTTATACTCCACTGTAGGAAGGGAAATGGAGAGATAAGAGGGACAAAGAGAAAGAGAAGGAAAGGAGGGGGTCATAAAGAGGACAGAAAAAGGAGAATCAGATGAAATAAGAGAATGGAAGAAGGGGCCGGGCGCGGTGGCTCACACCTGTAATCCCAGCACTTTGGGAGGCCGAGGCAGGCGGATCACAAGGTCAGGAGATCAAGACCATCCTGGCTAACACGGTGAAACCCAGTCTCTACTAAAAAAAAATACAAAAAATTAGCCAGGCGTGGTGGCGGGCGCCTGTAGTCCCAGCTATTTGGCAGGCTGAGGCAGGAGAATGGCGTGAACCCAGGACGCGGAGCTTGCAGTGAGCCAAGATGGCGCCACTGCACTCCAGCCTGGGCGACTGAGCAAAACTCCGTCTCAAAAAAAAAAGAGAATGGAAGAAGGAAGAGAGACAAAAGGAAAGGCGAGGAAAGAGGTAGAGTGCCCAGGAGAGTGCCTGGGAAGGAAGAGAGAAAAGATAAAGAGCATTGAAGAATTAGTGGAATTAAGAGAAGCTCTAAAGCTCCCAGTCATGATTTTAGCCATAGTTACAGTAAAAGTCTTCTTTTATTTATCTATTTTTTGAGCCAGGATTTTGCTCTTATTGCCCAGGCTGGAGTGCAGTGGCGCAATCTCGGCTCGCTGCAACCTCTGCTTCCCGGGTTCAAGCGATTCTCCTGCCTCAGCCTCCCGAGTAGCTGGGATTACAGGCATGTGCCACCACTCCTGGCTAATTTTGTATTTTTAGTAGAGACAGAGTTTCTCCATGTTGGTCAGGCTGGTCTTGAACTCCCGACCTCAGGTGGTCCACCCGCCTCAGCCTCCCAAAGTGCTGGGATGACAGGCGTGAGCCACCATACCCAGCCAAGTCTTCCTTTAATAAACAGAATTCTAATTCATTTCCACTAAGTACCTTCTGTGAATTTAGAAATAGGAAATATTGTATAAGAGGAAGTAGAATGTGAGTATCGAAAAACATTAGTTATTATAAGAGTCATGTAATTGTTTAAATCATATGAATATGAAGAAATGGCATAATCACATTTCATATGCTTATTTGCTTTCAAATACTAATACCTTTCTGCTAGTGATATCCTCTTATCTATGTCATGGGACCTTTTATAGCAGAGGCTGCCTTATTTTTTCCTATTAATCTTCCTAAATGGTGTATGTTATGATGTAGTCCCAGGAAGTTCCTATGTGAACATGTACGTATGTATTAAACAACATACATATGGCTGTACACATTTTGCTTTTTGGCATATAGTGCATATTTATGTGGAATTTTATACTGTGGTATACTTTTATACTTTATAATACTTTAATATGTGTTTTTTTTTTCCCTTTTCACAGCTACTAGGGATATGGTTCATTAGTGAATGGATGGCCACTGGAAAAAGCACAGCTTTCCAGCTGGTGGAACTGGGCCCAGGTAGGGGAACCCTCGTGGGAGATATTTTGAGGGTAGGTAATAAAAGAATGTCTTTTAGTCTCATGTAAGTGAATTTTAGTACTTCTGAGTGTGCAAACCATGTTGATTTCATTGGTTTTCAGTTCCTTAATTTCATATTTCTCAGCTAAAATATAATGTCAGAATAATGTAATCAGTCATTACTTACTGTTGTCTGTAAGCTTAAAAAATGGAGGGGAGGGGGAGAATATGAAAGCTAAAAATAGGAAACATTTAGAAGACATTATGGGAGAGTGTATTTGTTTTCTCAGGAAGGAAAGTTTTTAATTATATAAAAAGTTTAGGCCAGGCGTGGTGGCTCAATCCTAGCACTTTGAGAGGCCAAGGTGGGCGGATCACAAGGTCAGGAGTTCGAGACCAGCCTGACCAACATAGTGAAACCCCGTCTCTAGTAAAAATACAAAAATTAGCCGGGCATGGTGGCGCGCATCTGTAATCCAGCTACTCAGGAGGCTGAAGCAGGGGAATCGCTTGAACCCAGGAGGCAGAGGTTGCAGTGATTGCTGCAGTGATTGATTGCAGAGCTGAGATTGCGCCATTGCACTCCAGCCTGGTGACAGAGCGAGACTCCGTCTCAAAAAAAAAAAAAAGTTTAGGCTGGGCAAAGTGGCTCATGCCTGTAATCCTAGCACTTTGGGGGGCCAAGGTGGGAGGATTGCTTGAGGCCAAGAGTTCAAGACCAACCTGGCCAACAAAGCAAGACCTCGTCTCTTTTTATATTAAAAAAAAAAAGCAGAAGGCATAAAGCAAAAGATTAATATTTCATTTCTTACATTAAAATTAAAAACTTCTTGCTCTACAAATAAACTAGCAGCTTTTTGTTCTTCAGAGACCCCATTAAGAGAGTGATTAGACAAGCCACAGAGTGGGAGAAGTTATTTGTAACACGTAACCAACAGAGAACTAGTAGTTAGAATTATTTAAATAACTCCTTTAGGTCAGTAAGAAGACAGATAACTTGAGAAAAATCAGGCCAAAGATGTGAACAAGTCCATTCATAAAAGAGGAAAATACAAACGGCTAAAAAAGCAAAAAAAAAAAAAAGATTAGTCTTATTGGTAGTCAGGGAGATGAAAATTAAAATCACAATGAGATACTACTGTAACCCTCGCCAGATTAGAAAAAAAAGCTAAAAGTCTGTCAACACCAAGTATTGGTGAAGATGTGGATTTGTGGATCAATGGCAACTCTCATATACTGCTTGTAAAACTATAATTTAGTACATCCTTTTTTCTTTTTCTTTCTTTTTTTTTTTTTTTGAGACAGAGTCTCACTTTGTCGCTCAGGCTGGAGTGCAGTGGTACGATCTTGGCTCACTGCAACCTCTGCCTCCCAGGTTCAGGCGATTCTTGTGCCTCAGCCTCTTGAGTAGCAGGGATAATAGGCGTGGATCACCACACCTGGCTAATTTTTTTTATTTTTAGTAGAGAAGGGGTTTTACCATGCTGACCAGGCTGATCTTGAACCCTTGGCCTGGAGTGGTCCGCCTGCCTCGGCCTCCCAGAGTGCTGGGATTACAGGCATGAACCCCCGTACCCAGCCTTGTACAACCATTTTGAAAAGCTATTGGCCATTATCTATTAACATCAAAGTTTCTTATATTGTATGACCCAGCAATTTTACTGCTAGTGATACACCCTAGAGAAACTAGTGTATATGTGTACCAGGAGACACACACAAGAAGATAGCAGCATTGTATAAAATAGCAGAAAACAACAGCACAAATGCCCATCGGGGGGTAAATGAATCAGTTAATTGTGGTAGTCATACAGTGGAATACGAAGTACTGCAAGAATGCGTGAAATCACAGTGGAATATAACAGTATTCAACATGAAACAAGATGTGTGAAAGTAGCAGTTTGCAAGAGTTCGTATCATATGATTGTATTTATATAAAATCCAAAAAATAGTCAACATTAAACAATATGTATTTGGTGATAAAAATATATTTAGTAACATTTATAAAGAAAAGTCAGGGTGTTATTAACTCAAGATTCAGAATGGTGGTGACTTCCAAGGGTAGAGGGAGTCCACAGGGGCTTTGGAGATAAGGTCATGTCCCATTTATGGTAGATATTCTCTCTTGTATCATTGTTTCTATCAGTCTACGTACTATTTTATGAAAACATTAAAAAGGAGGACAGTTGTTTATAATACCTGATAAGTAATAGTATTTATTAAACTTTTGTAGTTTTTAGTATTTTGGAACTCATTAGTATTTTGGAACTCATTAGTGTTTTTGAGTTTATTTTATATGTACCTGGCAGTTCAATGTAAAAAACAAACATGGCTGGGCGCAGAGTGGCCCATGCCTGTAATCTCAGCACTTTGGGAGTTCGAGGCTCCCAAAGTTCAAGATCAGCTTGGGCAATACGATGAAACTCCATCTCTACAAAAAATACAAAAATTACCCAGTCGTGGTAGCATGCGTCTGTGGTCGAAGCTAGTTGAGGGGCTGAGGTGGGAGGATTGCTTGAGCCCGGGAGGTTGAGGCTGCAGTGAGCTGTGATTATGCCTCTGAGTAACAAAGTGAGACCCTGTCTCAAAAAAAAAAAAACCAAAAAACACCAACACATACTCAATATAAATTTGAATTTCTTGATGCTTTATGGTTTTTGCTTTAAATTAGAAATTAAAGGATTTAAAAAATATATAAAATATATAAACATATGACAAATAAGAATCTTGATTATTTGGGTGAAGAAAGAAAACAAAATTACGAATTTAAATTTCCAGGGCTCTATTTTATGTTTTTCAGCAAGGTCATTTGAATATAAAATATTTAATAAGGACCTCAAATCATATTTTCTTGTTCAAGTACTTTAAAAGTCGATTCCAGAGGCCTTAAAATGTATGAAGGATGCTTTTCCAGATTGAGTCATAAGAAGTCCTAAAAAGCCAAAGAATTTAAAGGGTTGTAAAGCAAATAGCCAGAGAAGTGTCAGACCTGTTTTATTTTTGATGTTACCTTCTGAAGGAATTTCTCCTGGGAAGTTTTTCCATTTGTATTTCAATCTCAAAACTAAATTTGGAAAAATCATCTTGTTCATATTATCAGTCTGGATGTGCATATTCATATCTCCAAAGTATTAATTGGAGGCAGATCACCAGTAAAAATTAAATTCAAATGAAAAATAATGTTGATACACTTTATGCTTTTGCTATTGAATTTTTAGCCTTAAAAGATTGGTAAAATATTAGTATTTTCCTTTTTCCCTTGCATGTTTACAACAGTGAAAAAATGTGTAGCTAAATATAGATTGAAAATGTGGCAGACCCCCGAGTTAAGCAGTCAGGTTTTCAGTACCATTCAGATTTGGTTCTTTGAGGTTAAAGTTCTCATCATCTCAAAGATGAGATTATTTCCTAGACCTAGAGATGTTATCAAATCAAGGCTGTGTACATTTTATTTCCTTGGTCTTTTTTTAGACTCCATAATCTGAATCATTGTTTTTATCAGATGCCAAATCTTTTATTTTCATTTGTTAATCATAATTTATCATTAGGAAACCAAATTGTGCATTATTCATTTCTTATTTAGATTATGCTTAATAACTAGTAGGTTACGATTCTTATAGACTGCTGGAGAGTGGCTTGGGTAAGGAACACATCTCTCTGAAATATTACTTCTATTGTGACATGACTAAATCATTGATGTAAATGATTAGGAAACTTAAAACCTACTTAACACATTGTATTTTTTTTTCTTCTTTTGGTATTTAGGTGTTCACTCAACTTGGATCTGTGCTGAAAAATTGTGACATTTCAGTACATCTGGTAGAGGTAAGCCAAAAATTAAGTGAGATTCAAGCATTGACACTGACTGAAGAGAAGGTCCCATTAGAGCGAAATGCTGGATCCCCAGTGTATATGAAAGGTGTCACTAAGTCTGGGATTCCAATTTCCTGGTACCGAGATCTGCACGATGTTCCAAAAGGTAATTACCTTTATGTGGATTAATGAAAGAATTTTGATCACAACCCTCACAGTATTGATGGGAATGTAACTTTTTACAGCAATATAATAGATTGAGTTACTGCTGCCAAGTCCCTTATCCTTAGAGAGTAGCCTACTTTTTTCTAGAAAAGAGCATCTTAATAGAAAATAAAGTTGCCTGACATTAAGTAGTAGTTTATTTCATGAAGCTTTGTAAAATCCCAAACAAAATGTAAATCTCCTTTGTACTTTTGAGTATTTCCCTATAGCTAGGGTTGTACCGATGACGGAGCAGCCCAAGGCAGCTGGGGCTGATGGAAGCAGTGTTAGTAGGTGGGTTTAGTTCAGTTATAGAGTCTTTTAAAAAATCCTTACTTGCCTAAAGACAAGCAAAGTGTGGGGGAAAATACCTGTACTAGTCAGGAATACTGACTAGTATTGACTAGTTTGAGTCTTGACTCAAAGCCAAAGTGGGGGTACGATCTTGGGTAAGGGATCTCAAGCCATTCCTGCCTCAGCCTTCTCAGGCTGAGAAGCCCGATTTTATGAAATCAAATTCCCTTCCAGCTAACAACTCTGACTTCTAATTTCTTTCAAGCCTTGTGATGAATAAAAGATTTAACTGCTATTTCAGGTATTTCCATTTTCCGACCCCATTTATGTGTAAAATAAGAATAGTAATAATTGTTCGTTTATATGTTCTGCAGTGTAAGTTTTCCATGAAGAGGTAGATAATTCTGTGGTAGTGATGATTATGGAGGAAGTAGGCATTTTTTTTTACAGTTAATATTCAAAAGAATTATTTCCTGTGAAATGTGGAAACATTAATTGTTTTCCTCTTTTTAAATAGGGTACAGCTTTTATCTTGCACATGAATTTTTTGATGTTCTTCCTGTGCATAAATTTCAGGTATTGAGGGGGGGAAAAGTCATGTCTATAATTGAATACAAAAGGCATTGTGTTGCCAATGTTTATGGTGTTTATTCAGTATACACATTTTACTTGTTGAGGTTATTTTTAACTATTATTTGGAATTTTGGTACACAAATAATTCAAAAGCAAAAAATGAAATATTAATGAGAATTGTTAGTTCTCCTGGGATAATTATTAAGAATTCTTAATTCTTCTGATTTGAAGAAGTAAGGGAATGAAAAATGGTAAGATGGTAACTGGCTATGGTGCAATGAAGGATTTACTTAAGCAAAAAAAATTTTTTTTTTTTTAAAGAGATAGGGTATTGCTATGTTGCCCAGGCTGGTCTTGAACTCCAGGGCTCAAGTGTTCATCCTGCCTCAGCATCCCAAGGAGCTGGGACTACAGGTGTGTACCACTGCACCCAGCCAACCTTAGCACATTTAAAAAAATTATAGATTAAACTTTTTTGGGCCAGGCATGGTGGCTTACACCTGTAATCTCAGCACTTTGGGAGGCCAAGGTGGGTGAATCACTTGAGGTCAGGAGTTCAAGACCAGCCTGGCCAACATGACAAAACCCTGTGCCTACTAAAAATACAAAAATTATCTGGGCTTGGTGGCACGTGCCTGTACTTCCCAGCTACTAGGGAGGCTGAGGCATGAGAATTGCTTGAACCCAGGAGGCAGAGGTTGCAGTGAGCTGAGATTGCACCACTGCACTCCAGCCTGGGCAACAAAGCGAGACCTTGTCTCAAAAAAAAAAAAAAAATAAAACTTTTCTTCATTCTTTCTGAGGAGATTTAAGATTTGGTGATAATGTATATATACTGGTAATTTGTAAGGAGAAGAGCAGCTCTCATGATCCTGTAGTAATTTGTTAGTAAAGCTTCTGGCTATTCCTCCTGAGTCTATTTCCGTTTTTTGGGTACTTTCCATGCTGCTGATTTTATCTTCCACAGCGTCATCTCTGTTATTGTTTCTTTTGCATCTATTGGTCTACTCATTGTTCAAAGGCAATGAAGTAATGAATTTAAGTAATTTTAAATAGTAAGTGCTCTGTAAATGTTAGTTACTTATGGTAAGAGGAGAAAAAGCTATTTTTGGTAGAAGCAACGTAGAGAACAAACTTGCAAAAATTTGTTTTTATGTGTTATTTTGTGTTTAGAAAACACCACAGGGATGGCGAGAAGTATTTGTTGACATTGATCCACAGGTTTCTGATAAACTGAGGTTTGTTTTGGCACCTTCTGCCACCCCAGCAGAAGCCTTCATACAAGTAAGAATATGCTTTTTTAAGTTTCTTTTATTGCTCACAGAATCTTCAAAGTCTTATTTTCTGAGTTACTACTTTAGAGTTTTAGAGTTCCTTTACAGGAAGAGTTGCTAGTAGCATACGAGGTGCTTTTTATTGACAGTGAAAGTGCAGAGGAGCTAGAGGCAGGAGCATGGGTTAAAATCATTTCTTAAGTGTGTGACCTTAACATCGTGTAGTAAGAGAAAGTAAGTAACCGCTTACTCAGCCAAGTCTCTTACTTTCACTGCTTATCTCAGTTTCATGTCAAATGGTAATGGTATTGTCCACAGGAAGAGTTTACATCTGTGAAAGCAATGTAGTACAGACTATAGTAAATTAACAATAACAGCTAACGTTTGTTGAGTACTTTGTGTTACTCTGTTTTCTCATTTAATTCTCAAAGCAACTGTATTAGGTAGGTTCTATTATTATCCTTCTTTGGGCTACAGCATGGCTTTTATCCCATGCTTCCATACAGATCTCAGTTTGATTCGGCCAGAATGGTAGAATTACTGCTGCTTTCTGTTGATCTCAAGGAATCATTGCAAGAGCCTGTCTATTGTGGCTTGTTTAAAGGTACAAAAAATCCCTGTACTTCTCAGGAACGTCCAGGCTTCAGATTGCCTCTTTTTTTTTAATCCTTTTTTTCCAGCTCAGAAGATGATTTCTACTTTCTGGACCTTAACTGAGAACTTCCTACTTAGAAATTATCAGTTTTAAAAGCACAAGAGCTTTTAAACTTAAATGTATGAATTAAGTTTTCTTTGTTAAGTATAAATTTAAATGTCAGACTGAACACTTATGAACACCTATTTTTTCATAGTATAGCAACCTAAGTTTACCTGAATGACAAATTCATAGAACTACCAAGAACTAACCTCCTGGCCCTGGGAGTTCATTTAGTTCTTGACCTAATTAGTATTCACTTAGGAAGGGAGGAAGCGAATATTCTCTTTCACTTGAATGAGATGAGTGGTAATACATGTCATCTTGAAGAGTAGCCTAAGATAGAATGTCAGCATGATCAGCATGTCCACTGATGCCTGATGAGGCTGACTTCATGGTTTTTATAGTTAAGCCACAGTAATTTGATTGCACTATTAGCTAAATGGTTAGTTATATTTAATCCTCACAACAAACCTACAATATCTATAAGGAAGAAAACAACTCAGAAAGTTTAAGTAACTTGTCTACCAGTAAGCATAGGAAGAGCTGAGATTTAACTTCATCTGACTCTATGCCTGTTACCATAGGCAGACATCAGGGCAGGTCATTACTGCATTTCTATAATAAGGTGTTAGGAAGGAGTACAAGTTAATGTATGATTTCATAATGAAGGGAAAGAAATACCACATTTTCAATTAGATCAGGAAGTATTGAAATTTCATATATACTAGTCAGGTTGACAAGTGTTAATACTTAGTGTGATTTCGCTTTTTAAGCTAGTACACACTTATTGTGGCCCCTTAGTTAAGTGGACATCTTGGGGTAATAACGGTTTCAATACATTGGCACTAGTTTATAAGCCAGCGTTTCTTGATGTAGGGCATATCATTGGGATACTTTTTGGCACAACAGAGGGCATGATAATATAATTGTCTAATAGGGTCTGCTTCGTGTTATTGGATTTATACCATTTGTTCTTTCAGCACAATATTTTCATTGACTGTTATGTGCCTGGCACTGTTCTAGGCAGACAAAAAAATCCCTTTCCCATGCTTTCAACCTAGAGGAATGTGTTTATATGATTTGTGATATAAAAGTAATTTTACATTAAATGATAACGCTCTAGGCCATCTGGGGGGATTGGGAGGGCATTTGCCTTTTTATAAAAGAGATTAAAATGTCTTTGTAAATCAAGTGGGATAGCATCAAAGAACTAAGGAGTTTTGTATAATAAAAAGGGAGTCAGGTGAAAAGTTGAGTGTAGAGAACATACTCATATTAAGAATTTATTTTTATTAAAACTAAGAAATGCTCATTGAGGAAAAACCTGAAAAACCGTAAGGAAGTCATTCTTTTGAATGATGCATTTTGACTCTTGCAATGATCCCTTTACTAGCATGACGAAACAAGGGATCATGTTGAAGTGTGTCCTGATGCTGGTGTTATCATCGAGGAACTTTCTCAACGCATTGCATTAACTGGAGGTGCTGCACTGGTTGCTGATTATGGTCATGATGGAACAAAGACAGATACCTTCAGAGTATGTATAATTCAGTAACATGATTTATCAGAATTTCAGTGTTAGATCTGAAGCCCATTGAAGAGCTTTGATTTCTACAGTGCCTGGTATTGTTGTATTACATTATTTTATAGTTAACATTAATTCATGTTATTGTAATTCCCCTTAACCCTAGTTCTTACTGCTAACACTGAGTCTACTGTCCAGCCCTCCTTTAACAGGATCTGAATTGTGCACATTCTTCCTTAGTTGTAGCACGTATGTTTACATAAATCCAGATAAGCAGCTGTATAATACAAATGGAAAGATTTTCTTCACATTCTTAAACCTATCTGTACCCCCCTTCATTCAAGAAAAATTTTGGTACTTCTTTGCAGATTTAACCTACCTACTGTAATCATTCTAGCTTTTTCTATCATATTTTCAACATTTTTTCCCTTTCCAGATGTATTCTTTTACACTGTTCCTAAACATCCTTTCTTAATGATCTTTGAATATAATCAATTCTATTCAATATACTTTAATTGAAAAACATTTAACTAAATGCTCTTAGTCATTTTCTAGGTCTGTGGTTCTTCATTTCTAACTTTATTATATCTAAAAATAACCTGGATAGTTTGTTGAAAATACTCATTCTCTAGCCTCACCTCCAGGATTCTGACTGACCCAGGTCTGGTTAGAGTCAGTAATATATTCTCAGGTGATTTTTTTTTTAAGTAATTTCAACTTTTATTTTAGATTTAGGGGGTACATGAGGCAGGTTTGTTATTTGTTACATGGGTATATTGCATTGACTCTGAGGTTTGGGGTACAAGTGAGCCTGTCACCCAGGTGGCAAGCATAGTACTCAGTAGATAGATTTTCAGCCCTTGTTCCTCTCCTCCTGTCTCCCCTCTAGTAGTCACCAGTGTTTGTTCCCATAAGTATGTTCACGTGTACCCAGTGTTTAGCTCTAAGTGAGATGTACATGTGGTATTTGGTTTTGTCCCTGCATTAATTCACTTAGGATAATGGCCTCCAGCTATGTCTACGTTGCTGAAAAGGACGTGATTTCATTTTTTTTTATGGCTGTGTAGTAGTTTGTAGTGTATCTCAGGTGATTCTGATGCATGGTTGATGCATATACTTCGTAAAACACTGCCTAGGTGTTCCCTGCCTAGAGAATTAATGAGAGCTCTATTCCGTCACCTCAAGCATTAATGTAAATATTAAATAACTTTAATATGATAGCATTTCTTTAATCTTAATAACCATAAAAGGGCAAAAATCTGATTTCTTTATGTTCAAGGGGTTTTGTGACCACAAGCTTCATGATGTCTTAATTGCCCCAGGAACAGCAGATCTAACAGCTGATGTGGACTTCAGTTATTTGCGAAGAATGGCACAGGGAAAAGTAGCCTCTCTGGGCCCAATAAAACAACACACATTTTTAAAAAATATGGGTATTGATGTCCGGCTGAAGGTAAGGTTTATTTTATGTCACTGTTATTAAGTACTTTCATAGTATTTCAAAAATTACTTCAAATAGTATGTTCACCTGGCCTTAATGCTCTTGTAGTTAGCCAATCCTTGGTATTCCAGTCTTTTCAGGTAGTATAGGATTTAGTAACTAGTCTGGTAAGTTTTATGCATCTCCATGTGAGGTAGCATTAAGACTTCCAAATAGTGTTTTTGTTTGTTAAGAAAACTGCGTTTATGGGTATGAATTTTCTAACTGTTCTTCTGAGGACACCTAAACCTTACTGTAGATCAAACCCCCTGAGGATATTTGTTAAAAATGCAAATCCTTAGGTTTGTTTCACACCAATCTACATTTTTAATAAGTACTCTATGATTCTCAGGCAGGTAATCAGGAGTCACATTTTGAGTGCTGTTTTATTGGAATATTTGAGAGTCATTAGTATTGCTGCATGTAACTAGGAATCCTGTCTTCTGGTTATTTTTGCTAAGAATTTTTTTCTTTTCAGGTTCTTTTAGATAAATCAAATGAGCCATCAGTGAGGCAGCAGTTACTTCAAGGATATGATATGTTAATGAATCCAAAGAAGATGGGAGAGAGATTTAACTTTTTTGCCTTGCTACCTCATCAGAGACTTCAAGGTGGAAGATATCAGAGGAATGCACGTCAGTCAAAACCCTTTGCATCCCTTGTAGCTGGGTTTAGTGAACTTGCTTGGCAGTGATATTTCAGCTTGGACATTTTACCCTTCAGTCGGCCCAAGAAATCAAAATAAAGGAAACACATTTCATACACTGCAGGTAACAAAAGTCAAAGTATTTTATCTTTTCACAGCAAGAACAGTCCATGTTTATATAATACAACCAAAATTATAGAACTTTTAGGGTTGTGACTGGCTTTGGTGCAAATGTGTGCTCAAGCTAATAAGTTATTGTGAAACTGAGTTTCCTTTAACTTACAAAGCTAGTTGCCATATTTCTATTTTATTTTAAAAAGTAAACATGCGGCTGGGCATGGTGGCTCATGCCTGTAATCCCAGCACTTTGGGAGGCTGAGGTGGGCATATCACCTGAGGTCAGCAGTTAAAGACCAGCCTGACCAAAATGGAGAAACCCCATCTCTACTAAAAATACAAAACTAACCAGGCATGGTGGTACATGCCTGTAATCCCAGCTACTCAGGAGGCTGAGACAGGAGAATCACTTGAACCTGGGAGGTGGAGGTTGCGGTGAGCTGAGATCGTGCCACTGCACTCCAGCCTGGGCAACAAGAGCAAAACTCCCTCTCAAAAAAAAAAAGTAAACACGGGCACTGATTGTTTTAATAAAAATGGGAAACAGACTAAATGGCTATTCACAGGAAACTGATAAAATATATGTTATTTTTTTAAATGAGCTAGGGCAATATGTTTTGACAGAAAACTCTAAGATTTAGTAAGTGAAAAAAAGTAGGATGCAAGAGTTTTTATAGTTGATTCCATTTTTGTTGAAGGAGAAAAACTAAATAAATATGAGTAATTTCATAGAAACTAATACACTAGTGTACACTGGTTGTTTTCTGTGATATGTACTTGCATACAAAGTAAGGAATGAATGCACAATTTTCCCAATTTGGAAGTGAGTTTGAGGGGCAGGGTGTGGCTGGGTATTTGAATTTCTTATATTGTGCATCTGTGCATTTTTTTTTAAATTATGAAGGTCACAGTAAGAAACAAACAGTAAATCTTGACATGTAGTTCAAATATGAGTTGGAGACCAGCGTGGCCAACATGGTGAAACCCCAT
The DNA here is from genome assembly GCF_029281585.2 of Gorilla gorilla gorilla. Taxonomy (NCBI): domain Eukaryota; kingdom Metazoa; phylum Chordata; class Mammalia; order Primates; family Hominidae; genus Gorilla; species Gorilla gorilla. Next base: position 102,571,638 of record NC_073236.2, on the reverse strand, counting down.
CTCTACTAAAAATACAAAAATTAGCCCGGTGTGGTGGTGGGCATCTGTAATCCCAGCTACTCACGAGGCTGAGGCAGGAGAATCGCTTGAACCCGGGAGGCGGAGGTTGCAGTGAGGGGAGATTGTTCCGTTGCACTCTAGCCTGGGAGAGAGAGACACACACACACACACACACACACACACACACACACACACGGCCTAGGAGGAATAATTTTCAGATAAATGTCAAGTTTTGTTCTGTATTATGTTTTCATTTTTTGGTTTTTAGAAGCTGTGTGTTAATACTGGAAACATAGAGTTAGAGAATTATTAATTAGCAACAGATTTACAAGGGAGATTAAAGGGAAAGAATACTTTCCCTTGATGTCTTGAATTTACGGCTTAACTGTATCAGAAGTTCATTGGCAGTGATGAACTGTTGCTTTTTATTGCTGCTTCTGCTTGACAGGAGTAGCATTCTGTCCACACTACATGGCCATGTCATGTAGCCTTTGAATGTGGCCCAACACAAATACGTAAGCTTTCTTAAAATATTATGAGTTTTTTTTTTGCAATTTTTTTTTCAAGCTCATTAGCTATCATTAGTGTTGGTGTATTTTATGTGTGGCACAAGACAGTTCTTCCAATGTGGCTAGGACCTAAAAGATTAGACACCTCTGCACTAAAGTAAAGGAAGACGGAGGCCTTGCTTTTCAGATGCTGCCCAGCCTCGGGCCACTCCTAGTTGTTCTCATTCTAGATTCCTGTATTTGTTTTCTTTTTTTCAAAGACTTGGTTGGGAGAATTTTTGAAAGATGAAAACGACCATAGTTGGCTCCTCTCAGATATGTTAAAGTTTTTATAATTAAGGGGCTAGAGTCAGACAATGCCTTATATCTTAACACCTAGAAAGTTTGATATTAGGTTTTTAACTTTTTAAAGCCTTCTGGTAGTATAACAGTTGGATAATTTGGTGGTAGTTTCTGAAAAAGTTATACTTTACAAGAAATGAGACCTCCAGATAATCAACTCAAATTTAGTATAAAATTATAAAATGAGCTTTTTTTTATTTTTGGCAGGTTAAAAAAAAATCAGTGTTTTTAAATATAGCATTAGTTCCATTTACAAATACTGTTTCCAAAATAGTTCTTTTACCAAGGTCTGGTAAAATAACACAACCAGGTAAAACTTTTCTTTGGATACTTATACTAGAAATAGGCTCAGGTTTTCACATGGAAAAGTATGGTGATAGGAAATACATTTTATTATCAAGCTTCCAGTATATTTACAAAAAGTTGGATGTAACCAAAAAAATATTAAAAATGTACTGAACAGTCATTATAGGCTACTTTGTACATTATCAAATGTTTCTAGCAATTACTTCTTATACAAACACAACTTAAAGACAAAGTTATGCAGGTTATACAGTATCTGGAATAATCATTCAACTCCAGATTCTCTGACAGTGCCTTTACAAAATTTTTAGAAAACTTCTTAGGCATTTAACAACAAATACAGAGTGCAATTAATTTCATGGCTTGTAAAGTTTGACTATGTAAGTAAGTATAGCAAACAAACATCATTCCAGTTAATTTTCACCTTATGTAGTAAAACCACAGTAGATTGATTGCCTAGTGACTCAGAATTATTCCATTTTGTGTGTGTTGATATAAACGGACTTTGGTGAAACTGGGAAGTCATCCTCTATCACAGGGAAAATAACATTTCTAAAAAAAAATTTTTTTTGAAAATTAATTTGATTTAATCTTTGAAGCTTCTATAGAGGGACAAATTACCAAGAGGGGAATGTTTCCTGGAGGTATTTATGGGTAGATAGTACAGCATAATGGTTGGGAGGGCTAAGGGTAAGATTAGAGCCATACTACTGGTCTCAAATACTACTAACTGTTTGAAATTTGGCAGTAAGTTAATCTCCCCTTGCCTCAGTTTTCTTATCTTTAAGATGAAGCTCATAATGACTTAACACTATGGTTGCTGTGAGGGTAAACTAAAACATAAAAGAACTTAGAACACAGGAGTACTGCATACTGTTTGCTACTATTCTTTCAAGGATATTTTTAGTCTAGACAGGAGACTAGCTTCAGGGATGTCGAAAGGCCTTCTCAGTCTGTTCATGTACCAGAACATTCTTTTTTTTTTTTTTGCTACCTCAAATTTGGTGGGCAATGATAGTTAACACTTTCCTAGTTTTTAGTTTATTTGACTGCATTCATACATATCTGATCTTCACGACAACACTGTGACAAAGGGAGAGGCAAGAATGATAATCTTCATTTTACAGACTGAGGAACTGCAGACAGACCTGCCATCTGTCCAGGCCAACATAACTAACAAGTAGTGGAGTCCAAGACCTCAGCAAAAGTTTCGTTCTTTTACTTTTGTTAGAGTGGAGAAGAAAAAAAAAAAGGTTTACAATGATTACTGAGAAATGAAGAAATAAGCCACTGTTTCTTACAAGTAGATGGTCCCACATCTTAAACTTTGGGGAAGGTATTTAAAAATATTTTTTAAATAGCTGGCTGCTGGAGCTGAAATGTGTAAAAAGAAGTACTTCTTTCATTCTTTAATTTGCTGTGCTGATAATACAGCCCCAGCCTTATAAACTGTTTCATGCTCCACTCCTACACATCCCCTCAAACTGCTTAAAATAATTGACTTTAAAACACTCCAGATATCTGCAAAGCCCAATAGGCTAGGGGAAGGAGAAAAAAGGATACTGTTTGCTATACAGTAACTGTAGCATTAACTGACCCTGCACTGGCCCTGCTAAAAAGCAGAAATTACTGATTGAACCCTAGGTCAAGATAAATTGTGTAAAGCTGAGATCTGCACCTGCTGAATGCTGGAATCCAGTACTGGCATCAAGATGGTGTCAGTCAGAACATGCATATTTAGCAGCAGAGTGGAGCTATGCAAAGACATACAACTCAGCACTTAGACCAGCAGTACTCTTCCTTTTGTAACATCATTTGTCCCTAGTTATCTTAGAAGCTGTTGCAACACACAGAAGGTGACAATCCTTATGCTGTAGAGAACATATTCAGAGTAGCAGAGCAACTCCAAAAAGGTTAGGAATCACTATTTTGGAGTCTTGATTGACCTAAAAAAGAAAGGTAAAACAGCCCAGTGCGCTCTTTCTAGGCATCTAAGAAAAACCCTTCAATGCCTCTATGGTTGGTTAAACCAATGTTAAAAGTCCTTATAGTAACATCACATAATGGTAACCTCACAGTTATCTCTTAAATACAAGCCTGTCGAGTAATCAATCTTGTAAGTCTTGTATAATTTAGCCAAGCTATATAGTAACTGGAAGCTAGCTTGACTTGTTTTTCCTTAAAAAAACAAACAAAAAAAACATATATATATATATATATATAAAAAAACAGAAAAGGGAAGACAAATTAAGTGAGCCTATTGTATTAAATGAAGGATTAAGAAAAAATACAAAACCAGTTATTGCTTAGGCTAAAAAAGTTTATAAAAAGCTTCACCTTGATTCCATTATGACTTCTTATTATTCAGTTTCCCGCCTGTACCTACTCATTATGAACTACAGTACTGGTGTCACTTATTCATTATCATATTTCTTCATATCTTTGCAGCACTGCAGATGACAATCTACAAAGAACAAGTTACACAGCAAAATATCAGTCCATAAAATGAAATCCTTCCTATTTAGGTTAGCTCAGTGATTAAGGATCTTCTTCCATATCATCTGGATTAGGAGCCATAATGAAGTGCTTTGGGTATACAAGGTTATGTGTGTATGCATGTATTTCCCAGCGAGCATCATCACTTTCATGTGTAATGTAACGTTCTCCAATGCGAGTTTCAAATTCTCTAAGGTCAAGCCAAGTCTGATAGTCCTAGGAGAAAATGAAATTGTAATGATGAAACATAAAAGAAACAAAATACTGTCAACCTGGTTTTTGTTTTGTTTTTTTTGTTGTTGTTGTTTAGTGCCCTAGTCAAATAATTGACAGGCGTTACTCATAAGTATCTACTATATACTAAGTTCTACTTGTGATATTTTAAATGAGCAATTTAAAGAAATTTTTCAAACTCAAGAGTCTCCAATGAATGAACGTAACTAATTTCTGAAATTTAAAAAAATTTGCTTCAGGCTTCTTAGGTGGCTAATAATAATCACTAAAACATTTTGTTCTATACAACGTGAGGCCTAAACCTTACTCAAAGTGGGGGAAAGTGCTTGGATGCTTATTAGGATAATTTAGTAACTGGTAGATGAGATTACATTTGTTTTAAAGCTAATTCTGCCTCTCACTCCCTTTAAAATAGTTCTAAAGCTTCCCTCCTTACTCTGAAGTTTGGAGGGTATCTTTTGATAAATCTATAAAGTAACTTTGGGAGAATTAAGCCAAACATTTTAAAAAAATCTCTTCAATGCAAAAATAAATCCTTCAGTAGACATTTAAAATAAATTTGATAAATTAATATGTCATACTAATCTTACAAAAAGGTGAAATGAACACATAGGTCTATGAAAGGCTCAGTCATTGCTTTCAGTTCATGGGAGTTTAATTGCCTGTCATTACCAATTTTAATGCTGTACGGTTTCCAGAGATTCAGCCATAGTACAAATTAATCACTTAAGAGCACTTTTATTATTCTGCTGATCTTGGAGTGGTCTCATTAGGTGGGACAAATCAGAGTGAACTACTCAAATGAGGATTGCCAAAGAGAGATTACACTTTTTTTACCTGTAGCCAGGGATGACTAAGAGATTTGTCAACACTGTAACGTTTTCTCATCTTCACTTGAAGCAGATTGTTTATCAGATCAATTGCTAAGGGAAAAGACAAAACAAGATACATGAATTTGGGTGCATAGAGCACCCCAAACTTGTGACTGCCTAGAAGGCAGTTCAACCCATAGAAATACAGGGTTGAGGAATTTTTGCTTCTCAAGGACGTGGACTTTTAGCTAACATGTAAAATGAATCATAAATGTTTACTGATTTAAGTGTATCTGTCAAATTTTCATTGCCTTTATAAGGCAGCATAGAGTACAGGTTAAAGTATATACTCTGGAACCTGACTGCCTGGGCTGAAGTCTGGTTCTGCCACCTACTAGCTGTGTGATATTGGGTCAGTTACTAAATTATACTATGCCTCAGTTTCCTCATGAAGTTGCTGACATATGTTAAGGGCTTAGAACAGTGCTTAGCACATAAGTGCTAAGTATTAACTATTATTATTTGAAGATGAATGAAACAGACTCTCTGATCCTCCCCACCCCGCTCCAATGCTGCTCTCTAGTCCCTGACTTGGTCTGGAAAAGCACTGCCTTGCCTCTATATATGGTCAGATTGAGGTGGTAACTTAACTACCAAAAGTTTACACTTTTAACAAATAGGTTTCAGGGTGTTTTAGTGTACATGGTGAGTTCTTGGCATATATATTTTATTCACTTATTTGGAGAATGATCAATTGCAAAACCAAGGCAACCAATAACTACATACTAACTATAGCCCTATATAATGGTACATTTGAAATATTGATAACAAAAGGCTAGACCCAGACACGAACCAAATGGAAAGACTTGTACCATCCTAATTCTATCTTGTCTCTATACTACCAAACTAGCAAAGTGATTCTGATAGAAGAGGTCTACAGAACACACTGCCTCAGGAGGTCTGAGATAACACTGGTTAACATCAAAAAACATCTCTTATGAGCTTCTTCAATTAGCTTTCTTCATTACCAAGCAAACCTGCTACTGTCTTCACATGTTGTTCCTTAAACTTTTCCCAGTTTAATGGAATATTAGTTAATCCTATGATTAGGCCTAGTACTTTTGGAAAAACAAAAAAGATCTACCTATTACATGGGCTGGTTAAATCCAGATGGTGGTATTCCCCAGCATTGGTTCTATTAACTTCTATGGGGCAGTTAAATAATGTTTTAAGTAGTGTAGTTGTCCTTCCTATCAGTATCAGTAGACTAAAGAGGGCCAGCCAACTTATTCTTGATGGGTACAGAACCAGGAGTTGCAAATTCAAAAGCCTTCACTAGGCAGGAAAAAGAGATGTATGCAGCTTCCCAGCAGAGGTCCACAGGAGAGAGGAAAACAAACTGCAGTGTGTCTGGTGAATATAAAGTTCATTCTAGGTATAAGGAACCGGAGCTAGGTTTTCATTCACGGAGCTCACAGTCTTGTTCTGAAGATTAGAAAAGTCAGTTATGAAAAGAATGAATACTTAAGAAAAAAATGGGGCTGGGTGCAGTGGCTCATGCCTGTAATCCCAGCACTTTGGGAGGTCAAGTTGGGAAGATCAATTGAATGTAAGAGTTTGACACCAGCCTGGGCAACATAGTGGGATCCCATCTCTACAAAAAATTTAAAAATTAGCCAGGTGTGGGTGGCCCATGGTGCGTACCCATCATCCCACCTAGTCAGGAGGCTGAGGTGGGAGGATCACTTGAGCCCAGGAAGTCGAAGCTGCAGTGAGCTGTGTTTGTGCACACTTCAGCCTGGGTGACAGAGGCAGACCCCGTCTCAATAAAAATAAAAAAAGATAATAAAAAAGCCCAAATGTTTTTTAGCCTAAGTAAATTTTACAGTGTAGAGGAGTAGTCAGGGAACTTTATAGATGAGCCACAAATTAAGGGGTCCTCGAATTTTAATAGGAAGGATTGTAGACAAGGGAAAAACAGTCCCAAGCAAATTGCAGAAAACAGTTCAGAAGAGTAAACAACTAGGTTTGTGTAGGGAGTAGTGGGAGATGAGGCTAGAAGGTAAGCATGGACCATATCACAGATAACTATGCCTGTAAGGTGGTTAAAGGGAAGTGTTTGGGAGCACCATAAATGAAAGTAATGTTTCCTGAAGATAGATTTGGCAGTAGTGACTAGGAAGGACCAGAAAAGAGTTTAACAGGTAAGACAGTTAAAAAGATATTTTAGTGGTTTGACAATGAGGCCACTGGGGCCTATGTAAGTGCTATGCCTGGGAACTATACAGAAGACACAGATAAAAGTATAAAAAGAAGAGTGCTCAAAAAACTGGTAACTAGTTGAATTTGGAAGATGAATGGGAGATTTACTAAAAAGATAAGTTGCAAGAGAGACTGATTTGGGATGAGAAAGATTTTTAGGCTTAAAACACATAGCCAAAACTTTTTTTTTTTTTTTTACCTTCACCAGAAATTTCTCTCCATGGATTTGGTGGGTACATAAATGCAGCATTTTGGATTTGGTCATTTATATCTTCATCCTCATTAAAAGGAAATGTGCCACTGAGGCTCACATAGATGATAACTCCCACTGACCACATATCTAGGGAACGGTTGTAACCTTTGCTCCGGAGAACTTCAGGGGCTAAGTATGCTGGAGTTCCTACCACAGATCTCCTGAATGACTTTTCACCAATGATGCGTGCAAATCCAAAGTCACACAGCTTCACCTGGAAATTGAAGGATGATGTTAATTTTGTATTATAGTGTTATATATGTAACTACCTGTCCCTAAATATAACACTGTATGTATTATTTCAACATACTTGCCACCTCTACTGATTATGAATATTAATCACAGATAAGGAAATTGTAAAATATCCTTTTCTCAAAAGGCAGACACATTTATAGCCCTGTGATCCTCACTGACACAGTATGAAGAGCTTTCCTAGTACATATTTCAAAAGTTCTAGCTTCCAGAATACCAAATACCAGACTGGTGTTATAAGTGTTCTGATTTCTTATGAAATAGAGTGTGCTGCTTTCTATCATTTGTCTTGTAAGATCACTCTTCCATCATCTGTGAGCAGGAATTGTTTCATTTCTGAATCCTTAGTGGCCTCACAGTGCCTGGACACATAAAGGTACTCAATGTTTGCTGAAGGAAAAATAAGTTACAGTATTAGCCAGGTGTGGTGGCTCACACCTGTAATCCCAGCACTTTGGGAGGCCGAGGCGGGCGGATCACGAGGTCAGGAGATTGAGACCATCCTGGCTAATGCGGTGAAACCCCGTCTCTACTAAAGATACAAAAAAATTAGCCTGGCGTGGTGGCGGGTGCCTGTAGTCCCAGCTACTTGGGAGGCTGAAGCAGGAGAATGGCGTGAACCCAGGAGGCAGAGCTTGCAGTGAGTTGAGATTACGTCGCTGCAATCCAGCCTGGGCGACAGAGTGAAGACTCTGTCTTCAAAAAAAAAAAAATTACAGTATTTAAAAACATCCCTTGTTTTGCTTAATCCTAGAATCTCTTTTCCTAAGGATGTTATAAACTGGCAAGTAAATAAAACTGAGGTGTATTAAAGGTAACTTTTCATGTGGACACCAGTGGAATAATGCTGGAGACTGCCCCAGTGAGTAACAGCAACACTTTTCTATCACTGTGGAACAAATTATTTCTAGTTAGATGTTTAGATTTGAAAACAGTTATATGTAAAGGGAGCCATAGTCACTACCACATCCTCTCAAAAGAGAGTTCTAGAAGTTGATGAGCTTGGCAGAACTCAGAACACTTATCTTGCTGCCCAGATTTTTCTAGAGGCTCAAATCTGGGGGATTAATGACCACATCCATGCTGAACAAGCAAATGCCAGGTACTTTCTGGAGGAAATGCTCTGACTTAAAAAATGTCTTTAGCAAAAGCATTAATATAAATTGAGAGGAAAAAGATTTAAGCTGTAGAAAACAGTGGTACAAACAGTGCCTAGAAAACGAAGTGAAGTTATCAAATGCTGCTATTTCTGGGATGGTGGACTCTGACACATATTTTTATGAATGATATTTGCTCAATATCATTACTGAATCTGGCTGCTTCTCGATTTCAGTGTCTTTGAAAGAGTACGAATACTGAGCCTGAAGAAATACAAACTCTTTTTTTGTTGTTAAATGCCAGATTTCAGCTAACATCTTGATAAGGTAAAGATGACTTGGAAGTTTGGCAACTGATTAAAGAAGTAGAGCCATGGCTAACACTTGAGCATAAAAAGTGTATCAAGTAAATCACATTATTTTCCCTTTGCTTCTCATTGGAACACTGTGGATCACTGAAGTAGAGGTCAGAAAGTGGGAGTTTTAATGTTACCAGTAGGAGTGTGCATCTTTTGTCTACTATTTTGAAGATCAAATGAGATAATATATGGAAGCAGTTTATTTAAAACATTGCACCAACTATTAGGCGACTCTTTCGACCTCAAAATGATAGGGAATCACTTTTAACCACATAAACATAAAAAGAATATGATTACTACTTTAAAAGCTGAACGATTTTTAATACATCTTTTTATTTGAAAAGACAATTTGAGTTATATTTACCAAGTGAAAACACCTATCTGTTGTCCTTAGTCTTGCCATTTGTCTAAACGTACATGTTTCAAATGTATATAAACAATAGTTTGGCAACAGATATTTGAGCTGATCGGAGGAATCATCCTTGCCAATTACGGAAAACAGCTGCAGGGTACCACCACCACCACTTATTTCTCAGGATGGTTGTTTCAGAATTTGGGTTATGATCCATTTCATAGCTCATGCAATAAATTTAGTGGATCAAGATGAACACTTGGGAAAAAAAAAAAAACAAAACTCAACTGAATTAAGAAAAATCAGAGAGTGCTACATGTAGCCAGGACACAGAAGCACGATGCCATTGTGTGTATGTGTGGTGATGAGAAATGTTATTTTATATAGGTTGTTTGAATACAATACTCTAAACAGAAAAAGGGAGGTGGCTGCCTGCCTCAACCAAAATCTATCTCCCATTTCCAGTAACACCCCATTTGTTTTATTTATGAGGTATTTATCCTAAGTACCAGGCACCAACCAAGGTTGATACTTGCTCACTTTGTTCCCAGCCCCTGGGGAGAGGTGAACTGCAGAATCTATGTGCAGTTATATCTTAAAAAGTCTCGAATATAAACAGTATAACTAATAACATCTGAATTCATTTAGTTATTAATCCTCACTGGTAGTTACAGGCTAAAAACTATTTTTGTAAGGTGGTATGCATTTTTAACCAACAGTACTTAGTACACTGCCTTTTATTATGTGGGTACTTTGAAAATGTTGCCAGAATCATTTAAAAGGTTCTGGAGAATATCTCACCTGAGGAAATGGCTCTGCTGATGCAAGCAGCACATTTTCTGGCTTTAAATCACAGTGCACAATATTCTTAAAATGCAGATTCCTCAAAGCAACAAGTATCTGTTATGAAAAAAGATACTCTTTTCAATGTCTGGAAAATCACAAGTAAACCTCATGTGACTCCTTGAATGATTTAATTTGAAAACTCCACTATAGTTCATCAAGACTTAGCTAAAAGTGTGTTATTCTGCTCCTTAAGGTTAACAATTCCCACAATCACCCAACATGTAAAAGCACTGCTATTTAATTATTTTAGTTTTTAGCTGGGTACAGTGGCTCATGCCTGTAATCCCAGCACTTTGGGAGACCTAGGCAGGTGGATCACTTGAGGCAAGGAGTTCGAGACCAGCCTGGCCAACATGGTGAAACCCCAGCTCTACTAAAAATACAAAAATTAGCCAGGCTTGGTGGCACACATCTGCAATCCTAGATACTTGGGAGGCTGAGGCATGAGAATCACTTGAATCCAGGAGGCAGAGGCTGCAGTGAGCCAGATTGCCCCACTGCACTCCAGCCCAGGTGACAGAGTAAGACTCTTGTCTTAAAAAAAAAAAAAAATTAGTTTTTAATCGCTAGTTAAAAAAAAAAAAAGGAGTTAAAATACCTGTGTGACCATGAATTTAGTAATTCGTTCTGGAAGCCGACTTTTCTCACTGGATAGAATCATTTCCAACATATCTCCATGCAGCTTTTCCATTACTACAAAGACTCGTTCTGGGGTTTCAAACATACATTCCAGGTTTACAATCCCAGGATGGTGCAAATTCTGAAGAGAGGTTGCAAGATATTTACATGAGCAACTTAAGCAGAGAAACAGTTTTACTAATATCTAGATGTGCTATGATTGTCTGATATGGCACAGAAAGAAAAAAGCCTAGAGAAGTAAACAAAGCAAACAAAATAAAAATTGCAATCAATGAAAAGGATCTTAGGTTTTAATTCTCCAAGTTGTGTACTGGAGAGTAGCCGCACTGAGGGGATAGAATGTTCTCCTAATTTGATTATATAATCACTCTTGTCCATTACTACTACTTTTCCTTCCTTCTCACTTGAAAAATCTGACACTGCTCTAATTTCATGCTTTCCCTGAATAAGCACCAACTGCCCATAAATTTTTAGTCAGTTACACAGAAACCTTTGACTCTTGGGGGCTGTATTTGTGATGGTATTTGCTTAAGAGTTTTATTTCTAAGGTAGTTATTTATCTAAGTCTTGATTCTTATAATATTATAATGATTAATTCCCTTTTTTTAGGCTCAACATCTCTACCCGCATTATCATGTTTCTTGATCACAACTAGGTTACAAGGGTTGGAGATACACAAAGATGAATGCCATACTATTTATGCTTATAAAAAAGCAATTTATCTTTTGTTCTACTACAGAAAATCCTTCCTCAAAAACAAATTCATGAAGTCAGCCTTGCTCAAACACCTTCAGTGGCTCTTTATTTTTGGACATAAATCTAAATTCCTTTGTCAACATTTTGAGATCTTCAATAACCTGGTTTCAGTCTTCCAATTTAATCTTAAATATGTTCTACTGAATGAACCAAGTGCTTAAACAATTTTTATTCCTTATTAATAAAAATACAGGCTGGGTGTGGTGGCTCACGCCTGTAATCCCAGCACTTTGGGAAGCCGAGGCAGGTGGATCATTTGAGGTCAGGAGTTCAAGACCAGCGTAGCAAACATGGTGAAATCCTGTCTCTACCAAAAATACAAAAACTAACCAGGTGTGGTGACAGGTATCTGTAAACCCAGCTACTCGGGAGGCTGAGGCAGGAGAATCACTTGAACCTGGGAGGCGGAGGCTGCAGTGAGCCGAGATCATGCCATTGCACTCCAGCCTGGGAGACAGAGCGAGACTTTGTCTCAAATAAAAAAAAGCCGGGCGCGGTGGCTCACGCCTGTAATCCCAACATTTTGCGAGGCCAAGGCAGGCGGATCACCTGAGATCGGGAGTTCGAGACCAGCCTGACCAACATGGAGAAACCTAGTCTCTACTAAAAATACAAAATTAGCCGGTGTGGTGGCGCAAGCCTGTAATCCCAGCTACTCGGGAGGCTGAGGCAGGAGAATTGCTTGAACCTGGGAGGCAGAGGTTGTGGTGAGCTGAGATCGCGCCATTGCACTCTAGCCTGGGCAACAAGAGCAAAACTCTATCTCAAAAACAAAACAAACAAAAAAAAACCCAGACGGTCCCCAACTTACAATGGTTCAACTTACAATTTTTCAACTGTAGAATGGTACAAAAGTGGTATGCATTCATTCAGTAAAAACCGTATTTTGAATACCTGCACAACCATTCCGTTTTTTTTGAGTATTCACAAATTACATAAGATATTCAACACATTAGTGTAAAATGGTCTTTGTGTTAGATGATTTTGCTCAACTGTAGGCTAATGTAAGTGACTGTGCTTAAGGTAGGCTACACGGGGCTAAGTTGTGTTCAGCAGGTATTTTTATCTACTTAGTTATTTTCAAACTTAAGATGGGTTTATGGAGATATGACCCCGTCGCAAAATGAGGAGCATCCTGTACATTTTTCTTTAGCTTTTTTCCTTAATATGGCTAGCTGATTATGCTAGGGGGACTAACATGTTTTTGGCCTATGTGAGGCTGAGTTCCATGTCTAAGATGTTTCTTGAAGCCTTAATTTTAGCCCACATTCTCTTTGGGACTACTGCAGTAGTTTCCACTGTATTGTAATAATGTGTGTATTTTACTCCATTGTTTAATAAACTCTCTGAGGCACAGATTGTTTCAGTTATTTTAGCTCAATATCTGCATCATAGTAGGTGTTTTCAAAAATGTTTAGAAAGTGAAATAACAACAAATGCAAAATAGACTTGTTTGCTAATCATTTTAAACCAATTTTATGAGATCATTTTCCAAGCAGCAAAATACAAAATGACAACATTTTATAGTAGATAAATGAAACTCAAATACCCCATAGTGGTGGGGTGTGACAATGGCAATAAGCAGTGTAAGATTCAGAATATTATAACTTTTATCAACAGAGGTTGAAATGTGACTGTTTTGCTATGCCATAGTGGGCTGGCTCTATGCTTTTTTCCCCCTGCCCTCCTTTAAAAACACGTGGACACACAAAAATAGAAGTATGCTATAACATTATTTTTCTCCCTTAACAACTTCCTCTATTGGTTTACATTTTCTATTTCCTCTGGAGTATGTTTTAGTAAGTTATACTTTCATTGAGAATTACCCATTTTCTCCAAGTTTCCAAATTTATCTGATAGAGATGAGCAAAGTATCATAAGATTCCTTCCCCCCTCCCCCCGTATTTGTGGTTATCTCCCTAAGATCATTTTGTATATTCTTCTTTGCTTAGGATGGCCATTTTATTTTTACATACCTCCTCCCTTCCCCCGCACAGCAAACCAGCTTTTGGCTTTATTATTTCTTTTCTGTATTTATTAATTTTCATTTTTGATCTGTTATTCCTTTCTGCTTTCTTTAGGTTTATTTTATTGTTCATTCTTCAACTCCTTGAGATAGATTCTTAATTCACTTATTTTCATTCTTTCTTGCTTAATATTTGAGGTTATAAAGCTTTTTCTGAAAGACAGTACAAAGGCGCTGATATATATGCAGTATTTTCAGGTTTTCTAAATATTCTGAAATTTTGATTTCGCTCTTTGATTCAAAAATTAGTATTTTAAAGTTTTCATGTAGGAGCTTGTTTTCTGATTTTGTAATTTATTTCTGCTTTAATGCATTGAGATCAAAGAATACTGTTTATACGACTGCTTTTTTGACTTAATGAGGCATTCTTTGTTTTTAGGGTACAGAGGTCAGTATAATCTGCTTAGATCTACCTTACCCTGTTTAGACCTTGTACGTTCTTAATTATTTTTGTCTACTCCATTTCTCATGGACTACTGATGTGTTTGTCTGTTTCTCCTTGTTTTTAGTTTTTCTTTATAAATGTTTATGGTGTTATTTGGTGTATGATTTTCACTCTTCCACTGTTAAAGTGGCCTTCTTTCATTTCATTTAATGTGTTTTCCCTTGAGTTAAATCTTATCAGATCATGACCCTCAAATGGCTTTTTGTTTGGAGAAGGGACCTTTGGAGGAAATAAAGCCTGTAGATTTCAGAAAGAATCAGCAAAAACAGTTGTGTTGTCTCTTCCTGAAGAGACATGCACCTCTGCTTCATCTTCACTGTTGTTGGAAATCTACATGATTTTATAGTTTTGAATTCTCATCTATTTTTTTAAAGTATGCTCACTTCTGTTAATCATTTTTCTTATAGCTTTGGGGTAGCTTCCAAGATGAGAACGGGAAAATGCTGAATTTACACCACAATGTTCAAACCAGAAATTTCCCTCTAGGTTTTTGATAACGTTTTCTAATTACATAGGTACCTACAAGAACACCACACCTTTTCTCCCACTACTCTACTACCCTCTTCAGGCAAGACAGCAAAAGAAACATTTTACATTACCACATAATCTAGGAAACAAAAGGAACCTCCCTTCCCCAATTTTTTTCCTGCTCTACAACATCCTCCCTAGATGTGGCCAGGTTGACAGTTTATGTAGGCATGGCTCTTTTTCTGTGTAACTGTATACAGACATATATAATGTACACATTACTTTAAAAAGTTAAAGGGAGTCATTCCAAAGTTTTTTTCAATGTAACAATGTACTGTAATTTCCCACATAATACATTTATTCATTAAATATTAAATAAGAATTTGCCATGTACCCAGTACTATGTAGGTATTCTGGATTCATTATTAAACAAAACTTGACAAAGATCCCTTGTCTCGCAGAGCTTATAAATTGCAGCAAGGTGAGACAGACAATGGGAAATAAAATAGTAAATTACCTAGTATGAAGGTGGTAAGTGCCATGGAGAAAAGAAAAAGAGTTAAGGTAGGGGAGTGGAGGGGTGGGAGGGTGGGTTTAATGCTGAATAGAATGTGGAGGCTTCATTGAGGAAATGATATTTGGGCAAAATCCTGAAGGAGACAAGGGAGTATGACATGCAGATATTTGAGGGAGAAAGCATTCCAGGCAGAGGAAACAGCTAATGCAAAGCCTTTTGAGACAGAAGCATGTCTGGCATGTTTGAGATATAGCAAGAAAGTTAACATGGCTATTTTTTGGGGCGGGGGGGAAGACTCAATTTGTTGTGTATATTGTCTGCAGTGGGATCTTTTTCAAGTGATTTTGATTCAGTTTCATAAAGAATCATCACAGGTATCTAAAAATGGGATGTGCTCATTTCTATTAAACAGAATTACAAAGCCTGTCGCCAAGAGCTCAAGAGATTGGATACTCCTGGATAAACTGTAAGGTCACTTCTAAATCAATGATCCTGTGATTTTTCCTCCTTGCCACCGGAAAGGCCAAAGCTGTAGTCTTAATAATAATATGCGCAATCTTCACCCCATCTTTTCTCTAAGTATGTGGGCATGGGAAAGAAAAGCTATGGACGCCTCTAGGGATGCAGGTAAAGGTATCAACAGCAGGATGAACTACAGGAGTTCAGACAGCCTTTCAGTTTTGTGTGATGAGGGAGGACTACAGGTAAGAATGACACAGGGCAAAGATGGAAAAGGAAAGATGATACAGTTGGATGAGGAAGAGGAGAGCCAAAAGGTGGTGTGAGTGCGTGTAACAGTGTAGTAGGTTACTTCCAACCCATGTGAGAAAGTTTAGCTGTGATGCTCACATAACTAAATCTTATGAAACTAATTTCAGTAAATGAGGTGTGATTTTTAAAAAGATTCCTTTTAAGAAGTGTATTTCCTACATGAATTCAGATTGTACTAATAGAATATTCTAGAATATCACTATTCTATATGAATAATATTCATATACAAAGTTAGCTAAAGTTCATCTTTATACTACACACACACACACATGCACACACACACACACAGAGTGGGTCGGTCCAATGATGTAAAGTAGAAAGTGCATATGGTTTGCAGACAGACTTAGATTCAAACTCTGAATCTGCCTTCCTGCTGGGTGATGTTGAGAAAAAGTACTTAAGTATAAATGCTGACACAAGGAAAGCCAAATATAAAAGTATAAATATCTTACATAAACAATTTGAAGAGAATCTACAACAAAGATAGTCTTGTATTAAATTTAGTATGAAAATAGCATAGAGACATCCTACAATCTATTCCCAGTTTGGGCAATATTGATGAAAATAACCAAAATGATATAATAATGAAGTTTTTCATACTGTGCATTACCTGGTTATTCCTAAATTTAGTTATTATGATCCATAGCTGATAAGAGGAAAAAAGCTTCAGTGCTTACTCAGAGCTGTGTTTGTGATCAAGAAGAAATCAATCCATAGGAATATATCCTTAATTTTTATTGTTTCGCTTACTAATTGGACAATGAGGGTTCGAAAATTAGATACACAAAAATACCTGACAACATATTCATACTCTTCATATTCAACAGAGTATGAATGCTATTAATATTCTATTTAAAGGTAGCTTTATAGGAGGAGACAGCCTTGATATGACCACAGGTACCTACTTGACCACAAGCTTTTTGATTATCATGCCTCTGAAAAAGTGAGGTAAATATTACTATTAGCAACAAGTAACATAATAAATGTAAAATGAATCATTTAAGTTTCTTACCTTCTTCAAGGAAACTCAAGTTCAGAAGGAGGCTGTCTTCTTGAATTTCACCCAAAGCAAATGGGGCTCTGACAGCATTAACCATTTTTTTTTGTTGTTGAGACGGAGTTTCCCTCTTGTTGCCCAGGCTGGAGTGCAATGGCATGATCTCAGCTCACTGCAACCTCTGCCTCCCAGGTACAAGTGATTCTCCTGTCTCAGCCTCCCAAGTAGCTCGGATTACAGGCATGTGCCACCACACCCGGCTTTTTTTTTTTTTTTTTTTTTGAGATGGAGTTTTGCTGTTGTTGCCCAGGCTGGAGTGCAATGGCACAATCTTGGCTAACTGCAACCTCCACCTTCCAGGTTCAAGCGATTCTCCTGCCTCAGCCTCCTGAGTAGCTGGGATTATGGGCATGCGCCACCGTGCCCGGCCTAGTTTTTTTGTATTTAGTAAAGATGGGGTCTCACCATGTTAGTCAGGCTGGTCCCGAACTCCTAACCTCAGGTGATCCACCTGCCTTGGCCTCCCAAAGTGCTGGGATTATAGGTGCACACCACCTCACCTGGCCAGAATGAGCTATTATACGACCATGATTTCTTTAATATGCAAAAACTATATAACATACATTTGCATATTATAAATTATGTATATGATATTCAGAAAATGATCCAAGGATCAAGCTAAATTTTAATCTTCTAGATGACCCCCCACAAGGGGTAAAAATGCTAGATGAAAAACACATAGGAATTTATGGAATTGAAATCATTGCCAATATATCTTTAAAATATGCCCCAATCGACTAAGCCATTACAAAATTAGAGTTTTTAATTAATGAAATAAGTGCTGTTAAAAGGTACATAATTTTAAAGCAATCTTTATTTGCACAGTAATTGGTATGACAAGCATGTCACCCGTGAAAACTGGATGGGTAAAACAGTAACCTTCTAACAAAATGTGGCAAAGTGTCCTAAGTATTTTGAGCTCCTGGAATGAATTAAGAATGAAATTTTACTTTTTTAAAAAAGATTTTACTCACGAAAATGTGTTCTAAAACTACTACCATAAAGCAAGATATTGGCAGTCCCTATAATGCCTATATTACCATAATCTAATTTTGCCTTCTTAAAAAAAAAAAAAAAAAGAGAAGCAGTTAATTCAGATTCTTACCAGCCTCTTTAATAAACCAGTTTTTTATTTTTTATTTTTACCTGTAAAATAGCCACTTCATTACGGAGTTGACTTTCTTGTTTTGTGGGGAATCTCATCTTATCAATTACTTTAATAGCCACATCCCTCCCAGTCTTTCTATGTTTTCCTATTAAGAAAAAAAGAAGAGGAACGAATGAAGCAAACTGACAGCTTTATTAGGGAGTTGTCCACAGACTGAAATTTATATGTATTTACTCTTCAATTTTCTTTTTGGCTCATTTTTGTTCTTTCTCCACACTCCTTCACTCACCTTTAATTTAGGAAAAAATTGTTTTCCCCTCCATACATAATATTTGCCCCTAATAAAGTCAGCTGCATTATCTAAACAGGAGAAAATTTGAATGAACTTGTTGCTGCAAAGTAATCTACCTTGTTAAATCAATGATAATTACCCTGACCTAGTCCTTCAGAGACTCTGTCAAGATGGAAATACTGTATGAATGAATCAATTTTATTCTAGATTCAATAAGTCACCACAGAGTGATTTAACCATGTACCCACAAACTCTGGGTGTCTCTATATTCTAGAATCTAGATATAAAAAATTTATATTTGTCTCTATATTCTAGAATCTAGATATTAAAAAAAGGTAGAAGTTTATTATAATGAACAGTCATTCCCTCATTTATTAATTCAAATTAACTAGTTATACCTATTATGTACTAGGTATGCCTTTAGATGCTACAGATTAAGCAGTGAAAATGACAGGTACATTTTTGGTATTTGTTCTTCAAATATGTATGTGACTTGCTCTTCTCTACATAGCTATTTATTTTAGATTAACTCATTTGTCTCAATGGCACAATCGTAAGTCTACTTGAAAAGACTGAACAAATGTGTGCATTTTTGGTAAGAAGCCAAAGGTACCTCGGACAGTTCTTTGTTCCTTTGATGACAGGAAGTCCTCCAGAGATGTAACTACTCTTAAAACTGACAAATCTGAAGTTGCAAACCATAGATATTATATATGCATGCAGAGTCAACACATTTTCTAGGCGACTGCTTTATGTCACAATACTAGGTGCTAGGAATACAAAGAAGATCCAGACATCTCACAGCCAACGCTCCAATAAAGTTCAGTGGGAAGACGATAATGTAAACCCAAAGGGTAATAGATATTGTGATAGAAGTATGTTGGGTAGCAGGAGTACCAAAGGGGAACAATGTTTTTATTTGATGGAGAAATAGGTATGGGGACAAGAAATTTCCACAGAGGAGGCCCTTCAGTTGAGCCCTGAAGTATGAAAAAATGTGCACTAGAAGAGACAAAGGGATGGAGAAGGAGCAGAGAGGCAAAGGGTATGGAGGCATGTAAATAGGAGTGAAAGATAGAAAGCAAAGAGGAAGCTGCAATTAGATCTGAGGCTAGAGAAGCAGGGATAAATCACAGCAGCCTTGAAATCCTCTGCTAAGAAAACTGGCTATGAATCTGTAGATGACTGTGAACCACTTAAGGTTCTATGTGAGGTAATACTAATATCAGATGTGAATTTTCTGAAAGATTCACTCCAAGAGTTGTATGAAAAGAAGGTAAGAATGGAGGCAGAACAGCCAACTAGGAAACTACTGTACCAAGTCTTAGCAAGGGATAACAAGGGTTTAACATTTCTTTCTTAGTACCTTTACATATATTAAGTATAATTAATATTTAAGCCCTATGAGCTACACAGGTCAGGTTTTATTAGTTCCATTAAACAGTTGAAGATGCTAACGCACAGTAAGGTTAAATGACTTCATCAATATCCTAAATCGCAAAGTTGGATTTCAGGTTCAGGTTTTCAGACTTAATAGAACAATCATGCCAACAGTAGACAAATGGTGCCATTTGTGTTGGAAAACTAGTAGGGAATATACTTCAATGAATAAGCCCACTCAGCCCAACATAAACTTCAAACCATCTCCCCCCTGCCTCCGACAAACATCTGTATGTGTGAGCTACAAGAAGAGATAAAACATACTGTAAAATTTTCTGATTCTGTTAATTTTTAAAGTTTGCAATGACATTAAGGGAAGAATACTCAAATTACAGTGAGAAGGATTTAGCTGAAAGATAACAAGTCAGCCTTTAAAAAAGGGCACTGGACAAAACTATGAGATGACAAAACAGCTGGCAGATGTTTTACATTTTCCAGTTTTTAAAATAATGTGTACAATATGCAAACGGCTGTAGTTGCTTACCTCCATAAACGATGCCAAACTGGCCTGAACCAAGCACCTCATCTGCAAAGATCTGGTAAACAGTACTGATATCCTGGTAGGATAAAGTAAAGAGTTAGTATTATTTATTTCTATAATACAATGTCAACATCTCTGACTTTCTTCATCCAAATACTTCAATACATTTTTGTTTATGTTAGAAGCAGCTAATTTCCATAAAGTGCAAACTATTTTATGAAAACACAGGCTTTCTATGTTCTATAAGAGGTTAAGCCCAAATTTTATGTGCAAGTATAATGTATTGTGTAAGACTTTCAGGAAAAAAATGCTTTGCATTTTAAAAATCTTGTATTTAGGCCTGGCGTGGTGGCTCACGCCTGTAATCCCAGCACTTTGGGAGGCTGAGGCAGGTCGATCACCTGAGGTTGTGTGTTCCAGACCAGCCTGACCAACAAGGAGAAACCCCATCTCTACTAAAAATACAAGATTAGCCAGGTGAGATGGTGCATGCCTGTAATCCTAGCTACTCGGGAGGCTGAGGCAGGAGAATCGCTTGAACCCAGGAGGCAGAGGTTGTGGTGAGCCAAGATTGTGCCACTGCACTCCAGCCTGGGCAACAAGAGCGAGACTTCATCTCAAGAAAAAAAAAAAAATCTTGTATTTATTAAGTAGTGATCTATAAAAGTAAATTTACCTAAAAAAAATTAAAAATGAAACTTTACCTATTTTACCTTTAAGGAGATTTGCTCTCTTTGATTTTTGAAAAAAACAAAAAAAAAAAACAAAAAAAACCAAACTCAAAAGTTCATATTACTGGGATTAGCCTAACTTTGAGAGACTGAAGAAAAAAGAATATGTATGAGAGAAAGTTTGTAACTGAAATCCATTCCTCTGTCTTTCCTCACTGCTCTTCGCCCCCTTCCCTTTTTTTTTCTTCTTTGTAGTATTTGTTGCTGTCAGAACTAACAGAACTAATATACTAATTTGGGATGTTTAGTGTCAAAATTGCATTACAGGTGTGACTGATGAAAGAAAGACAAAGTGGAACTTCACTTAGCAGACCCACACTTATAAAGACAAAGCCTCAGCCCTGCAGCAAAAGCCAGTGAATATGCATGTATATATGTTAAGTTGTAATTAAAATTTTAAGGTTTGTAAGAACCATTTTTATAAGCCTCCCAACTTTAATCTTTTTGTTTAACCAAATTTTGGTTCTAATCAGATTAGGAGGCATCCAATGTATATATAATAACTGCTAGGAAAGCGTATGTGTATGTATGTATGTGTATATATATTTGTTAAACAAAAGCCAATTCTGAATCCTTTCCCCCCATGACATGGATGGAGATATCCTCAGTTCCCATGGGATTATTCAAAATTTGAGCGCTCATGATTTTTGATATTCCTCCTTATCTCCCCAAGAATATGCTGTCTATTCTACCTCCCAACAGGACAAGAGACTCATAGATTATATCTCTGAAATGTTCTATCTCCAATAACACTACTAGAGTCCAATCTTCATTGCAGTCTTAGAAATCATAACATTTATATGTTAGAGAACTATAACAGCTAAGTGCCCCAAGTAGAAAATAGAGATTTTAATCTGAGAAATTATATATAACAATTTAACAATTTTCTGACTTCCTTTTCTAGCCTGTTTTCCCTCTAGTCCAGGGGTTAGCAAACTCCAGCTTGTGGGCAAAATCCAGCCTGCTGCCTCTTTTTTGTATGGCCCCTGATCTAAAAATGGCCTTTAAATGACTGGACAAATCAAAATAATATTCTGTGACATGTAAATATTAAATGAAATTCAATTTCAGGGTCCATAAATAAAGTTTTATTGGGACACAGCCATGCCTGTTCACTTTTGTATTGCCTATAGCTGCTTTCTTGTCACAACCACATAGCTGCATAGTTGTATATGGTCTACAACAGGGGTCCCCAAGCCCCAGGCCACAGACTGGTAACTGTTTGTGGCCTGTTAGGAACCGGGCTGCACAGCAGGTGAGCAGCAGGTTAGCAAGCATTAATGCCCAAGCTCCGCCTCCTGCCATATCAGCAGAGGCATTAGATTCTCAGAGGAGGGCAAACCCTACTGTGAACTGTGCATGCGAGGGATCTAGGTTGTGTGTTCCTTATGAGAATCTGATGATCTGACACGGTTCATTCCGAAACCATCTCCCAACCCCCTACCTCCGTGGAAAAACTCTTTCACAAAACCAGTCCCTGGTGCCAAAAAGGTTAGGGACTGCTGGTCTACAAAGCCTAAGGTACTTACTAAAAAGTTTAAGGAAAAAGTTGCTGACCTGTTATAAAACCCTAAACATACCTATATACACCAGCCAAACTTAATTTATTCATAATTCCTTAAGAGTCCATTTCCTGCTTCCCTGTTTGTTCATCCTGGTGCTCCTGTACTTGCATGAAAGGTTGTTCCCCAACCCTCATCCATTCAGCACTTCTGTCAGTAATCCATTCCATCCTTTCAGGTATAGCTCAAATTGCACTTCCTTTAGGAAGCTTCCCCTGCTGACCCCACAAGAAGTAATGTCTGCCTTCTCTTTGAACCAGTCTTATCACTTTGTAACATTGTAATGTAACTTTTTCTAGTGAAAAAGTTAGCTTTATTTTTAATTTTAAAAATCTGCCTTAGTTTCCTCTATAAAGCAGAACTCCTTAGGGAAGTTATCAATTGCAAAGTCTAGCATAGTACTTTGGGTGATGAACCAATTTCTCTAATAAAGATTTTCACCTTTTATTTTCCTTATTTTAATCACCCAATTTACAGGTTAGCTATAACGATTACTTACCACATTCTCCTGAATCTGACAATTAGATACAGAGATACTTGTAGACAAATCTTCTGTAAAATATAAAAAAGACAAAATTTAGTATATGACAATATTATTAATCTTTACTGACATGTGAATGCTCATGGTATATCAAACTTTAAAAAGTTTAGCACACAGTTAATACAATTATGTACATTAACAAAATCTACACATACAACCCATCAACAGGAAACTAGATAAAATATGATACATCCATACAAAAGAATACTATCTCAACATTTAATCGATGATGTAGGACTATAAATACTGAATCAGAAAGTCAGAAAGCTAGTTATGATTATTACTGAGTTAAAAAGGGAAGTTGCACTGTAATCCCAGTGCATTAGGAGGCTGAGGCAGGAGGATCACTTGAGCCCAGGAGTTTGAGACCACCTGGGCTATATGATACCCTATCTCTACAAAAAATTTTAAAATTAGCCAGGCATAGTGGTGTGCACCTGTAGTCCTAGCTACTCAGGAGGCTGAGACAGGAGGATCTGAGCCCTGGAGTTTGAGGTTGCAGCGAGTCATGATTTGCGCACTGCACTCTCACCTGGGCGACACAGCGAGACCCTGTCTCTTGGTGGGGGGAGGGGGGGGAAGTGGAGTCAAGGGAATTGCAGGGTAGCAGTGCTTAAATTAAAAACAAAAATCTGTGATTACTTTTGGTGAGTGGAAGAGGTGGGGCTGGGGGACAAAGAGTTTTTATACATTTCTAAATTGCTTGCATTTTTATAATTTTATAATGTTATTTTTTGGTACTTTAATACATTTATTGCCTGAAATAAATCACCTCATTTATCTTTTAAAGAGTGTGTAAGTGCCTGTATTGTTTTCTGAGGAAACAGTCCTAGTTTTAATTAGAATGACATAGAGTTCTGTCTAAAAACCTCCAAAACTTAAGAACCACTGTGAAATATCCATCTACTTACACCCATTCCAACCCCAAATCAGTACTGAACACCAAACATGTACACAGTTGTCATGATCCTCATCACACTTGTCTCAACTAAATAATGTTACCCCTCCACCACTCCCACTGAGATCTGCCTACTGTATTTCTACCTGAGGTTCAAATCAGGTTCTTCTATGAAGTTTTGTTTACTCTTCTGTCTGTATCTGAGTTTTTTAAGTAATGTATTCCTCACTTTTGCACTGTACGGCTTTATGCTACCATCTAATACCTTTATATATCCCATCTCTCCCTAAAGAGCTTTTATGATTTCTGTATTTATTTTGTATTTTAGCTCAGGGCCTAGCATAATAGTTGTACAAAATAATACAGCTAAACTAAAATAAACTACATTTGGAAAGTTGTTGATACTTATTTCAATTTGAGTATATTTCTCAAATGAATGACTTATGTGTCCCCATAAGCAACATAATGTTAATGGGGGAGAAGTGGCATTATAATGACCTTTCGATTGTTAACTGTTTACTTTTGAAACTTTATCCAATTTAGGCTTAATTATATAAGTTTTGTTGGTGCAAAACATGTTTCAATGATTTTTAAATATTTCTGTATGTTTTAATTTCTGACTTCACAGATTTCATGAGTGTGATGTGAACCATAATACTTTATTGCCTGTTTATATCCCACTATAAAGCAAAATATTAATACCAGTAGCAGGCATAATCCAATGAGACTTTACGGATGCCAAGCACTGTTCTGTATCTTACAGGTTCTCTTTCATTTAATACTGACAACCTTATGAAGTACTTACTACTACAGTGAGGTAAAGTACTTGCCTGATCATATAACAGATGGTATAGCCAGGATTTTCATGTAGAAAACTGACTCTGGAGCCTAGCACTGGGCATTGTATGTACGTATATATACTATAACCAATATAATTTTATAAAAGAGTTAATTAATTGTATTGGTTACTAAAGACTAAGCTTAGGATGAACATTAAAAGGAACAAAGGAACATAACCATACCCACAAAATGCTTAAGAACTAAAGAGGAGAAAAAGCCATCAGGAAGTTTATTGCTTACTGTGATCTTTCCCTTGCCCTGGAGAAGTGCAAACACTTGCTTGAGGAGTAACAGGCATGAGGGCTTGGCGAATTGCTTTTTCCCAGCTCTGTGCTACATCAAGTCCAACGCCAGTGGCAGCAAGAACAGGATTATGAGAGCTGTCCCCATTGTTCTCACCAACGAAGTATACCATAGTATCAGTAATGATTTCAAAACAGTGTGGATTGCTGCCTTGTGAAATGTTTGTGAAATCTCGTGGTGAAGATATGCGGAGAATTTCTGAAAGTGGAATTTCCTGAAGTAAAAAATTAAGCATTGAAAAATAAGAATAGATCTTTGTTTTTATTTTTAAATACACTAAAGAACCAGAGATATGCATTTCAATGAATGCCATTAAGACGGACACAAATATGCAACATTTAATACACAGTTGAGTCTTATGACATGGCCTGTCTTGAATGAGCTGCAATGTCCAGCAATGCCAGAGGCAGAGCATGGACTATGATAACTAAGCCAGTAGCAGATCATTAGGATGCAAGGAAGGAGAAGATATAGGAGAGTAATCTGCCACTATATCCAACACTTGTAACTTCCAACTGTCATTAATTCAGCTTCACAACTACTTATCTAGTGACTGTAGTCTACAAGATATAGCCCCAAAGCAAGTAAGAAGCAGAAATAATGGCAGAAAAAGCAGAATCTTGGTCAGTTGTTTAAGCCACTCCCATTCTGGTTCTGTCCACTGGAGTAACCCGTAGCAATCATTATGTTTTTAGTCCACTTCCTAAGGCAAAAAAAACCTTACTAAAAACAAACAAACAAAAAAACACCTGCTCAAAGCAAGCCATTAGTTCCCATTCTCTCTTACTGACCTAACTGCTTGGTTATAATCTTGCTTGCTATCAGTTTGTGATGTGGCAAAACGTGGAATAAGCCAAGCAAGGAAGACTGTAAAAAGGAGATTAAGAGCCAAAACAAGCAACTGGGAATTGGCACCCAAGGTAAGGTGGAAGGTGGGAGAAATACTAAATACCTCACTGACCTCTTCTGCACAGGCAATGATGATGGGACTTTCTAAGCAGTCTAATCTAAATCATAGTATCCAGAAGGAAAGCAGCAACCTGACAGGCAAGCCAGAAATAAATAAATACACGACAACAACAGTCTGGTAGGAGACCTGCTGTGGGGGAGTGAAATTTGGTATGGGAAATAGTTGCTTCAACAAGGAACCTAACAGTGACTTCTATAAACCATACTAGCTAGAGTCATATATATTCAAATGTAACAGTTAATGAATATTATCTGAAAAAAACATACACTATCTTAATGCTTATATTTTTTAAAAGGTAAAATCCTTACCTTATAATACTTTGATCCAGATTCATTCTGAAATAATGTTAGACATTTGCTGTCAAGTCTCCAATAATGCCTCTTTCTCTATAAAATGAAGATTGGAAAACTGTGAGGTTCAAAAATGATTCCTCCAAAGTGCTTGTACCTAACTTTTCCCTTCATTTACATTCATAAATTTGTATTTCTGAATAACTTTAAGATTCATGAGGTTCAAAATTCTCAAGATATAAGAAGGATGTATGGTGAAAAGTATCATTTCCACCATCACTCATCCCCACTCCTCACCCTTACTCCAGGCAAAGCCTGTTATCAGGTTTCTGGGAATCCTTGTAGAGAATTTCATACATGCACACATGAATACATATATATTACACATACACACACACATAAAAATATGTAATTTACCTATAGGCTATATTTCTAGAAGTCGATTTGCTGGGTCAACAGACGTGCACATGTAATTTTGCCTGATAGTGTTATATTATTCTATGCAAGATTTGACCCAATTTAGTCTCTTCAGCAACATATGAGAGTCCCTAGTTACTCACACCCTCATTAACGCAGTATGTTATTAACTTTTTGATCTTTGCTATACTGAAAAATAAAAACTGGTATTTCAGTGAAAGGTTAAAGTGATATTCCTTTTATTATAAATGAAATCAAGTTCTTATGTGTAAGAGTAATTTGTATTTCCTGTGAAACTCTCTGTTCATATTCTTTGTCCATTTTCCTATTGTGTTATGTTCCTTTTCTTATCAATTTGTTGGCATTCTTCACATCTTATGGAATTAACCCTTGTTTAGAATGAGCTGAAAATATTTTTTCCAGTTTCTCATTTGTCTTTGCTTTTGGATTTTGCCACATATAATTTTTTAATGAGATTGAATTTATTGATCTTTTATTCTTTATTGAGTTTGTAAAATAATTCTCCCAAAGTTTCTTCTGTTTAATTTCTTTACACTCAAATCTTTGGTGTTTATTATGTATAAATTTAGGTTTATTATGTATAAAGTATGAGGTGTGTGTGTGTGTGTATATATATATACATACACATATATATACATATATACACATATATATACATATATATACATATATACACACACATATATATAACTTTATTTTTTTCAAAATGGCTAGATGCTTGTCCCAACACCATTTACTGAATTAACTACTTTCCCCATTAATTTGATGTAAAAGCACCTTTGATATACCATTAAATTCGCAAAGGTAGGCACACCACTTCAAGTTACATTCGCAAGGATATGAACTATATAAATAAAATAAAACACATACACACTGCAGTCTATACTGTTGTTATCATACAAAACTTTAGGCCAGCTAAATGTATGTAAAAGGTTTATTAGAAAGCTTGTTTCAATAATCTCCTCAGCAAACTTTAAAAATAAAATACTAGCTACTAACATTTATTGAGTGTTTCTGTATGCCAGACACTGTTCCAAGATCTTCTCATATATTAACTGATTTGGATTTATTAGGTGGTTACCATTATTATGCCAATTTTACACAAGGAAACAAAAGCATAAAGAAACTAAGTAACGTTCCCAAGTTCATACAGTTTTATAGTAAGTTACAGAGACTTAGGCAGTCTAGCTCCAAAGTCTATGTTCTTAGTTATTACACTACGCTGATTCTTCAAATCTATTGTCTTTCTACTAGAATGTCATCATTCCTCGTCTTTGCTGGATCTAAAAAAAACCTTGCATATTTACACTAAGTTAAAGTCTACATAAAACCAAACATGCTTCCTTCCTATCTTTGGTAATAAGATGACTTTTTAGATGAAGTCTTAGTTCCTTCTATCTCTATTTGTGGCTCCATTGTGTTTCGAGTTAATTATTTTTTATTGTGGAACAATCCCAGATCCTTTTTGAATATTGACTGCTCTACCAGTTTGTAAAGACAATACATTAAATATTCTGCCTGTTAAAAATTCCTTACAAATGTAACTATAATTCCAGTGCATCTTTTACAAATTGCTGCAGTGTATATAATGTCTTAATATGTATCTCATCATCATTTTGATTTAAAAAATGCACAGAATGAAACTCATAACAAAGTCTTACTAGCATATTCAAATGTATTTGATTACTGACCAGGTTATCCCTGCTGGTGTAATGGACCATCCACCCTTCCTTCACCATTGTGCTGCTCTTCCTCTTTGTGTGCTTGATGGATTGTACAACCCTCATTAGCGGAATATTATTGCTTGTTGATGGACTAAAAAATATTTAAAATTTGTAAGTTTGTGTAGATTTTTAAAAAATCATATAAATACTGTAGGAACATGAAGCCTTTTTAAAGACAACTGAGCTAAAATTTTTCAAAATATCTTAGTAAAATAAACAATGGCTGAAGAAAAATTAATCCTGTTATGATGATACATAAAAGATTCTATTTTAAGCTAATATTTTAAATCCTATTTACTTGTCATGAATGTCTTCTGGAGGGTCACAAAAAAAAAATTAAAAACAATGAGCGGAATAGAAAGTACCCTCCCAAACTGGAATATTTGGAGCCCAGGAGAGGGTCTCATTTGGGCTTGCTGTTGAAGAGTTTTCCTGCCCTAGGCAGCATGATGGACTAGCAAATCCACAACAAGGCAAAATGCAAGTATATATAACTCGAATTCACATGGCTCAAATGTCAAATCCAGTTAATCATGTTGTTAGCAAAATGTACTTCTACTAGAAGGTATTTAAAGGAAAATGATTTACAGATACTAATTAAGAAAATGTAATAAGTCAAATCAGGTAGCACTGAAACATGGCTCAATAAAATTTGGGATGTATGTATAAAATACACTGTTTTGAAATGTGAACCTCAAACAGTTAAATACTTTCTTTTTTAAACTATGAAGTATTCATGATTAAGAAACTAGCTAGGTTCACCGGGCGCAGTGGCTCACGCCTGTAATCCCACCACTTTGGGAAGCTGAGGCGGGCAGATCACAAGGTCAAGAGATCGAGACCATCCTGGCCAACATGGTGAAACCCCGTCTCTACTAAAAATACAAAAATTAGCCGGGCGTGGTGGCAGGCGCCTGTAGTCCCAGCTACTTGGGAGGCTGAGGCAGGAGAATTGCTTGAACCGGGAGGCAGAGGTTGCAGTGAGTGGAGATTGTGCCACTGCACTCCAGCCTGGCGACAGGGCGAGACTCTGTCTCAAAAAAAAAAAAAAAAAACAAAAAACAAAAACCAACTAGCTAGGTTCTGGAATAGTCTCCAAAATGGCTAAACAAAGTTTTTGTTAATAATGCTAATGATAGTAATAACTGCTATTTAATGATAAGCCAAACTGAATAAATGACAACTCAGCCATCTGAGACTGAAATAAATGACTCATTTTCTTTAAGTAACTCTTTGTTTCCAATGAAAAACAAAACCTGCCAAAATGGGGACATTTTGCTACAAGGTAGTATATCATTTAGGCTACAAAAATTGAATTTCTATGAACATAGTGGCATATTTAGAATGGTTTTACAGTCTAATAGTATTTTTACAAAATGCTAATAGTCGGATTAACTGTGGCAATATGAAAACTGCCCTCAACTTCATCACCATTATCCTTGTGCAACATCTTCATGAGTATATTCTTTATTGCCATTTCTACTACCAGTTAAAGCTGCCTGTGTGAAAAACAGGTTGCTTTAACTGAAAGTTCAATACTAACACCTTGCAGTGGCTGTTCCACAACTAGGTTTTACATCTAGACCATACTTAAAGCATTTTTCTTTAAGAACAAAAAACAAAAAACGAAAAAAAAAAAACAAGGATTCTCATTACCTCCCCATCTTGAGTGGATGGCAAGGGTGATATAATTTATTTCAGAAATACTGCATTGCATGTAAAAGAATTAGCCACAATTTATTTAGATTTTAAATTACTTTTAAGGTCCCACTTAAAGAGACGTGGCTTTTTCTTAATGAGATCCTGAACTGACCTTGCATCTGGAAGTAGCTTGTAATATGTATATATGTTACCTGATTGTTTTAACGGCTTCTTCATCTCTTTCCACATCGAGATCAGATGGATCCAAGAAGAACATCTTATCTTCTGGGGGTGATGGCTCTTCTGTGTCATCCAAACCCCGACTACTATCACTATTTATGTCATTATTGTCAATATCCATTGGTATATCTGTATCTGTTCCCAGACTGGAAGGTTCTGGGAAAATTTTAAATGAATTTCAGAGTTTTATATTAATAGAGGAAGTCCATTAAATGTGAAAAAAGTCTTAAGAGTCTTAAAATGTAAGAAAATATCTTTATGAGTTAAGTAAAGTATTTCTCTTTTTTTTTTTTTTTTTGAGATAGAGTTTCACTCTTGTCACCCAGGCTGGAGTGTGATCTCGGCTCACTGCAACCTCTACCTCCTGGGTTCAAGCGATTCTCCAGCCTCAGCCTCCTGAGTAGCTGGGATTATAGGCGCCCACCACCACGCCCAGCTAATTTTTGTATCTTTAGTAGAGATGGGGTTTCGCCATGTTGGCCAGGCTGGTCTCGAACTCCTGACCTCAGGGGATCCACCCACTTCGGCCTCCCAAAGTGCTGGGATTACAGGCGTGAGCCACCGCGCCTGGCCTAAGATAAAGTATTTCTTAAAGAAGATACAAAATAACACAAATCATAAGGCACAAAGTTAATTAATTTGATTACATTAGAATTTTAAATTTCCACATGACAAAAGATACTATAAATGCAGATAAGCCACCACCATTATGGTCAACTGATTTTTGACAAGAGTGTCAAGAAAATTCAACAGGCAAAAAATAGTCTTTTAAGTAAATGGTGCTAGGATAACTGTATATCTACATGCAAAAGAATGAACATATAAATCATATATAAAAATTAACTCAAAGTGGATCACATAAAAATCTAAGAGCTAAAACTATAAAACTCATAGGAGAAAGCATGAGAGTAGATCTTTGTGACCTTGGTTAGGCAAAGCTTTCTTAATACACCAAAAAGATAAGTGACAACATAAATAAATAAATAAATTGGATTTCATCAAAATACAAAACTTCTGTGCTACAAACAACACCTTATGAAGTGAAATGAAAGCCCATAGAATGGGAGAAAATATAAGCAATCATATGCCAGATAAGGGACTAGTATCCAGGGTATTTAAAAATTCTTACAGCTCAATGAAAAATAAACAGATAAGTAACTTAAATGGGCAAAGGATCTGAATAGGTGTTTTTTTCAAACAATATATAAAAATGGCGAATGAACACATGAAAAGATTAGCCACCAGGGAACTGCAAATGAATACTACAATGAGATATCACTTCGTACTACCTAGGATGGTTGTAATCAAAAAGATACACAATAACAAGTGGTGGTAGGGATGTAGAGAAATCAGAATCCTCATGAACTGCTAATGTAAAATGGTGCATTTCTTTGATTACTAGTGAGTTTGAACATCTCACTAGTAATCAAATGCACATTAAGATAAATATAAATGGTGTTTCGTATCCATTTGTTAAAAGGTAGAAAAGCACGAAAACACAAATACATGAAGTATAAATTTATAAAAGACTTTAGTCATAGACAAACTATACTAATTCAGATTAACCAAAAGAGAAAACCAATCATGCTCTGTCAAGGTGTTAATCAGTGCTATGGTCTGAATGTTTGTTCCCCTTAAAAATCTTAACTCCCAAGGCAAGGGTATTAGGTAGTGGTGGGTCTTTCGAAGGTGGAGTCTTTGGGATGGGTGCCCTTATAAAATATGTCCACAGGAGTTCCTTCTCCCATTCCACCATGTGAGAATGCAACTACAAGGTGCCATCAACCAGGAAACGGACCCCCCTCACCAGACACAGAATCTGCCAGTGCCCTGGACTTCCCAGTCTCCCGAACTATGAAAAATAAACTTCTGTTGTTTATATGCTACCTAGCCTATGGTATTTTGTTATAGCAGCACAAACAGACTAAGACAACCAAGAACCATAGAAAACAAGCCACAAGAGAAAATGTTAATTAAACTCTCCCCAAGAGAATTTTCATTCCTTTTATGCTTTTCCTTTTACAGAACTACTTACATAAAATTTTTACCAGTCATGTAACTGTTAAAGGAAAATTATGCTGAAAGTCTAGAGTCCTTACTGCTTCCTTCCAAAAAAAGGTAACTGCCTTGCTTAGTATTATCTTGAAAAGAAAAAAAAAGACCCCAAAGGGAAAATGGACAACGATTATTTGACAGAGAAAGGGACAGTGAGGCAGTATAGTGTGTTCTAATCACTAGGGACTAAGGAACCAGACCATATGGGTTTAACTTCCAGCTCTGCCACCTACTGGCTATATTTCTGGCGCAAGTTATTTCATGTATTTGTGCCTCAGTTTACTCATCTCTTAGTACCTACCTCAAAGGGTTGTTCTTAGGTTGAAATGTCAATATATTTAAAGAGTTTAGAACAGTGCCTGGTATAGCAAGCAGTTAGTACATATTAGAACTATGAAAGAATAGAGACAAGACCAGGGTTTTAAAACAAGTTCTTTTATGTCTAAAAATGAAAGGAGGATATGGAGTACCACTGGCTATATTAGACTACAAAGTAACAGGTGGCCAGAGGAAAGACGGGAAGGCATGATTACTAATAAATGTATACTGTCAGTGGTCTGTGTATTTTGTTTGATTATTAAATCAAAAGAAAATCTTTAAGAAACAAAATAAATTAGGAAAACAGAACCTTATCCAAAGATAATACACCAAAGAATCATGGCCTTTTCTGATCTTTCACAAAAATTAAGAAAAATAATTTTACCTCCATTGAAAGTAACCTCTCCAAGGCAGTCTCTTGGTACTTTTGATGCACAGCGTTTATGGCAGTTGAATTTGCAATCTAAAATGAAAATATTCAGCATATTAATTTATGTAAAAGTCAAGCAGTATCAGATATGGTTAGACTTTCTTTAAATCACTCACAAACAGAATATTATTAGTAATGATGATATTAAAATAATAACCACCTACAAGTCACTTTAGCACCCCTCTGCACCCCCCCATCATTTTCTTCATTTGTATAATGAGGCTAATACCATGTGTACAACACCGCCGAAATGTACTGGCAGCTCCATATTTCCTTCTCTTATCTCATATTCATCTTTCCACATCTCCCATGAGAGTTTCTCAAGCTGATTAAATTCCTATCCAACATATGTCAGATACATACTTTCAATTCCTAAGAATCAGGACCTTATGTATATGCAGGAAAGAGACTGAGATCCAACAAACATTTATGAGGAACCTAATAAGGGCTTTCACATACAACCCTGTGAGGAAGGACTGAGTTTCTCCAGCACAAGGCCTCCCACTTTTACATAATGGTTCTCTTCAGCCTAAAACAAACCTCAGAGTTGATAGCATTGCAGATCAGTGTCAGGTACAATCTGTCCAAAATAAATGTATAACACAGTGGTTCTCAAACTGTGGTCCCATATCAGCTTCATTAGGAAACTTGTTAGAAATGCAAATTCTTGCGCCCTATCCCAGACCTACTATATCAGCAACTCTTAGGGGGTGGGAGGGTAGGGCTGAGCTCTGTAAGTCATACTGAAGTTGAGACCCACTGGTCTAACTATGTCTAATACCACCTTTGAAATGCATCTATGAGTAATAACTGGGTAAAAATAACTTTAAGTCCTGACTTAGAATGTTTTTGTAACCCTTGTGAGTCAAGAAAATCCTGGGTATCATGCCAACAGCACAGGCTAAAGATCATTATATGACATAAGCCCCATGAAATGTATAATTTGGTAGAGAATAAAATTTACTTTAAAACACTATCCTTGTTAAGACAGGCCCTAGGGAAAATTCATGTGATATTAATATTATCTTGCACTATCTCTTAAACAATAGATTTGTGTTTTATCTCATGAACTTTGCAAACTGTGAAAACAACAAGGTTTCCATTTTCCCTTTGAAAACTCAGGCCGGGTGCAGAGGCTCACACCTGTAATTTCAGCACTTTGGGAGGCCAAGGCAGGTGGATCACTTGAAGCCAGGAGTTTGACACCAGCCCGGCCAACATGGCAAAACACTGTCTCTACAAAAAAAAATACAAAAATAAGCTGGGTGTGGCAGCACCACTGCACTCCAGCCTGGGTGACAGAGCAAGACTCTGTCTCAAAAAAAAAAAAAAAAAAAAAAAAAAAAAAAATTCAGAGCCGAATTTGTGGACTACCTGCAAGTATGTAGGTTTGAATGGCAGGCAGGCAGTTTTAGTTCTCTATGTCCTTACCCATGTTTTTATTAAGTTGCTTATGCTCTCTTATATTTTACATATGCTTTTAAGCTACCTTGAAATTTTTACACATCAAAGTAGAAAATAAAGACAAACAGATTAATGAATTCTTGGAATTGTGTATTTTCTCAAATGATCCAGTATAATGGTTTTATCTTAACAAAATCATTTTTCTTTCGTAGACTGACAAATGAAAACATTTTTATTTTTTAAGTATCTTAATTCATACTATTAAAATAGGGAAATCACTGAATTATAATTATTTTAATAAATGAAATAGCTTAGCTATATTGAAATAAAACCTACCATTTTCTGAACCAATATAAGCATAAAAGATCTTCTTCCAGAACCCTAAAAAGTTGAATAATCCAGTAGCAGAATTAACATGTTTATGTAAAAATTCATTTGTATTTATTTTAGTTCCTCTACAAAATACTGTACTTTGCTGCATATGGTTTAAGAATATTTCTGTTCTGCTTAGCAGAGCAGCAATATTAACTACCTTCATTAAGATTATTTGTTGGCTAGAATGTGTACATCTGTTACTAATGTTCTTTCCCAAAACATTTCTCAGTGGCTGCTTGCCAATACATTTTTAGGTTGATATTTTAAAGTATTAATTTATGTAGTAACTCATATTCAAAGCAAGCTGTTGAAATAAAATTTCATCATGGTATAATGCCTAATAGTTATCAAATACCTGACAACAAATGTATAACCTATTCCCCATTTAATGTTCTTGTGTGCTATCATACACTGTCAAGAAAAGCTTTATTTTATTATTATTATTATTATTTTTTAATTATACTTTAAGTTTTAGGGTACATGTGCACAACGTGCAGGTTAGTTACATATGTATACATGTGCCATGCTGGTGTGCTGCACCCATTAACTCGTCATTTAACATTAGGTATATCTCCTAATGCTATCCCTCCCCCCTCAGAAAAGCTTTATTTTCTTATATGCTTAAGCTTATATACAATTATCTTACTCTGTCTTGTAAGCAAGAATTTCTTGTTACAAAACCCTCAACCCTAATGTTTTATTTAGATCACTTGATAATTCAATTCCACAAATACTTCTACTATATAAAAAGTACAATACCAAGAACTGCTAATTACATGAAAAAAGTATACAAGATTATAGTTAGACTACTTATATCCTATCCTGGCTCAATGACTAATAATCTAAGACATTTACATTCTATTTTAGTTTTCACTCTACTGTGAAAAGTTTCTACTGTACAGCATTGCTGAGAAGATATGAGACAAAAAGATAAAATCATCTTTAAAAAGCATAAAAGCATTATATAACTATAAGCAAATAATTATTCCAGTATGCTGTTAAAAACTTGTTTCATTAAGATATGTTTTGAGAATACTATAAAAGTGTGCTGGGTTAGTATCCAAATATGGGTGGGTCCCTATCATAATTTCAGTAGCTTTTATTACGTCCTACCTATTTCAGGGTGATTATTCTCGGGAATGACAGTTTTTGTACAATTCTCCAAACTACATACTTAAAAAACAAAAACAAAAAAAAACCCAAAACTCTTGCAGTATGCTTATATGTGTGTGTAATAAATATCTAATGAAAAGAGGAAAGCGTTATTTTTATTTTGTTTAGTGTCTGGCTCTGGAATCAAAAAGACATAAAACCTCAAGTATCAGCTTTGCTGCCTACTAGCTATTCTGTATTGGGAAGTGATAAGCATACAGGTGAAGAAGCCATCCTCAGAGATCCACATTCTAGTTTTTCTGTTTACTAGCTACATGATCTTAAGCAAGTTACCTAATCTATGTCTATAAAATGAAAAATGACTCCTATTATTACTAACTCCTATTACTAGTACTCCTATTACTATTAGTAGTTAATAGTAATAGTAACTCCTATTACTACTAGTATACTAACAAAAGCATAATTCACATATAATTGCTTTGAAGACTGAGCATGTAAAGGTTTACTGTTCTACTATAGTGCCTGGCACCTAACACACACTGCAGATAGTAGTAATAGTAGTTTACACACACATTTATATTTTGTTTATATTTCTCTTTCCTTTATATAACAATTATGAGAATAATTTCTTTGGCTAATGCTTCTGAAATATAAATATTTTAAGCCTATATATAATAACAAAAACAGACATAAATTTTAATTAGGGAAAACACCTAATCCTACCTTTACACTGCATTCCTTGGCGAAAGAGGCCTTTCAGTAACCGCTTGCAGTACTGACATATCGTGGGACGGGTGTAAGAGTGAACAGCAAATGTGTGTGGAACTTTCACTCTGCACATTACCATCTTTTCCATCCAGATTGGGCGACCACTCCAAGAAGGAATTCTCTTACTTGGTTCCTGGTGGACATGTGACTATAACATAAGTAATTTTCATAAGTTTAAGTCAATATTAAAAACAGAGTAGTGGGAGCAGAGCTTAACCACAAGAATCATTTATTTCAAACACTAAAGCCAAAAAACTCTAAAAATGTTGTTCTCAGCAGTTTCCTTTGCAATGTTTAATCTACCAATCTTTGAATGAGAAAAATGCAGATTCTTTTTGCTAATATTTATGCTTAAAAAAATCTAAGATATGTTAATTCTCAGGTATATATTCACTGATTATTATTTGCCAGGCACATTTCAGCACTTTACAAATCAAATACACAAACTTTAAAACAAATAAATGAAGAAAGTATTATTGCTGCTCATTTTTGCATTACTGAATGTGACATCTGAATATATTTTGAAGCACATTTTAGATTTTCAAATTTATCTTAATACTAAAATATGTACATACATTTTAAGTCTAATTAATAATGATAAACAATGGCAGATACAAAACTAATTAAAACAATAGTTTCAGTAATTCAGCTTTAAGAAGAAGTAAACTTTGTTTACCCATTTTGGAGACTATTCCAGAACCTAGCTAGTTGGTTTTCTGCCTGGTTTTCTGGCCAGGCGTGGTGGCTCACGCCTGTAATCCTAACACTTTGGGAGGCCGAGGTGGGCGGATCACCTGAGGTCAGGAGTTCAAGACCAGCCTGACCAACATGGAGAAACCCCGTCTCTACTAAAAATACAAAATTAGCCAGGCGTGGGGGCGCATGCCTGTAATCCCAACTACTCGGGAGGCTGAGGCAGAAGAATTGCTTGAACCCAGGAGGTGGAGGTTGCGGTAAGCTGAGATCATGCCATTGGACTCCAGCCTGGGCAACAAGAGCGAAACTCTGTCTGAAAAAAAAAAGAAAAAGAAAAAGAAAAAGAAAAATACCTGCCTACACTATCAATCTGAGGCATTTTATAGTGCTCTTCTCCAACCAGTTGTTTTGTCCTTTTCTTTTCCTTTTCTTCCCTTTTTTTTCTTTTTTCTCCTCCCCTTACTTCTCCCTTGCACTTCCCTGTCTCTTGTTTTTTTCTGACTTCTTTTCCTTCCCTTGGTTGAACATATTAATGTAGAATTACCCAACTTCTCTGAATTACAAACATTACTAGTTATAGAAGGCAGCTGAAAGATCTCAGGACATCAGTTCTGGCAGTGAGGATGCAAGCAGGTACAGCAAAATCTGCTAATATAGCTAGATGGTAGTTGAGTATTAGGATTTTGTGCTTGAGTATTTGGATTATGTTTTATTCAATTTTGTGTCCCTAGTATATAACAGGGCCTGGCATACAATAATCGGTGAATGTGTGTTGAATGAATGAAATGAGCCACATTGAACTGGGTGATCTATAATTTAGTTTGATTATTCCCTTCATATAGAAAGGGTCATAGTTACCAAAATCTACTTACCCCTCAGGTTACAAAAATTTTTAATTCATGCCTTCTTTAATTTTGCTTTTTGTTCACCTGGTAGAAAAACCCAAACCATTGGAAAATAAAGTTCTTCTTTTTGAGACTATGCTTGAACTGACTAAAGTAAACCTTGAAAGCCCTTCCATGCTACAAGTTCTACTTGTTTAAAAATACCCTGAACAATCTAACCAATTCAGACATGTAACTGCACTTCTTATACTTCCCTAAGGAGCTTTCATGTTCAAGATAAAATATAAACTAATGAAAAATGTAACACCTTATCCACTTGCTCTGTCCTTCTGCTATTTCCTAATCTAGTAATACTCAACTGGGCATAGGTGGCGTAACAGCAACATTTGTGGGGCTCTTGACATACCTCTATTCTACTGTCCTCATTTCTAGGTAAGTTCTCTGTGCAGTTCAGTGTATAAGATGCACTAACTTTTTCCTACTAATCTTTTCCAGGCTCTTCTGTAGGTTTACACCAACCCCTCATTTTCAGTCCTTTATGCCGCAGCACTCTTTTTATCCTTTAAAAATCTCACACTAGGGCTAAGTAATAAGAGAAGATGGAATTTTTGTGAAAGGATTTCAAAAGCTTTTACTCTGGTGTCTTAACTTAGCAAAATATTATGACCACAGTACCAAGACAAGGCCTTGATTTTGCCATTACTTTACAGAAGATCAGAGAAGTTACAGAAAAAACTAAATAATAAGATTACAACCTACAGATGGAAGTCATTTCAAATACTATCAAATGTACAAGGGAGTTATTTCTTTTTTCCTGGATCTACTGCCTTTGCCCTTGAGAGGCACACTGTATTAAGAAAAAAATCACTGATTTATTAATAATGAGATCTGGGTTTAATTCCACTATCTCTTACTAATTTGCTCTCTGACTTCACATAAGTCACTTAACTGCTCTGTGTCTCAACTGTCTCATCTGTATACAGATCTGCAGATAGCAGTGCCTCATGCCTGTAATCCCAGAACTTTGGGAGGCCGAGGCGGGCAGATCACGAGGTCAGGAATTCAAGACCAGCCTGTCCAACATGGTGAAACCCCATCTCTACTAAACATACGAAAATCAGCTGGGTGTAGTGGCACGCATCTGTAATCCCCGCTACTTGGGAGGCTGAGGCAGGAGAATTGCTTGAACCCAGGAGGCGGAGGTTGCAGTGAGCAGAGACCGTGCCACTGCACTCCAGCCTGGGCGACACAGCAAGACTCCATCTCAAAAAAACAAAAATTAAAAAAAAATTAAAAAAAAAAAGATTTAAGTATGGAGACCAGGAGCCAGGATACTGACTAGAAGGCTAAAGCAGTGGTACAAGCCATAATACCATCCCAAGGTGTACAAAATGCAATTCATTA
This sequence comes from Gorilla gorilla gorilla, assembly GCF_029281585.2. Lineage (NCBI taxonomy): Eukaryota > Metazoa > Chordata > Mammalia > Primates > Hominidae > Gorilla > Gorilla gorilla. Next base: position 102,531,935 of record NC_073236.2, on the reverse strand, counting down.
CTACCAGTAAGTCCTCTCTCCATTACTACATTTTATGTTTCTTAAGTGTAGGAACATTACCATTCTTTAGCATATAAATTATGTTCTAGAGTGATGTCATACACCCTGTAGAAACATAGACAATAACTACTAATAAAATGTCTATTACCTTAGAATACGTACCTCTTCACTGGGAAGGGCTACATATTCAGGCTGTAGGGGTCTTGGAACTGAGAGGCCGGGTCCTGGTAAAGATACATTTGACAGACGTCTCTTTCTTACTCCACTACAGTTATTTGGAATCTTGAAGGCACATCGTTTATGGTAATTTAATCCACAGCCTAAACATATTTTACAAGGTAAAATATAAGATTTAAAAAAAAACTTTACTATTTAAGTGTGATACATAAAAACCGCTGCTTCTTTTATTTAACATATTTTCTGTTAGCCATACCTATCCTAATTAAGAACCCAGACAGCAGGCTAAGTGGAAGCTAATGAATTCAAGAAGAAAAGGAAATGTGTAAAAAGGATAAGTCAGCTAGGGCAGTGGTTCTTGAAGTGTGGTCCCTAAGGCAACCACCTGGAAATTTGTTAGAAATGTAAATTACAAGGCTCCACCCCAGATCCACTGAGTTAGAAACTACGGGGATGAGGCCCAGCAAAGTGTGTTTTACGATGCACAATACAGTTTGAGAACCACTGCCTTAAAGCACTAGTTAGCAAACTATGGCCTCTGTACCAAATTCCTCCTGTGACATGAAAATTTTATGAAACTCAAATTTCAATGTTCCTAAATAAAGTTTTATTGGAACACAACCATATCTATTCATTTACATATTGTCTATGATTGGTTTCATACTGTAATAGCAGAGTTAAATCATGAGAGACCATATGGCCAACAAAGTCTAAAACATTTACTCTCTGTCCCTTTACAGAAAAAGTTTATTGACCCTCCACCTTAGAAGACTGTTTCTTCATCAGAAATGTGCACCTGTGTCCTACTCCTAGCAATTCTAATTCAGAACAAATTTGACAATTTAGTTGTACGTAAGAGACAACTTTTTTTTTTTGAGACGGAGTTTCGCTCTTTCACCCAGGCTGGAGTGCAATGGTGCAATCTCGGCTCACTGCAACCTCCGTCACCCAGGCAGGTTCAAGCGATTCTCCTGCCCCAGCCTCCCGAGTAGCTGGGATTACAGGCATCCGCCACCACGCCCGGCTAAGTTTTTGTATCTTTAGTAGAGACGGGGTTTCGCCATGTTGGCCAGGCTGGTCTCAAACTCCTGACCTCAGGTGATCCACCAGCCTCGGCATCCCAAAGTGCTAGGATTACAGGTGTGAGCCACCGCGCCTGGCCCAGAAAACTTTTAAAAACAAAAAACAACATGAATATTTATGGAGCCATTACTTTGTACTAAATATTTAACCCTATTACCTGATTTAACCGTTTACTCTTTATGAAACCAGTGGGGCAGAATGTATTTTTCAGAGAAATTAATCTTAAGAGGTTTAGTAATTTGCCCAAGAATATGAAGTAGGTGGCAGAGATAGAATGAGAGTCCTGATCTCTCCAATTCTAAATCCTCGTTACCACCCTAGTCAACAGCTCGTCATCTTGCTTTTTCACTGATAATAAAAAATGCAAATGTGGAATCTTATTTCAAATGACCACAAAAATTTTAGAACACACACCTTCACATTTCAGTCCTTGACGTACCAATCCCCAGAGCATCTCACCACAGTAATCACAGAAAGTAGGAGCTTTGTAAGAATGTACATAGAGAGTATGTGGACGAATCTGGAAGTCTTCTACTGTGGCTAAAGCTTTAAAAAAGAAAAGTATTAAAATATACCTTGTATTTGTACTGCGATGAGATTAAGAATGCTCACACATTCACTTATGTCAAAGTACACAGAATCATTTTTTCTCTGAAAGTTTCACTGGACCATAAAAGTAAATTATTTAATATTGTAATTTCAAACTCTAGTTTAGCAAGTCCATTTACTTCTAATCATTTGAGCTCCAGAAGTAGGTCGTAGGTTAGTTATTTGGAACTCCAACAGCATTTTCTCATAATGACAAGATTACAAATAGACATTAGGTTACTTTAACCAATTAAAAACTGTTTAACTTACACAGTGGGAAATAGAACATTAAAGTAAAAACTACTATGGAACTTAACTTCAATTTACGGAAACGTTTCTGTGGAAAAAGATACTGAGTCCTAATTTAGGATCCCAGGATATACTTGTCTGTTTGTTCTCCACAGTCCTAGTGGATATGAGAAAGAAACTCCTTTCCCCTTAGTGAACGTCGGGACAGTAGACCCAAGGAACTTCCTCTCACCTCAACCTGCAAGTAGTCTGATGGAGTCCAGAGTAGAGAAGGAAGAGATGTGAGCAGGACTTCCAGGTGAGACAGGGAGTGAAACTTGTCAGGAATGAAGAGGAGGGCAAGGATTGGGAAATATAGAGATGGTTTGGGGTTGTTGTATAGAAGATGAATGATCAGTATAGCAGGGAGTGAGATGAATGAGAGAATCAGAAATATAAGATGAGACGAGTGGGGACTAATAAGGACAGAGAGGATCTCAAGAAAAGGCTCAAAGGTAAATTTGAGAAAAGGGAACTTGGTAGCAGGGCTCTGACCCATGGCTGGCCAGCTTGCTTCCCTTCTTCCATCAGTTCTCCCACTTGCCAAACAAAAAGTACTGCAGACCCTACTATGTGCATTATTATGGCATTCTTTCTTCCTTTTCACTCCTTATTATCTTGCCCACATTGCTGCAGGATGAGATGGCAAATAGTGGGAATTAAAAAACAACGTATGGCAAGAATGGGTGAGGTGGAAAAAGTGAAACGTAGAAAAAAGCCCAGTGGGACAAAAAGGGAAAAAGCATTTTTAATTTTAAAGCCACAGAAATAACCAGCATTGTAATTTCCTCTTCCATATCTTCATTACTTCTTTTTTTCCTGATTCTCTTTTCTAAACCCCAATTTTCTTCTTTTATGCTCTTTACAGAAATGGGGGTGGGGGAAGGGGAAAAAAACAGAATTTCAGTGTAACTGTTTTATTTCTTTGACTCAGAGAAGAGTACATTTCTTTCAGACCAAATAATTTCCTAAGCTTAGTAACATTCAAGTAATTCAGTTTATTTTCCTATACTGATTTTTTCCTTTTTTTTTTTTTTTTTTTGAGACAGAGTCTCACTCTGTCGCCCAGGCTGGAGCGCAGTGGTGCGATCTCGGCTCACTGCAAGTTCCACCTCCTAGGTTCACGCCATTCTCCTGCCTGAGCCTCCCAAGTAGCTGGGACTAGGCGCCCACCACCACGCCTGGCCAATTTTTTTTTGTATTTTTAGTACAGATGGGGTTTCATCTTGTTAGCCAGGATGGTCTCGATCTCCTGACCTCGTGATCCACCCGCCTCGGCCTCCCAAAGTGCTGGGATTACAGGCGTGAGCCACCGTGCCAGGCCTTTCTTTTGTTTTTTTAAAGAGACGAGTCTCGCTCTGTTGTCCAGGCGGAAGTGCAGTAGTGTGATCATGGCCCACTGCAGCCTCAACCTCCCAGGATCAGGCAATCCTCCCACCTTATCCTCCTCCCAAGTAGCTAAGACTACAGTTGCATGTGACCATGCCTGGCTAATTTTTTTTTTTTTTAATTTTTAGTAGACACGAGGTATGCTGCTCAGGCTGGTCTCAAACTCCTGAGATAAGCAATCCTCCCGCCTCAGCTTCCCAAAGTGCTGGGCTTACAGGTGTGAGCCACCGTTGCCAGGTATTTTTCTTTCTTAATGGTGATATAACATGCCTGAAAGGAAAAATCATATGGTGACCATTATTAGAGATGAAAGAAATTAAGTAACAATAATACAAAGACTAAATATAATCGAATTGCAGCATTTAGTACAGAAAATTAGGCTCTTTGAGGGGAAAAGGCAATCACATTTAAAAAGCCACTTACTTACCTGAAAGAACCACTTCTACTAGGTCTCCTTCATGTATTTCATCTGCTGAGGTAATCAGCTGCAAAATGTTTTCTGAGTTCATGTCATGGCGAAAGAGAAGAATTTTGTCATACATGCCAAAGAATCCACACTCTGGAAACTGAGGGATAACAGTCCTATATCAGTATGACCACAGCTTTCTATTTTTATAAGTAAACGTTTCAATTTTATCAAAGAATTTAAAACATAGTGTTTTAACCTAACACTATTTGCTAACAATTCTATTGATACCTAAAAGGTGATCCACGTACTCAAGCATCCTGGTTAATTTTAAAGTTCAAGAAAAATAGAAAAGTAAACTTACAAATAAATAATCATTGATGATTTTAAAATACATGTCTCTTACAAATACAGGATTTCTATATTCAGTTACTGATGGAGAATATAATCTTAAACTTACTGCTACTCTACTCTTAGCCTGAAAGATAAGCAGTCGTTCCAGCGCCTTAGGACATGCTGCTCTAAATATTTCAAAATTCTTCAGTAGATCTCAGAATTATAAATGCTCACTGACTTATTTGGGCTCCTCATAGAATATCCTTTAATAAATGACACCATGTCACCTGCCTGCATCAAATGGTCTAATATGAACCAGTTTCACTAAACTAAATGCATTTGTCACAGAGACGCTGCTGCTGCTATCGTTTACCTATTTCATATTGTAGCCCTTCTCTGTGAAGACCCACCCACAAAATAACTTTATCTAGTTGATTTTATAACATGAACAATTTGCTCACGTAAGTTGACATGTTTTCCTGTTTGCTTTGCCAAATCGAAAAAGCACAGCCAAATTTGTAGCCCAATTTTACCATCAGTCTTGGATCTTATGGGATGTGTTTTAGGTACAAACACTAACCTACTTTCATCTCATTTTCTGACCTTAATTTTCTCATTAGAAAAGTCCTGTATATATTTCTAAAGAGTTCTCAAAACCTTTTTTCTGAGATAGGGTCTTGTTCTGTTGCCTAGGATGAGTACAGTGGTGTGATCACAGTTCAACACTGCAGCCTCAAACTCCCAGGCTCGTGATCCTCCCACCTCAGCCTCCCAAGTAGCTGGGACCACAGGTGCATGTCACCACTCCCAGCTAATTTTTTATGTTCTGTAGAGACAGGGGTCTCGCTGTGTGGCCCAGGCTGGTGTTGAACTTCTAGACTCAAGTGATTCCCCCACCTCAGCCTCCCAAAGTGCTGGGATTAGAGGCATGAGCCACCACAACTGGCCTCTCAAATCTTTTTTTAAAGTTAAATTTAAAAAAAAATTAAAAACAATGATTAATTAGAAAGTTACAAGTTTATAGTTTTTGTAACCAGGGTAAATAATGGGAAAGTACAGAAATATTTAGAATTTTTGTAATACTAATTCTCCTTTTGAGTCACCAACAGTATTTGTAAAACCTCATAGTATGTTTTAACATATATCTAAGAGTGTAAGAATTCTCAATTAAAAAGATAGAAGTAAAAATACAGAACCAAAAAATTAAATTTTCATTTAAATTTTAAAATTAAAATTTTACTAAATTTTATGAAATTATTAAGTTGGAGAATAAAATATCTTCATAACTTAGTTACAAAAATTTGTAAGGACAAAGGACTCCACATTCCATGCTCATTAAAACTCTAAGGCCAGATGCACTGGCTCATGCCTGTAATCCCAGCACTTTGGAAGTCCAAGGCAGGCAGATCATTTGAGGTCAGGAGTTTGAGACCAGCCTGGACAACATGGTGAAACCCTGTCTCTGATAAAAATACAAAAATTAGCCAGGTGTGGTGGTGCATGCCTGTAGTCCCAGCTACTTGGGAGGCTGAGGCATGAGAATCACTTGAATCTGGGAGACAGAGGTTGCTGTGAGCCAAGATTGCACAACCGCACTCCAGTCTGGGTGACAGAATGAGACTCCGTCACAAACAAACAAACAAACTCACTCTACTATTTGTATAAATAAAACTGATTTCAAAAAGGCATACTTCTTGCATGTCTGGTAAGTGCAAGATACTGGCCCCACAGTTTGTAAAGACAGAATAGTCCTTATCTTCCAGGAACTTACAATCTAGTAGGAAGACAGAAATAAACACAAATATATATAGTATAAGGCAAATAACAAAATTAAAATAAAAAATTATAGAAGGAGGAGGAATAAAAAATGTTAACTGGGACGGTGGAGTAGAGGGATTCAGTATGATATTTGAGCAGAACTAAAAAAGAGAAGCAGAGTTTCCATAGGTTGAAAGTGTAAGCATCATCAATGAGAAGTTACAAGGTAAATGGAAGATGGTAAGTGGAGCCTTGAGACTAAAGAATGAGATGGGGGAAAGCTGGGTAGAGAGAGGGCAGAAAAGCACAGGGAACCCCACTGGCACCATACTAACAAAGAAACTTGTTATTATGTTCAAACTTTGCCACCTACTAACTATAGCACCTTAGAAAAGTTGCTTAACTTCTCTAAATCAGTTTCCTGTTTATAAAATGGAGGACAATAGGAGTTATAGGCTGGCTTTATAGAGTTCTTATCAAAATTAAATTACTTGATGGCTGTAAAAGTCTCAGCACTGTGATCCATAAATACCAGTGATTTATATCACTAATGTATACCTAAGAGGGAGACCAGACATAAGGTTTCAGAGCAAGGCAGGAACATGATTAAATCTGTATTTTAAAAAGATAATGCTGACAGCATTGTGTAGAGGAACAGGAACAGAAAGAGACCAGAGAGCAAGATGCTGAAGAAAGGGTGACCCTATCAGTCAGAAAAGTATCAGAGTCTGAATTATATAGCAAGTAAATGGAAAAAGACAAGGAAATTTCTCTCCAGAAACTACAGCAAGTAAATGGAAAGAGACAAGGAACTTTCTCTCCAGAAACTATAGCAAGTAAATGGAAAGAGACAAGGAAATTTCTCTCCAGAAACTATATTCAATAAATCATATGGCTCATCAATACTGTTTTGACCAAACCAGAAGTTCCGAATAATGGTAACTGAAGACCTAAATAATAAACACACCAAGAGAAGGAAAACAACATTAAAATAATTAATGTATGACTTGGAAAAAATAAATATAACCTTCTTAATAAACACATGGCCTAATGAAAAATATCATCAACATGAAGTTGGTATTAAGAGACTTAAAAGCTTGTAATGAAATTACAGTGAGATATTACAAAACATTAAAAATAGACATATGTACATTAGAGGCTAGAAAGCTGTTGGTAATGATAAAGAATAAAGTCATTTCAACATGTTTTCATACTATACTCATCTATACGACAGACAAATTAGAGTTCATAAAAGAAAAAAAAATGTAATAGCCAGCCTGTGAAAAAGATTCTGCTATTCGTGATTATGATTTATAGGTATGTTTGGTAGGGTATTTAGAAATTATGTAAGAGTCAGGCCGGGCGCAGTGGCTCACGCCTGTAATCCCAGCACTTTGGGAGGCCGAGGCGGGAAGATCACGAGATCAGGAGATCAAGACCATCCTGACTAACACGGTGAAACCCCATCTCTACTAAAAAATAAACAAAAAATTAGCCAGGCGTGGTGGCGGGCGCCTGTAGTCCCAGCTACTCGGGAGACTGAGGCAGGAGAACGGCGTGAACCCGGGAGGCGGAGGTTGTAGTGAGCTGAGATGGCACCACTGCACTCTAGCCTGGGCGACAAAGCGTGACTCTGTCTCAAAAAAAAAAAAAAAAAAAAATTATGTAAGAGTCTAAACTAAAAACATGAGAAGCCTTGAGACGTGTATATTAAAGATATACACCTAAAAAGAAATACACCCCTCATTCATAATAAGCACACATTCATTATGAAGAATTATACAGAACAAACAAAAACCAAACTGTTAATGAATTCAATATACAAGGATTTACTGTTCCTGATTTTGAAAAATTCAGAAAATAGGTTTTCACGCAGGAGTGGATCTCTAAACAATGTCTTAATTCTGGCCACACATCAGAACCACCTGTAGAGCTTAAAACAAAGGATGCTTAGGCTATCATTTCAGGTTTATGGTTAAGCTCCTGGGGAATAGGCGGCGAACAACTGAACTTTAAATTTACTTTTTAAATATTATTCAATGTATGTATTATATATACTCTTTAAAAATAATCTATTTTTTAAAAGTTTAAAATTTATAGAAAACGTAGACAATAAATAGTACAGTTTCTGTATACTACCCCATACCCAGTTTCCCCTATTATTAACATTGTACATTAGTTACATGTTATATTTATTACAATTAATAACCCAATATCTAAGGCTCATACTTTAACTAATTAACAATAGTTAACTAATTAAAGTTGTTAACTTTAACTAGTTAACAATACAATTAACTAAGGCTCATACTTTATTCAGATTTCCTTAGTTTTTACCTAATACCCTTTTTCTATTTAAGAATCCCATCCATACCACATCACCTTTAACTGTTATGTCCCCATAGGCCCCTTTTGGGCTGGGTTAGTTTCTCAGACTTTGCTGGATTTTAACGATCTTGGCTGTTTTGAGAAGTACTGGTCAGGTATATTGTAGGATGCCTTTCTACTGGAATTTGTCTGATGTTCTTTTCATTATTACTGGGGTAATGGGTTTTGGGGAGGCAGACCACAGAGGTAAAGTGCCATTCTCATTGCACTCTACCAAGGGCACCTACTATCAACATGACATCACCACTGATGTTGGTTGAGGTAGTGTTTGTCAGGTTTCTCCACTGCAAAACTACTCTCCCTCCACCCTTTTCTATACATACTCTTTGGAAGTAAGTCATTATGAGCAGAGCACTTAAGAAGTGGAAAGGTTTGTTTGTTTCCTTTCCTTGAAGGTGGAGTATCTACATAAATTATTTGAAAATCTTCCAAATGGGAGATTTATCTATTTTCCCCCACTTATATATTCACAACATTTATATATATCAATATAGACTCATGGATATTTACTTTATACTTTCAAATATAATATGTACTCTTTTAAAATATAATTTTATTTATTTTTGAATAGGCAATTATTCAAAGTTCAAAAGGCAAAAAAGAGTAGACGGCACGCCCATGCCCTAGCTGCCTCATTAATTGTCCTGTAGTCAACAGTGTTGCCAGTTTTCTCAGAATCCTTCTGAAAATATTTTACATACCAAATACACATGAATGTATCTTTCCTTCATTTTACACAAATGGCAGCACACTATAAACACTCTTCTGCAGCTTGCTCTTTTTTTCACTTAGCAATATATTTTAGAGATCATTCCATTAACAAAGTTCTTATTCTTTTTTTTAAAAACAGATGTATAGTTTTCTTTCACCAGTCCCATCTAAGTATATAATCTTAACCAAGTTACTTAACCTCAGTTTTTCCATCTGTAAAATAGTGCCTACTTGCCTACTTCATAAAATTATCATGAGAATACGTTAATATATATATACACAAAGAACTTAGTGTCCTTTTCAATTTTTTCATCAATGTTTTATAGTTTTCATTGTAGAGATCTTTCACTTCTTTGGTTAAGCTTATTCCTAGGTATTTTATTTTATTTATAGCTATTGTAAATGGGATAATTTTCTTGGTTTCTATTCCAGATTGTTCACTGTTGGCATATAGAAATGCTACTGATTTCTGTATGTTGATTTTGTATCCTACATCTTTACTTAATTCATTTATCAGTTCTAATGGTTTTTTGGCAGAGTCTTTAGGTTTTTCTAAGTAGAAGATCATATCGTCTGCAAAAAAGGATAATTTGACATCTTCCTTTCCAATTTGGATACCATCTATTTCTTTCTCTTGTCTAATTGCTCTACTTAAGACTTCCAGTATTATGTTGAACAAAAGTTGTGAAAGTGGGCATCCTTGTCTTGTTTCAGATCTTAGAGGAAAGGCTTTCAGTTTTTTCCCATTCAGTATACCAGCTGCATGTCTGTCATATATGGCCCTTACTGTCTTGAGGTATGTTCCTTCTATACCTAGTTTGTTGACAGTTTTTATCACGAAGTTTTCATTGTGTTGAATTTTACTGAATTTTTTTTGGCATCTATTGAGATGACCATATGGGTTTTGGTCTTCACTCTGTTGACGTGACATATTATGTTTAATGATTTGTGTATGCTGAACCATCCTCATATTCTAGAAGAAAACAATGGGGAAACACTCCAGGACATTAGTCTGGGCACAGATTCCTTGAGTAAGACCTGAAAAGCACAGGTAGCCAAAACAAAAATGGACAAAGGGGGTCACATCAAGCTAAAAAGTCGGGCACAGTGACTCACACTGATAATCCTAGCACTCTGGGAGGCCGAGGTAGTGGACTGCCTGAGCTCAGGAGTTCGAGACTAGCCTGGTCAACATGGTGAAACCCCACCTCTACTAAAATACACACACACACACACACACACGCACACACACAAAGCTTCTGCAAGGAAATAATTAACAAGTGAAGTGACAACCTACAGAATGGGAGAAAATATTTGCAAACTATTCAACTGACAAGGGGTTAATAACCAGAATATATAAGGAGCTCAAATGACTCAACAATAACGAAAAAAGAAAATCCAATTAAAAAATAAGCAAAAGATCTAAATAATACATTTCTCAAGAGAAGACATACAAATGCCCGATTGGTATATGAAAAGATACTCAACATCACTAATCATCAGAGAAATGCAAATCAAAACCACAATGAGATATCATCTCATCTCAAAATGGCTTTTATCAAAAAGACAAAAAATTAAAGATGTTGGTGAGGATGCAAAGAAAGGGGAATGCTTATACACTATTGGTGGGAATGTAAATCAGTACAGTCACTATGAAAAACAGCACGGAGGTTGCCAAAAATAAAAACACCACAGGATCCAGCAATCTCGCTACTGGGTATCTACCCAAAAGAAATCAAGATATCAAAAAGATATCTGCGATCCCATGGTTACTGCAGCAAAATTCACAATAGCCACAACAGAGAATCAACCTAAGTGTCCATCAATGGATAAATGGATACAGAAAATGTGATACACATACATGGTGGAATATCATTCAGCCATAAAAAGAATGAAATCCTATAATTTGCAACAACATGGACAGAAGTGGAGAATAACATTTCGGTTGGTGAAATAAGCCAGGCACAGAAAGACAAGTACTGCATGTTCTCACTTGTATGTGAAAAATTAAAAAAAAAATGACCTCATGGAGATAGAGAGTAGAATGATGACTACCAGAGGCTCTGAAGGGTAGTGGGTGGGGGGAATAAAAGGGTTGGTTAATGATTACAAAACTACAGTTAGACAGAAAAAATAAGATCCAGTGTTTGGTAGCATGATAGGTAGACTACAGTTAACAACAATTTATTGTATATTTCAAAATAACTAGAAGAGTAGAATTGGACTGTTCCTAACATAAAGAAATGATAAATATTTAAGGTGATGGATATCCCAATTACCCTCATTTGATCATTATGCATTGTATGCTTGTATCAAATATCACATGTACCTCATAAATATGTACAACTATTATTTATCCAGAAAAATAGAAATAAAAGAGATTAGAACTCGTGATAAGCTAAATACACCTTAGCTATTCCAATCTCTTGTGAGTATGAGCAATACCCAATGAGTAATCCTATGTACATATCTTTTCCCACTTTTTGAGTATGAATATGAGATAACTTTCTAGGAGATTTGCTGGCTCAAAGAAAACACATATTTGAAATTTGTAGATACTGCCAAATTGCTCTTTATGGAAGTCAAACCAATTTATACTTCTGCAAGTAATATATTGAGTATGTACTTGTTTTGCCACGTTTTTATAGTGTATTATCAAACTTGTTGACTTTAGATGAAAAATGGTATTTTTGTAGTTTCAATTTGCATTTCTTTTATTACAAGAAGTTGAACATTTTTCACATGCTTAAGTGAATCTGTATTTTCTTTTCTGTAAATTAGGAATTCATATTTTTGCTTATTTTTAATGGATTGATCATCTTTAAAACTCCAAATCCAATTACTCCTCAGAATGATTTTCATTATGTGGAGACCTTTAATAAGTCCTGAACAACATATCAAAAAACCATAAACAAAAATACTTCATATTCCAAAGTATATATGTAGAATTTCTCAAAATGATTTGACAGCAGTGAAATCTAAGAGAGCTTTTAAGATAATAGCTTCTTGTTCTAAATCAGACTTCAGGAGAACAAAGAACAAAGGAGAAGAGCCTTTTTTTTTTCTTTCAGTTGTATAATTTGAAAAGGAGAAAATATTTTGGCAAACTAATTAAAACCAATTCTGGATTACATTTTTTTTTTTGAGTGGGGGTCTCCCTCTGTTGCCCACAATGTAGTGGCTTGATCATGGCTCACTGCAACCTCAAACTCCTGGGCTCAAGCAATCCTTTAGCCTCAGCCTCCCAAAGTGCTGAGATTATAGGCACGAGTCACCTTTCCTGGCCCTTAATTACCTTTGTGACTCTGCTATGCTCACAGAGTCAAAAGGGGCGGGGGCAGAAACCTGTACTAATGCTGTTGTCTCTATATTCTTCAAAATACAATTCTTGCCCAATAAAATGGTGTATATATATCCCTTCTAGACATTCTATTCTCCTGAGAGGGAAGAAGTTCAGAAAAGCAGCAGAGGTGATGACATGTTTAAGTAATTGTCAGGAATTGTCACTGACTATTATTTAGTTTATTCCTCTAGGGCAATGATCCTCAGCTGAGATGATTTTGCCCACAGAAGCTATATGACAATGTCCTGAGACATCTTTGGTTTTCACAACTTGAGCTAGTGGCATTCAGTGGGTAGAGCACTGTAGAACACAGAGGGCAGCCCCCACAAGAATTATCCCACCCAAAATGTCAATAGTGCTGAAGCTGAGAAATCCTGCTTTAGGGAATAAAAGAGTCAAGAGAATAAAGAGGCTGGGAAATGTGGAAGAAGTTGGCAACCTTTTGAAAACTAGACAAGTCCATAATTCCTTACCTGGCCTACCTCATCCTTGATTAAAAGAAAGAGGAAATTAAAGAAATAACTAATGATACAGCATGGTAGAAGCAAAATGGCCCTTTAATTTGGCCTCTTTCCAACTGCTCCCCCATCCCCCGAGCTTTTCTGGATTTGCTTACTACAAACTGTGCCGATGACCCCTCTTGACTGTGCAAAATGAAGTATTTTCCCAGTCCATATGTGAATGCAACAGAATATCAGTTATTAAATTTCCACCCTCATGCACTCTGCTCACTTCATTCTTTGCTTTTGTATTAAAGATGACTTCAATAATTAAAAAAAATAATCTTTCTATAACCATTTTAGACGTTACTTTTTACAGCATTACTTAACATTTTTAAGTAAAAGGCTCCAATAGTTGCAAACAAAATTATTTTAAGCAACACTTATTTTGAAAGTAATTTAAGGTGAACCGTTTCAAGTTCATGTCGTTAAAATGCTGTCAGTAAAATGTCAGGCAAGGTAGGAAGCTTCCAAGTTATTTCACTTGGTCAAACATAATTTTTGCACTTTAACAATGGTTTCTGAATTTAACATTATCTGAATGAATAATTTATCACTATGAACTTTTAAATTTTTTTTTTTAGACACAGTCTCACCATATTGCCCAGGCTGGTCTCCACCTCCTGAACTCAAGCAATCATTCTGCCTCAAGCCTCCCAAAGTGCTGATGATAGAGACAGAAGGCAGAGAAGTACTAGGCAGGCAGGGGTGGGTCCTGGCGAAACCCCACCTTCAAGATGAAAAGCCTGAACCCGTTGCCCAAAGGGAGAACTTCTATCCTGTTTGCCTGCTCTCTCCTGATTGGTTCTTTCTAAATGTCTTTTTACCAACTGAATGTTGCCTTTTCCAAAACTACCTACGGCCTGCCCCACGGCCCAACCCCCGTCCTGTGCCTATAAAGACCCCAGACTCAGCCAGTAGAGAGAGAGAAGCAGCTTGACTGGAGAGAGATGACTTGACATTGGAGGGACAGCTGGACTTCAGAGGATGTCCTGACTACCGGGAAGAGCCGCTGGACTTCAGGAGAAGATTACCTGCCCGTCCCGTCCCCTCTCCCACGTCCCACTCTGCTGAGAGCCATTTCCCATCACTTACCACCTTCACCATCCTTCAAGTGTCTGGGGGACCTCATTGTTCTTAGATGCCAGACAAGCACTGGAGACCCAACAAGTGCCAGTACCCAAAAAAAGGCTGTTGCATAGGCCCTTTCCCCTTGCTGGTGGAGGGCAGCCACCCCACACGATGAGGCAAGGCGCCCACTGAGCTGATAACACACTGCTGTCCATGGATGGCAGACCTAAGAGAGTATTATATCTTCTGGGGCCTCTGGGGGGTTTCAGGCACCACAACCTAAGTGCTGCTGTGGGGCCTGTATGAAGTCTGCTCCTGCCATCACTCAAGGTGGCTAGCCAGATCCTGCACTCGTTTGCTCACATGTTCCCTCCCAAAAGAGCTGAGTGTGGCGGACTGAGTAAACAGGGTACCACGTCCCAAGTCCGATGAAGAGGTCAAGAAAAATCCTACATCACTGAGATTACAGGTGTGAGCTGCTGTGCCCAGCCAGTATGTACTTTTTTAAAAAGAAGAATGAAGGTTTTATTCTAAATGCAATGGGAAATGATCGAAGTTTAACATACATTTACTTTTAAAATGTACTTGATATATAATAAATGCACTAATCTTAATTAGAAGCTTGATAGCTTCATAAACATACACACAACCCACATAACCACCACTCAGGTCAAGATACAGAATATTATCAGCATCACAAGTTTCTTCAAATGCATTTGAGACATTGAATACCAACGTTATTTTAAAAATCAGCATCACAAGTTTCTTCAAATGCATTTGTGACACTGAATACCAACGTCATTTTAAAATTTGATACCAATAAATCTTCACAAGTCGTTTTAAACATAAACTCGATCATAGTAAATAAGCTCCATGAGGAAAAGAATATTCTCTTTTCATGTTCCTCCTGAATCCCCAAGCACTTTGTACTTAACAGGTACTTACTAAAAAAAAAAAAAGTGTTGACTATTGAGCAACTAACTTAGTACTAATAAATTACACAGAAACAAATCTAATATTAACACCAATTTTAGGAAAATATTTAATTGGAGAGAAGCAGCTCAATGATTCTGTTTCTAAATACAGACATAAGGACTATAGCTGAGTCAATCAGAAAATTACTCAACATGGACTTGAATTTATTAACTTTCAGCATTAACCTGAACCCAGAATTTTTTGGATATGAAATATCGTAAGAGGCCAGGTGTGGTGGCTCACGCCTGTAATCCCAGCACTTTGGGAGGCTGAGGCAGATGGATCACCTGAGGACAGGAGTTTGAGACCAGCCTGGCCAACATGCTGAAACGCCATCTCTAGTAAAGATACAAAAAATTAGCTAGGCATGGTGGCGGGCACCTGTAATCCCAGCTACTTGGGAGGCTGGGGCAGAAGAATCACTTGAACCTGGGATGTGGAGGTTACAGCGAGCCGAAATTGCACCACTGCACTCCAGCCTGGGTGAAAGCAAAACTCCATCTCAAAAAAAAAAAAAAAAAAAAAAAAGAAAAAAAAAAAAGAAATACCAGAGGAGCTGCTTTATTTAACACCTGCCTTTCTGATACCAACCAAAGCAATCTTTTTTCATTCTCATTTTTTCTTGTTTTGTTATTAGTTCTGATTATCTTTAATTCAAACTTTCCGAATTAAAGATCTAGGATCTTCTATTCTAGCCAAGGTCTTACGATGAATAGTAGAATTAAAAAAAAAATTTCTTCTTCCAGTTTGAGCCTTCAGATTAGTAATGGCTGCCTGACATTGATTTTGCCTAGACAAAAAAAGTAGGGGTAGAATAAAGAGCAGGATGTCACTAAGCTGCTGCAACACAGCTGTAGTAGAAAGAATGGATAGAAAAAAAAAACAACATAGAACGACAACTGGGTTTTTTCTGACAACAAAAGATACAGCTGGGGTTTTCAGTCTACTTTGGCATAACCTGAAAATTATACCCAATCCGTATCTACAGAGACGATGCAGTTAAAGAACAGACCAAAATAACTCCTCAATTAGGCTACATAAGCAAACAACCTTCAGGTCTAGTGTCATGTAAATCGTCAAAACTAAAACCAAATGTTTTAAATCAGCTAAAAGCAGACAATCTGCTTTTGTAAGAATAATTCCAATTTCTGTAAACAGCACTATAACTTAAAATGAATTGCTGTCTGCCAATTCCTTTCTCACTCCAATTATATCTACTATGTTCATTCAACAAATTAACACAGTAGCAGGAGCATTATAGTGGTATCTTCTAAGCTTCTTAGCAATATGAAAGCAAAAAGGTGGAGAAGCGCTATTGAGTGCAATCAATATGCATCAGAAATTGTGCAAAGCACTTGCTACAGACTCTTAATTTCCTCAAAACTCTTAAAACAAGTAATCCAGGCCCTTTAATAAGATAAACACTTTATCTCTGTTTTTTATAGTTTTTTAATACGTTAAATGCTAAAATCAAAAGGCAAGAGCAAACCAATGTAAGCATGTTGGCAGGCTACCTAATGAAGGCTTTGGGACTTTAAGATCACTACAAGACCAGTGATCTTTCCATATCTAAACGGATTTTGAAATCATGAGTATTAACTACTTTTGAGCACTAAGTATGTGCCAGACACTACCTGGGGCTTTACATTTAACCACCATTCTTCTATGGAGGTGGACTTTATGATACTAGTTTCACACCTGAGAAAACTGAGGGTCAGAAGTAACTTGAAATGGGCCTATCATCAGTGGCAGAATAGCAACTACAACCCAGGTGTCTCTCCTTGATTCCAAAACTCTGCTATGGCATAATATACTCTGTTATCTCTTCCTTGGATTCTTTTTTTTTTTTTTTAAACATACTACACCAGTAACAGAGTTAATGTAATTTCAAGGTTGAAAATCCAAGCATGAACAATCACTGTAAAATGGGCGAGGCTTCTGGCCTACTCCCTCAATATCAATTTTCTCCCTTGTAATCAGTCGTAAGTGGCCTCCTAGCTGTGATATGATCAGGAAATTTCTGTTTGGCTCAATTCCAGTTCTACCTGCTGCTCAGATTTGTCTGCCTTCTGCATTCTCCTGATTCCCAGTACCATTAGTTCTTCGGGTTTAATCAGTAAAAACACATTCCCTTCAGCTTATAAACCTCTAGAAGGCAGAGATCTTGTTTGTTGTCAATTTTGCTTTATAAAACAATATGAAGATATAGGAACTTTTTATAGATATAGGTTAAAAATTCACATTAACTATATCCATTCTCACAATAAAAACTGCACTGTTAAACAAAAATGGGTCAGGTGTGGTGGCTCACACATGTAATCCCAGCACTCTGGGAAGCCAAGGTGGAGGGATAGCTTGAGTCCGAGAGTTCAAGACCAGCCTGGGCAACATGGTGACACCCCATCTCTACAAAAAATAAAAAAATTAGCCAAGCGTGGTGGCCGGAGTCTGTGGTCCAGCTACTTAGGGAGGGTGAGGTGGGAGGATCAATTGAGCCCAGGAGGTCAAGGCTGCAGTGAGCCGTGATCATGCCATTGCACCCCAGCCTGGGTGACAGAGCAAGATCCTGTCTCAAAAAACAAAAACAAAAATGCCCAGGCAAAACTAGAAATCCTGTTTAAGACCTCAAGCTGCAATTCACATTTGTAAGATTTTAATCTAGGAGATAGTCATATTCCCTATTTTACTAAGCCCCTACAATAGTACTAAAAGTGAGACATTGTAGATTTCTCCAAACTTCAGAAATGCTATTACTCCATCAGTTTAACCCAGGGGTTTTCAACCTCAGCATTATTAACATTTTGGGCCAGATAATGCTTTGTTGTATGGGGCATCATAGCAACTTCCTTGCCCTCTATCCACTAGATGCTGGAAGCCCCCCTGCTCCAGTTGTGTATCCAAAAACGTCTCCAGACATTGCCAAATGTCCCCGGGGGGTCAAAATCTCATCAGATGAAAACAATTTAACTTGATCTTATATATTAAAATCAGATACTGAGACTATAACATTTGCCAGTAAAATAGTCCAAAGTCCTAATCCACATTCTTATGTGGAATAAGGAAAAAGTTCAGGAAATAAATAACTTTAAAAATTTCAGAGCATTCTAGAAGAACCCCTGGACTTTTGCACAATCCTAGGAAAAACAAGCTCTACAAACTAATTATCTGACAATCTAAGCTAGTGGGATCAGCTTGGGCACAACTAAGGCACTGGATATATGAAACAAGATGGGAAAGAATACTGATGCTTATCTGCTCATTTCTATCTCTTTTCAGCTCTAATAACTATAAATCATCTCATCAATAAAACTGTATTTCCAGTATCATGTTTTTAGAAGAGCAGGTATGTGTTCTTTACCAAATATCTACTAAATGTAAGACATCTCTGAGGATATAAGATTAATAAGACAGCATCAATCAATGTATCATAAATGTTGGAAGGGTTTCAAAGCTTTGAAAAAAGGAAGCTAAGTTTTGGCTTATGCTAACAACAACAACAACAATAAAAGAAACTCCACCCTACTCCACCCTTGGGGTGTGTAATGAAACTGGATGAAATTCAAAGAGTGAACGCTTTTGGCCATATCCAAGTTTTAAGCAAAGCTCAACTATAAATGATCTGTTAGAGATATTTTCTTGGGACAAAAACCTCAGTGTATACATTTTGTGATATTCTTGTTAGAATTTAATCTAGTTTTTAAATTATAAGCCTTGAATCATTGATTGTTCTCTATTTCTATGAAATTTTACCATGCTCTCCCCTATACTGGGAACGCCAATTTCATTTTCCCCCAACTTAACACGATAGCTAAACTATATTTTAAAACTGTTTTGAACATCTTCCTGCATGCTTGTTTACTAATTTAATCTTTTTGTAAAACATAACTCTCATATCATTTGACCAAGTGTTGAGATCAGTTTTTCTTACCAATACATGAGCTCTATGTAGAAAGAAGACATTAACCTATATAATACTTGCCGTAACATTTTCCCAATCTTGTTGCTTTTACTTTTACATATGTATACGTTATAATTTTTCATAAAATCTCTAAACTGATCTTTTCATGTTTTCTTTTATTGATCTGAAAGTGAGCTGCCTGCTGTCCAGAGGTTTGATAGTCAATTCCATTATATGTAAATTTTCTTTTGAGTTTCCACATTTCACCTTTAATCACTGAAATTTACCTTGGTGTCATATTTTTCTTTTGAGACAGAGTTTTGCTCTTTCCCTCAGGCTGAAGTGAAGTGGCGCAATCTCAGCTCACTGCAACCTCTGCCACCACCCACCCCCACCCACCTCCTTCCCCACCCAGAGTTCAAGCGATTCTCCTGCCTCAGCCTCCCGAGTAGCTGGGATTATAGGCACCTGCCACCACACCTGGCTAGTTTTTGTATTTTTAGTAGAGACAGGCTTTTGCCATGTTGGCCAGGCTGGTCTCAAACTCCTGACCTCAGGTGATCCACCCACCTCAGCCTCCCAAAGTGCTAGGATCACAGACATGGGCCAACGCACCCAGCTAGTGTCAGGTATTAAGTGAAGGTCTATGTTAATGTTCCTTCAACTGCTTAAAACTAGTTTTCTAAGCTCTGTTTTTTTTTTTGAAAAACGATTCCTTTTAATTTCTCATGACTCCTTTGGCATACCTAAAAGTAACTTGTGCTTATCTATTTATGTTCAGATAGTATGTAACTTCAGTTATTGTAGGTTTTTCTTCTCTCTCTTATTTTTCAGATTTTTAAATTAATGCTCTTGACTATTTTTCCTCCAGATAAACTTTAACATTGTCAGAGTAAAAAGAATACCAATAAAAATCTTTAATGGAAAGAAATTTAACTGGAGAAGTAAAAATTACACACTATCAGTCTTCCTTTTTCAGGAACATAAGAAGACACATTAATTTTACAAGGTCTTTAAAAAATTTTTTAAAGATTTTAATTTTATTTATATTTGGACTTACCCGTTTCTTAAGATAATTGTTGCTAAATATTTTTAATCTTTTTTTCTAGTGGAGATATTTATGCACTCTTGGTTAGTTTTCCTGTACCTCTTGTGATATCAAAAGATCTTATACAATGTCACTTAACTGTTCCTATCCCTTTAGAGTTGATTCTATAGGCTCTTTCCAACAGTTTAATTCTTGGGCATGTGTATACAATGCAAGAATATCTCAAATAACAGCCTAAGGGTACAGAAATACAGAAAATCATGCTTACTTACTCACTGCTCAACAATGGTAATTAACTGACTAGTTAAATCAGTTGACCTCAAAATTATAAGATTCTTAAGTCACATATGCAATCACCATTAATCTAAAGAAGCATATTGGCCAAGCACGGTGGCCAATCACACCTGTAATCCCAGCACTTTGGGAGGCCAAGGCTGGCAGATCATGAGGTCAGGAGATCAAGACCATCCTGGCCAACATGGTGAAACCCTGTCCCTACTAAAACTACAAATATTAGCTGGGTGTGGTGGTGCGTGCCTATAATCCCAGCTACTCGGGAGGCTGACGCAGGAGGATCCCTTGAACCAGTGAGTCGGAAGTTGCAGTGAGCCGAGATCGCGCCACTGCATTCCAGCCTGGCGACATGAGCGAGACTCTGTCTCAAAAAAAAAAAAAAAAAAAAAAAAGCAGCACATTATGCCCTTAGGAATATATTATACCAAAATATTCTAATATAGAAGTCACAGGTTTTCACATGCAGCCCAAGAACAGAAGATAAAATAAATCACAGAATTGATATACCATTAACCTCTAATTTTCTGTACCAATAAAAGGAGAATTAGTAAAGCTAATAGAAAACTGTGAGTACCTATTCAGATCAAGGAAGGAATCAGCTGTCTTCTACAGAGAAAACAGATTTTGACATATGTATATATTCTATAAAGCACAAATCAAAAAATTAACATAAACTTAATTGATAGTAGTTTTCAGTCATTTCTAGATTACCACTGGCTAATTCTAATAAATCTTCAACAGAGAGGGACCTCGAAGTGTAATAGCTCAAGTTTTCTTTTGAGTTTGGAAACCACTACGATCAGATTAATACATAATAATACCGATTAGCTAGCATATACTGTGTGATTACTATTTGCTAAGTATTGGGCTAAGCATTTTAGAAACATATCATTTAATATACACACACAATGATGAGAGATGAGTGCTATTTTTAACCTCATTTTTCAGACAAGGAATCAAGATTACACAACTAATAAGTGGTAGAAATGAACTCCAGTTTAACCCCAAAACTAATGGTTTTAACTATAACACTATACTGCTTCATATTAATTCCTTCCTTTATTTATTCAACCAAAGAATATTCACTGAGCACCTACTGTGGCCATGATATCTGGCATCATAAAGCTTAGTTTTATAGTGGATACAGTCAAGAAAAGAGACAATTACAATGAGCATTATGAATGCTAAAATATAATGTGTTGGATAGAATGCCAACATCCATACAGAAAAAAACTTGCTGGAGGTCTAAGCAGAGGATGTGGCAATGAAAGGGTGTTCAAGGCTAGTTAAAAAAGAGAACATGGCATGTCTGAAGCTTAGGAAAGGAATCTGGACCAGAGATCAGAGATTCATCAGCATTATTTTGTAAGTAATCTTGCAATAATACCTTACACATAAGCAATCACATATTTCTGTCACCTGCTCATTGCTGGCAACTACACATCTGTCCAGTTAACTGCTGCAGAGTGAAGAGGGCAGAGATTATCACGAATTTCTTGAATAACTAATTCTAACACAAATAAAATTTAGAGCACCACTAGGAAGCAGAATCACAAAACTTTTTATCTGACCATGCAAAAGAAAGCAGACTGTATATGTGCATAAAGAGACCAGTATCTGCTGTCTCACAGCCTAGTGAGGATGTTAAAGGTATCTTGCTTTATCCATGCTACAAGCTATCAAAGTAGTAGCACGGCATTGTACCAGCAAAAGCTTATTTGTCCAGGTGAAGTACTACAGTTGGTGATGGCAAGCAAAAAGTAGGATTGAAAACATGATTTCATATTTCCAACAAGGTGACAGTTCTCCTTCCTGAGTCATTTTATCATATTGTACCTTTATTTCAGGACTTACATCTACCTTATATTAGGGCAATTTGACATTTGCTCATCTTCTTTTCTAGAGCATAAATCACAGGGGCAGGGAATTTGTGTTTCATCTTGGGAGCTTCCACAGTTATCTAGCACAGTGACTGAAGAGTAGTGCACCATAAATATTTGTTCAACTGAAGCAAAGCCATAACAGATAATGGCACCCAGGTGTAGGATAATTGTATAACACTATTTAGCTCTCTGCAAACTGCCACCAGGGAGACTGAAAATCTACCTAGAATTTGCAATTATCACATTAACCTATAATCAGCTGCAGACCTCTCTGAAATTTTTAATTTTAAGAATTTTTTTAAAGTATATTTTCAGTATGTGGAAAATAAGATGGCACTCAGGACAAAATATACAATTTCAATATCTGAAAAAATGTATCTTCAGATTGTTACTTATCTGGTCTTTAGGCTTATCAAATTTCCATTAGACTAGAGGTTCTAGACTGTGGCTCTCATTAGAATCATAGATAGAACTCTTAAACAGACTCCCACTCCCAAAGGACCTGATTTAATTGGTCTAGGAAGGACCTGTTTAACCTCCTAGTTATTCTCCAGTGCAGTCTGGGTTGAAAACCACTGTTACAAATCAAGTCCACATTTAAAATGCATATAACCTTGCAACTACATGCATTGAGTTTGTAAACATCCTGATCCTTGTAACATGTGGCCTATTGTAAAAGATTTTTTAAAACTAGGTTTTTTTCTTTTTCCATAAATATGACAAAACAAGCTTTGAACTTTTGCCTATAATTTTTAAAAAAGCTAACCAGGAAATGCTCAATGATAAGAGTAATCAGAAAATCTTGTGGGCTGTTCAAAAGCAGACTGGTTAAGATTCTGTCGGGAAAAAATAGACACAAACATAGCAATAAAGCCTGCATTTGTCAAAATATATGTTAAGAGTTTGTTCATTTGATTATAACTATTTCATCAAAAATTACTGAATCGTGGAAATATTTGACAAGGAGCTTGGTTCACACCCCTTCAACTTATTTCCAATAGTAGGCTGGGAGTGAAAAAAATTTAAAACAATGTATTATTTCAAATGTTGTCATGGCACAGCTCAGAGGCAAACACAGCTTTTCTATCATACTACATATTTCAAGTGAAAGTCTTGTTATAGCTCTGCCTTCTTGTTCCAGCTCTTATAGTGTAAATAAGAGTCCTTTTCACAGTCTATTTAGTGCCATGTTTTCTGCATTTTTTTCATCTTTTGTTAGTGACTCTTCTGTTTAAAATGGCTCCCAAGCACAGTGCTGAAGCAGTCTAGTGTTCTCAAGTGCAAAAAGTTTATGATGTCCCTTATAGAGTAAATACACGTGTTCAATAACATTCAGGTATAAGTAATAGCGCTGTTAGCTGTGAGTACAATGTTAATGAATCAACTATATATATTAAATAAAGTGTCTTCAAACAGAAACACATAAAACAAGGTTATGTATTTACTGGTTGACGAAAATGTGACCAGAGGCTTGCAGGAACCTATCCTCCCACTAGGAACAATGGTCCCACTAGGTCCTACTAGGAGCAATGGTTCACTATTAGCTAATTCGGTGTTCTCAGTGACTTTACAGAATATAACTACTATGAATAACAATAATTGACTGCATGTAGAAATAAAAGATAAAAATGACAATAGGAAGAAAATAGAAATATACTGTTCTAAGGTATATATTACATTATAAAGTGCTATGATATTGTTTGAAGATACTCTGATCAGATGCATATTATATAAACTAGAGCAGGGATTTGCAAACATTTTCTGCAACAGGCCAAACAGTAGCATTTTAGGCTTGGTGGGCCATATGGTCTCTGTCATAGCTACTCAACTCTGCTGCTGCAGAACAAAAGAAGCCACAGACAAGATATAAAGGATTGAGCACCCTGTGTTCCAATAAAACTCTACTGACAACAGGTGGTGGGCCAGATTCGGTTTATGGATACAGATTGCTGACCCCTGCATTAGAGGAATTGATGAAAAAAAAAAAAAACTGTAAAGAGTATAATTAACCAGCAGTGGAGGTACTATGGAATTATATAATGTAATTCAAAAGAAGGCAGAAAAGGACCTAAGAACAGAAGGGACAAATAGAAAACAGCCAATCTATTTAAATACATGTTTTCTATATGGAAAACCGTATCAAATAGAAATGGTCTAAACACTTAAAAAGCAGAAGTTGACAGAGTGAATCTAAAAAGCATACCCAACTATTAATACATGCAAGCTAAAAAAATCCTACTTTACATAGGAAGAGAGAGAGGTCATAAGTAAAGCATGTGAAAAGATATCACAATGCAAACACTAATTTTTTATAAAAAGAATGATTAACACCAAGTATTAGACCCTCACTTAAGACAGTCCCTCACTTAAGATGATTTGACATACAAGTTTTCGACTTTACAATAGTGCAAAAGGGATACACGTTCAGGGAGCTCCTCAACTTACAATAGGATAAACTCACAGCAGATTGAAAATATCATATATCAGAACACACCTTCAACTTAATATTTTCAACTTGCCATGGGTTTATCAGGACATAACTGTAAGCCAAGGAGCATCTGTAAGCTTCAGAACAAGATATTGAAAAATTATATTGAAAAAGGGATCAATATATCAAAGGCTGTAAAAGTCCCAAATGTGTTTGCAAATAATAAGGGAGCGCCAAAAAACCAAAGAAAAGAACTGATAAAACTGAAAGGAGAAAGACAAATCTTCAATTGTAGTTGAGAGATTTCAATAGTCCTTTCTCGAGAAAAGGTAAGAGAAAGTAGAAAGAAGTCAATAAAGATATAGAAGATTTGAACACTATCAACCAATTGACCCAACTGACATTTACAGAAAACTGCACTCAACAAGAGTAGAAGACACGAGAGAATGGGGAGAGTTCCTCTTGAGGAAAAATGATTCCCCTGCAAGAGTCATTGTAAAATTCAGTTTACTACAGTAAAATTCAGTTTACTATATCGATTTTATGCTGCTATATCCACAATCAATAACTATTTTATATTTGTATAATTATCCTTTTTAAGCTATATCCTATTTCCTCGACATCACTCTAGTTGCTCACAGATCAAGATTTTTAATCTGGTTCTCCAAGAATTTCACCCACTGACCCACTCCTCACATTTATATTAATGAAGTAACACTGATTCTAGAATAATCCTGCAGAAAACTGGTAAACCTCTGTAGAAGTAAATCAATTAGCTCAATTTAGCCATTACACCACATATACATATTTCAAAAGAACATATTGTACTTAATAAATATATACAATTTTTTCTCAATTAAAAAACTGTGCAAAAAATAAGTAAATGAAATTTCCAAACATTGAAAACTAAATCATAGAGACTCATCAAAACACTGGTTATGAGTTTCTATGGTTTCAAATAAAAAGGGAACATTATATTTAAGTTACAAATATGTATTTAAGTTTAAAAATTATCTTTAAATAAAAAAATTACAATCTAGTTGCAAAAGTGTTTGAAAACACTGTGTAAAGGATAATGGAAAGGAAACTAAAAGCAAAGCTATGGAAGGATACAATGCTCTACAGGTCTACAGAAGTAAAGTTATTCTTACTTAGGAATAACTTAGGCCACATGTACAAGTCATTGTTAAAACAAAGGCAGCATAGGTCATTTTCACAAACTGCACAACATCTTTTGGATGGGTAATTATTTACATCAGAAGATAATGAATGATAAACTATATAAAGCGTAAAGAATTGAAACAAAGACAGTAAGATGAAGAGCCTGAATTCCCAGAGAGAGATGATTTTTGCAAACAGAAAGTTTACAATTTGTTTGAAACAAATCTGAAACATGCTTGAAAATTCATTAAAATCTACTAAAAATAAAATATAACCAATTCATACAACCCATATAAACTGTTTTGATAACACAGAAAACATACTAGCCTCATCCATCAAATCGGGATTATTAAAGATATTTAGCTAAAATTCCTTAAGAAAACGGCACGGTACGGGGAAGGAGGGTGAATGAGAAACAACATAAAACCACCCTGAATTTTCAAATATTTTGTCGTATATTCAAAATTAATTTACCTATTTTTTAAAAGACAGAAAGCATGGTCCTATATTAAATGGCAGTTTAGGAAGATTCTGAACGTCCTGAAAAATAATCAAGATCTAAAGAGAAGGAAATGGATAAAAAAAAAAAAGAGGGGCCAGAACACAGGGTACCTAGAGATAACAAGGTATGGAGATGGGACTCAGACGCTAGCTACTGTGTCCCAGGGGGCCTTGTGCCCTCTCTACCTCCTGTTTTCTCTGAAAACAAATGAGATTTCTTATGCTGCCTTGACTCTATACAGATTTTCCTGCTCTTGAGAGACAAACAGAAGAGTGATACTTTAAAGCTAAAATAAATGCATTTTATTTATGTTTTCAGACTGAGTCTCACTCTGTCGCTGTGCCAGGCTGGAGTGCAGTGGCGCTATCTCAGCTCACTGCAACCTCCGCCGCCTGCCCTGCTCCCCACGATTCTCCTGTCTCAGCTTCATGAGTAGCTGGGACTACAGGTGCCTGCCACCATATTTGGCTAATTTTTGTATTTTTAGTAGAGATGGGGTTTCAACATGTTGGCCAGGCTGGTCTCGAACTCCTGACCTCAGGTGATCTGCCTGCCTCAGCCTCCCAAAGTGCTGGGATTACAGGCGTGAGCCACTACGCCCAGCCAAATAAATGTATTTTAAATCTGGGATATATGTTCCAATTAGCCAGACTCTGAAATTTCAGTCTTTAGCCTCAGAGGCCATTAGAACTCTTCCAAAAATGCACAGAATAAACTACTGATGGATCAGTATGTCTTAACTCACTGGTACATGTACAATTTATAGAAAAACATCAGTAACAATATTATTTACTACTGATAATAGCATGCACAGTACCTTTTGATAAACAATGGAGCACACAAGATCCTTGACAGCAGATAAAGACAGTTCCTGGGCTTCAATGGTAACACTCTCCCGTGTGAGGCCGATTTGCAGTAGAAACGAAACTGTATGAACTGAGCCTCTGGAGTTGGTGAGTGATGGTGCACTGAAGCTTCCATTAGAGAGTCGGGCAGAGAGTCCCGTCTTAGGACTTGAACACGGAGAAGCAGCTGGAAGCACAGCAGGAATAGCTGTGGGTAATACAGACTTCTGGGCTGATGGAGGGGAATTATTTGCAGACATCTGCCTTTCTTTAATCTTTTAAAATAGTTGTCGATTCTTTTTCAATGGTTATGAAGAGGTTTTTAAAATAACAGCAGTAAAGAAAATGACTGCACTTCTGGATTTAGTTGAAAACTTCTTTATTTCCTCTTTTAAGCCACTCATGCCGATACTTGTAAGTTTTATCAAGGAGTTGAATGCCCCAAAGGTCCTATTTCTCTTAATATTAGTCCCATCAAAAAGCAGTCTTGTCTGTAGGAAGACAACCAGGGATTTGTAAAGGATTTAACATCACTGAGCTATCCTCAGCAGGATAGAGTTGACGTAGCTTATTTACGAATCTATTTTCCTTTCAGTCTGTTCTTGTCTCTTTAATTTCAGGAAATACATATTGAATAAAAGTTGTTTTTCTGTCAAGGTGAAATCCTCTTCGTTTAAAAAACAGTAAGTGTTTTGGATTAATCTATTCAGTACTTTTCCTTTGGTTTACTAATTTGATAGGACACCTTCTCAAATGCCCACACCTTAAATCACCTTCTCAAATGTCCTCATTTTCATTCTGGGGGGATGAACTTTTCTATGATGAAATACAAAGCTTTTTAAAATAGTACAGGCATATTTCATTAGATGAATGGGTCCATCGAGAAAAGCTGATGCTTTCTGACATATAGTCAGCCTGGAAGGAAATTTTTTAAAGGTTTTTAATACTTTATATTCATTTGACATTAATTTAAAAATAAGAACATAACTTTTTTAAATGACAATTTTTGGTCATATGCTTATAATTCACTAATAAATCCTAATGGGTAGCAATTTTTGGCTAGTTAGCAAAGACTTTTTTTACTATAAGTATAATTTCAGGGAGAGGCTCAAAAAATATCCTTGGCACTCTACAATGATACCTAAAACTTAAACATTAAACATTTTTTAAAATCTACTTCATTTTTAATCAATGAAGACCAAACACTTCTATGTTACAATTACATGACTAAGTTATATCAAAAACAGAAGGGACAAAAAACAGTAAAACTGACATTTTCATAGACATACAATACATGCCACCCCACCACACAAAAGATGTACAGTACTTTCCTAATACAAGAGTATTCTTTTTTTAATATTACAATACTAATTCTGCCGAAACATGACTCTTGACTTGCTTTGTTGAAACATTCCTTTCAGAAGGCTAAGGAAGCAGGAGGGGATATACTGAACAGTTAAATGATCAATAAGTGTGAAAGCTGACATACTTATCACAGGAACATAAGAGAAATGGATCTCACCATAAGGGATTTCTCCTATCCAGGTCCTAACTAGGCCCAACAATGCTTAGCTTCCAAGATCAGACAAGATCAGGCACATTTGGGGTGGTGTGGCTGTAGACCACAAAGCATTTCTAACAGTAAGAAAGAGAACAGTAGGTATAGTTAAATATGTACCATAATTTCTAGGAAAGCACAGGTCAAAAAGTTAAAAAAAAAAAAAAAAAAAAGGTATGACCCAACCCCTCCACATGGCTTAGGCGTGAAACAGCTCATAATTGATGGTTCTTTCTAAGTTCCATCTATATACC
Organism: Gorilla gorilla gorilla; assembly: GCF_029281585.2. Classification (NCBI taxonomy): domain Eukaryota; kingdom Metazoa; phylum Chordata; class Mammalia; order Primates; family Hominidae; genus Gorilla; species Gorilla gorilla. The sequence goes on along the minus strand of NC_073236.2, from coordinate 102,503,054 downwards.
CATAAATAATTCCAATGAAGAGAAAGAGTAAATCATCCAATGTGGCTGCAGAGTAACTCTCTGTAGAGTAGTTAATGGGTTAAATTAGGACGAACATGACAGAAGGGCAAAAGCACACAACTATAGTATTAGGAATGGGAAAGCTCAGGAAAAAACTGAGACTTTAAAAAAAACTGAAGATGAAAGCTTTCATAGCTACTTTCAAGTAAATGATTATTATTCCATCTTATATAATGTACAACACTTGATAGTTTATAAATGTTTCACATACTTTACCTCATAACTCTTTGAAAGTTGACAGGGTAGAAATCATTTTTGTAGACAAGAAAATTGAAGCACAAGGCGATAACGCAACTTGCCCAGCAGCACATGGTTATTAATAGGTGGAGCAGGAATTAGAAGCCAGGTTTCGTACTTTCTTACCAGTGCTGTCTCCACAAGAACACACTATTTCTCAAAGAGAACAAGGAACTAAGAATCACTGCTCAGAGGATGTTGCTAAGGTTGAGAAATCGCACAGAAAGACAGACTGCTCAACTTGTATTTTGCTTATCTTCTCCACAGTTTTAAACTAAAACTGCAGAAAGGCATTGAGAACTGAAACCTGAGACAAATGACTAAGACTATAACAACTTTACATGAGTTTGAGTCTCTGGGTCCAGATGCAATCCATTCCATACTACTAAAGCAATTCACAAATGTAATCACAAAGCTGACTCCTGCAATCTTGGAGAAAGAGCTCAAAAAGACAGATATAATCATGGCCTGGAGATTTGTAGAGCGGTTTCAAGTTCTGGCGGCTGGAGAAGCAGGAAAGCAAATTTCAGAAATTACAAATATAAAAAATAATGAAGCAAATGGTTTGTGAATAACTAGAGAAGAATATAATGATCACTAGAAGTCAACCACATTTACATCTTGGAAAATAATGATTATTAGGCTTCTTAGCTGGAAAAAAATAATAATAGCTTACATTAAGCTCTTACTGTCAGATACTGTTCTAAGCACTTTATACATATTACCTCATTAATCCTCACAGCAACTCATTATATGGTTGAGAAAACAAAGGTTTAGAGATTAAAGTACTTGCCCAAGACCACAAAATCAGCAAAGCCAGAAAAAAAAGATAGTTTATTCTGACAAAAATAGTATCCAAGATGATTGTCCATGCTATCTTTGTAAGTATGTTACTGGAGTGTGGGTTGGATGTTAGTGTAGTTAAGTTTGCTGCTCTGTGTCACCTTAGACGAGGAAAGTCTTTATGGAATTGCCTTGAAACACTGTCCTCAGCCTTATATCGTTTTTCACTATTTATTAGATAATAAAGGCATAAAGAATATGCTTATAAAATCCTCAGGTTGAAGAAATCTCGGAGAAATAAACTAAAATTAAACTGAAACTTAAAGGTAAGTGTAAAGCTTTGTATTTAGTTTCCCGAAAATGTGCAATACAGAAATGGGGAAATGCTTACTTGTAAGCAGTTTATATGAGAGGCGTTTATCAACGCAAAATATTAATTCAAACTGCTAATTTAATGGGTGACTAAAAGAGCTAATGCAAAGCTAATGCCCTAGGTCACTGAGAACACATCAGCATCCGTCTGTATATTCCTTGTTACTCAGCCTATATCACTATTATGTTTATATCTATGGTCAACATTTTTAGAGCCATACTGATTTAAAAAAAAAAAATCATGCACGCAAAGGTAAAAATAATGTCATGTGATAAAAATGTGCTTAACAAAACCAAACAGAATAAGTGGTTTTCAAATACTTGAATAAGTGTTAATAGGAGAATTGATTTTATTCAGTATCACTGCAGAGGGTAGACGAAAAATGAAGATGACAGCACTTCTTACTTAACCTCACAGGTTGCAAGGATTGAGCTACGGGGTACAAACTATCTGTAACAACACCTGGCTAACAGTAAGTGCTCAGTAAGTTTTAGCAATTTGCACAGCAATTAGTTGAAGGAATTAACAACTAAGCCTTTACTTTATGCTAAACACATAAAGTGAGATATGATACTTCATTAAATCCTTGCAACAACTCTAGGAGGTTTAACTCTATTTTCCAGAAAAGAAACCAGAATTTTAGAGAAGTTGTTCTTTGCTTGTGACTATAGCTAGTAAGCGATAGAAATGAGATTCAAACTAGTTTCCCTGACTCCAAAGCCCAAGTTCTTTCTACCACTTTATTCCATATCCAACAACCTAACAATGGAACAGGTTGTCTCACGAGGTAATGAGCTCCACAATGTATCTGATTTAAGTAGTTTTTATAAGCTGAACTACCAAAATAAAGTAGTAAAATATCTATGAATAAAACTGTATGCAAGTTAACGACTTCTTTTTTTTTTTTTTTGAGACAGAGACTTGCTCTGTTGCCTAGGCTGGAGTACAGTGGCGCGATCTTGACTGATTGCAGCCTCCGCCTCCCGGGTTCAAGCGATTCTTGTGCCTCAGCCGCCCCAGTAGCTGGGATTACAGGTGCACATCACCATACCTGGCTCATTTTTGGATTTTTAATAGAGACGGGGTTTCATCATGTTGGCCAGGCTGGTCTCGAACTCCTGACCTCAAGTGATCCGCCCATCTCGGCCTCCCAAAGTGCTGGGATTACAGGCGTGAGCCACTGCACCTGGCCCAAATTAACTACTTCTACTTTGATGAATGTCTTCCCACTAAATATCATTTTATTATACCTAGTAATATTAGCCAAATAACAGTGCTTAATACAACTAATTTATCAGAACAAATTACAACTATTCATAATAAACACTACATATAAAAATGATTTTTAAAAGTCTCAGTATTAACACAAATAGAAGAAACCTACGAGCTGTCAGATTTCTGCCCACTCTTTCCGTTTTCCCTCTCCTGGTTTGGTTTATGGACCCCAGATTTATTCTGGAAGATGCAACAAGATGTTGGCTGAAAAATATTAAAACTAAATATTACACCTAATAACTGTAACTTACATGAACCTTGATATGCTGCTTAATTTTGTCTTTACGCTTCAATTAGAAAACTGAAAGAATAGTACATCTTATTAATTTACAAACTATATGCCAATTATATATGCTTGTTTCTAACAGGGGTACGAGGCTCTAAATAATAACATCTAGTTGGCAAGCATTTCTAATATGTTTATTTAGAACTTGTCAAATATTCTTTTGGGGAGCTAGCTGTCACATATCCCATTCAAATGAGCTTACATAATCCATCATCATTGTTAATGGAATCAAAAGATAAGATATTAATGGCATCTTGAACCCAGTCTGTCCTATTATTACAGACAAGGTGAAACAAAGGCCCTGGAGGTGAGAGGACTTACTTGAGGATTATCTCATGGTAATATCACAAGTTTATCTACTTCCTCTCCCTCTCCTTCCCCTTCCCCCATGCACACATTATCTCATTTTTAACACTCTAATTAGGAGAAGCTCTAACAGCAGTATTTCCATTTAACAAATACTTAATTAGTACTTATTATTTCCCAGACTGTTATGAGAGACACTGGAGTTATACAGCAGTGACCAAAACAGACATGGCCACTGCTCTCTCTGAAATTCAAAGTGTGATGTGAGACACAGACATAACATTCATACAAACAGCTGGGTAATTATAAACTGCAAGAAGTGATATGGCAGAGTATACTAAGGGGACTCAATTCCAGCTGGAATCTCAGGAAAGGTACCTTTAAGGAAATACTTAAGCTGAGATCTCTGGATAAGCAATAGTCAACGAAGCAAAGAGACAGACAAAAGGATTCCAGGAAGGCAAAATGCATCTAGTTATTAAATTCTTCAAAAAGAAGTTCATTATTTAGTGTAGCATCATTCTTTTTGTACAATACTCAGCAAAGGCTAAAGTGAAGAGATAAAATGCTTTTCCTATTGGAATAACAATATTTATTATAACATGAATTCCTCCCAGTAAAGAGTTTTCCAGGTTCAACTTAGTTTTGTGTACTAGAAATGCTAATGACGTGGAGGGTTGTGTCCACGCCTCTTGACATGTATTAATATTAGTATTCTTTTACCACGTAAAAGTATGTGGCCTTTTTCAATGCAATTCTGACCAGCGTCCTAAAGTCCATGTCCATGTTTTGACATAGGTTTGACTTTGCTTAGTAATTGTTCTTGCTTTTATATTGTATGTTGTATTTAAAAACTCAAGTGTCTATGTCGTTGGTTTTTAAAAAAATCATATCTTGTAGCAATCCCGACAATGATTTATATATTTTCAAAAATACCTATTACTTTAGATTAACATACTTTTCCTAAGAGCTCAGCATTTGCTAAATTGTTTCCTCTAAAATTCTGCTCATCTGGACCAGTAACAGTTGAATCTCAGTCCTTCCACTGTCAGAGAGTACTGAGAGAGCACACCATATCTGCTCTGCTCAGGAACTGAAAAGTTTATCCAGTAATAAGATTATGGACTGCCAGTCTGGCAATGCAATATGAATCCATGTTGAGCTTGACAGATGTTAGTCTCTGCACCAGTAGTAGCTAAGAAATCTGATTGGTTAGCAACCAATGAGCAATTTCTCACATACTGCCACAATAAACTAACCACAGAAATGGAAAAAATTTTTTCCCTACATTAAAATGAAAATATCTCATAAGCACATTATCTGAATGAAGTTCTTCCTGAAAGGGCTACTCAAAGAGCTACATATATATATAGCAAGTTCGATGTGAATTACATAATCAGCGAGACTCAAAGTACAATCATCACAGAAGATTGTGAATTATAAGCAGCATTATATCAAATTAAAACTTGTACTAGCAAAGAATTTCCTTATATATCAAGCTCTGTACAAGCAGTTTCTTTTAAAAACGAACAATTAACTCCACTGTAATATTTTCAACTTTGGAGTCTTTTAAAAAATGAGAACAAAATGTCCCTTAAGAAAACTGCACTTAAATGACGACCTATTCATATTTTTCTGTATGTGGTGTTTTCAATTCGTAATTTAAAAAAACATAATATCAGAAAGTTTTATTTATGAAGTTCTGTGTGTGTGGCAGTGTTTAAATCCACGAACAGAAAGAAATTTCTATTTTAAAGTGGCTGTCTGATGAAACTGAAAGCTTAAAATTTTCTCTAAAAGACTTACCATTATCTAGGATGCTTAAAAAATTAGTTTTAAGATACACATCAGTCAACATTCTTAAAATATGAAACGCTATATACTAAATTACAGAACCTGAGTCACCCTGAAATGTGAAATGCTATATACTAAATTATAGAACCGAGGATGGAACCTGGCTTGTCAAGGAGTACTCCAAGCTCATGCACTCAGGCCCACCACAACTGTATTACTACCTACTGAAGAAAAACCTTCCACGGTTTCTGCGTGACACGTTTCAAATCCTACTTTTAGAAAATCTTCTAACTTCTTGGCTGAATGTCCATGCTTGATCTTAATTCGGAATCTAACAGGGAAGGAAGCAAGGGTTCGTTGATAAAGGAAAAACTGGCCTAGATCTCAGTCGGGGGAACTTCATGGACGCCTTCTGCAGCAAAGCTAAGGAAAATGAAAATCGCTAAAAATGTAAGAACGACGACATTAAGTAGAAGGGTAAAAAAAAAGTTTCAGAGGAATAAAATAACATTTTCTAGGGTACAAATTAAGGCATTTAAAAGTTCTTGTTCCATTTGTGGCTATGTCTCATAAAAGCTGTGTCGCACCAAGCAGCAGTTCAGGGTGTAACTTATCCTTCCTAATCAAAGATGACACCGATAGTTTTATTTCCTGTGGGGATGGGTGTGGTTGAAGACACAGTTACGTCCATGCCATCAATCTGTGTGTGGAAAAGTCTGCAGGTCGCGCGCACACACTTGTCGCTTGAATCGTATGTGTGCCTGCAGACGGCAAGGCCTATGCCTCCGACTGCGTTCACCTGAAATAAAATACCCAACCGGCAATACAGTAGTATATGGTTATTTTCACTGCTCAAAGAAACAGTCGCACTCCTCAGTGTTTCAGCTTAAGGAAAACCTCCCAGGAGGGAGCAACTCGGAGCAATGCTGCAACTCGCAACTCCAAACGCAGTCGGGATACTGGGGCGAGGGGCTTACATTCTCCAAGCACCATTTACTCACCCCTTTGAGACGACTACAACGCAAAGTGAGGAAATGAAACGAAAAAGCTCGTCCAAAATTCGGCACTGCGAGCGCCGCGAGTCTGGCTTCGGGAACTAGTTTGGGAGACCCGGGAACGAATCGCCTCCGATGGGCCGGGCGCGGTGGTCGCCAGCGGAGCGCGAACCCAAGTTGGCCTCCGCGCGGACGCCGGAACTTGGCCCCTCTGGCGGCTGCGGCGGCGCCCCCGCGCCCCCTCAGCCGCCCACCTCCCGCCGCGCGCTCCCCCAACTTCCCGCCCAGCGCGGCTGACGCCGCCCAGCCCTGCGCGGGGTCCGAGTCCTGCCGCCGCCGCCGCCGCGTGCGGTTGGGGGGTTGGGGGGTTGGGGGGGTTGGGGGATGGGGGAGGGGCCGCCGCCGCCTCAGCCCGACGGGCCGGGAGAACAAAGCGGCGGTGGCGGCGGCGCGAACTTTTTCGGTGTCTGTTCAGCGCTCCCCGAGGCGACTACTTACAGTGGCAGGCTTGGCCCGTCGTGAGAAACTGCGCCCGCCAGCGTCTGAGTACCGGACGAGGCGCCAGCGAGGCTTCACGCGCCCCGCAGGATCCCGCCCGCCTCCGGCGCCCCTTCCTCCCTCCCTCCCCCCCGTCCCGTCTTGGGGCCGGAGGGCGGGGGGCGGGGGCGCGCGGCCAGCGCGGGGCCTGCCGGGAGCTGTAGTTCCTCGGCCCGCGCCCGCCGGGAGGTGGCCGCGGCGGGAGGTCGGGGTTGTCTCTGCCCCGCGAAGGGGCGCCGGGAGCGCCGGGTACAGTCGGGCTGGCTCCGCACCCTCGAGTTCCGGGCGTCTTCGTGAGCGCGGGGGCACGGGGCAGGGGCGCCGCGGGAGACGCGAGCGTGTCTATCAGTTACACGCGGTACTTGATCCCGCTGTTGCCGACGGTACTGTCTTTTCCTCTACTGCCATGCACTCTTGAGGGACGCGGTGGCGACAATGGGCCAGAGGTGATAGTTGGAACGGGGGACTTGTAAGGCGTCCAGAGCAGAGAGCTGCTTCCACCCTGAGATGTCACAGCCCTCCCGCATGCTCCTCCCTGCTGCCTGCCCCCGGGGTGGCCGCCGGCACCGCAGCTCGGCGCCCAAACCGGCACGTCCCAAGCCCGATGTTCCGGTGACTGCAGGGGTTTTCCCGGTGCTTGGTGTTTCCTCCCCGTCGGCCTTTAAACGCGAATGTGACCCTACCACCAAAGTGGAGTGCAGTCCAGAATCACCAAACCTGGGCTTCCAGGTGTCTGGAAACACAATGTTAACATTTGTTTTGCTCCAAAACAAAGTGTGACCGTGTCGGGTGAGTGGGGCGGGGGTGGGAGTCAGCAGCATAAGGATCTAGAGGGAAAATACACTGTGCATAAATTTTCGATGTCTTATGTGAGAGAAAGGCCTGAGAAGCTGACAGCCATTGTCACAGAAGCCACATGATTCTCCTTATGTCAACATTTTATCCCAAAAGTACTTAAATATATCGAAACAATCAGAGGGACTACAATCAAAGGGCAGTTTTCTTTCTTCTCTCTTTTTCTTTCTTTTCCCCTTTCTCTCTTTCTTCTTTCTTTCTTTCTAGAAAAGGTTTTACTCTGTCATCCAGGCTGAAGTGCAGTGACACGATCATAGCTCACTGCAGCCTGGAGCTGCTGGGCTCAAGTGATTATCCTGCGTCAGCCTCCCAAGCAGCTGGGACTACAGGCGTGTGCCACCACGCCCCACTAACTTTTAAGTTAGTTTTTGTAGAGATGAGGTCTCTTGCTGTGTTACCCAGGCTGGTCTCCTGACCTCAAGAGATCCGCCCGCCTCGGCCCCCCAGATCGTTGGGATTACAGGCGTGAGACACCGCGCCCAGCCAAGAGGGCAGTTTTCAAGAATAGAAAGAAAAATAAACATAAATTAGCCCCTACTTTTGATACAAAATCATCACTCTTAATGGATGTCCTCGGATTTAAAGTTAAGAAATGAAAATATTAAGATAATTTATATTAAACATAAGGCAGGTAAGATTGTGTAAAACCTTGATTACTTTATTTAAAAATCTATTTAAAAAAAGATTTCTGAAACATTCTCAGGAATTGGAAGTTGCTAAATGTCTTACATCCAGCAGTATCTAATTCAATCTTACTATATTTTTGTTATTAGAGTCCTATTCAGCTATTCTTTTACTTTAAAATTGAAAGTAGATTTACTCAAGTTTGCCTTCTTTTTAAAGGACTCTCTTGCTTAACTTTGCCCTTTTCTTCCTTTCACTTCCCAACAGACGTTTTAGTCCAGCCCCAAATTTTGCCTCTGAGCAAGATTCCCAGGACCTCATTGGAGCAGTTTACAGCCAGTCTTATCTCACTATTAACTTCCATTTTCTGCTGTAGTACTTAAAGTGACAGAAGTTACTCTTCCTAGAAGTAACTTTTCCAGACGATTCAAACTGCTGTTATACAGAGATTTAAGTATTTGTGTGCATGTGTGAAAACAGAGATATGTAATGTATATATTTCATTTTATTTCCACTGTTCTGCTTCTCTTTTTAAAAATAAAGCGGTCTCCTCCACTTTGGGTAAATCTTTCAGCACATTTGATCAAAGAACTATCTTTGTATCTAATTTTTTGCTTAACATGAACTACAGTTTCCTCAAGGTGTTCCATTCCTGTTTTAAGAGCATTACAGAGATAAAGACTGAATTTAATAAATAAGTGTGTTGCCATGTGAAATGTTTTAATCCTTGAGAGAAAATATAATCTGAATGCTCAAAATGGAAAGGATTTTTCTTCTTGCTGGTGTTTTATGAAAACGAGCTTACAATATTGCTCTTCTATGGCTGCAGTTGGAGAGCTTGTCCCGCATTATTGGGCTCCTTGTACTTAATGACACACAACATAGCCATTCAAATATGTTACCTAATGCAAGCAAAGAAAGTCAACACTCTTGTGACTTGTGATAACAGAGACATCCGATTTAGAAACCTAAATGCAGGGGGAAAAAATGATCTGCCCGCTGCAGTCTCCCAAAATGCTGGGATTACAGGCATGAGCCACTGCGCATGGCCCTTATTTTTATTTATTCATCATTTAGCACAGTGCTCAATAAATGTTGATTAAATCAGTGAATTTTTTCACTAGAGAAACTGGTGACAATTTCCAGCTAGAGGAAATTGTCATCATTTTAAAACTTCAGCTGGTTTTAATTTATAGAGTGTGGTCACTGGAAAATTATTTTGTGATTGTGTCTTTTTCCGTGACCTTGAAACACAGCTGAAAAATTCAATAAAGCATTTGGGTATCAATATAGAGTTAGTAAAATAGTTATGGGAGAAAATGCTTTAGGATCTATTTCTTTATCAGCAGAGACATACGTGATGATATAGTTCTCAAAATGTCCTTTCTCAGTTTCCACTGCCGTTATCCTAGTCCGTATCTCACATCTGGATACCACAACAGACTTTTAGTTGGTGTCCTAGACTAGCTCAAACTGTTATATCCTTGGAACTGTCTTGTCTGATTTGCAGGCTATCAATAATTGTTCTGTGTTCTGATAGCCCTTGAGAGATAATTCTCATGTGGCTCATCACATTTTATTGTGAATTGAGTGTTTATCAGATCCTCCTGGGATCGCTATCTGCCCTTCCCTTTTCTGAACTTGAAGAAGACCAGATCTTTTATTTATTTATTTATTTTATTTATTAGTAGAGACAGGGTTTCACTATGTTGTCCAGGCTGGTCTCCAACTCCTGTCCTCAAGTGATCCACCAGCCTCAGTCTCCCAAAGTGCTGGGATTACAAGCATGAGCCACTGCACCCAGCCGTTTTTTAAATTTATTCATCATTTAGCACAGTGCTCAATAAATGTTGATTAAATCAGTGAATTTTTTCAATATGTCTTGATGATAGTAGTTAGTCTAGTAGTCCTAAAGTACCACATGATAAACTCTGCAATCATTCCTTATCACCTACCTTACCACGTCCAAATTCTTCTGCTTGGGTATAAAGGTTATTAATAATATCTATTGCTTATTGAACACCAGCTCTGGGCCAGGCACATTCGTTCGTTTTTAATGTAACTTTCTCTATTCCATATAACTCCTCTCTTTCCTTTATTTGCACTTATATTTAGCTTTATATAATTTTACACTTGGTTATGTTACTATGTTCATATATCTGCATATATATTTCCTATATTTCCAGTCTTAGTGCATAGTGCCACCATCTAGTCATTCAAGACAGAAACTACTTGGTCAGCCTAAACTCCTTTCCCTTGTTCTCCAAATCGAATTGGTGATCAAGTCCCATCAATTTCATACCATCATGTTTCTTGCATGGTATCTGTAAATATATGTCTGTAAATATATTTACAACATAGTATATAATCAAAGAGAGGTGTGATAAGGATGGCTTGACTAAAAAGATTAGGAAAATCTGGTAACTAAAGGGAGTGTTTACTGCATATGTTTCACCTAGGATTTTATATGCAGTTCTTAAAAGTGTATATTCAGGCAAGGTGTGGTGGCTTATGCCTATAATTCCAGCACTTTGGGAGGCCAAGGTGGGCAGATCACTTGAGGTCAGGAGTTCAAGACCAGCCTGGCCAACATGGCAAACCCTGTCTCTACTAAAAATACAAAAAAAAAAAAAAAAAAAATTAGCTGGACGTTGTGGCACGCGCCTGTAATCCCAGCTACTCCGGAGTCTGAGGTGGGAGGATCAGGAGGATTGCTTGAACCCGGGAGGCAGAGGTTGCAATGAGCTAAGATTGTGCCACTAGGTGACAGAGCAAGACCCTGTTGCAAAAACAAAAATGAATATTCAGACAATTTGTGGTAAAAAACCAATTACCTTAACCACTTCCAATAATGTCTGTTTATCTTTGTGACTGCAAAATAAGTTTCTCCAGGAAAGAGTAGGTAATACATAAATGTGCTCATCGATTTTAAAATGGAATTAACGTTAAATTCCTTGAGTTATGGATTATTGCTTTTATTCCAGATTTTATTCAACTGAGTATTAATTTTAAAGGTCTGTTTTATACAAAAATTAGTTGGATGCGGGCTGGGTGCGGTGGCTCATGCCTGTAGTCCCAGCACTTTGGGAGGCCAAGGCGGGCGGATCACCTGAGGTCAGGATTTCGAGACCAGCCTGGTCAACATGGCGAAACCCTGTCTCTACTAAAAATACAAAAAACTAGTCGGGCGTGGTGGCGAGCGCCTGTAATTCCAGCTACTCGGAAGGCTGAGGCAGGAGAATCGCTTGAACCCTGGAGGCAGAGGTTGCAGTCAGCAGAGATCGTGCCATTGCACTCCAGCCTGGGCAACAAGAGTGAGACACCGTCTCAAAAAAAATAATACAAATAAAAATAAAACATTAGCTGGATGCGGTAGCACGCTCCTGTAGTCCCAGCTACTGAGGAGGCTGAGATAGGAGAATCGCTTGAATCCGGGAGGCAGAGGTTGCAGTGAGCCGAGATCATGCCACTTCACTCCAGCCTGGGCAACAGAGCAAGACTCTTTCTCAAACAACAACAACAACAAAAACAAACAAACAAACTCTTAAAATACTGTAAATTGGTGATAACATTTTTAAAAAGCCAACAGAGGAAGAGAACAAAGATGCTACAGACCTGGATAGGAAGCCAGTATTAAAGTTAATTATCCAGCCAGGCGTGGCAACTCACGCCTAGAATCCCAGCACTTTGGGAGACTGAGGTGGGCGAATCCCTTGAGTCCAGGGGTCTTGAGCCTAAGAGTTCGAGACCAGCCTGGCCAACGTGGTGAAACCCTGTATCTACTAGAAATACAAAAATTAGCCGGGCATGGTGGCCCGCGCCTGTAATCTCAGCTACTCAGGAGGCTGAGGCGGGAGAATTGCTTGAATTGGGGAGGCAGAGGGTGCAGTAAGCTGGGATCGCATCTCTACACTCCAGCCTGGGTGACAGAGGGAGACCCTGTCTCAAAACAAACAAACAAACAAACAAATAAACAAACAAAAAAACTCTTACCAGGACTGACCAAAACAGAGGAGTTGGGACTCCCTTCCTGGAGCGTGCAAACTACACCAGCCCAGAGGAATCAGTTAGAAGAAAAGGGTTGGGATGTGATTTCAAAGACAGAGTACAATCTGGGCTCTACCATTTAGTAGTTTTGAGCTACTTAATCTCACTAAAAATTGATTCCCTTACATGTAAAATGAGGGGGGAATAATTACCTCACAGTGCTGTTGTGAGAAATAAATAAATGAATAAATAAATAAATGTAATGTTATTATGCACATAATATCATCTGCCTGGTTATACACCAGGATTCCACCATTTAACAAGCTGTGTGACCAGGGGCAAATTAGCCTCTATGTGCTTCAGTCTCTTTGTCGTCAGTTAACTACGATGATAATAATTCTTCTTCCATGAATTATTATAAGGATTAAATGAGATAATACATGAAAAACACTTTTTAAAAAGCCCGGCACACAGAGAATGGTCAATAAGGGTTAACTATTAATATTGTTCTTCATGCTAAAGAATTAGAGCTTTTCACATCTCTGTATCTCCTCCTGTCCTTTGGCAGCACAGAGAAAGAAAAGTTGCTAAGCTTGATTCTATGGAGGGAAATTTAGAAAGATAATAAAGAACTGAAAAGGAACAGGAATTTCTATGGTCATAGAATGAGTTCCTCTTTACATCATCAAAAGAAGATCTTACTGCACAGGTCCTCAAGTGACCAGAAGCTGTCACTATGACATTTTCTGTACTAACAGCTTGAAGTATTCTATAGTAAGGGTAAAATCACGAAATAGATTTATATTTGTTTATTTTTAATATAGTTAGTCAGAATATAATGACCTGAACATTTTACTATAATTTGTACTCTTATCATGACACCTCAAATTTCAAAACCTTAAGTATTTCCAGAAAGAATTCTGACCATATTCCCCCAGATTTTAAACTGTTTCCTTTAATGTTCTTTAAATGATGATGGCTAATTTAGCTGAAGGTGAATTGATTTTAATTAGGTTGCTCGGTTTTTTTCCTAGACTCCCCTCGAGATTTTATAGTCCTTGATGTATTGATTCACTAAACATTTTTGAGAGGCTACCATGTACAAGACATTTGATAGGATCTATAGGTAAAACACCTCCTGTTCTCAGGAATCTGAAATTTATTAGCTAAGCTATGTGAAAATCTATAATACAGAGAAGAGAGTTAAAAAAGAAAAAAAAGCAGGAAACAAAATAAAGGGTTAGAAGATGTCAGGGAAGTACAAGATAAATCCCTGACCTGGGGAAGACTGAATGAACAGAAAAGGAGGACTTTTGCTGGGCCTGGAAGAAAGAATAGGATTAGGAAACACTGGGGAGAGGAGTGGGAGAAAAGAGAAATTCGAAATTCTAGGTGGAAGCAATAGAGCAAGCAAAGGCACACAGATGTGAAGACATTGGGCATACTTGTGGACCAAATACTTCAGTTGGGCTGAGCCATAGCGTATGTATTTTTTCTCACACAATTGTTACAAATGGAGACATAAATCAAAAACTATACAATTCACCTTTTATTTATTTTATTATTATTTTATTTTTTATAATTTTAATATGGAACACTTCACAAATTTGCACGTCATCCTTGCACAGGGGCCAGGCTAGTCTTCTCTATATCATTCCAATTGTAATATATGTGCTGTCGAAGTAAGCACTAAAATTCACCTTTTAAAAGTGTAGAATTGACTGGGTTTTTAGTGTATTCACAAAGTTGTGCCACATCTCCACTATGTAATTTCAGAACATCTTCATCACCTCCAAAAAGAAATCTATTAGCAGACACTCCCTGTTAACACCATTAGTCTCGAAGTTGGCAGGCCCACCCAGTGGGTTCTGCTGGGAGCCCTCAGGCAAAGACTCCCAGATGCTTGCTGTTGGAAGCCCCTGAAAGGGCATGCATGGGAATGGTGAGTATGGAGGGATACTGGCAGGGCACCTAATGCATCTGCTACATAGGGCTTTGATGTCTGTCTTACAGATCTGCATCTCTATCCTTGATCTTTCTATAAGCACCTGAGTGTCCCACAGAAAGACCACAAATTCCAAGTGTCCCTAATTGAACTCATTTTTTCCTTGTAACCTGTTCCTCTTCCTGTATTTCCAATCTTAGTGCATGGTACCACCATCTATTTATCCAAGACAGAACCTACTAAGTCAGCCTAAACTCTTTTCCCTTGTTCTCTAGATCTAATTGGTGACCAAGTCCCATCAATTTCATACCATTATGTTTCTTGTATGGTATCTCTTTTCTTCTTTTCCACTGTCTCCTAGTTCAGGCCTTAACTAGCCCTCACCTGGTCCACTGAAATGATGTTCTAAGGTTTCCTACCTCAAATATTCTCTTCTGTTAATTTTAAGAATTGATACATGTGGTGGTAACTGTCTCCCCTCTGCTACCTGATAAGTACTTCCAATATTCATTCACTTCAAGTTTCTCCTCTGTAAGACCTTCCCTGTCCACTCCAGGTCATATGGGAATCATTATTCCTTTCTTTGTGCTCCTGGCATGTTCCTTCATAGCACCTGTGACACTGTATTGCGCAACTATTTATCTTACTAAACCACATGCTTCTGGAGCGCCGAAGCCATAGTTAATTTATCCATATATCCATTGCAGAGTGCCTTGAACAGTATTAATGCTCCACTGACAAGGTTGAGTGTTAGAGGTTTGGGAATCATTGCATAGGGTAGAGAATGAAACTATGGGAAGGGATGAAATTTCCCTTAGGGAAGTCCAGGAGCAGGAATTACATTTGTTGAGATCCTACTCCGCTGAAGGAAGCGGGATTTTAGGTTTGGCCCCAGAGACTCTGCACTTTCCACTAATTACATACAGACTGAAGAAGGTCCATTCTATTTGGCAATTACAAGCTAGTTTGTTAATTCTGATGAGAGAAGTCGGGAGAAGATTGAGGGCCAAAGCCAGACTGCAGTGAATTGATGGGGTAATTTTTAGATGAGAAGAGGACATAGAGAGTACACTGGTGATTTTCAGATTTTCAGATATCAATAACCTATAAATTTGTTTAAAAATGGAGACTAAGCAAGTTGCCAGCTTCTTGTTTTACCAATTAAGAACGCTGAAGCAAAGCAACACTTCAGCATCACTAATCATTAGGGAAATGCAAATCAAAACCATAGTGAGATATCTCCTCACATTCATAAGGATAGCTACTGTGAAAAAACGACAGAAAACAACAGGTGTTAGCAAAGATGTAGGGAGATTGAAACTCTTAGGCACTGTTGGTGGGAATGTGAAATGGTGCAGCTGCTATGGTGATTCCTCAAAAAATTCAAAGTAAGGTTACCATATGATTCGGCAATTCTACTTCTGGGTGTATATCTAAAAGAATCGAAGGCAGGGTCTTGAAGAGATATTTATACACAAATCTCCACAGAAGCATTATTAGGAATAGCCAAAAGGTGGAAGCAACCCAAGTGTCCATCAACAGATGGGTGGATAAGCAAAATGTGGTATACACATAAAACAGAATATTATTCAGCCTTAAGGAAGGAAATTCTGAGACATGCTATACCATGGGTGAACCTTCAAGACATCATGTTAAGTGAAATAAGACAGTTTCAGAAAGACAAATACTGTATAATTCCACTTATGTGAGGTATGTCCTTAGAATAGTCAAATTCACAGAGACAGAAAGAAGAATGGTGGTTGCTAGAGGCTGGGGGGAAGAGAGAATGTAGAGGTATTGTTTAATGGGTGCAGTTTCAGTTTTGCAACATGAAAATAATTCTAGAGGTGGATAGTAGTGATGGTTGCAGAAAAATGTAAATGTGTTTAATGAACTGAATGTATCTAATGTTAAGATGGCAAATTTTATGTTGTATATATTTTACCACAATGAAACAACAAGAGAGCAAGACAATAAAAGACAAACCCAAGAACCTACAACTGATTATTCCCAAATATGGAGGAAGAATGTAAGATCAAAGATCAGACTTTGATTAAATATAATTGCCTTATTAACAACATTTTAAAAAATGTTCTCCTTTTGCAACAAACTGAGCAAGCATAATCATGGACAGGCATTAATATGGAACTGGCATTTGGGAACTAATGGTATAGATTACATTAAAAAATGGAAGTGAAGGGAAAGAGTAATAATTAAAGGAGATATCAGGGTCAAGGGAAGATCATTGTCTGCTTGTCGTTAGCCTACTGGTTAGGCTGTACATTACATACTGTAATGAATCAAATATGTCTCTATATTTGTGGCAGGCACTAGGTTTTATAATCATAAGGTATGTGTTTTTAGACACAACATTTTTCAAGAACTTACTATACTACCAGGTGCCTGCCATTTAAGGATTATATTATCATAATTTTTTTACACCTGCAAAGGATATGCTAAAGATGTGGGCATGTGTGTACTATAAAATAATAGTATTCTGTAGCTATCTACATAATTGAATAAAGATTAACATGTAATTGTAGCACACAGAGAAGTTTTATAATTAGGCTATTGTCTATCCACTTTACCAGGTTTCCCTCATATTTTCAGTCTCTAAAAATCCCGAATAGGCCAGGCACAGTGGCTCACACCTATAATCCCAGCACTTTGGGAGGCCAAGACAGAGGATCATCTGAGGTCAGGAGTTCGAGACCAGCCTGACCAACATTGAGAAACCCCATCTCTACTAAAAATACAAAATTAGCTGGGTGTGGTGGCGCATGCCTGTAATCCTAGCTACTCGGGAGGCTGAGGCAGGAGAATTGCTGGAACCCGGGAGGCGGAGGTTGCGGTGAGCTGAGATCGTGCCATTGTACTCCAGCCTGGGCAACAAGAGCGAAACTCCGTCTCAGAAAAAAAAAAATCCTGAATAATAATTGTTACTGCATTCTTTATCTATGGCTCAATCTTTTTTTTTTTTTTTTTTTGAGATGGAGTCTCGCTCTGTAGCCCAGGCTAGAATGCAGTGGCACGATCTTGGCTCACTACAGCCTCCGTCTCCCAGGTTCAAATGATTCTCCTGCCTCAGCCTCCTGAGTAGCTGGGATTATAGGCATGCACCATTACACCCGGCTAATTTTTATATTTTTGGTAGAGACGGGGGTCTCACCATTTTAGCCATGCTGGTCTTGAACTCCTGACCTCAAATGATCCGCCTGCCTCAGTCTCCCAAAGTGCTGGGATTACAGGTGTAAGCCACCATGCCTGGCCTATGGCTTTGTCTTTAATGTCATTTATTTCCTGTCTGAGACATTAGTTTGTTTCTCTGATTGATGGTCATTTTCTCTAATCAAAGAATAGAATCAAAAGAAGACCACTTTGCCTCAGAGTGGAATGAAGATGTACAGTTCTCTTATGGCCCCTCCTCTTTGCTTATGAAATTTCCTTTTGGCCCCCTTTGTACAATTACTACTGTGCTTCTTCCTGATTGTAATACAGATCTAACACTGTTAGAAGGAAATTTTTTGGAGGACTAAACAAAGATATTATAAAAGGCAATTAATCTCTTTTCCTTTCTCACAGAGCTCTAAATTCAAACTTTAGTGTTCTGCATAATAGGTATGTGATTTTCTGAGGGAGGACCATAAAAGATCAAGGTTTGGGCAGTAACAGAAGGGGATTAGTCTTACTAAAATTCTATGCTAAGTAATTTAAGCTTCTTTTTTTAGGGAAATTTAGATATACTCTTGGCCTGGTGCTACTAATCATGAGCTCTGTTGAAACGCTTTCCCAAACATTAAAATTGAAGATGGATTAGTTCATCTAATTTATTATAATCTGAACAATAGCATATATATGAACCGTAGTGTTGAAAGGATTTTTTATGATCACGATCTGTACTAAGTATTACTAAAACATTCAAAATACTTTGTGAATGTTTTCATGTATAAAAATAAAACGAACAGCATAAATTCATTCTAAATTTAAGCAAAAGTTAGATATTTATAGGAGCATATGTGGTTTTAGGGCCGAATTTGAGTTATGGTGTTATGTTGCAACTTTCTACTGTTATTATTGTTAATAGCTATGTGTGGCATAGCCAACTTGTTTTTTAAATAACTGTTGCTATTTTCTGTGAATGTGTCATTTTTATTTGCTTAATTAATGTTCTATTTTGGACCCTGTGGAAAGAAGTTTTAGAGCCTTTCTTCCTCTTACTTGACACTGATGGGCCTAACCTGAGTCTTAAAAGCAAACTTTTTTGTTGTTGTTTGTTTGGTAAGACTTGAAAATTACTCTTAGAATGACTGTTCTTTCATGAAAAGCCAGAAAGAGACTAATTAACAGGCACAATTAACATTATAAGATTGAGAGAAAGGATGTTTTTTCAGTTGTCTGATAACAGTCTGTGTAGCCTGATCAGTAGGAAAATATCACAATTTCGTATCTCTAAAACATGGATAAGTAGAATATAACACCGTAGAAAATCCACAAATGACCCCAAAGCAAAAGACAACTGAGTGGCTTCATCTTGACTTTAGGTTGTGTTAGTTTACATTTTGGCATTTAATTTTTTTGAAAAAAATTTCCCTTTCCCCCTTCTACTAATAGATATGATACTAGATATATGATTAAAGGAGACAAAAATACAAAAATGAATATTGTACTTAAAATCTACAGATAAAATACTTTCAGTGGTATCTGATTTTAACTTCAGTAAAAGCTTTCCTCAGCTTATTGAAAGTTATGTTTTAATAGCTACTTAAATTTTCTCCTCTGAAACTATAAAAGCCTGTAGGGTAGAGTAAAAGTACACTGCCTGCAACTGAATCAGCTTTGCATGGCTTTGAACAGATGACTTAACCTTGTACCTTAACTTTTTTATCATTAACAATGAGGATAATAACAATAATAATATCTCTCATCATACTTATTTATAGAATTAGGTCTTAAAAACACATTATTGACACACTTAACATCTCTGATCGTATTTTTAACTTACACCATAAAAATTTAGTAACTCTGAATGAAAAATTCTTGAACTAACAGCTTTTTACCTTTCATGTTCTATCATTAATATGTTGCAGAAGGCCGGGTGCGGTGGCTCATACCTGTAATTTCAGCACCTTGGGAGGCCAAGGTGGGTGGATTGCTTGAGGTTAGGAGATCGAGATCAGCCTGGCTAACATGGTGAAACCCTGTGTCTACTAAAGATACAAAAATTAGCTTGGTGTGGTGTTGCATGCACACCTGTAGTCCCAGCTGCTCAAGAGGCTAATGTGTGAGAATCACTTGAATCCTGGAGGCGGAGGTTGCACTGAGCCAAGATCGTGCAGCAGTCTGGGTGCTGGGTGTGGCACTATGCTACAGCCTGGGTGACAGAGCAAGAAACTATCTCAAAAAAAAAAATATATATATATATATATATTATATATGAAATTGGTGCTTTATCTTATTTGATCCCACAAGATGGAAAAATTAAACATAGATGAAATTTGTTGAATAAAATGTCAACATGTATGCCTCTATAAATATACAGACTTAAACATTATATGCATAGATGCTTCCTGTAACAATCAGTTGTTTGTAACTTCACATCATAGTCAGTTTAGGTACCGTGTAGATCAGTGCTGTCTATTCTGTGAGCTGTAAAGAATGAATTTTGTGTGTGAGTCTTTCTCTTTTGCTGGGCTAGGTGCCAGAGCCCCGGCATTGGGAGGTGGTTGACTTGCAGATTGGTGAGAAGAATTTACTGACAACAGTATAGGTTTGAAAAGGAAAGTTTTACTAGATAGAAAGAAAGCTGCAGAAGAATGCAGCAGGGCACCTCAGCAAGGGAGGAATTGTGGTGGATTTTCCCTTAGGCGTGTTTATGAACCTTAAAGCGGGAGTTTAATGGTAATTTGGACCCTATTAGCCACGTAGGTCATGATAAATGGTTAAATTTGTAGGCATTTTGGTACCTTGATGTCAGCAAGTGTTGCATAATGAGTTTCAACATACATACATTCTGGAGATGTATGGAAATTCTAATTACTTATAAATTTTTGAGAAAGAAGCCTGGAACCAGATGCCCGCTTTAGATAACAGGGAAGTCTAATTACTTCTAAATTCCTCAGACAAGGAGTTTTTTCCTCTGGATGGCTGGCTTGACGGTCACCAGGTGACCTCCACTCTCTTCATCTTTGATTCTACTTCTCATCTCCTTGAGTGCACTGAAATTTCTTACTAGAGATTCATTTCTTTGGACCTTGAACACTTTTGGTTTTCAGAGCTCTCAGAGAAAAACTGATCAAAAGTATGATAAATTATTGAATGGATAAAAGGAATTTTGTTTGAGGGGCATACTTAGTGTTTGTGAAAGGAATCAGGGTTTATGGGGACTGTTCCTCTTTCCTTCTTCGAGAGGACAGCGCATGTTATTTAATAGGACTGGGAAGTGAGAGGGCCAGAAAACCAGAGAAGAGGAACGTTTTTTTTCTCCTAGCTTTTATTGCCACCTTGACCCGACCTCTGATCTGGTGAAAGAAGTTGGGAATATTTACAGGAAATCTGGATTCCTGAGATTTCTAAGGAACACTAAAAATCTGACACTGGACTGCAGAGGCAAATAATTTAATTTTTCACTCTGCTATCGAAAGAGGTGGCGGACAGATTCAAACAAGAATATAATGTAGGACTCTTTACATTCTGTGACTGTTAAAGGAACAAAAGGCAGGGTGCTTCAGTACTAGACTTGCATGGGGCCGGAAAGTTGGGGGGTTTGAATTTAAGCTGCCTACTTCATAATTTGTCTAAGGCTGGGCCACTTTCCCAATCTTTTTTGCTATTATCCTCAGGGCCTTATGAAATAACTACAATGCAACATGACTATTAATGTTATAGTTAATCTGATTATATGATTTTTGCTGATGTATTTCTCAAAGTGTGTGACTTAATGCAATGATTCTCAGCCCTGGCTGCACGTTAAAATCACCTGGGGAGCTTTTAAGCAATCTGATGCCCAGACCACACACCAGGCTAATCATATCAGAATCTCTGGGGGTGGAAGTCAGACATCACCATTTTTTAAAAAAGGCTTTCTAGATAATTTCCATGTGTAGCTAGAGTTGTAAGCATTGGTTTAATGTATTATCATCTGTCTCTCTCAAGTAGAATGGTTTTAACATAGTGATTCTCAAATGTTTTGGTCTCAGAACTCCTTGCATTAGTAACAGTAATTGAGGACCACAAATAGCTTTCATTTATGTGGACGATGTCTATCAATATTTATTGTATTGAAAATTAGAACAGGCATTTTACAAATACTTAATTATGGATTTATTTTAAAAGAATAAAGTCATTGCATCTAAAGAAACATGTTTTACGAAAAAATACATTTTCCAAAGTAAAAAGAATTTAGAGAGAAAATTGGCATTTAAAAAAATCTCTTTAATTTCTGACTTTTTAGATGACAACTGGATTTCCATATTTGCTTATGCATTCCATCTGTTGTGATATATTATTTTGGTTGAAGTACATGAAGAAAATTTGACCCCACACGGACATGTAGTAGGAAAAAGGAAGAGTGTTTTAATAGCCTCTTCAGATAACTGTGGATAATCTTCTTCATTATTAAATCAAAACATAACAAATGATAGTGCCATAAAAGGTACAACTTAAAATCTGCTTCTAAATACATGTTTTTATTCCATTACATTAAAATCCACTGGGTGTCTCTTATACTTTGAATGGAACTTTTCTTTGTGACTTTGTAACATGATGAATTGAGCATTTGGAAAATATTGCTTCACTGAGTTATGCAGATATTCCAAATGTTGAGCATTTAATTATATATAATAAATAATCACATTTGTTAAAATCACCAATTTTGTGATAAAAGTTGTTACATATCAGGAAACTGTCAAGCTTATGGTAGCAGATACAAGTTATCCAAAATTCCAATTTTTACTGCAAAGATCCAATTTTATCACTGGCAACAAACAGTGTCAGTTATTTTCCTTCAAGGGATAGGCGCACTTTATTCATCTTCAAATGTATGCCAAATATCCAAGTCTGAATAATCATAATTTATCAGTCATTGTTCTTTCAATTAAATTGGAATTTCATGAAAAAAGTAGCAAGTTCACTATGCTTCTCTCTCTCTCTCTTTTTCTTTTTTTGAGACTGTCTCTCTCTGTCGCCCAGGCTGGAGTGCAGTGGTGTGATCTCTGCTCACTGCAAACTCTGTTTCCCAGGTTCAAGTGATTCTCCTTCCTCAGTCTCTGGAGTAGCTGTGACTACAGGCACCCGCCACCACGCCCAGCTAATTTTTGTATTTTTAGTAGAGATGGGGGTTTTACCCTATTGGCCAGGCTGGTCTCGAACTCCTAACCTCAAGTGATCCACCTGCTTTGTCCTCCCAAAATGTTGGGATTACAGATGTGAGCCACTGCGGCCCACTATACTTCTCAAACAACGGTACAAATTCTTTTCTTTGAGACAATTGCCCTTTGGTGTGCAGCAGAAGTGTTTGATTTCTACCTCCTATTTTCCCATGTGAGTATAAAGAGCTGCATACTCTCAATTTGTGCTTCCAGTTAAGATGGAACTGGATTTGTCATCCCACCTAAAATATATTAAAAATGATATTCACAATGGATTGGATAAAGAAAACGTCACACACACACACACACACACACACACACACACACACACACCCTGGAATATTACCAGCAATTAAAAATAACAAAATTTTGTCTTTTGTAACAACATGGATGGAACTGGAGGCCATTATCTTTAGTGAAACAGCTCAACTAGCACATGTTCTCACTTATAAGTGGAAGCTAAATAATGTGTACACAATGACATGAAGAGCTGAATAACAGACATTGGAGACTCAGAAGGGTGGGAGGGTAGGAGGGATGAGAAATTACCTGATGGGTAAATGTATACTATGTTTTCAGGTGATGCTTACACTAAAAGCCCAGACTTCCCCACTATGCAGTATATCCATGTACCAAAACTGCTCCTGTACTCTCTTAGTGTATAAAAATTTTTAAAATGATGTTTAAATATTGGAAAAGAGGTATCACAGGAAAGTGGTGAGAAAAGGGAAAACAAAATGACATGAGCCTGATGTTTTCTCCAGCTTACTGCTTTGAGAGTTTCCAGGATGCAGTGCAGGTAGGAGGAGTCCACACAGAGCTGGTGGTCTCCATGAGATGAAAACGCAGACTTGAGGAGCTCTCTCTCCTCCTGTACTCTGTCCTGCTAGATTTAAAATCTAGCTTCGTGGAGAGACAGCTTCAGAAGGCAGTAAAACAACAATTTTATTACTTCATCAATGACATTCTTAAGTGAAACTGGCTCTTTTTCTTTTCTTTCATCTTTCTCTTCTTTTTTTTTTTTTTCTTTATGCGTGACAGTGAAAAATACTAAGATGGCTGGGTACGGTGGCTTACGTCTGTAATCCCAGCACTTTGGGAGGCCGAGGCAGGTAGGTCAGGAGTTCGAGACCAGTCTGACCAACATGGTGAAACCCTGTCTCTACTAAAAATACAAAAATTAGCAGGGTATGGTGGTGCATGCCTGTAATCCCATCTACTCATGAGGCTGAGATAGGAGAATCGCTTGAACCTGGGAGGCAGAGGTTGTAGTGAGCCGAGATCGCACCATGGCACTCTAGCCTGGGAAATAAGAGTGAAACTCCTTCCAAAAAAAAAAGAAAGAAAAATACAATGACTACAAGTATAGATTTTCCTCCTCAATAGTACAGTTTTGTGTCCTGTCTTGATAGTTGCTAAGGGGCCAGCATTTTTACCCATCATTGCTTTTGCAACATCAGTGCAAAGTCTATACAGTAGAAAAGGTGAATCTTGTTTTGGTATTATTATAAAAGTTGATTTGACTTTGGAGACAGCCAAGAGGGTCTTGGGGAATCCCCAGTATCCATGGACCACACTTTTGAAAACTATTGTTTTAATAGAACCTTCTGGTCATTACTACTTTGGTCTAATGGCGTCACTTTAAAGGTGGGACTGGGTGTAGGAACATCCTGCCATGGCAGCTTCATGGAGAAGATCTGTTTTGGCAATTGGGTCCTTCATTTCCTTCACATCACAGTATGGAATCTATACTATAATGGAGGTAAAAATTTCTCTACTTGAGAGCAGTGTTATCACTGTATATACAACACATTTTTTCCATGATGAAAAACAGGGTCTGAAACTTTAATTAAAATGGAAAAGTCATTAGTTATCTTCCATGGGAAGAGTTTGAAGAAAGGAAAAGTTGAAGTAGGGCAAAAATAGCAGATATAAGGGATTTCTAAACGTCTCCCAAATGAAGGAAGAGAGAAAAGAATGAGCGAAGGAAAGGAAAAGGGTATATAGTGTGTAAGACACTAGAAAAGATATGCATGAGGAATGAAGTGATACATACATAGTGGTGTTGGATTTGTAGATTCGTGGAAAGTTGGCAGAAAAGCTTACATGTAAAAAAAACCCAATGTATTGAAATCACTCTCACCAGCTATGTGGAATGTTTTAGATTTGTACCAGATACAATACATGGATACGTCTGTGGTGGATACAGGAGATACGCTGCCCAGATCTGCCCCCAGGGAAGAACCCTGCTCCAGCTGTTGGAGGCCGGCTGGCCCACAGCCTCTAGCAGTCAAGCTCTTTTGGCTGGAAAGCCGCTTGCAGGAAATCACTCCATGGAGGTGCAGAGATAAGGCCCCAGCCATTTTGGCCCAGTATGGAACAACTTTGACCGTCTTTTTCAGCTTCAGGACTCCCATGGAGTTGGGTGAGGTTGTTGGGCCCGCTTTGCTGCTAACTTCTCCCTCTGTTCTCTCCTGTTCCCCTTCTTGCTCCCACAGGGGTTTGTCCCAAGGGCACTCCCTAATACACATCCTGCATGTTAAACTCTTGTCTCAGAGTCTGCTTCCTGTAGATACCAAACTGTAAGAACATCTTATTGACTTAAATATAACCAAAATTGGAGAAACTTAGGAAACAAAATCATCGTTACGTTACGTGTTGACATTTTAGCTTATTTCTATATTTCTTGTTTTGAATTGCTTATACTTAGCATGATAGTACCTCTCACATTTTGTTTCACTTAGGTTTGCTACTTCCACGTTCTCTTTCTTATAGGAACCATATTGTGAAAAGACATAAAGGTAATAGGGTAAAAAAAAAAAAAAAGCAAATAGGCTCTTTATTACCCAGCCACTCAGGAAATGCACTATTTCAAGGTTGACCCAGGCAGCAAGAGAGGAACTGTATTGGGGAATGTGACAGTGGTTTAGTTCTGAAACTGGAGCCAGTAGAAAGTTCAGAAGGGGGTCTGGTGATCAGAACTGTCTGTGGGTTTAATAAAGGTGTATTTAATTTTATTTAAGCCTGGAGATTTAAATTGTCACTCAAAACTCTCAGACATGAATAGGGTTAGCAAATCTGTACACCAGGAAAGGAGTTATTTACATACTGTCTTCTCCTACAGCTCCAGAGGAGGGCAGAACAGTGTATTTCCAGGCAAGCCCTCTCTTTAAAAACTCATAGCCAAGACTGGGAAGACAGAGTGAGTGGGTGGGCCTTCTGGCAGCTTCCTTACCTTCAAATCTTTGCTCTCTGTGAAATGGTTCTGCTTCAGTATCCTTGCTCTGATTTTTCTGGGAACTAGATGTTACTGGGAGATGACTCAGAGCAGGCCAAGCCCTGATCCTCACTGTGGAAGCAAAAGAGGCTGGTGAAAGTCACTGTCCTGACAACTTGGACCAGAAACCTACAGACAAAACTGAAATGTTTTCCTGCCCTAGGATTATCTGGATAACAATGACCTTTGATGTTACAAAGTAAATAGAATTGTGTTTGGCTTTTCCTTTTGGGGCCATGCCTTGGAGAAGATGACTCCTTCAGAGCCGCTGTGAATATTTTAGATCTCATTATTTCAGATAATTACTTTGACCATCCTTTTCAATTTGAGAGTATGATGTGAGGCAAGGCAACTATTTGTGACAAAAAAGAGAAAAGGCAAAGATGCACTGTCATACTTTTGCTTGTGGGTTCCAGTCCAGGCTTTCTATGGGGGGTGGGGGGGGGTGTCTCAGTCTCCCCGTCTGTAAAATGGGATTAGTGGATTAAATCCGGGAAGGTTGGACAAGCACCTAGGACCGTGCCTGGTGCCGTGTTCAGCAGACGTCGATTCCCTGTCCACCCCTTCTTTAGGAGCTGTGGGAAACACTTCATAACTCCCCAGGGTCTGGTGAACCCTTCCTCCCTTTTCTGTTCCCTGTTTTGGCATTGGAGATCATAAAAAGGCTCTTCCATGTCTCTTCCTTCCTTCCTTTCATCTTCTCCAAGAGAAGGAAGTGGCCGCCTTTGTCAGCTTGGGTTCGGAAGCTTGTGTCTGTCACCCAGGGCCGCCCAGCCCCGGGGTTTGCGAAGGTCCGGGGTAGGAGGGCTGCAGCCTGCGCTACGCGGCTGGAGGCTACCCGGAGGCGATGGGAAGGCGGGCGCAGTCGACCCAAGGGTGGAGAAGAGGGAAGGCGAAGGACGCGCGTTCCCGGGCTCGTGACCGCCAGCGGCCCGGGGAACCCGCTCCCAGACAGCCTCGGAGAGATGGCAGGCGGAAGACACCGGCGCGTCGTGGGCACCCTCCACCTGCTGCTGCTGGTGGCCGCCCTGCCCTGGGCATCCAGGGGGGTCAGTCCGAGTGCCTCAGGCTGGCCAGAGGAGAAGGTGAGGGGCTGTTTCTGCGTAGTTGTACTTGAGCGGCTCTGGTCCGATGCGGGGACCCCTGGCCGGGTCAGCCCTACCTAGGCAGAGCGGGAGGCGGGGCAGGGCCGCGGTCCCCAGCCCAGGCATCGGCGCCCCACCCGGCGCCCGGAGGAGTCGGGGCTCTGCGTACTCGCCGGGGTGCCTCGGCCGGTCCGGGGCTGTTCTGGAGATGCCAGGGGGGCTGGGTGATGTCACTGGCCTCCCCTGGGCTGCGGTCTGATGGGGGTGCTGATAGGCACAGGAAATGTGTCTCGCCGGCGGCTGCTGAGCCGGGAGGCGAGGGCGCATCGCGGCGCCACCCCCAACTCGGGACCCGCGAGGGCAACGGGGCCGGCGCTCCGGGGCCGCCAGGGTGCGGGGTGCGCCTGGGGGTGTGCCCACAGCCCCCCCGCTGCTTCATCCAAGGATGCTGCTGGGGCGCTGAAGTGTCCCTACAGTCTCAGGACGGATGTGTGTTGTTTGTTTTAGATTTTTAAAAGGAGCAACTCGGCAGGAAGGACCTTTACTGTAGACCTGCTTACTTTAAAAGCGTTTTTTTCCCCCCTTAAAAGAGGGTACCTGCTATTTTCAGAGAAAATGGATCTAGTTGTAGGTAGAAATCGCATATAAGGAACTTAGGATAAAAGTGATTTGCAAGTTCCTTCTGTAAGAAGTATATGGGTTCGGCCGGGCGGGGTGGCTCACGCCTGTAATCCCAGCACTTTGGGAGGCCGAGGCGGGTGGATCACGAGGTCAGGAGATCGAGACCATCAGGGCTAACATGGTGAAACCCTGTCTCTACTAAAAAATACAAAAAATTAGCCGGGCGTGGTGGCACGCACCTGTAATCCCAGCTACTCGGGAGGCTGAGGCAGGAGAATGGTGTGAACCCGGGAGGCGGAGCTTGCAGTAAGCCGAGATCGCGCCACTGCGCTCCAGCCTGGGCGACACAGCGAGACTCCGTCTCAAAAAAAAAAAAAAAAAAGAAGTATATGGGTTCACAATTACTTCCTTTTCTTGTGTAACAGTTTTGAAATCATGAAATTGCTAAGGGATTGTGCAAATATTAATGATGTCAGCATAAAATAGTATGTAATAGAGATATTAAGAAAAGCAGCAAAGTGAAGTGATATAAACTTTGGCAGTGTTATTGAGCAGACCTTCTACACACTTAGAGTATGCCTGTATTTACTCAAATGTTTGAAATACAGGGCACACTGGTGAATGCCCACTCCCACCCAGCTACATGCATATATATATGAATAGCCCATTTCAATTCTTCGGATCTAATGTAATCACCACTCAGGGGTCACAGCAGGCCCCACTTACACATGGAGACCACAGGCCACAGGGAACCTGGTGGCAGTGAGGGAAGTCTGTAACATAAGAATAACTTTATTATAAGGAAAACAACTTCCCATGGGGGCCCATGAAGAAGAACGTGGAACGACACAAAAAAAATCCTCTCCTTCTTCTCTTCACTGAGAATACCCTTCTGGTCAGAAATTGGGAAGAGAACATTACAAACTAGAATATGGAGCCACACCAAATGTATCTTTGTGATACATCTAAATGGAAGGGAATAAATGAGATGGAAACTGAACAAACCACTCTGAAAAGATCATTTGTAGGTGTGTGTACGCAGAGGGTATTTATGGGTGGGAAAAGGTGCTGTGATTCTTAAAATATTTTAAACCAATGAGAATTTAACTTTTGAGAAACGTCTTTTAAAGCATGAATCCCTTTTATATTTATTTTAAGAAGCTTCTGATCACTGTTCCATTGAGAAACTGAATGTTTTCAAATCATTAAAAGCAAATGACAATCAGCCATCACATTTCCCAGTTTCTAGCTTCCTCCCCTTATTCTGTAGACCTTCATAAAGTCTTGCAGCCTGGGTGATGAATCGGTCCACACTAAAATATGTGCCTTCCTACTTTTTATGGTGTTCGACTATTTTAATCATATGATGTATGTCTTTGGTACACTGGTCTGCTAACAGGTGAGGTGTGGTAAAGAAAGCATTGATTTTGAAATCCATTTCCTTCGTTTTGAAATAAAGGTGTTTCTCTTTCAGTGGCTTTGAATATGTAAAAGCAGATCAACTGTAGTTTATGGTGGCATTCAGAGGCCATGATCTGATTATATATTTGAAACCTGGAAACAATTTTTCCATAGTAACAATATTATAAATTGTTAAACTCCCAGGTGGGCACACATGTGTGTATTTAGAGGCATTGGCATCTGGGTATGGGGTGTTATATATATATATATATATATATATATATATATATATATATATATACACATACATATCTCCACCTCACTTGAACGTCACAGCAACCCCCATGAGGAAGGTACATTCATCCTCAATTTATGGTTGAGGAAACTTGACAACTATTACACCAGCGAACTGAAGAGCTAGGGTTTGGCTTAAGCCCTGATCTCTACTTTCTTCTTCTATGCTTTTCTAATGGTAGATGAGTCCTGGCTGATGTACCCGGAACAGTGCCCAGGTAGTGAAAAAGTGTGGGGCTAGCAGGGAAGTTGGAGGGCCAGATGAAGAGCTTACTCTCTCTTTCTGGGTCAGGGTGGACCCTAAATGGCATTCCAAAACAGGTAGTTTGGTTTTGGTACCTTCTCTTCTGACACCCCCTATTTTCTCCTTTCCTTGATCTCCTTCGTGCAGCTTAAAGGTCATCATTAGTCTGGGTGTTAATCCATATTCCAGAGTTACTTCTTCTGAATCTTCCCCAGGCCTTTTGGTCACCAGTCTTATTCCTTTAGTACAGGCCTATTCCTTTAGTACAACATTGTCAACTAGCTGTTAAACAGAATCTCATTAAATCATTCTTCCTTAGGTGCGAATGACTGATGGCTTTTGAGGGCTTTATATGTTCTTTAAAAAATATTAGTTCCAATAAACTAAAGTCTGGCTTCTATTGAAGTCTTCTAATTATAAAGTTGACATGTGCTCATTTTAGAAAACTTGGAAAATACAGAAAAATACACTAAAAAGAAAACTAATGTCACCCATAATCCCACTATTCAGAGATAATGGCTATTAATCTTTTTGGTGTTTTTATTTCTATCTCTCTCTCTCTCTTTCTGCGCGCGCGTGTGTGTGTGTGTGTGTGTTATTGTTGTTGTTGCATTCTAATGGAAGCAACGACGGAGACTCTCAGGCAGTGACGTGGAAGTCAGTCGGGGGCTGGGTGTTGGTAGGGAGAGAAAGACAAAATGTCATTTTGGAGGCTTACCATCTAGTTGGTAAGTACCATGAGATCCATTTTACAGATATGGACTCTTTCCTAGTCACAGCTAATAAGCGAGGGAGCTGAGATTTCACCCTAAGCAGTTGTGGTTAAAGCCTGCACGGCTCTGCTTTTAAGTAGAGGGCTGCTTGCATTTAAAAAAAGACAGATGTTGTCTTGTTCAGTTCCTAACTATTCCCCCACTGAATTTTTAATATCAGTGGCATCCGACACACAGAAGGAGTTCAGTAACTGCTGATTGAGCTGACTTTGCAGACAGACAGAGGTGTTAATCTGAGAATTGCCTGGGAGACACTCATATAGAATAGAAACTGGACTTCATTGGCTGCATTTCTGTAATGATCTCCCTTTAATTCAGTCTTTTGGAACCTCAAAACCCTTTGCAAGCTGGGCCAACTCTATCAATTATGTAATTAAAACCCTCTTTAAAACCACATGATTAGCCTAGAAGAGATGCTTCAGGATATCTGGTTCACACATTTGGCTGAAAGATTCTTGCACTCAGAGCAGACTTATTGTCCTTTCTGTCTGGATGAAAAGACAAGGCAGGGGCTGTAACAGAGCTTCATTCCTCTGAGAACACCTGCACCAACAGAAAATTGTCTAAGTGTCTTTTAACTGAGATAAACCTACAATAAATTGGGGTTTGCATTTACCATTGGGCTCAACTTTGTTTTTGCCTGAGTTACTTTCCCCCTGCTGAGCTCGCTCTTTCTTTCCAGCTTTTTCCTCTTACTCATTCATCTCATCTCCACCTAAATTTGTATATCTATTGAGTTCTGAGAATAAGACCCCTCAAACATTGAATGCATGCTATTTAGGTTGGGAAAGTCAAATGCTTTTCCACACAGGGCTTTAATGAATAGAAGGCTTAAGTAGCTGACTGAGTGTAGTTGGTTGTTTTCTCTGTCCTTCAGTTACTGGGAAGCTTTTAGCTCTGGGATTTTACAGGGGCATCTTTGCCCCCAGAGGGGCAAGGAGAGTCAGGGCTCTTTACTGAAGTATGTTAATTAAATGGTTGAGCCCAGGAGGTTGAGGAGCAAACACATGTAAGTCTCTAGATTCATAAGCATCAACAGGCCTGGCCTGTCTGCTGGATTTACCCTTTAGTTATCCATTAAGCATTTTTTGGTGCTATTTGCCAATTAGGTTTCATCTGCAGTATCTCTTGTAGTTAGAGATGCTTGGGGGAGGGGGCATTTATTTTGTTCCTGTTTTTTCTTAAATATCTTAAGAGCTCTTTCAAGCCTCTAGAAACCAGCTATTTAAACACAAGTGATTTCGTTTCACTCTGGACATGGAGTGAAAGCTCCTATCCACAGTGACCAGATGGGCTTTGGGATAGAGTATTGGACAGTAAACAGACAAGGAGCCACTGGCAAACAGCTTTTGACACAACAGTTTTGGTTGTCATAGTGACTGCTTGGGTCAAGCCAGCTCTTCATCATCAGAAGCATCGAATGTCAGAAATTCAAAAAGAGCAAAGCCCAATAACATTGAACCACAGCACTTCCTGGCCATTGCAGCAGGTAGCCACCTGTCTCTTCTGTCTTTATGCTTGCTTGTGCATTCAGCTGATTTATTATTTACGACGGCAGAAAAATGCCCATGTTACTTTATTATGATATAAATACAGTCTTAGCAAAGATAATTTTAGAAAGATAGTTCATCTGTTGATTGCTTTTTTGATTAATTTGCCCAATATTTATCAAATGCTCAAGATGAACCAGGCCCTGTGTGGCCTGTGTGGGAGAGAGAGGTAAACAACAGAGAGAGAGGGAGTTCCAGCCCTTATGGAGCTGATGTCTTGTATGAAAGACAGACATTAAACAAGTAAACACACAAAGAAGTGGCCTCCAAGCTGCAAGCTGAAGTGAGCAGGAGTTAGCCAGGTGAAGAGGAAGGGAAACAGCTTGTAAGGCAGAAAGCACTGCAGACGCCAAAGCCTCATGGAGGCAGAACCTCAGAGCATTTGGGGCCTGGCCAAATGCCAGAGTGACCGAAGCATGGTGAGCAAGGGTGAAGGGGGAGACCAGACAGGCTTTTGTTGGCAGGGTTGAGTAATAATTAACCATGGAAGTCTTCTGTCCTCTTGCCTCCATATTCTTCTTGTCCCTTCACACATTTCTATTGCTTTGTCTTTCAGCTTCAGCTTTCTTTTCCAACTGTTGTTTGGGAGCTGGCATGAGGACTTAGATCCTGGAGGTACCAAGGGATTTAAAGCCTGCACTGACAAGTTTATCAAGGAAATATATTTAAAAATGTCCTACCAATAAACAAAGACAAATCTTCTGATGTTCAGGCACAGCATCAATATTCAGGAATAAACTGGAAGTGCATAAATGAGACAGTGAGGCAGAGTAAAACTAGCATGGGATTGGAAGTCCACAGACAGGGGATCTTTTTGTGGATTTACCTGTAACTCTCCTTCAACCTCAGGAAGTCAGCTGGTTTCTATGAATCTCAATTTCCACTAATATAAATGAAGGAGGTTGGAGACTAGAGCATCTCTAAGTGGCTTTTCCAACTTTAAAATTCATTCTATGGCTCTTTAGTGTTTGATAGAAGGAAATAGTAACTAACACATTGAATATTTACTATGGCAGTTTACATATGTTAGTTGACTTAATTCTAGTTACCCTAGGATTCAGGTATTACTACCTCTGTTTTACAGATGAGGAAATTGAGCCTTAATGAGGTTTAGTAACCTGGAAAGAGTTACAGCTAGTAGGTGGTGGGGTGCTGAGTTGAGAGGTTGAGTTGAGAGGGTCTGTTTGATCCTATAGCCCATGCTCTTTGCATGGTAAGTACTGGAAAGTAAACAGCCATCTCAGAGTGTAGATGAGTGTAAATAATTAGGCAATAAGCATCCTTTGAAGTCCAGTTTCACACCAGTCCCATGGAGTGGATCACATGGAATGAAAATACTTGCATGACTATTTAAGCGTATCCAGCTAACAATGGTCCTGAAAGGAACTATAAAATAGGCCTCTCCTAATTTCTGTTTTGCCTTCCAAATAATTCAATATTCTTATGTCATCCTCATCCTTCCCCTTAGGGAAGAAGTCATCTGATCAATTGTTCTCTTCCTGTTGAGGAGGAGTAACACATTCCATTATTAGGTGCCTGATAAACATGTAATGAATGAATGGTTCATCATTACCAGTATCATAATATACAGTATGTGTGAAGTCATCCAAAATACAAATTTGAATGTTATGTGAACTTTAATGGAATTTAAAAATAATTTTAATTGAAGTTAAAAAGTCTACTATTTAGTTGGCTATAGATTCACCAAGCTCAGGCTGAAAGGAATTGCAACAATCATCTGAGTTGGCACTGTCTAATAGAAATAATGACTCAGGGCTGGGTGCGGTGGCTCACGCCTGTAATCCCAGCACTTTGGGAGGCCGAGGCGGGTGGATCACCTGAGGTTGGGAGTTTGAGACCAGCCTGACCAATATGATGAAACCCCGTTTCTACTAAAAATACAAAAATTAGCTGGGCGTGGTGGCATGCACCTGTAATCCCAGTTACTCGGGAGGCTGAGACAGGAGAATTGCTTGAACCCGGGAGGCAGAGGTTGCAGTGAGCCAAGATCATGCCATTGTACTCCAGCCTGGGCAACAAGAGTGAAACTCCATCTAAAATAATAATAATTAAAAAAGAAGTAATGACTCAGCTACTCAGGAGACTGAGGTGGGAGGATTGCTTGAGCCCGGGAGGTGGAGGTTGCAGTGAGCCAGATTGCACCACTGCACTCCAGCCTGGGTGACAGAGAGAAACCCCAACTTCAAAAAAAAAAAAAGATTATGAAAGAAACATATGTAATTTTAATTTTTCTAGTGGCTACATTAAAAAAGTGAAAAAGGGGTAAAATTAATTTTAATAATATACTTCATTTAACCTAATATGTCAAAAAATTACCATTTCAACATGTAATCATTATGAAATTTTGAATTAGGCTTGCTATTAAAATCCTATTAAAATTCGAGGACCCCTTAATTTGTGGCTCATCTATAAAGTCTTCCCTGACTACTCTCCCTCTAAACTGTATAAGATTTACTTAGGCTAACAGTTGGGTTTTTAAATTATTTTTAAAATTTTTATTGAGACAGGGTCTCCTTCTGTTGCCCAGCTGGAGGGCTCAGTAACACAGCTCACTGCAACCTTGACCTCCTGGGCTCAAGCAATCCTCCCACCTCAGCCTCCTGAGTAGCTAGAACAACGGGCATGCACCAATGCGTCACCACGCCCACCTAATTTTTTCATTTTTTGTAGAGATAAGGTCTCATTATGTTGCCAGGGCTGGTCTCAAATTCCTGGGCTCAAGCAGTCCTCTTGCCTCAGCCTCCCAAAGTGCTGGGATTACAGGCTTGAGCCACCGTGCCCAGCCCTAACAGCCCAATTTTAAAGTTGAGTAGTTTAATTTACCTCATTTGACATAAAGTTCTCCCTTATTTTGAAGTTTTAAGCAATGAATTGAAAACATGTCAGAGTCTTAAACATGTTATGAAAGGATAGCTAGTTAAATGATTTCATTCAATCCTCAGAATTATCACCAACCAGCCATTTTGAATTCATCGGCTCTTCGGCAAATTGCAGAAGGCACCAGTATCTCTGAAATGTGGCAAAATGACTTACAGCCGTTGCTGATAGAGCGATACCCGGGATCCCCTGGAAGCTATGCTGCTCGTCAGGTGAGAACATGGGACACAAACCTCAAGCTTGTGTGAATACTTTGCTTTCCCATGAGGGATAATGTTATGGCTGAAGTTCTGAGGTGTCTAATATTCGGATCTGTCATCTCCTCATTCACCAAATAGTCAACCAAGAAAAATCAAATGACTGAGAGTACATGTCTGTTCTGAATTAAGTGGTACATGTTAATGTCAATAGTTTATGTGTGAAATCTCTATTTGTGGTACAACATTACACAGTCCTTCACTCTTGACCATTCAATAGCACACCCCGAGGCTCCCAATTAAGTTTTCTTGAATCCTAAACAATGAACAGCAACAGGCTTAGGGAGTCCTTGCTTGAAGGTTCTAGGTCAAGAGTATCATTGTACTGTCAGGCCATCACTCGCCTTAGGGAAATTGTATTTTCCCTGGAGGGAGAGTTAAGGCTGGTGATAAGCTACATTTCTCCAGGGCAGTGCTTCTCAAACTTCTGACTCTGACACAAAGTAAAAAAAAATGAATTTTACATTTTATACACACAAACGTACTGGCATATTTAACTGAAACAAAACTTCCATGAAAAATATTCTTACTGCATTTTACTGCAATATGGTCAGTTCTATTTTATTGGTTCTTAAAAAATGCTGGTCATAACCCACTAAACTGATTTCAAGACCCATTGATTTTACCACTGTTGTGGAGGGTAGAACAAGCTGGGCCAGACCTTGAATGCCTCTTTGCCTCCCTGATGTCAGTCTTCCTAAGCAATCTGAAACCTCACCTCTGAATATCTGTTTTTTTCAAACTAGCCCCATTTTAAGGGGCCGCTTGGGAAGGAATGGGACTGGCCCTTCACATCCTCTTCTGAAACTCCTCAGGCAAAAGACCTTGGCACCCACTGCTGTGCCTAGATTGAGAACTGCAAGGCGCAGGTGCCCAGCTCTTGAGCTCTTCCTTTCGATTTCAGAGTCTCGCTCTGTCACCCAGGCTGGAGTGCAGTGGCGCGATCTCGGTTCCCTGCAACCTCCACCTCCCGGGTTCACACTATTCTCCTGCCTCAGCCTCCCAAGTAGCTGGGACTACAGGCGCACGCCACCATGCCCGGCTAATTTTTGTATTTTTAGTAGAGACGGGGTTTCACCACGTTGGCCAGGATGGTCTCTATCTCCTGACCTCGTGATCCGCCCGCCTCGGCCTCCCAAAGTGCTGGGATTACAGGCGTGAGCCACCGCGTCCGGCTGAGCTCTTCCTTTCTGCCCAGTGTACAGCCTCTGCCTCTCAGGCTAGCCTAGATATCCATATGTCTGTCTCCCCATTAGCCTTTTGCCTTCCGTCTGAATAGCTCTGGCTTCTCCCAAGGAATTAGACGGTAGACACCCTGCAGGCACCTTAGTTCTGTCTAACCTTTGGGCAGAGTGAAGAATAATAGCAATGATGGCTGACTTTCACTGAGCAGTTTTTCTGGGTCAGGCACTTTACTGAGTTCTTTGCATAGATCATCTCATTCAGCCTTCAGAACAGTGTGTGGATGCTATTATTATCTCAATGTTAGGAATTTAAAAAGATCTGAGGTTGAGGTATATGAATTAACTTGCTCAAGGTTATACTTGTACCAGTGTTGAGGCCAGAATCCACTTGAGATCTCTATCCTGTCACTGGAGAGCTGGGAGGAATCAGCTCTGCTTCGTGCACTCAAATGTCTCCAGCTCTCAATCTTCTCAAGCCTAAGTTGGAGAGTGAGGCACATACCATTCACTTTAACAACATTCCCTGGGCCTTATCTCTCAAGCATTTTCTTAAAAGAAGGCCAGGGCACTTAATTGGCATTTTCCAAAAGCCTCAGTTCCTTGTTAGAAAAAAATCTAGGTCTGTGATGCTTACTCTTCCCATTCAACTCAACCTTTTTTATTTTCCCATACCATTTGCCCAGAGCGCTGTATATAACCAGAAATGATATGCATACTTCAGGCCTGAGGTTCCTCACCTGCAGGCTCTGGAAATCCATGAACACAATAAACTTTGCTAGTTGATCTTTAGCTTCAACAGAATACAGTATATAGGATAAATAATATACATAGATATTGTTGTAGTTAAAAAGATACATATTCATTTAAAAGTGTCACTGAAGTTTCAGTAACATTCACCACTATCATATGGGGGTGGAGGCAAATGAGATATTTATGGACAGTATTTTAGAATGTGTTGGGAACTACTGCTGGGCTGCCTATGCATGGGCTGGCTGATGGCTATGTTAGATATCTCACTTAGATTCCATTTTAGAATTTTTTGAGAAGAAAATTACCATTAATTTTTAGAGACCTATCTTCTAAGCTGTGGAAGACAAAGGAATTCTCATTTTGAAAGTGAGGTACATGACAGAGTAATTATGAGGGAACTACACTAATGGCCTTAATTTGACTAAGATTAGATCCTTTCATGTAGAACTGAATTGAAACAAAAATGATTGAACCTTTTTTTTTCTCCTGAGGCCTTTTTGAACACTAGATGAGATGTTTTATAATTTAGAGTTTCAAGGTTGTAACTAGAGAAGATCCTCAAATATTAAAAAAGGGTAAACTTGATATAAAATTGGTTTGTGAATTAACTTTTGTAGTTACCAGTAAAGATGTGCATTACTATGGATTCTCTTTTACAGAAAGAGAATATTTTGGGGGAACCCTGTCCCACATTGTGCGTTTTCCTGGTCTCTGATCAATGACCCCAAAGCTGCCTATTGGATTATTAGGATATTTTTATTTTGAGGAGATAAGTTATTTGTAAAACAAATAATTTGAAGATAATACATTTGGGGCTATTTCATTGATTTATAAGATAGAAATAAAAAAATTTAAAAATTAGGATGATAAAATCTCACAAATGGGCAAGCAATATCCTTTGTCTAAAAGAGGCAAACTAGAAACTTCAGGTGGTAAAATCCCCCACAGGTGCACAGTGCATCTGAGCCACCGAAACTGAATGTCATCAGGTACATAGATCCCAGGTGCACCCTCAGTCCAGCCCCCTAAGAGGAGGAGCCCGAGGGACTCATATATGGTGCACTCAAGAGTAAAGAGGTACCCGAGTCTTCGGGTGGCAGATGTCCGCATCCTGACGACGATGTGTTTGCAGACTTAGCGCAAATACTGGAAAATCGGCTTCCTCCAAGCAAATCTGGTCTACCGATGTCATTGTTTCTCAGAACCTGGAAACTAGAATTTATGTTTAATTATTTAATTAAACCCAGGATCATTCACGAGTGTTAACCTAGAATAAATCCCCCTACCGCTCTTTGGAAGTAGACTGTCTTGTAACAGCCTCTCTCTCGTGCTCATGTCTTCATCTTTGTATTTTTTTTCTTTCTCTACTCAGTCTCCATCTATCTCTGCTTTATCCCTATCTCCATCTCTCTCACTTTTTCTCTTTCTCCCTTTTTCTCTCCTCTCCATTTTAAAACATAGATGTATAGCAACCCAAAGTGTGATCTATATTCTAAATTGCCTTTCGGCACTCCTGGAGGGCCCAGCCCTTTGCTGCTTTGGTATTGGGGAAGCGCAGCTGCTTTAGAGTCCCTGCCACAGCCACGCACTCCCTGATTAGGGGTATTTGAATGATAGTAGTGGTAGTTTGGGGAGTTCCCCTAGAGACTTCTGGTGGGGACTTGTAGACTAAGTCTGAAAGCCAAAAACAAAACAAGGGATATTGGTGAACTAATTAGATTATGCAGCCAATTTGATGGTTTATAAAGCCAATTTATCTTAGCTGCTAAGATAAACAAAAAATATTTACACTGAACAAAAAAGCTGCGGGGCTGGGTGCGGTGGCTCATGCCTGTATTCCCAGCACTTTGGGAGGCTGAGGCAGGCAGATCATGAGGTCAGGAGATCGAGACCATCCCGGCCAACATGGTGAAACGTTGTCTCTACCAAAAATACAAAAATTAGCTGGGCGTGGTGGCATGTGCCTGTGATCCCAGCTTCTCGGGAGGCTAAGGCAGGAGAATTTGCTTGAACCAGGGAGTTGGAGGTTGCAGTGAGCCAAGATTGTGCCGCTGCACTCCAGCCTGGTGACAGAGTGAGACTCCGTCTCAAAAAAAAAAAAAAAAAAAGTTGCTTCAGGAAAAACTCTTTTGAGGATATATGCTGATTCTCTTATGGATTTTAGTGTCAACAAGGTCATCAGAAATTATGATCAAGACCTGGTAACAAGTTGAGAAATAAGTTTGTGTGTGACTTCTGAGTATTGCTAACAGATATATTTTTTAAAATTCCAATTCATTTTGTGAGCTTGCAATCTGCAGTTGGTGTTGAAGAAGCCATTTTATGGAGCATTTTATCATCTGGATACCAGATGTTCTGGAGTATATGCTTTTTTTTTTTTTTAAATGACCCATTTTGTGGAATTTTTTTTTTTTTTTTTACAGTCTAGGGATAACTCATTTTCATAGTCTGCAGAAAA
The DNA here is from genome assembly GCF_029281585.2 of Gorilla gorilla gorilla. NCBI lineage: Eukaryota > Metazoa > Chordata > Mammalia > Primates > Hominidae > Gorilla > Gorilla gorilla. The sequence goes on along the minus strand of NC_073236.2, from coordinate 102,463,839 downwards.
ACTCATGTTAGGTGCATAGTGATTTCTCTCTATTCAAACTACTAATGCTTTGTATCATATAGTTTTATGTATTCTCATTAAATCAATTCATATTTACTGTTAGAATGAACCCAAATTTACTGATAGCCTACTGTGAGCAAAGCACAGTACTACAAATTGTGGAGAGTTATGGATGCTGATTTCAAAAAAGGTTATAAACATTTCTTTTGATGATGTGATAAGACAGCATGTAAATTTGCAATAGAAAAGTTAAGGTACTGCATACACAATGCTATTTAGGACAAAGTCCACCCACTATAAAAAGCAAGGAGTCTCTAGCTGGGGAATCATTTGTTTAGTTGGCTTTTGCAGGACTGACTGTAGGATCAGTGTCCTCCCACTATTTAAATTCCCCTTTCCTTGGAAGCTTCCTGCCGCAGTTGTTTTGAGTCTCTTGCCTACGTGTCATGTCGCATTAGTGAGCGCAGGCCACATGGGACTTGGCTAGGATAGAAAATCCTGTATTTCTTAGGAGGAAAAAAAAAAAAATAAAAGCCCTCACATTCATTTCCAGTTATTCATTTTTCATTTTAAGGTCCATCCGAGATCTAAACTGTCTAGATCTGAACTGTTAGATCTGAAATGTTGGTTTTTGGTTAGATGTTAATTGAAGGACAAATTGTCAGTTATTTTGATGTTAGTTTGTCGTTTGACTTTTTATAAAAATAATTTAAGGCAATTTACAATGATGTATATGATACTTGGAAAAAAAAAAAAAAAGGAACAGCCTGGGCATGGTGGTTCACACCTGTAATGCCAGCTCTTTGGGAGGCCGAGGCAGATGGATCACTTGAGCCCAGGAGTTTGAGACCAGCCCGGGCAATATGGCAAAACTCCATCTCTACAAAAAACCAAACAAACAAACAACAAAAAAACAAAAGTTAGTCAGGCATGGTGGCATGTGTCTGTTATTCCAGCTACTCAGGATGTTGAGGCAGGAGAATTGCTTGAACTGAGGAGGCAGAGGTTGCAGTGAGCTGAGATTGCACCATTGCACTTCAGCCTGGGTGACTGAGTGAAGCCCTGTTAAACAACAAAACAAAACAAACAAACAAACAAACAAAAAACCAAGGAACATAGGAAAGTGAAGCCAAGATAAAATAGGGATGGGAAAAGGCAAATGAATCAGCAATGAACTCACCTATAACTTCTCACGTTGTGAAGTCTATAATATGTTCTTTAAAAAAATACTTCTAGTTCCTGAAGTGATGCTACTTTCTCCACCTGTTGCTTTCTTCTGTCAGTCACTGTGTGGCCGTATAAGGCTCAAGGTGGCCAGCAGAGATGGGGAAAGAGATTCTCTTTTATATTTGCCAGCATTTGCAGTGCGTCTCAACCTGCCTTGGGTGCAGAGGGAAAGCTGCTTGATATGTTATCATGGTTCAGGGTTGCTTACTAATTCTTACAGTGAGCGGAGGTCTGAAATAACCCGAACCACCCCCTAGCTATGGGAGCTTTCTACATTATCCTTAGCAGGTGAGCATCTATATCTTTTATTAGTGTTCATTACATATAAAGCATTTGCTGGACTTGGACACATGTTATGCACTTGGGACAGAAAGAGCTACCATTTGCAGTTCTTGTCCTTGAAGAGCTTAGAGATAGAGACCTGTAGGTTGCTGGTTTACTTAATTTTTTAAATATGCCTTTGTAGCCTCCTAGAAATATTAAAAGTGTACTTTACTATTACCGAACTGCATCTCTGTCTCCTGACTTGTAGACATGTCCATAATATATTGTTAAAGGAGAAAAGCAAGGGGAGAGTAATATAAAAAGTAGGATTCTTTTCCTACAAAAACATATGCCCCTCTGCCAAATATATGTGTTTGTATGTTACTGTAGGTTTGCATAAGCAAGGAGAAGATATGTCGAAAGATCTGCATCAAACTATTAACACTGGTTAATATTAACAATTGGTTGAGATTGATTAGTAAGGGGAAGTTTAAGGGAGAGGCAAGAGGATTAGCTTCTCCTTTAAACAGGACAAATGCTATTAATTACAATAACAATACAAAGCAATTATTAATTGCAATAATATTGCTATTAATACATTAAGTGTGTATTGCAATTTTAATTTGAAAGGCACTACTTAAAGTTTCGGAATCACAGTTAACAAATGAAAGTCGTTTCTTTAGATCTAAATTTTCTGTTTTTTTTGTTTTGATCAGCACATCACGCAGCGAATTCAGAGGCTTCAGGCTGACTGGGTCTTGGAAATAGACACCTTCTTGAGTCAGACGCCCTATGGGTACCGATCTTTCTCAAATATCATCAGCACCCTCAATCCCACTGCTAAACGACATTTGGTCCTCGCCTGCCACTATGACTCCAAGTATTTTTCCCACTGGAACAACAGAGTGTTTGTAGGAGCCACTGATTCAGCCGTGCCATGTGCAATGATGTTGGAACTTGCTCGTGCCTTAGACAAGAAACTCCTTTCCTTAAAGGTATCTGTTTTCTGCTTATTGATTCCTAGGATAAAGTACATTAACAGTAACTCAGAGTGAATTCTAGAATCCTTGGAGGAACGAGAAGGCCATTTAGAAATGGAGACTTTTGGTACATTTTTATTATGAATATTAATTGTAAGATTGCATGATTGGGAATATCAACCATGGGCAATAAACCTAAGATACGTGGCAATGCATTCATTAATTGGCACCTGATTTCTCAGCCTTGAATGCACATTAAATTAAATGCAACATTTCTTTGTGAAAAATGAAGGAGGAAGTTTGTTTCAGGTATAGTATGAGAATTGTGTTTTATAATGAACTATGTTTATTTCTTCTTCTTTCTATGGCCATGAAACATCACAACCTTCTGATCTGAGAGATGGCTCTTGGGTTGGAGGAGGGAGTTGCAGCAAAGTGGTTCTGAAGTGGAGAGCGGGTAATTCAGACCTATCAAGATGAAAAGCATGAAGCAGAAATGCATTATTGTTATTATCTGTGAATCTCAGCTCCATTTTATGTAGCATAGCAGAGCTTTTGTTATGCTCTCAGCTCAAAATACTTCTGGGACTCTCAGATGTTATTTCAGTCTTGGTGTTCTTAAGGGTATATTGGAAAAAAGTGCTAAACTAGATGAAGATATTTTGTTCTGATATCACTCATAACCAAGTAAACACAACAAAGCAAAAACAAAAAACTTTGTTCGCAGGCAACAAATGCTTTGTTCCCCGCTCAGAGCTTTATGAAGGGTCCAGCCTTTGATACAATGGGGGTAAAGAAGTAAAAAGTTTATCTTGTAATGGAAGTAGTAGAGATATTTGGTTCTATTTTTGCTGGATATGCTGAAATTGAAGAAAGCAAGACTTGTTTATACCCTCTCAGTCTCCTTTTCACTTCTTTTTTTTGGTTTGTTTTGTTTTCTGAGCCTTCTACAATCCCTTTGTCCCATGCTTTGCCCTGCTTTTAACTAGTTTCCTTCCCCAGCAATTGGATGAAGGAGTTCAGAAGCTGATGCAAAAGTCTAATTTTTCATATTTGCACTTCTAGTATAAGGACACAAAATGAAGTATGACTTGAAGACATTGTTCTGTGTAATGGATGTATTTTCTCTGAGTGAACTCCTTTGCTTTTTCCCATATAGCTCATATCTGCTTTTGGGGACCAGAAATATTAATAGAAAGGTCTGAATGAGTTATTGGATTGGGGTCATCATTAAAAAAATTCGAATCAACATATACATTCTTATAGTAATCCTTTCTGTTAGAGATAAATGGTGAGGTGGGGGATTTTTTTTAAGAGGCTGTTTTTGAATGCAGACTTGGAAAATATCAGATTTATTCTTCCAGTTATGTGTTTTAACTAAATTTGTATTGAGAAGTTAATTTCTTCAGCTGTCATGGATTGGGTAGATGGTGGTGGAAAGTGACCTGAAAGAGTGCTTGATAAGTAGACTGGATTATTCCCAACTCTTCATAGCTCCACTTCTCTCCAGTAATAGGACTGTCATTACACATCCACATCCTTTGCCTGGTAACTTTGCTGTGCCCTCCCACTGTAGCCAGTTGTACTTCCTCATCCCTTCACTCTGGACTTCATTATTTGACTTGCCTTAGCCAATGGGATGTTAGTAGAGGTGACACAAACAGAGGCTGGAAGTGTGCTTGTGCCATTGGGCTTGCTCTTCCGTGTCTTTGCCATAACCATGAGAATGGCATGCCCTGGCTAGCCTGCCAGTCCCAGCAGAAGGATGAGACACCTGGAGCAGAACCAACCTTGCTGACTGCACAGTGAAGCAGAGCTGCCCCAGCCAAACCCATTCTAGATCAGCTGCTCCCTAGCTGACCAGCAGAGGTTATGTATCCCAAGAAGATACATAATGGTATTTTAAGCCACTGTGTTGATGGGGTGTTATTCTATTCTATTATGGCAACATTAGCTAACTGATACAGCCTTGAATGGGGAAGGACTGCAGATAACCCACTGACTATGTGAACGCTGGTAATTAGGCATTTGTAGTGTTACCATGAAGACCTTCATACATCAGGCCAGTCAGATTCTCCTAGCTCCAAGGTACTAGGCTGAGTTACTAGCAACGAAGGCCATGGCTATTTTTATGCCATTCCTGAAATGAATCAAAAAGAGCAGGTTGCCTCATGGGACTCAGGATGAATGTCCACAACAGTTTATTGCTGGCTAAATGAATGGATATTAGGCGAACAGAATGAAGGCAAATCGTTGTACTGATCATTGGAGTCACCCAGCTGTTGAAGTTTCACTGAGGTACTTGAACTGTCAAGCCTGCAAGAGATAAAAACTATTTCCATTTGCCTCTGCCCTGGGCATGAGCAGAATGCCTCTTGTCCCAACCGGTCCCGTTCTGCCCTCTTGTTCTGTGATTATGTTGTCTGATTTGAAGCTAGAACTTTCAAGGCCCTTTAAACAACTGGAAACTTAGAATGTCTCTACTGAAGTAAGCACCTTACAATTTTTGCCAGTGAGAAAATCTGTTTAATTATTTAATGCTTATTAAACCCTGAGTGCATTTATATTGCACAAACACGTCCTCTGCTTAATGCTCTCCAGGAGTTATGAGGATTCAAATCAAATTAAACTGTCCTTTCCTCATGGTATAATTAAGGAGCAATATGAAATGATTAGTGTACAAAATTAAGTTAGTTTTCAGATGATAAAGACAATTTTTTTCTCTTTTGAAATCACCATTAAAACAATCAGGGAAACTCCATTTTTTGAAGAAACTAGAGAACATCTGTGAATAGGAACCACAATATGAAGACAGAAGTTGGATGGAGAAATGGCAGATGACATATCAGAGTGGAGAGAAGTCACACTGTCCTGGAGAGGGAAGAAATGGAAGAAGCCAGTGGTTTCCTTGATAGAATCCTAAAAAGGCTCAGGGATTAGAGATGTGATAAGCTGAGGAAGGCAGAGGTGAGGAAGGGGCTGGTGTGGAGAGTGTTTGTAAGTCTGTCTAAGGAATATGTGGATGTAGAGATTCCCACCCCACACCAGGCAGGTAAGTGAGTGCCCCCTTGTGCCTTTGCCACAGATGAGAAAATATTTTTCTGGAGAAATTGAACCAGGGAGGTTATGGAATTGAGAATAGCAAGTATACAGGAGGGTGACAGTGGGGCACCCCATGGAAATCGGGGAGATTAGGCGAAAGCCTATACATCGAACAGTGAAATCTATAGTTTCTCTCCCATCTTCAGCACCAGAAAGCCATCAGATAGGAAACTGGAGGATTCTTCTTCAGACCATGTGAACCACCCCGCAGAAAAATCCCAGATGGTGACATTCAGTAATCCTCAGTGAAAACACTGGCTGGGCACCAGATTGCCTTGCAGTGAAGCCAACCAATCTGTGTCTCCAACCAGCATTTTAATATCTTATTCTTTAACATGAATGAACACAAAGGATGACCAGACATTTGAGGACAGACTCCAGCATGAAAGAAAGGGCCTGGAGCAGTGGCTTATGTCTGTAATCCTAGCACTTTGGGAGGCCGAGGTGGGAGGATTGCTTGAGGCCAGGAGTTTGAGACCAGCCTGGGCAACATAGTGAGGCTCCCTCTCTACAAAAAAAAAAAAAAAAAAAAAAAAAAATTAGCTGGTTATGGTGGTACACACCTGTAGTCCTAGCTACTTGGGAGGTTGAGGCAGGAGGATTGCTTGAGCCCAGGAGTTCAAGGCTGCAGTGCACTATAATTGAGCCACTGCACTCCAGCCCGGGCAACAGAGTGAGACCCTGTCTCTTAAATAAATAAATACTTTTTTAAAATGTAAAAAAAAAAAAAAAAAAATAGAAAGCAAAACAAATCATACAAATTTAAAATGAAGTGGGAGGCAATAGAGCAGAAAATGACTTAAAGGACACTGTTCTAATATTCTTACAGAGATAAGAGGAGACATTATATCTATGAAACAAAACCAGAATGCTGCAATAACAGAACAATTGGTCAATAAGAAGGAGCTTTTGGAAACTAAAATTTCTATTTTCAAAATAAATAAATAAATAAAACAGTTGGATCCTAAAGTAGAAGAAGTATCTTTTTTTAGAAAGAGGAATGACAAAAAGGAGATGATTATGACTTTTGGAGAATAATTGTAACAATTCCAGTTAGGTCATATAAAAAGTATTGGGAATGAGAATGGCACTGGACTTCTCAATAGAAACTTTGGGAGCTAGAAAACAATGAAATTATGCCTTAAATATTTTAGATAAAAATAATTTGCAACCCAGAATCTTCAGACCCAGAAAAATTAAATAGGAAAATAGAATGAAGACATTTTCAGAGGTAAATCTCAACAATTTTCACTCCCATGTACTGTATTTTTCCCCTAGAAGTTGCTTAAAGCTGTGCTCTAGAAAAATCAAGAAAGAAATCAAGGATGAGGGAGTCATGGAGTTCAGCTCACTGGGGGTCCCATATAGGAGAGGCAGAATTCTGCAGGTTGATGGTGAGGGGAGCCCCAAGATAACAAACAGATAGGCAGCAGGCCTAGTGGTCGGTCCAGGCTGGAGCAGGCAGCAGAGGGCTCCGGAAGGGCCCATTCTTAAAAAACAAAACCAGACAGACATGAGAAATAAAGGTGTGATAGTGTCTGGAACGCTTGACCACATAATGGTGAAGACATATTAGGCTCAAAGAAAACAAAGCAAATGAAAGAGAGGCCTGTGGTGAGGAATGGTGGGAAACAGGTTTGCAGAGGCAGGACGAACTGGATTGCGATGTTTGTGTATATGGAAAAGGACAGAAAGAGACAGATCCCCACTGAATTTTGGTCTGAGTAACTGCAAGGGTGGTTTTGCCATCCATTTGGTTGAAGAGACTGTTGGTAATACAGATTTCTGGGGGAACCTCAGGAGATGAGTTTTGACACTTTGTTCGAGGTGTCTATTCACGTCTATGTGGAGATCTTCATTTGGCAACTGAATATGTAGTCTGGAGATCGGCAGTGAAGTCAGGGCTGGAGATATATTTTTTGGAATTGATATTTATATGTATGTGTGTGTTGTGTTGTGTGTGTGTATTATTATAATATAATACAATATAATATAACTTATAATATGTATATGTAGAGAGACCAGCCTGGGCAACATACTAAGGCTCCGTCTCTACAATATTATTATTATTATTATTTTAAAATAATTATATTAAAAATTTTATATATGTAACAATACACACACACAACACAGCACACACACACAAGACAACACACACATACCCACACATATATGATTTAAAGCCTCAAGAAGAGATATCAAGACAGTGAGTGAGTATGGACAGAGAAGAGAAGAGAACCATGGAGCAAGCCTCTGAGGCTCTCCAGTGTTAAGAGGGAAGGGAGATGAAGGGAGCCATTAGTGCTAAGGTAGGAGGAATATGGTACCTTAGGAACCAAATGAAGCAAGTGTAGCCAGGAGGGAGTAATTAACTGTGTTGAATGCTGACAGTAAGTCAAGAGAGATGAAGACTGAGAGTTGACCACTGGATGTAGCCATGTAGAGTCACTGGTGTCTTGACAAGAGCAGTTTCAGTACACGGTGGAGATAAAACCCAACTGGGCTAAGTTTAAGAAGCAGGATTGGAGACAGTGTGAATAGTCAACTCCTTCAAGGGGTTTTGCTATAAATGGGATTACAAAATTGGGCAGTAGATGGTGGAGATAGTAAGGTCAAATATTTTAAGATGAGAAAAGCAACAGCACGTTTGTTGGCCAATGGGAATTATCCAGCAGAGATAGAAAAATTGATGATGTAGGAGAGAAATGGTATTTGCTAGAGCAATGTCCTTGAGCAGATGAGAGAGGATAGGATTTTGTGCATAAGCAGGGAGACTGGCATCTGATATGAGCATGACAGAAAGAAATCAAGGTCATCGGTTGGGAATGAAGACGGGTGAGGTGGCAGGGAGAGGAGGAATGTGAAATCCTAGAAGAGTGCCAGAGTGACTGAACTAAGAAAATACAGATGACTTGCCAGTCAACATGAAAGGCCAATGTGAGGTTTGTGGTCATGAACTTTAAGCAAGGCCAGTGTGGTTACATATTTTTTTCTCTGGCGAGGTTTAGCTGCACGAGTGCTGGCACAAAGTAGGTACAGTAGGTTTTTGCCATGAAAGTTTGACCAAGGCAGAAAGGGGCAAGGGAGTTGAGGGTGTATGCTAGTGAGTGATTGGCATGATTGACTGGAATTTAAGCCAAATATAGAGTGAAGTGAGGACATTATGGGGGTGAAGGACCGTGAAAAGGTGAAACGTTCAGTAGATTAGGGGTTCCAGTGGGATTGAAGGACTTTGGAGTTTAGAGTACCAGGACCAATCTGAAAGACAGGGGTTATTGTCAGACGGAGGAAAGTGTAAAATCAGTTAGAATCCTAGTCACTCTTTTTAGTTCCATTCAAATACTGTCTTTTTCATAAAGCCCTCCTTGACACCCCCAGGATTTTGCTTCTCATTCTATCCAATTTCTAGAGGACTTTTATGTTACATTTGTGGCTGGTGGCACATTTTGCCATGCTTATGTATTTGTTTTATCTCTCCCCAACCCAACTAAAGTATAGACTATTTCAAGGGAAGGGCTATAATTATTATTCTTCGTGTCTGTCGCATTCCTAGGGCAGACTCTTGAAGCTAGACTCAGTACAAAATTGAAGATGTAAATAAGGTGAGAAGCAAGAAAGATTTACAGTTGTTTCAGGTTGGATTCCCCAGGAAGCGCCCTCTGACATGGAGTTTAGCGTTCAGGTCACTAATTAGGGAGTGGCCTTGGATCAACACAGGTATCAGGGAGGGGAAAGAAATGGTGTTGGACGGAGGAAGAAGTCGAGCTGCAGTGCAGGTTCAGCAACGGCCTCAGCCAACCCCTGGGGAGCTCTGGAGATATGATGGCTCTTTAGAGAGCCCCCGTACCCGTGTAGGTCAGCACTGGATGTAGGACACTCCCAGGAGGTGCAGCTGAGGCAACTCCTAAAGTGACTGACGGCTCTTCCAGCAGCTGAGGCAACACACCCTCCTGTAGTGGAAGTGGGTGGTGTATCACACGATTCATCACAGCACTTTCATTGTTTCAAAATTCTGTGAGGAGTAAGAAAAAATATAAAAGACTTCTATTTTCAGAGGGAGTGGAAGAAGGTGGTTTATATGGGTGAAGACTGTGGGAGGTGTGATGACTTTTGAAGAGGAAGTGGTGTGGAATAAATTTTGCCATAGTTTCACTTGCTTTGGTATCTTCCTTTCTTTACGGCACATCTATCTTTTTGCCCAGTTAATAGAAAATCATGCTATTTTTCATCATCACCGTATTTTTTTGCTATGTTTTTATTGTTGTTTTTACCAGACTGTTTCAGACTCCAAGCCAGATTTGTCACTCCAGCTGATCTTCTTTGATGGTGAAGAGGCTTTTCTTCACTGGTCTCCTCAAGATTCTCTCTATGGGTCTCGACACTTAGCTGCAAAGATGGCATCGACCCCGCACCCACCTGGAGCGAGAGGCACCAGCCAACTGCATGGCATGGTTAGTCTGGGCAATTTCCCTAGCACTGTAGCTGTAGGCTCTGCTTCCAAGGAAAAGGTTGCAAAAGCCAAGTAAAGACCTAAAAATGTCACAGCATCCTTGGAGCACAGTGTTTATGATAGAACATTCCTTGGCAGGCATTGGGTTTTTGAGGAATCCCAGAGCTAAAAAGAATGATTCTGAGCTGGCACTGTGGCTCATACCTGTAATCCCAGCATTTTGGGAGGTTGAGGTGGGAGGATCACTTGAGCCCAGGAGTTTGAGACCAGACTGGGCAACATAAGGGGACTTCGTCTCTACAACAAATAAAATAATTAGCTGGGTGTTGTGTATGCCTGTAATCTTAGCTACTCAAGAGGCTAAGGCAGGAGGATTGTTTGAGCCCAGGAGTTCGAGGCTGCAGTGAGCTATGATTGCTCCATTGCACTCCAGCCTGGGTGACAGAGGGAGACTCTGTTAAAAAAGAAAGGAAGAAAGAAAAATTGCTGGTTAGAAGCCATGTTTGACTGAGCTTAATTAAAATGATAAAATCATGTAAAAAATTGGATTACAGGAACTTCAGATTCAGTTGGGCCCAATGGGAGCACATTCCCCCAGTACTGTATGGAGGTGGAGAGAGCAAACCCCTTCTTTCAGGCCTTTATAAGTCTGAAGAACATGGGGCTTTGGGAAATGGAATAAAAGAGGGGTGAGGGTGAAGAATTTCCTTGGTGGCTTCAAAGTATTACCGTGACTCCAGTGTGACTATGACAGTTTGATGTGTTGGTTTTGATGTGGCATTTTTGACATGGGGGTGGGGATATTTTGATGCTGCCTTAAAACCCTGCTATTATTACTAAGTAATGGGTGCAACACACAGCCTCATTTTCATCCGCATTCCTGGGCCCACGCTCCATCCCTAATCCCTCCCCCGACCCCTGCATCTTCTCCTGACTCTGACTCTCTTCCCATATTTGATCTTCTTTCTGTCCCCACGTCTTCACTAACCGCAGCTTGGAATCTCATGCTACCCTTGAGACTTCACTAGCCCCGGTGCCTTCATCCCTCCCTGAGGCTCACCCCATCTGTGAACTGATAGCTTATTCCCAGCACCCCCACTTATTCCTATCCATTGCCCTATCACTGACCTTCGCCCTAGAAAAGTCCAAATGGTCACATTCTGTGTCCTCTGTGACCCTAACACACCTCCTGTTGGCATTTGCTCCCTCCTGTTATCCATTGGCAGCTCCTAATGGGCCAGGGGAATGTGGTCAGCATATCACTCATTCACTTGTGCCCGAGTGCCCAAAAAGCATTCAGAACATATTCACAAGAGGAGACGCCTGGTTGATCAGTAGTAGAACAAAGTTATTTATTTATCAGTCCAAATATATGAAGCCACAGTGATTCATATATTTGGACTGATAAATTTGTTGAATGAAGATCATTTTTTTCCAGAAACAAACCCTTAATAGATTATCCAACCTTGTGAATATGTTCCTATTTCAAAGAAGCCTATTTTTTCCTACGATGAATATATTGAATTTTCATTTATGAATTTATTCATACTATGTCTTCAGGATCACACACTCTGAAAATATTTATCTAATATGTGTTAGGATGTATGCTAAATATTTATCCACACATTATTTTACTTAGATAAATCAGGATGTCTTAATCTAGAGAGTAGTCTTCAGAGAGTCCTCGTGATGAGAAGATAGAGAGCTATAACCAGAAGGAACCTTTAGAGATCAGCTAGTTTGAGCTTCTTATTTGATACACAAGGAAATGGAGATCCAGAGACACAATGTTATATAGCTCCTGTACAAGGAATTTTTCTTAGATACTACTTGATCAATAAATAGTTACTGTCCAAGTGCCTTCCTTTGAGAGTTTTATCATTACAGATTAAGGATAAAATGGCTAAACAGAGTGGATTAGAAGATCAAATAGGCTTCGACTCCTTTCTGAAAATAAATGTATGCTTTTAAAGTTCACAAAATATTCATCCAAATGTCTTCTTCCTAATTTATCCTTAGTGATATCCTTTGGACTTACATACACAAATAATCAATACTTTGCTATTTGTCCACATTACATAAGCAAGATTTAAAGAGTTCTCCAAAATAATTAGCATAAAATGTTAGTAAATCTTTGGTTCATTCATATAGCTTGCCATATTATTCTCAATTACTGAAATGCAGTTAATTTTGACTGATTGTATTTCCCTGTTGATGAATATAAAACACGTTTTGGTGATGGTGATTAAACATTACTTTTTCTCCCTCAGGATTTATTGGTCTTATTGGATTTGATTGGAGCTCCAAACCCAACGTTTCCCAATTTTTTTCCAAACTCAGCCAGATGGTTTGAAAGACTTCAAGCAATTGGTAAGCACCACCGTTACTAATGAATAAAACATCATTTCTTGCTACTGACAGATACTACATTTTAACCTTAAAATTTATAATTTGGCTGGGCGCAGTGGCTCAAGCCTGTAATCCTAGCACTTTGGGAGGCCAAGGCAGGCAGATCAGCTAGGGTCAGGAGTTTGAGACCAGCCTGGCCAACATGAAACAGGGCTTTCATGTTTAGTAGAGACAGGGTTTCACTAAACAAATACAAAATAAATACAAAAATTAGCTGGGTGTGGTGGCGGGCACCTGTAATCCCAGCTACTTGATAGGCTGAGGCATGAGAATCACTTGAACCTGGGAAGCAGAGGTTGCAGTGAGCCAAGATGGTGCCATTGCACTCCAGCCTGGGTGACAGGGTGAGGCTCCATCTCAAAAAAGAAAAAAAAATTATAATTTAAGTATATGATTTAAATGTGTAATATACTTTATTGGCTTTTTTTCTTGCTTAATTGATTAGTTTATTATTCTTTTCATCTTTGTAGTAAGCCCAGTTTATTTTCCTGCATGAAACTATATTTTGAAATGGAAACATAAAATACTACATTTCATGTTTGCACATCCTTAAAAATGGTTCGAAAATATTTGAAAATATTTTCCCAGAGTCCTGTTTGAAGCAGGTAGAATGCGTTTCGAGAGAAAAGTTTACTCAACAAAGCATGCTGGCTAATGATGAATATGATGTCCTTATAATGATACCAAAAGATATTCTTCAGTTTTTCTTTTCCATCTCTGTCTTTGCCATCTTCTATTTTCTACCTTACCCAGATATTATTTTCCTTTAAATCTAGTACAATCTCTGCCAATTTTCCAAAGAAGCAAGAGATCAGGATAAAGAGAAAGCCAGATCCTTTGAGATTTAGAGTCAAATAAATGGGAGTTGACTAGGCCAGACCAGGTCAGGCCAGGCCAGCCCAAGAAACATATGTATCTATGGCTGAAGAGGGGAGCTTGGGGCTTGGAGAAAGAAAAGGAGAAAAACTTTGTACTACCACCCTACCCAAAACAAAACAAAACAAAACAAAACAAAGCAAACTCTTCAGGCATCAGGGAAAGATGAAAATGAGATTGATCTTTATTGTAGAATCCAGGCCAGGGGGCTGCTTTGAAGGCAAGAATTTCATGCTAGAAATTCCTTATTAGCCACACAAACTTCTTGGAGCAAGATAGACTTGTATTACTTCTAAACAGTGGGAAAAACACTGCCATCATAACTCACACTTTTGCCATGAGTTAAGAATTTGTCTAGAATCTTAGAGAAACTTCTGCTTGAACTTTAGGTGCACGTCATGGACAAATTTCATTTCCTAGTTTGAAAGAATTACTCTAATGGTGTTATTAATATAAACTTCTTGGGCTTCTTCCTTGCAGCATATTTTCCTTACTTTGATGGTAGCCTTGAGAAACTGAGTTTGGCTTTCTTTCAAGGATTTTGTGCACTTTTATTATGTCCTGTACCAGAATGAACTTATGCCAATAACTTGCACCTTCATTCAATTTTAACCCATTGTGCCCCTCCTGTTGGTATTTACATTTCAAACCATATCTCTAGTTGTATAAGAAAAAGTTGTGTCTCATGGTAAAGGAATTATAAGTATCAATAAACAGACAAGAATATTGTTTTTGGTGGTAGTTAGGGCTTTCTCAATGTTTCTAGAATCATATTACATATGATTGATTACTAGTTGGTTTAGTTTTACCTTAGCTAGTTCCTAGCTATCCTAGGAAGTTTCATTTGGTTGTCTTACAATATTCATGTAATCTCTTGTCATCTTGTAACATACAATACATGACTTATGTAGGCCAGTGGTTCTCAAACTTTAAAGTGCATCAGAATCACCTGGAGGGCTTCTTCCACACAGATTGCTGGACTCCAGCCCTAGAATTTCTGTAAGTCTGAGGTGGGACCAGATAATTTGCATTTCTGACACGTTCCTAGGTGTTGCTGATGTTGCTGGTCAGACATCACACTTTGAGAACCACTGATGTAGGTCACACTAGGTATCTCTTTCCCATAGAGTGGCCACTTGATATACTTCATCTCTACTCTGTTTGAGTATTCCCCTTTTAAGCCCCATATCTCATCTAAGGCATTCTTCATGCAGCATCTTGGACCTATAAGCATCTACACCTGCACTTGTGTTGTCCCCTTCCACCCACCTGTCCTCTGTTTTTTTCATTCTCTATCTCTCCACTGTTCTGTGGAGTTTCTACCTCTAAGGAGGTTCTCACCTGTAAGTTTAGAGCTACATTTGACTCTTCTCTCTTCCTGCTCCAAAGTGTACACATCCCTGTTCAACCCAGATGTCTATTGTCATGGGTGTGGCCATGCTTGCTGTTGCATAATCTTTTACAAATTATGGACACATGTGCTAAGATTTCAAACTCCTTAAATAAGGATACATTATGAGTCTTGATGAGATAAAAATAGTTGCTCATTTACTGTATAATTGTCATCTACAGAACATGAACTTCATGAATTGGGTTTGCTCAAGGATCACTCTTTGGAGGGGCGGTATTTCCAGAATTACAGTTATGGAGGTGTGATTCAGGATGACCATATTCCATTTTTAAGAAGAGGTAATGTGTGTGTGTGTGTGTGTTTGTGTGTGTGTGCATGCGCAGCCTGATTTTGGAGTACAACGGTGGGATATGAGAAAGTACACAGATGATGATGAATTATCAGCTGTCTTTATGTGGTACAGAGCTCCCTCTGCTTGAAGAATGACCCCTTCTAGTTTACTCACTGGAGTAATGCACATTGTTACAAGTTGGTTCTTTCTTAATAGGTGTTCCAGTTCTGCATCTGATACCGTCTCCTTTCCCTGAAGTCTGGCACACCATGGATGACAATGAAGAAAATTTGGATGAATCAACCATTGACAATCTAAACAAAATCCTACAAGTCTTTGTGTTGGAATATCTTCATTTGTAATACTCTGATTTAGTTTATGATAATTGGTTCTAGAATTGAATTCAAAAGTCAAGGCATCATTTAAAATAATCTGATTTCAGACAAATGCTGTGTGGAAACATCTATCCTATAGATCATCCTATTCTTAGGTGTCTTTGGTTATCAGATCAATTACAGAATAATTGTGTTGTGATATTGTGTCCTAAATTGCTCATTAATTTTTATTTACAGATTGAAAAAGAGGGACCGTGTAAAGAAAATGGAAAATAAATATCTTTCAAAGACTCTTTTAGATAAACACGATGAGGCAAAATCAGGTTCATTTATTCAACGATAGTTTCTAAACAGTATTTAAATAGCTGTTGGAAAATGTAGCCTTCATTTTATGATTTTTTCATATGTGGAAACCTATTACATGTAATACAAAACAAACATGTAGTTTGAAGGCGGTCAGATTTCTTTGAGAAATCTTTGTAGGGTTAATTTTATGGAAATTAAAATCAGAATTAAATGCTATGTTGTGATGTCTTTTTCATATATAAAAATAATGATATAATTTAATGCATAGTCCAATTTTTATAGGGTTTTTGCAAATTTAACGTTCTCGTAAAAATAATAGTCAATAACAAAAATTTTGGAAAATGGAGAAAAGAAGAAAACTATAATCCCATTATATTAACAGAATCACCATTAGTTCGCTTTTTAGTTTTTCCTCACTTTTTCTTTTTTTTTTTTGAGACAGGGTCTCACTCTGTTGCTCAGGCTGGAGTGCAGTGGCATGATCATGGCTCACTGCAGTCTTGACCTCCTCGGCTCAAGCGATCCTCTCACCTCCACCCTACGAGTGATTGGGACTACAGGCATGCACTACCTAGCTAATTTTTTTGCCTGGCTAATTTTTTTGGTATTTTTGTATGGATGTGGTTTCTCCATTTTGCCCAAGCTGGTCTTGAACTCCTGGGCTCAAGCAATGTTCCTGTCTTGGCCTCCCAAAGTGCTGGGATTATAGGCACGAGCCACTGCATCCAGCCTCCTCACATTTCTTAAATGCAGATTTTTCTTATAAAGGTATAATCAAACTGTATTACAATTTTTTGGCGTGTTTTTTCCTGTTAAACTATGTGATTACCAGGCATATATTTGCTGTTTTGGTTTTGGATTGAGGTGAGGACAGAAAAAGACTGCTGAATGTGAACTCTAGAGTCAACATTAAGGTAACACAGTAGTACTGCAGTAGTTGTGACAATTTTTGTGTAGGTAGATTATATGGTATTCGTTCGGCTAGTTACTTAGAGCATTTTTTTCTGGAAATACATAGGCATTCATAAGTTGTCTTTAGCTATAGGAAACAATTATCTAGAAATACAAACTTGATCAATTAAATAATTAGGAAATCGTTCCTGGCATACAGATGAAGTTAGTTGGGGCCACTGTCTTCTGTGTGTTCCCTGTTCGGACAAGACATTTAGTAAATACTCAGTGAATTAATGTGCCGAATGACAATGGAAGTCATTGGGAAAGTAATTTACTTGCTAAAACATAGTTTTCAGGTAAGAAAAGGATAAAAATAATTTCATCTATTTGACTATGTAAATTATATAGAAGAATATAGCCAGAATTATATATGTATACTTAGATATATTCTATGCTATATATAACATTTATAGATAAATATATATTACATTTATATATACTTATATATAACATTACCTGTCTATAATTTCATGTTGGTAAATTTTACAGAATTAGATTTTTCTAGGATTCTTTTTTATTTTCTAAATGTCCTTCCAAAGTCATGCATGTCCTTCCAAAGTCATGTAAATGAAAGTCGTGTGTTTGTGAATTAATGATATTAAGAGCTAACACTTACTGAGTGCTAACTCTGTGCCAGACAGAGTCACATGTGCTTTATATGTTTTACTAACTTAATCCCCACAACAATTGTGTGAGGTAGGTGTTAGTAAGCTTACTTTATGATGCTCAGAGTAGTTAAGTGTATTCTCCAATATTACATAACTAGTAAGTGGTAATAGTGGGAGTTGTACCCAAGAAGTCTAGCTCTAAAGCTTATACTTGGGAACCACTCTAGAATATTGCCCATTTACATGAAAAGAACTATACAGAATATTCCTGATGCCAAATGCAAACCAATAGTTGTATCTTGAAATTTTTATAGGTCATTTCAAACTGGGGATGCATTCTTAGGTCATTGCTGCCACGATTCACCTGACAACATAGGCTTCAGAGACACATAATTTCTATGCAGAATGATTACTCTGCCGTAGTGAAGGCTATTTTTGCGTAAGTGTGGGTATATACAAATCAACACGAGTGGTTCCGGGCTAAAGTATCTAAGCCACAAAGCAGGATTAAAGGGAGCTGAGTTTTCTGGATTTTTTGGATGAGAGAAAACATATGGAAAGAGTTCAGGGAAAACACATATTTTTTAACATGAGAAAATAAATGGTCTAACAGACTGATGATATTAAAACAGAATGAAATGAAGTTTTAATGAGGAACCTAAACATTAGTCGACAGTACTGTATACATAATTATAAGCCTAAATGATAAGCTCCTTTGGAGGCAAAATGAAATTAATAAGAGATCTACTATAATCTGTTGAGTTCACATTAGTTGAATTATTTTTAGAGGAGGTTGGTGGATATGTTGAAATGGGATAAAAGAAAAAATAAAACCATAAGCAGCTTAATTCAGTGAAGGTTTTCTTCCTTTGAAAAGACATATCCTCAAATTCTACTCACTAAGAGTTTGCACTGATATAGGAAAAGCAGCCATGATGTCATAAACGGAGACATTTTAAGGCATTAACCTGATATTAGTCTCTGAAATATGCTCTGTATAATTCATGTCAGTCAGAAATATTACTTTCTAAAAATTATAGCTGCAAAGGCAGTGCTCCATAAACATCAGGTTGCATTTGGAATTTTTCTATGTGCATTTTGGAGCATTTTACTGCCCCTAAGAGAACAATTTGTACGTTTTGTCTGTTATTGTCAATCCTGCAATATGTAGGGCTATTTTTCTTCTTCAAGAGAAATGAGTTCAAAGGAAAATATTCATAAAAGAGTATTCATAACCTTGGCATCTAAAAAAATCATGAGCCTGTTATTGTAGCTTGAGGGTTGTGGCTGGAAGAGAAAAGACAGATCCTTCAAAAAGGAGAAATGTTTTAGATGGCAAAGCAGTTGTCATTAAGAACAAAGCAGCCCATGTTTTCAGCTCCATCTTCAAATCCTTAAGCAGTTTATTTCATGAAGCTTCTTTCTTCCATCAAAGAAATACATTCATTATGGTGCTGCAGCAAAATCATGTGAAAACTGAACGGTTCCTCAATCAACTTGGCCCAGCTGGAGGTGATTACTTTGTGTAAAGGAGGGACGATGGACGCGATTCAAGACGCTTCCATTTCTTTAACGTACAGGCAGCCCTGCAGGAGGCTTGGTCACAGTATATTCTGCGGAAAATCAAGGCTCAGTTTCTGTGCAAGACCTGAATCTGAGGAACGAATGTGGGAGGGGGGAATAGAAGAAATAAAGAGAAGATGAGGGAGACTATTCAGGGCAGCTGCAGTAATTTAAAGCAAAGCTAAAGTAGAAAATTTGGGGGAAATTATTTAAATTTGCTATTCACCTTAAGTCATGAGGCTGTGCTTTCAGAGCCAGCCTCCCACTAACTTTTGGCTTCAAAGATGAATGAACAAAAGATTGAGGTTTCACTCTCAGTTTCAGGGCCACTTTTTACGTAGCCTGAAATTCTAAAAGTAGTTTTGAAGTGGTTTAACTGCCTCACCTTACTTCCCTTTTGTCTATCGCCTCTGTGTCTTTTATGGTACATCTTTTCCATCCCTCAAATAGTGAAATTACTGCTTTGTTGCAAGGGGCAGATAGCATTGTGTAAAGCTACTGCTGTGTTCCAAGGGGCTGAGGTGGAGAGAAAAGGTTGTTAGGTGGTTGAGCCAGTAGGGTGGCATAGGATACCCCTCAAATGCTCCTACACATGAACATTGGCCCCAGGCTCCTGGCAAGACATCCAGCAGCAATAATTTATGACAGTTTTATAGAGAGCTGGGATGAAAGGACTGTCTTGTGTCATGGCTGTATTCCTCAGCCGGAATTTGGTTGGCGTACGCACGCAATGTGAAGTCATCTTATTGTGCTCATATTTCAAAGGCAACACATGGAACAGCGCCCACTCTCCTGACATATCTGAATTTGCCAGCGAAGAGTTTAGACCGTTTGTTTGAGCATTAACATTAAGAGCACAAAATTGCCAAGAAGGGAAAACAGCATGGCTTAAAGCAAACAAAACAAAACAAAACAAAACAAAAAAACCCCAAATTCACAAAGGTTACAAAGGTAATATGAAAATAGATTTAAAAACTCATAAATTATAAACAGCACTGGAAACTTTATTCTCTTACAGTTACTGAGCACTGTGTGGTACAGGAGGTCCTTGGCACTCATGGACTTAACATTTGTGGTTTTGGTTTACAAAGAATGACATGTAGTAAGTGACACGAGCTAAGAGATTGGCGTGGAGAAGTAAACGAGCATAGCTGACTACCAGCCATCAGTTTCACTGTTGTTCTCTAGTCATCCTTGCAGTAACACTTGGGAAGTGATAAACCCCATTTCTTTGTAAAAATGAACCCCTCCTCCAAGCCAGCTGCTCTTTCTGGAGATGTTATTGAGAGGTCTAGAAAAATGCTGGCTACAGTGAGTAGCTTTATAAGTGATTTTAATCCTTTACGAATAGATAAATTAATGCTAGGAAAAGATAACTTTAAAATTTCAGTTTTAAAACTTTATTTAATGAGGAAAATTATAAGCAACAATGGTATTCAAAAGCACTTAGGATATTTTCCTCGAGAATGTTAAAGCTCCATTTTAGGTTATGTTAGAATGATTCCATATCAAGTAACTGATTGTGATCATCCTTTCATAGGTTTACCCATAGAGCTGTATATTGGCGTCCTTATTTTACAAATAAGTGAACACAGAGTTTAAATTATTCTCAGTTGATGCTAAGACTAGACTCTAGGGAACTTAATTTCTGATACATGACATGGCTGATTTCAGCTCGATTAGAGGGGAACTTAGAGATTTTCTACTTCACTGGCTTACTGGTTTTCAGCTACCCCCAGGGGGCATTTGAAAATATGTGGTGTGTGTGTGTGTGTATGCATTTCTGTGTTTATGTAGTGGAATGGGTGGTGAATGTTTGTCATGAAGACTGAGGGGTGCTTCTGGAATTTAGTGGTCAGGGGCAAAAATGAATGTTCAGGACTGTTTGCACCCTAGAGAATTGTCTTACCCCAAAAGCCAATGGTGCCTCCACAGCACTGAGTAGTTTTCAACATTCTCATTTTAAAGGTTTATCTATCAAGATCCAGAGAGGATGGATCACTTAAGATTCCCTTGGTTTGCAAGTGACAGAAAATTCAAACTTACCTGAGCAAAAAACAAAATTTATTTCACGTCTCTGACTTCAGACACAGTTGACCCCAGAACCCTGTCTCTTATCTATCTGCTCTGCCCTCCTCTGGGTAGGCATTAAACTTAGGTAAGTACTTCCTTCTGGGGCAAGATGGCTGTTAGTAGCCCCAGGTTCATACCCCCATAACTCCAGTTTCAGTGCAAGGAGAGTACCTGTCCTCTCCACAGTTCCAAGCAACAGTTCCACAAAGTCCTTGGCCTGACTGCCATTGGCCCAAGTGGGGCTCTGGGACCTTTGCTGATTCAGTCTCTGGGCTGGTGGATGGAATGCACTGATTGACTTTGGCCTGTGGCTCATGCCCCTCCCTATAGCTGGGAGAAGTGTCAGCTTCACCAAACCACAGGAATGAAGGCAGGGAGGAGGCGGTTGTCCAAAGGAAGATCTAGAAAAAGAGTGCTGTACAAGCAAGAGCAACAAATGTCCATTACAGTAGGTAAGCGAGTTGGGTGACGTATGTATGATCCTAAGGCATGGTACCACATTGACTTTCTTTTTTTCTTTTTATTTTTTTTGAGATGGAGTCTCGCTCTGTTGTCCAGGCTGGAGTGCAGTGGCATGATCTTGGCTCACTGCAACCTCTGCCTCCCAGGTTCAAGTGATTCTCCTGCCTCAGCCTCCCAAGTAGCTGGAATTACAGGCATGTGCCACCATCACCTGGCTAATTTTTATATTTTTAATAGAGACGGGGTTTCACCATTTTGGCCAGGCTGGTCTTAAACTCCTGGCCTCAAGTGATCCACCCACTTTGGCTTCTGAAAGTGCTGGAATTACAGGTGTGAGCCACCGTGACCGGCCTGCTTTTCTTTTATTTATATATTGTGTGGGCATTATAATGTGCTGTTAGAATGGAGATGTACTTGGTCCTTCATCGCAGTTCATAAACTACAGGGTAAATGTTTTGGAAGAAGAGCATAGGAGTTATAAGGTAGACTATGCTTCCTGCTTAAAAATATGAATTAGGCTGCGAATGGTGGCTTATGTCTATAATTCCAGCACTTTGGGAAGCTAAGGTGGGAGGATTGTTTAGGCCAGGAGTTGGAGACCAGCCTGGGCAACATATCAAGATCCCATCTTTACAAAAATAAAAAAAAGTAGCTAGGCATGGTGACTCTTGCCTGTAGTCCCAGCTACTTGGGAGGCTGAGGTGGGAGGATCACTTGAGACCAGGAGTTCGAGGCTGCAGGGAGCTATAATCACACTATTGCACTCCAGCCTGGGCCACAGGACAAGACTTTGTCTCAAAAACAAAAATAAAAAAATCAGAATTAGAAGATTTGTAAATTCAGCTGTTCGTGCTTCATTTCCTTGCAGTTGGATTCTGGTGTTGGAAATGGGAGTTTGTCAAAGGAAAACAAAGTTGCTTCACATAAGCTCAGGTTTTCTTCAGGATCATTGTATTTCTCCAGACCTATAAACAAGTGATAGAGCTTAGAAAGTTTCATCCAAGGAAGGAAGACCATCGTTGGATATTTAAACTTGTTAACATTTCACCTTGATAGAAGGCAGGGGGATTACAGTCTGTAGGAAACCAAGAAAAATGTAGGTTACTTAGGAATTGACCAGGACAAGTAAGCTTCTCTGCTACCAGAGGCTGGCAGTCATGGACAAGACCTTGTCCAGACAAGGCCTGGGGCCAGGCCGACCTTGAAGCAGATGAAGATGAGGTTGGCAGAAGGAAGGAAGGGTTTGTTGACTCACTGTGAATGTTTCAGTCCAGCAGTTCTCTTCAAAGTCAGAGTTGAAGGCAGCACTTTGATCAAATATAAGCTTCTTACACCACTCCTCAGAGGCCGATAAATGTTATCAGGCCAATGTGTGAGGACCAGCCATGTCATTGGTCCTCATCAAGGTCATTATCAGACCACACCGTGGGGTGGAGTCTGAACTGAGATGGTTGTTCAGCGGCTGGGACCAAGAGAGTAGAATCCAAGCACTTTGAGGTTAAAACAGGCCTTATAAACCATCTACTCCAGGGAAGTCCAATCTTTTGGCTTCCCTGGGCCACAGTGGAAGATGAAGAGTTGTCTTGGGCCACACCTAAAAACACTAATGCTAGTGATAGCTGGTGAACTTAAAGGATTTGCAAAAATGTCCCATGATGTGTGTGTTTGTGTGTGTGTGTTTTTTTAGATGTGGTCTTCCTCTGTTGCCTGTCGCTCAGGCAGGAGTGCAGTGGCACAATCTCAGCACACTGCAAACTGTGCTTCCCCAGTTCAAGTGATTCTCTTGCCTCAGCCTCCAGAGTAGCTGGGATTACAGGCGTGCACCACCACACCCAGCTAATTTATATATATATATTTTTGTGTGTGTGTGTGTGTGTGGGTGGAATATATGTATTTTATTTTTGCTTAAGTTTTATATTTCAGGAATTTATTTTTAAAGTTTTCCTAAGGACATCTTGCCTTGAATAGTGTTGGCACAGATTTTATTATACTAACATTTCTGCTACTAACAATCATAAATGTCAAACAAGACATATAAAATAGCTATTTGAAAGCATAGGATAGTGACAAGCAGGCAGATACTCGAGGGAATAAAATGATTGAAAAAAAGGAAATATACTAGTTGCAATCCATATTTACATGTTTTTCCCCCACTCTCAACAATGGCTGGGAATTGAAAAAGGAATCTAGAAAAAGAGGAAGTCCACAGAAGGTAGAAACTCCAAAATCTGCATACATATTCTCTGCATACATCAAATCTTTCATGCGCATCCGTGTGAAGAGACCACCAAACAGGCTTTGTGTGAGCAACAAGGCTGCTTATTTCACCTGGGTACAGGTGGGCTGAGTCCGAAAAGAGTGTCAGCGAAGGGAGACGGGGTGGGGCTGTTTTATAAGATTTGGGTAGGTAAAGGAAAATTACAGTCAAAGGGGTGTTGTTCTCTGGTGGACAGGAGTGGGGG
This sequence comes from Gorilla gorilla gorilla, assembly GCF_029281585.2. Taxonomy (NCBI): domain Eukaryota; kingdom Metazoa; phylum Chordata; class Mammalia; order Primates; family Hominidae; genus Gorilla; species Gorilla gorilla. Next base: position 102,440,086 of record NC_073236.2, on the reverse strand, counting down.
GGTCATAAGGTGCTCAGTAGGGGAGCTTTTGAGCCAGGATGAGCCAGAAGGAATTTCACAAGATAATGTCATCAGTTAAGGCAGGAACAGGCCATTTTCACTTCTTTTGTGGTGGAATGTCATCAGTTAAGGCAGGAACCGGCCATCTGGATGTGTACGTGCAGGTCACAGGGGATACGATGGCTTAGCTTGGGCTCAGAGGCCTGACATTCCTGTCTTATGTTAATAAGAAAAATAAAACGAAATAGTGGTAAAGTGTTGGGACGGTGAAAATTTTGGGGGGTGGTATGGAGAGATAATGGGTGATGTTTCTCAGGGCTGCTTCGAGCAGGATTAGGGGTAGTGTGGGAACCTAGAGTGGGAGAGATTAAGCTGAAGGAAGATTTTGTGGTAAGGGGTGATATTGTGGGATTGTTAGAAGAAACATTTGTCGTGTAGAATTACTGGTGATGGCCTGGATACGGTTTTGTATGAATTGAAAAACTAAATGGAATAACTTCTAAAAAGGTATTAAAGGACTAGGAATTGGGAGGACCTAGGACATCTAATTAGAGAGTGCCTAAGGAGGTTCAGCATAGCCTTGCCAGCAAAGATTATTTATTTTAAGAGTTAAGAGTGGCGGTTTGGGGATAGCACCAGGAAATATCAGCTGTGATGGCTTGGAGAAACCGGCAGTGTAAAAAAGAGCATGGCATTTATGACTAGTTGAGAACGGTGAATAGAAGTATGACTAGACAGAAGATAGTAGGGATGACAAGTTTTTTGGGGCACAGTCTAAGTTGGTCTGGTGTCTGGAATGAGACTGGGGCTTAATAAAAAGGAGCGTCTATACAGGAGCTTAAATGGGCTGTACCTTGCAGCATTCCGAGGACAGGCCTGAATTCTGAGAAGGGCAAGAGGTAAAAGTACTGTCTAATCTTTTTTAAGTTGGAGGCTGAGCTTGGTGAGGTGTGTCTTTAAAGACCATTAGTCTGTTCTACCTTTCCTGAAGATTGAGGACAATAAGGGATATGAAGGTTCTACTGAATACTAAGAGCCTGAGAAACTGCTTGGGTGATTTGACTAGTAAAGGCTGGTCGGTTATCAGACTGGATAGAGGTGGGAAGGCTAAAACGAGGAATTATGTCTGACAGAAGGGAAGAAATGACCGTGGTGGCCTTCTCAGACCCTGTAGGAAAGGCCTCTACCTATCCAGTGAAAATGTCTACCTAGACTAAGGTATTTTTGTTTTCTGACTCAGGGCATGTGAGTAAAGTCAATTTGCCAGTCCTGGGCGGGGGCAAATCCTTGAACTTGATGTGCAGGGAAGGTGGCACTGCCATCAATAAACTAAATGTGATCAGGGTGAGGAACAGGGAAGAAGCAAATATGGGGAAATGGGGTGAATGTCAGGTGGATCAGAGAGATACAGTCATGAGGGTCAGGTGTGGTATCCGGAATAATGTGGGAGGCCGGATTGAAGTCCGGGCCAGGAACAATAGTAATTGTGAGAGACTCAACAAAGAGTGAGTACAGCTGAAGGAGCCAGGAAGCAGAAAGTATATGCCTCAGGTGTGAGGAAGAAAATAGATTTTGGAAGTTATGAGAGCTGCAGATTGTGAGTTGAGCATAGTTTGTGATTTTGAGGGCCTCTAAAACTATTAGGGCGGTGGCAGCCGCTGCACGGAGACATGATGGTCAGCCTAAAACAGTAAGGTCAAGTTGTTTGGACAAAAAGGCTACAGGACGTGATCCTGGTCCTCGTGTAAGAATTCTGACTGCAGAGCCCTGCACTTCAGCTGTGGGTAATGAAAAGGGTTGGGATGAGTCAGGGAGACCTAGGGTGGGGGCAAGTCTTTAAAGCTGTCTTCAAGGAATGGAAAGAGGAGTGGGGAAAGGATTTAGGATCTATGGGGTCAGTAGGTTTCCTTTTGTGAGTTTATATAATGGTTTTGTTAGGATGGCAAAACCAGGTATCTAAAGTTAAAAGTATCAACCATGCCTAGGAAGGAAAGGAGTTGTTGTTATGTAGAAGGTGCTGGGGTTTGAGAGATCAGTCGGACACAATCAGCATGGAGAGCACGTGTGTTTTTATGAGAATTATGCCGAGATAGGTAACAGATGAGGATGAAATTTGGACTTGACTGAAGTAATGGGGGCTGTCTGTGAAGCTTTGCGGCAGTACAGCCCAGGTAATTTGCTGAGCCTGATGGGAGTCAGGGTCAGTCCAAGTGAAAGCGAAGAGAGGCTGGGATGAAGGGTGTAAAGGAATAGTAAAGAAAGCATGTTTGAGATCCAGAACAGAATAATGGATTGTGGAGGGAGGTATTGAGGATAGGAGAGTATATGGGTTTGGCACCAAGGGGTGGGTAGGCAAAACAATTTGGTTGATAAGGCGCAGATCCTGAACTAACCTGTAAGCCTTGTCTGGTTTTAGGACAGGTGAAATGGGGGAATTGTAAGAGGAGTTTTTAAGTTTTAAAAGGCCATACTGTAGCAGGCGAGTGATAACAGGCTTTAATCCTTTTAAAGCGTGCTGTGGGATGGGATATTGGTGTTGAGTGGGGTAAACGTGATTAGGTTTTAATGAGATGGTAAGGGGTGCATGATCGGTCGCCAAGGAGGGAGTAGAGGTATCTTATACTAGTGGGCTAAGGTGGGGAGATACAAGGGGAGGATGTGAAGGAGGCTTTGAACTGGGGGAAAAAGCGGCATGTAGCCCAGGAATAGTCAGGGAAGCAGATAATTTAAAGTGTCTCGGCCTAATAAGGGAACTGGGCAGGTGGGGATAACTAAAAAGGAGTGCTTAAAAGAGTATTGTCTAAGTTGGCACCAGAGTTGGGGAGTTTTAAGAGGTTTAGAAGCCTGGCCATCAATACCAACAATAGTTATGGAGGCAAGGGAAACAGGCCCTTGAAAAGAAGGTAATGTGGAGTGGGTTGCCTCCATATTGATTAAGAAGGGGATGGACTTACCTTCCACTGTGAGTTACCCAGAGAGTCTGTGATGGTCCTGTAGGCTTTCGAGGCAATTGGGCAGTCTCAGTTTTCAGCTGCTAAGCCGAGAAGATCTGGGAAGGAGTCAGAGAGCCTTGGGCCAGAGTTCCAGGGCCTCTGGGAGTGGCTGCTAGGTGAGTTGAACAGTCTGATTTTCAGTGGCACAGATGGGACACGGCTTGGGAGGAATCCTGGGCTGTGGGCATTCCTTGACCCAGTGGCCAGATTTCTGGCACTTGTAGCAAGCTTTTGGGGGAGGAGGTTCTGGAGGAACCCCTTGCAGCTGCCGTCAGGCGTTTGGAAGTTCTTGTGTGCTGGAGATGTGGCTGGGGTTTGTCTCACAGTGGAGGCAAGGAATTGCAACACAGAAATATGTTGCTACTTGGCTGCTGCTACTCTATTATTGTACACCTTGAAGGTGAGGTTAATTAAGTCCTGTTGTGGGGTTTGAGGGCTGGAATTTAATTTTTGGAGATTTATTTAATGTCGGGAGCAGATTGGGTAAAAAATAAAATGTATATTGAGAATAAGATGGCCTTTTGACCTTTTAGGGTCTAGGGCTGTAAAGCGTCTCAGGGTTGCTGCTAAAGGGGCCATGAACTGGGCTGGGTTTTTTATATTTGATGAAAAAGAGTCTAAACGCTAACTGATTTGGGACAGGTCTGATAAAGAAAAAGGAGCATTAACCTTGACTATGCCTTTAGCTCCAGCCACCTTTGTAAGAGGAAATTGCTGGGCAGGTGGGAGAGGGCTAGTTTCGGAATGAAACTGTAAGCTGGACTGGGCGTGAGGAAGGGAGGTGATAAAAGGATTATAGGGTGGAGGAGCCGAGGCTGAGGAAGAATTGGGACCTAGCTCGGCCTGGCGAGGAGGGGAGAGGTCAGATGGGTCTATAGAAAAGGAAGATTAGAAAGACCCAGCAATGCTTGGGGTTGGGACTGAGGGGACAGGCGGAAGGGAAAGAAGGAAGATTTGGGACGAGTTGCATTGGGAACAGAGGGGAGGGACTGATATGTAAAAGAATGCCTGGACGTTAGGCACCTCAGATCATTTGCCCATTTTACGACAAGAATTATCTAGATCTTGTAGGATGGAAAAATTGAAAGTGCCGTTTTCTGGCTATTTAGAGCCATTGTCAAGTTTGTATTGGGGCTAAGCGGTGTTGCAGAAGAAAATAAGATGCTTAGATTTTAGGTCAGGTGAGAGTTGAAGAGGTTTTAAGTTCTTAAGAACACAGGCTAAGGGAGCAGAAGGAGGAATGGAGGGTGGAAGCTTGCCTATAGTGAAGGAGCCAAGGTTAAGAAAAAGGTAGAGACACGGAGAAGGGGGTGGGGAGCAGCCCTGGGCTGCAATGTGGGTGAGCAACAAGGCTTTGTGTGAGCAACAAGGCTGTTGATTTCACCTGGGTGCAGGCGGGCTGAGTCCGAAAAGAGAGTCAGCCATTTTTGTATTTTTAGTAGAGATAGGATTTCGCCATATTGGCCAGGCTGGTCTCAAAATCCTGACCTCAGGTGATCCACCCACCTCAGCCTTCCAAAGTACTGGGATTACAGATGTGAGCCACTGCAGCCAGCCCATTATGTTTTAAGAAAGTTTATGGTTTTGTATTGGGCCACACTCAAAGCCATCCTGGGTCGCATGCCACCGGTGGGCTGCGGGTTGGACAAGCTTAATTTACTCTATGGTTTTCACCCTCAGCTTTAGATTCTCCTTGGGGCTGCACTGCACGGACGGTCCCTGTCCATGTTTTTGCCTCTTTCCCAGTGGTAGAATGTACTCCAACAGTTTTCAAAGTTTTTGTATTTTAAGTAGTAAAGTCCTTTCTTTGAAGGATATCTCACACGAAAACCCCAAAGATAGAAGCAGTGCAGATCTGGTTGAAGGACGGAGAGTGGCCTAGAACTTTATTGGTGAAACCTTATCCAAACCCCCAGCACACTCACCCTGACCCACTGCAGCCGGGACTCTTCAGCAACTCCCTGTAAGCTGGTGCTCTGCAGACCTTAGCTTGGAGCTCCGATCTAATCTCCAGTCTGTTTTTACTCAGTTCTCAGAGGCAATGGCTTGGTGGATCAGTCAATCCTTGGGTTCTAGGTTACCACTTTCACCTGGTTCTCCTACCTTTCTAGTCTCTCCTTCTGTCTCCCTTGCTGTGTCTTTTTTTGTCTTTCTGACTCTTAAAAATCAGAATATTCTGGAGCTTAGTTCTTGGACCTCTTCTCCAGCTATACTCACTCCCCAGCTGATCACATCTAGCCCCATGGTTCGAAGATTATGTGTAGATAACTTCCAAATTAGTATCTCCAGTCTCAATCTCTCCCCAAACTCCAAACATCTCCACTGGGGTGTCCCAAAGACACTTCAAATGACGAAATGCAAAACTGAACTCACAGTTCCGTGCATCCTCCCGAATCTTCTTCTTCCTACATTAGTACATGGACACTTTTTAAGCCAGGTACTTACTCTTCTTTCTCAGCTCTGGACATTATCAAGTTCTATAGGCTCTCCTTTGTACCCCAAATCTGTCCCCTTTGAGCAGTGCTCCCACTCTGGGTCAAGTCACTATCATCTCTTCCTGGGTCCCCCTGCTCCACCTTGCTTCTGTAGTCTCCTATAACAGGGACTAGAACGATCCTTTTAAATTGGAATCGGGCTGGGTGTGGTGGCTCATGCCTGTAATCCCAGCACTTTGGGATGCATAGGTGGGCTGATCACCTAAGGTCAGGAGTTCGAGACCAGCCTGGCCAACATGGCAAAACCCTGTCTCTACTAAAAATACAAAAATTAGCTGGGCATGGTTGTGCCACCTGTAATCCCAGCTACTCAGGAGGCTGAGGCAGGAGAATTACTTGAACCCAGGAGGCAGAGGTTGCAGTGAGCTGAGATCACACCACTGCACTTCAGCCTGGGCAACACAGTGAGATTCTGTCTCAAAAAAAAAAAAAATTGCAATCAGGTCATATTACAGCTCTGAAATGGCTTTTCCTTTCTCTCAGAATAGGATCCAGTGTCATTTCTATGGCTGACAAGGTTCCATATGACCAGGCTCCTCCATCTTTCTGGTCCCTCCTCCTATGGCTCTCTTCCTACATCACCTCTCCTGGCCACACTGGCCTCCTGGCTTTTCCCAAACAAGCTGAGCACAGTCCTGAATTACTACCTTTCTATGTGCTGCTCCTCTGCCTGGAATGCTTTCCCCTAGATACTTGCGTCGGATGTGCCCACATTTCATCTGAGGCTTTGCTCAACTAATACTTAATTGGAGGGGTCTTCCCTGATCCCCTTCATCCTGTCCCCTGGACTTGCCCATTTTCCATCCTGGAGAGGTCTTAGTGACAACTTACGCTGTAAAGCCACCACCATCAATCACTTCATCCCCTAACGCTACAGATTGCTTCTTCTTCCCCCAGAGATGAGGGTTAGACTTATCTTTGGTAGGAGCTGCAGCAGGTGCAACACTGAGGTCTGACTCAACCGAATCCAGGGAAGCTCTGGCTTCCCCAGCGGCTGCCCTGGGGGCCAGTGACACAACCCAGAAATACATACAGTTAATGTCCTGCACAGTAGACAAATCAATGGAAAGCAGGAGATAGGAAGAGACCGAGGGTTAATTGCTTACCCTTCCTCCCTCCAGTGGATTGTTTTGACATGCAGTGATTTTATTTGACCTCTCTGGAAGAGATGGAGATGGAGAAACAAGCTGTATTTGTTGCAAAGCTGGCCATCTTGGTAACACATCCCTTGTATTTGCCATTCTTCCTTTCCTGTCTCACTTCCTACTTTCCTTCACTTTTACTCCCCCTAAATTGCACCTTCTCTCATAAAGTCTAAGCCATGAGCTTTTGTTTCAGGCTCTGATTTCTAGGGGACTGTTATCTGTTTATTTGTGTGTTATCTCTCTCTCCTCTCTAGAATGTGAGCCCAGAAGAAGAGTAGGGAGTTTGTTTCGTTTACTGCTGTATCCTCAATGACCGGCCTAGTACTTGGAACATGGTAGATGCATGTTAAATACTTGTTGAATGAACTTCATGATGAGGAAACTTGTCTTTCCTAATCCTGGACCTTAAGCCAGGATGATTCACTTGTAAGTCACCTGGTAAGTCCCACTCATCTGTGGCAATCCTTTCATACCTCTTGCTTTGAATCTGCTCTTGATCTTGCTTCTGCTTCCTCCTCTCTCACCTGTGATATGCAACAGCCTCCCAATTGGACTCCCTGCAGCATTCCACCCTGCTTCATTCTAGACTTCATGCAACAGTCAGAGAAATGTTTTAAACACATTAATCAGGTCTCATTGCTATGCTGCATAAAACCCTGTGATGGTTTTTCACTGCACTGAGAATTAATATGAAGTCCTTAACTATGGCTTACTATGGCCTACAAGGCCCTCCCCACTCAGAAACTCAACAATGTTTTTTTTTTTTTTTTTGAGACAGAGTCTCACTCTGTTGCCCAGGCTAGAGTGCAGTGGTGCAATCTCGGCTCACTTCAACCTCCGCCACCTGGGTTCAAGCAATTCTTCTGTCTCAGCCTCCTGAATAGCTGGGATTACAGCGCCCAACATCATGCCGGGCTAATTTTGTTTTTTTTTGTATTTTTTGTAGAGACAGGGTTTCACCATTTTGGGCAGGCTGGTCTCAAACTCCTGACCTCAGGTGATCCACCTGCTTCAGCCTCCCAAAGTGCTGGGATTATAGGTGTGAGCCACCACGCCTGGCCCAGAAACTCAACATTCTACCACTCTTTCCCTCCCTCTCTTGCCTAAAATGCCATGGCCCTCTTTTGTCCCTTGAACTTACTAAGCTCTCCCCTGCCATAGGGAGGCTTCTGGACATCCTTATTCTCCACATGGGATTCTGCTTTAGTCCCGATTTACATTGCTGTCTCTTTCTTGGCCTTCTCACAGAGGCTGTTCCTCACATCCTCTTATCCAAAATAGGTCCTTCCCTGTATATTTCTATCTCAGCACTCTACTCATTTCTTTCTTTATTCTTTTCACAACTTGTCATTACAATATTGTTTTACTATGGGTGGGGGGCAGCCTGTTTTCATGATCAAATTGTAGGTTTCATGAGGGCAAGGACTATGTCTATGTTTTTCATCATTGTATTCCCAGCAACTTGGAGATATTTGTGTGCGTCAGAGGTTTAATACATACTTGGTGATTAAACAAATATTCGAGAACTGATCCAGCTTCTATTTCTCTGGCTTCAGGACTTGCCTCAAATGTCCCTTTATCACAGGCCTTCTCCAACTACCCTATGTAAAATATAGCAGTGTATCTCCTGGCTTTTACTCTTGCTTGTGGTGAGAGATTTGGTATCCTTGGTCTGGGCCTTTTGTGTTCTCTAAGAACCTGGTTTGCCCTCTGCCTCTTGGCTCTACTGGCTGCCATGAGCATCTACACCTCCCAGCTCCAGCTCTCAGGGCCCCTGTCCTCATTCAAGGCCTGCCCTGCTTCATCCTGGAGGAGATGGGGCAAACTCAGATACAGAGAGCTTCAGCAACTTGTTCAAGTTTATACAATAATGAAGATTGGGCCAGAAGTCAGGTTTTGGGATTTGCACCCAGTCTCATGCCTTTTCACTCTATTATGCTAATCCTGTATCTCTGTTTCAAATCAAAGTGACTCATTTTGAGTTTTCAGATGAACACTCCAAGTGTTATGGAGTACCTGGTTATTTGAAGTAAAAAAAAAAAAAAAAAAAAAAGAATTGAAGCTTCTAGCTAGACAAACAAAGCTTGAAGCAACAGACAGCTATTGAAGACCAAATCTACCCACAGGGCTGGAATTAGGCACCGAGGGAACAGATGCAGGGAGAGATCCAAGCTCACAGCCAGGAGCCAGATGCTGGGTGTAAGCTGTCTGTGCCTGTCCTCCTTTCCCAAGGCCCGCCAAAGGGAGGCTCTGAGCTTCAGAGTGGGGATCTAGACTTCAGTTGCCAGTAGGTTCTGAAAGTGCTGCCCTCAGGGAAATTGTGACTTAGAAACAGAACTGCAACAAGTTTCAGTTGAAGTCCAGGGAATTCCCTAGGTATGCCTCTTGCCTCCTCCTCATCTCTCTCCTTCAAAAAAGGACATTTGAGGAAGTCCCAGGGAAGAGAGATGAGAAATATGGATATGAAATAAAGAGAAATGAAGAACCACAGTATGGAGTACTTTTCTGCATTGGGTAGGATTTGTGGGTGAGACAGAGAATTGGGTGGAGGGCAGAAGGCCAGAAGGAGTAGGCAGAGGAAGGAGGGGGTGTTGAACCTCCTTCAGGCATCGAGCAAGAAACCTGACCTCGGAATAGTCACACTTGATCTCCTTTTGGCGTCTGTGTACCAGCAAAGCCTTTAGGTTTAGTCTGTTTCCTCTGTGGCAGAAAAGGAAGCCCAAGACAATTTGCATAGGCAGCTCTCAAGCAAAGCCTCCCTCAAAGAGTTTCTGACTCATCCCCATGACTTCCTCCCCCATCTGTCAACAGGGGAAACTCCAGGTGGGAGGTTACATTTCCTGCCTCCCTGTTATGGACTAGTTTCCTTCCTGGGAGGTGAGGCAGAAGTGGAGGGGACTTTCTCCCTCCTCATCATCCCATGCCTTCTCTCTTCTCCCCGTTCCTCTCTATCAAACTCTATGTTCCCATTTTGAGCTGAGAATAAGGAACAGCAGAGTTTATTAAAAACATTTTAAAATCAAGTGATTAAACTCTGATAATGGCAGAATTTCAAACATGAGTGAGTATGTAAATCCAGTTGTAAAGATGAAGCTTTGAAGATATTTCTGTGTTCTCAGAACCTCAGAAGTTAATTCCTAGACATTGCTTCCTCCTAAGGGCAACTTCAGCACATGGTCCACAAGGATATAGGGCAGGATCCTCATAGAGGTAGTAGGCTACATGTCTCAAGTTGTAGGATGCTCTGGGCCCTCAAGTCTATCTATCCTCTTCCTCGAGTTCTGCACATCATCTTCTACATGCTGCTGGGCTCCTGAAAGCAGCACAACACCCGGACAGGGAGCTTGTTTGAGCATTCATTCTTTCTGTGTTTTGATAGTGTTCGGTAGGCCACCATCTGTGGGTTCTCTTTAGATCCACAGTTCTTCCTCTGGACATGGGATGTATCAAAGCAGGAAACAGGCTGCCCATCTGAGCTTTTCTTGATGTCGCGGCTGTGGCTCTGGCTGTTACCAGAGCTATACAGGAACCTCAGGGAGAGGGCTTGAAATGGTTGGGCATCAGGTATAAAGAAAAAAGCACTCAGAAGTATGGAATTTGTTTACATTGGTTCAGGGAACCAAAGAAAAAAGATTCGAGAATAGAATGTTCTGTCCTGTGTGCCCACTGAAATTAGAATTGTATGGGATTTTCCTCCAACACCCTGGTGGCTATTTTCCAGCGTCTTTTGCTGATTCCTCTTCATCTTCAGACTTGTCAAGTTTGAAAGGCTCTAAGACTCAGTTCTTGTTCCTCTTCATTTCTCCATCTCAGTCCATTGTTGACCTCATCCAGCTTCAAGTCTTTAAATACCATGTATATGTTGGCAACTCCTGGAGCTCTCAAATGTTTTCTAGACTTGTATGTACAACTGCCTACTGAACAGTTCTACCTGAAGGTCAGATTCAGCAAGTTCCCACTGAACTCCTGGTCTCCTCCCCACAAATCTGCTTCAGACATTGTTGGATGGCAGTAGCTCCAACCTTCCTGTAGCCCAAAACATAGTCATTCTTTTTATTGAGACATAATCTCGCTCTGTTGCTCAGGCTGGAGTGCAGTGGCGCGATCACGGCTCACTGCAACCTCCGCTCCCTGGGTTCAAGCAATTCTCCTGTCTCAGCCTCCCTAGTAGTTGGGATTACAGGGGTGTGCCACCAAGCCCGGCTAATTTTTGTATGCTTCGTAGAGACAGGGTTTTGCCATGTTGGCGAGGCTGGTATCGAACTTCTGACCTCAAGTGATCCACCCACCTCGGCCTCCCAAAGTCCTGGGATTATAGGTGTGAGCCACCATGCCTGGCCTTGGAGTCATTCTTGACTCTTCGATTTCACATCCCACACCCAGTCAGAAGGTAGCCTGGCCAGGTCTATCTTCCAAATACATCCAGAATCCAATCACCTTTTACCACCCCCATTGCTGCTGCACTGGGTCCGAGCCACCATTATCTCTTACCTTGATTACTTTAACAGCCTCTTATCAAGGCTTCCTGGTTCTACCCTTGCCCCCTTCAGTCTATTCTTCATGCAGCAGGAAGAGCGGTTCTTTAAAGAATTAGGCCCCATCATGTCACTCAAAGCCCTGCAATAATTCCTTATGTCATTCAGAATAAATGCCCTTACAGTGGTCTGATTGGTCCTCTGTGATCTGTCCTTGAGCACCATTCTGACTTCATCTTTGACTAGTCTCCTCCATTGCTCACTCTTACTTAGCCACAGTGGCCTACTTGCTGTTTCTTGAACACGTTAGTCTTAATCCTACCTCAGGACCTTTGCACAGGCTGTTCTCTCTGCCTGGAATATTTTCTCCCCACACTCCATGGCTATTTTTTAAAAAAATATTATTCCAGTCCTTGCTGAAGTGTAATTTTTCAATGATGTCTTGCTTGATCCCTCCCCTCAGTTTAAAGTTTTAATCTTGAGCTCTTTTACTCTGTTCTACTTATTTCTGTATCACCTTCTAACATATGGTAAAATTTACCTATTTAATATGTTTGCTTTTTGGCTGGGCTTGTTGGCTTATACCTGTCATCTCAGCACTTTGGGAGGCTGAGGTAGGAGGATCACTTGAGCCCAGGAGTTTAAGATCAGCCTGGGCGACATAGTGAGATCTCGTCTCTACTAAAAAAATAAAAATAAAATAAAATAAAAAAAAGCCAGGTGTGGTGGTGTGTACCTGTAGTCCCAGCTACTCAGGAGGCTGAGCTGAGAGGATTGCTTGAGCCCAGGAGTTCGAGGCTACAGCAAGCTATGATCACGCCACAGCACTCCAGCCTGGGCATCAGAGTGAGACCCTGTTTCCCCAAAAATGTTTGTTTTATATTATTTGACTTCCCCATTGAAATATAAGTGCCACAAAGGCAGGGATTTTTGTTTTGCTTGTTTGAACAGAGGCTGGCAATGGTGAGTTTGTTAAATGAGTGGATAAATAGCAACGGAATCAGGGATAGTCTCACAAGAGAGGGCAAATGAAAGGTGGGCAAGTGTCCACAGAGCACCAGAGTTTAAGTTGTGGCTAGTTATGGTTGAGGACCAGAGAGATTTTAGGTTGTAACTGGAGATAACACTGTGGGCCAGAAAATTGTCAATCCACATGTCCTCTGGGGTCTGTTTCCTGGTCATTGAGAATAAGCCAATCTGATTAAAAGAAAAATCAGGCATCCTATTAGTTAGACTCGGTGAACAGGCATGACCTCTAGATTATTCTCTTTTACCTTGCCTTGGTTATTGGGAGGCTACATCATATTTCATGATGCAAACGGGAATGGATACTTGATTCTGTTTTTCTTCTTTTATGCGGACATAAAAAATGATAGGAAAAGTGAAAGGTTTTAGGGGGAAATGCTTTGTTCATAGAATTGCAGCTCGAGTGAGAAGAGAGCTGGAGTGAGCTAAACAGAGAACTTTTTTTTGTAGTGAATCTTATGTCCATGCATACTCAGTGGGTATGCTGACTTTTAAATTGTTTGTGATACTGGCATATACTACAGTCACTGCTATCACTACCTGTGCTAAGGCGCAGCACCAGAGAAGTGACACCTTGGTACTGATGAAAAGCAAATCATCTGACTGTTTCAGGACCACAACCTGAGGGATGCTCAAACCCAGCTTCATCGTTCTGCCTCTGGTCTCATAACCTTTGACTTAGGTTCTGGTACCTCTGTTTCTTGCTAGTTTCTCACTCAAGATGGTGCTTCTGACAATAGCACCTTATGGAGATGGTGACTGTCATGATCAGTAGCATCCCCTTTCACTCTTAAGAGTTCAAGTTAAGATGATAAAATGTGGGGGGCAAACTATATCTAGGGCTTAGCTTGGCTGGTGACCTTGGACTCCTCCAACTTGCGGGCTCTCTGCCTCCCACCCCTCTGCTCCCTCCCATTGGCTTTGGTGATGGCGAAAACTTGATTGTGTGGAAGTTCACTTTCCACAGAAATTCAAAGGTTCACCCAGTGCAGTTCAGAATATGTAATTTGGCCATTAAATAACAGGGTGGATTCAAAAGTTTCTGGTTACCAGCAATGGAGAAGTGGTGCTAAATGAGAACAGAAACCCCAGCCCACTCCCTGAGGTTTGAGTGACCAGGAACCACATTGGCTGGAAGACAATGCCATGGATCTTAGTGTCTTGTGAAGAGACACTTGTGGTTTCTTGTTAGTTGTAACAGCAAGTCATGTTCCCCTTCTGAGACTTAGTGTCCCCATCTGCTAACTACAGGGACTCAGCCTAATGATTTGTTGGGTCCCTTTGAGCTCTAAGAGTCTGTGGACCAGTACAGCATATTATTTAAGAGCCTTACTTTGGAGATAGAACCGAATTCAAATCCTGGCTCTGTGATGTAAAACCTGTTCAATTTTGATCAGGTTATAAGTTCAACTTTCCCACGTGTAAAATGGAGATTATATTCATTCATAGGCTTTTTATGATGATTAAATGAAATAATATGTAAGAAAACACCTTGTGAAGTGGCTGGCACCTAATCACTCAGTGAAGGATACTGGCTACTATGACCCTGCATGTGATTCCCACGGGGTTGCTTTCAAAGCATATTATTTCATGTAAAGATTGCAACTGTGGGAGGTCAGTTGGGTGGCTATTGTCATCTTTATTTTTATCAATGAGAAAATTGAAGCTCAGAGAAGTCAAGTGACTTCCCTTTGGTTTCAGAGTTGGTGTGTGATAGAGCCAGGGCCTCGCCCGATACCATGGGAGAAATAAGAGGTACATCAATCAGACATTCATTGAAGAGACAGAGATGGTTGTATGCACTTAGCCAGCAGGGAAGACCTTTTAATCAGTCATTTATGTATGAAAATTCTCTAGAGATAAAAAGAGAGGGTGTTGTAAGAGTCTGATGATTAGGCCAGGAAAAATAAAAAACTTTCTGCCTCTTAGATAATGACGCAGGCTTGTATTTTGGTTCTTTTGTTCCACTGTCCTGCAAAGTGGCCGTATCTGATTCTGCTAACGTCATCGCATAGATCAGACTCTGTTTCTCATTGGCCTCTCTGATCATAGTCCCTCAGATCTGAGTCTTTACTGTTCACCTCTGATATTCACCACTATTCTATCAGTGTCTGTTTTGGGGCTCTGGTTCTGTCTTAAAATGTCATTGAAATTCTTTTTCTTTATTAAGAATTTATTTTTTATTCTTTTGCTTTATATTCCCTATACATGTCCATTGCAGAAGCATTGAAAAATACTGTCATGTGTAAAGAAGTAAACACTAATCTTACAGATGATCACTTTCTACATTTCATTCTAGATTTCTTTCTACGAGCATATACGTACAACAATTTTACTTAATTATTATCCTATTTGTGTTGTTCTATAACCTGCTTTTAGCCCTTATTTTAATACGAGTATTTCTTCATGTTATTACAATGATTTAAAAACAAGCTTTTAATGGTTGCATGTGTACTTCCATTGTATGTATGTACCAAAATTTATTTAACCCGTTTCCTACTGTCGAACACTAAAGATTCTTTCCAATATTTCACTTTGATAAATAATACTTGATGTGAACTTTCTGCCTGTAAAGTTTTGCTACGTCTCTGCTTGTTTCCTTACTGATAGTATTTTGCCTGCGAGGGCAGTGGGATGAGTACTTCGAGGATTAATCCCTGCCAAGGCGGCTGAGCAACAGGAAGGTCTCTGCAGGGCCCTCGCGCTGCCAGTAGGTGTCACCTTTGCCTCATGATTTCTCTTAATTTTTTTTTTTTCAGGATCCTTTTTGAAGGCCAAGAACAGAATAAATTTGTGAGTCAGTAAGATTCAGCTCCAAATATTAAAAGTCTCTTACAAGGGATACAAATTGGCAGTGCCTGAGGGCTGTGGGCCTGGTTATTTTGCTTTTTGTGTTGGGTTGATTTCTTCCAGCCCAGCAGTGTTTGCTGCTGAGCTGATTCTGAGAAAAAGCAGTCAATCTGGACTGCTGGCAAAACTCCATCCTCTCAGGTTCTCTAGGAAACACACACACACACACACGTAAAAAAAGCTACTGCGTACTGAGGGCTTTCTCAAAGCATCTGGTAATAAAAAATTCACAGCAATTTTAAAAGACAGTTATTATCAACACTCTTTTCTAGATAAGGGGATTAAGGCTCAGAGATGCTAAATGCTAAGGTGCCAATGGCTTAAGGCAGTATTCAGACCTGGGTACATTGATCAGTGAAGCCTGTGATTTTAACAATTTTCCTATGTTTGTTAAAAATGCTGATTCTGGCAGGGCACAGTAGCTAACACCTGTAATCCCAGAACTTCGGAAGGCCGAGGCGGGAGGATTGCTGAGCTCAGGAGTTCCAGACCAGCCTGGACAACATGGTAAACCCCATCTCTACCAAAAATGCAAAAAGTTAGCTGGGCATGATGGCGCATGCCTGTGGTCCCAGCTACTTGGGAGGCTGAGGTGAAAGGATCGCTTGAGCCCAGGAAACAGAGGTTGCAGTGAGCTGTGATTGCACCACTGCACTCCAGCCTGGGTGACAGAGTGAGATCCTCTCTCAATTAAAAAAAAAAAAAGCCATTTCTGAGGCCCCACCCCAGGCCTGTTGGACCAGAATATCTCAGCATGAGACCCTAGAATTTCCATTTAAATGGTCATCTTGGGAGATTTGTATGTGCACTAAACAGAGGTACTCATTTCATTTGTTCTGCGACCAGCTGAACCAACCAGAAATCATGAGAGGCTGGGAGAGGCTGGGTAGACCTTGGGTGGTCTGAGTCTTTAAGTCACTTGTCCAGTTTCCATTTTAGGTCAGCAACAAAGGTCTTGAAATAAATCATCTAGAACTGGCTTTGAGAGAGCATGCGATATGCTTTGAAATAAAGAGTTTTGTGGCCTCAGTAACCACTCTTTCTTTGGCTAAAAAAAGATTCTTTGAAACCCTTTTCACTCCTTAGCAGAGCAGCAGTGTGGCTTAGGGAATAGGCCTGTGCTTTAAAGTCAGACAGGCCTGAGTTTGAACGCTAGCTCTGCTACTTACCATCTCTCTCTGATCCTGGCCAGGTTGCCAAAGCTCTAAGGCTCAGTAACTTCCTCTGAAAAATGGGAATAAATATAACCACTTCATAGGGTTGAGGTGAATATAAATAAGATACTAACAGTGAAAATGTAATATCCAGCTCCTCTCTCATAATAAGTGTTCAGGAAATGACAAAAACTAGTTATTTAAAAAAATTAAGTAATAGAAAAAATGCTATTTTAAACCTAGGTAACTGTCTTTTTTCTAGTTACTTAAAAACAGCTTTATTGAGGTCTACTATACATGCATACCATAAAAATCACCCATTGTAACTGTACAGTTTGATAATTTCTAGTATATTTATTGACTTGTGCAACATCATCACAATCCAGTTTTGGAACATTTCCTTCACACCAGAGGCTTCCTCTTGCCTGTTTGCGGTCAATTATTATTTACTCTTAGCCCCAGGCAGCCACTGATCTGCTTTCTGTCTCTATAGATGTTCCATTTCTGGACAGTTCATATAAATGGGATCATAAAGCCAGGCGCGTGGCTCACGCCTGTAATCCCAGCACTTTGGGAGGCCGAGAGGCGGGCGGATCACGAGGTCAGGAGATCGAGATCATCTTGGCTAACAAGGTGAAATCCCGTCTCTACTAAAAATACAAAAAATTAGCCTGGCGTGGTGGCGGGCACCTGTGGTCCCAGCTACTCGGGAGGCTGAGGCAGGAGAATGGCATGAACTCGGGAGGCGGAGCTTGCAGTGAGCAGAGATCGTGCCACTGCACTCCAGCCTGGGGACAGAGCGAGACTCCGTCTCAAAAAAAAAAAAAAGAAAGGTATAATAAAATATGTAATCTTTAATGTCTGGCTTCTTTCCTTAGCATAATATTTTTGAGGTTCATTCATGTTGTAGCATGCATCAGTAGTTTTTATCTTTTTTGCTAAATAATTTTCCATTGTGTGAATACATTGGGAGGTATCTGCACTGCATGTTGTTTATTCTTTTACCCGTCGATGGCCATTCGGATTGTTTCTACTTTTTGCCTATTACAAATAATGCTATTATGAACATTCAAGTACAAGCTCTTTTTTGTTTGTTTTTTTGTTTTTGTTTTGTTTTTTTTTTTTTTGAGACGAAGTCTCACTCTGTCACCAGGCTGGAGTGCAGTGGCGCGATCTTGGCTCACTGCAACCTCCGCCTCCCAGGTTCAAGCAATTCTCCTGCCTCAGCCTTCTGACTAGCTGGGACTACAGGTGCGGACCAACATGCCCAGCTAATTTTTGTGTTTTTAGTAGAGACGGGGTTTCACCATGTTGGCCAGGATGGTCTCGATCTCTTGACCTCGTGATCCGCCCACTTCGGCCTCCCAAAGTGCTGGGATTACAGGTGTGAGTCACCGCGCCCGGCCTCAAGTACAAGTTTTTATGTGAGTTTATTGTTTCAGTTCTCTTAGGTATATATGTAGGAATAGCATTGCTGGGTAATATAATAACTGTATATAATTTTTTGAGAAATGACCAAACTATTTTCCAAAGCAGCTGTACTATTTTACATTCCTATCCGAAAGGTATCAGAGTTCCAATTTCTCCATATTCTTACAAACACTTGTTAGTGTCTGTCTTTTTGATGATAGCCTCCTACTAGGTGAGAAATAGAATCTCATTGTGGTTTTGATTGGCATTTTACTAATGATTAATGATGTTGAGCATCTTCGTATACTTATTGACCATTTATATATAACTTCTTTGAAAAAATGTCCATTCAGCTTTTTGGTCTACTTTTTCATTGCATTATGTGGCTTCTTATTATTGAGTTAAGAGATCCTTACATATTCTGAGTACAAGACCTATAACTGATACATGACTTGCAAGCATTTTTCCCCATTTCATGAGTTGTCTTTTCACCTTCTTGATGGTATTTTTTGAAGCAGAAAAGTTCTTAATTTTGATGAAGTTCAATTTATCTATTTTTTCTTTTGTTGCTTGTGAATTTTAGTGTCATATCTAAGAATCTATTGCCAACCCAAGGTCATGAGGGTTATTTCCATATTTTCTTCTAAGAGTTCTATGGTTTTTAGCTCTTACTAAAACATAACTGGATTAAGTGGTCTTTAATCCATTTGGAATTAATTTGTATATGTGGTATGATGTTAGAGGGTCCAGCTTCATTCTTTTACATGTGGATATCAGTTGGTCCAGTACCATTTGTTGAAAAGACTGTTTTTTCTCTGTTGAATTGTTTGGGAACCCTTGTTGAAAATAAACTGACCATGATGTAAGGATTTGTTTTCGGACTTTTAATTCCGATCCATTGCTTGTATGTCTCCCTATGCTAGACTACACTCTCTTCATTATTATAGCTTTCTAATAAAATTTCAAATGAGGAAGTATAAGTTATCTAAGTTTTTTATTTTTTCAAGATTTCTTTGGCTGTTTTGGATCCCTTAGATTTCCGTATAAAGTTTAGGATTAGCTTGTCAATTTCTGTAAAAAGGCCTGGTGAGATATTGATTGGGGGTATGTTGAGTCTGTACATCAATTGATGGACTGTGTCCATCTTTACAATATTAAATCTTCCAATCCATGAATGTGGGGTATCTTTCTATTTGTTAAGCCTTCTTAATTTCTTTCAGCAATGTCTGGTAGTTTTCAATGTTGTTAAATTTATTCCTAAGCGTTTTATTTTTTTGATGCTATTTCAAATAAAATTGTTTTTAAAATTTTATTTTTAGATTGTTCATTGTTTATGTATGCAATTGACTTTTGTAAATTGATCTTATATCCTGCAACATTGCCGAATTCGTTTACTAGTTTGAATAGTTTTTTAAGTGAATTCCTTAGGATTTTCTACAAATAAGATAGAGATAGTTTTACTTATTCCTTTCCAATATGGATGTTTTCTATTCTTTTTCTTGTCTAATTGGCTGCACTAGAACCTCCAGTACAATGCTGAATAAAAGTCTTGAGAGCAGACACCATGCATGTCTTTTTCTCAATATCAGGGGGTAAATATTCAGTCTTTTGCTTTTAAGTATCATATTAGCTGTAGATTTTTCCCAGATACCCTTTATCAGGTTGAGAAAGTTCCTATCTATTCCTAGGTTATTGAGTATATATTTAAATAATGAAAGGATATTGTATTTTATTAAATGCTTTTATTCATTTATTGAAATTATTTTGTATCTTATATCCTTTTTAATTAATATTTTTAATTTTGTTGAAAGCAAAATCTTGGAAGCCACATATCTTGCAAAACGATGCTTATTCAGTCATTAGATAATTCACTTTCTAAATTTCTGTGAAGTAATAAAAAATCATTACCAAGGCTTATCAAATGACTATGAATTATACTTACTATTCTTTCACCATGTTTAATCGAAAATACTCAGAAGTGGTTGGGAAAATAAATATTGCTAATATCAATGCAGCTTTGCCAATATAACATTTTCAT
This sequence comes from Gorilla gorilla gorilla, assembly GCF_029281585.2. Lineage (NCBI taxonomy): Eukaryota > Metazoa > Chordata > Mammalia > Primates > Hominidae > Gorilla > Gorilla gorilla. The sequence continues at coordinate 102,420,500 of NC_073236.2, read as the reverse complement.
AAAATGCTCTAAATTTTTTTTGTCAAAATCTTTGCATTGCACACAGAATTCATTCAACCTTTAGAAAATGCCTACCATATAACCTAAGTGACAAAGCCAGCCAGCCGTAAGTGTCAGACTCATCTAACAAACTTTTTTTTCTTTCAGAAAAAAGTCTGTTTTCACTTTTATATTAATGACAACAACAGCATGTTAACATATAGCCCCATGGCAATGGTCACTTCTGAGGGAACAATCGCTAAATATGAGTTGATTGCACTTCCTCACATACAACAGTTTTTAAAAATATGAGCTTAATATCCTGGATTCAATACTATTTACAATTTAATGGCAACAGGTAATGCCATGTGAATATCAGGATTCATTTTTTTGGCAACTAAAGCATTTATGAATAAGATAATATTATAAATTAATGTTTAAAACGAGAATATGAGTAAAAGGTTGCTGTCTCTTTTCTTTGCAGTAGCTCCATCTGGAGAGATGTTTCTGCACAATTTGAAACCTAAACTCAAATAAGCTCAGAATAAAAAGTTTGAAAATCTATTTCAAGTTGTATTCCTAAACAAGAATACATTGCATGCCATAATCATGTTCTTGCATGCCATAATCTTACCAGTAATGTGATTTTCTTTTCTGTAATAGTAGACAAATTATTGGATATGATTGGTAATATCTGTCAATCTGTTAGGTATATCCCTTATCTACCACAACTTTTTGCTTCTTGCAGTATGAAAAATGCCTCCTGCTATTTCAAGCACCCTATGAAATAAAGTAGTTTCTGCTATAATGTGGCATATATATGTCTGAAAACCTTTCATACTATACAAGTTACACATTAAAATGATAGGTTTATGGGACAAATAGGTTTGGGGCATAGCCCTCAAAACCTAGGCAACTTTCTAAGCAGTGCATTCACAGAAACGATAACTGGCTCCTGGGGAAATAATTTTGTCTGTCCAAGCGGACTGCCACAGGAGATATAAAAATGCATTTTAAAAAGGATGAAAATATTGGCAACCCTTTAATTAAAGCAGGGCTGGCTCCAGATATAAGCAGAGCTTGGGTCAGTGGGGTTGAGGTTGCAGTAATGGCAGGGCTTGGGTGGCAGTGAAACCTTCCACAAACCAAGAATCACAGAAGCCTGGGGTTGTACTTCTCAGCAGAGGTGACCCTCGAAAAAGGCACTTGTTTGAAAATGTCTTAAAATATAGTACTGCCAATACCACAGTGGAACTGAGGGCTTTTTCTTTTTTACTGAAGGTTATAATTTTACTCCCACTATTGTAACTTCCCTTGCTTAGAAGAAAACCCATACACAAAGCTAATACATGTTAAGAAAAATTACCTGAAACTTAGAAATAAGATAAAAGGATGGTAACACATTCTTTTGATATCAGATTGGAGCATTGTTTAACTGGCCAAGGATTATCTAGTTATTTAGACTAGTGCACCTTTATTTCACTTGCTATTCACTCTTGAACAAAAGCCCAGATTTTGTGAAGTTACATGTTAGTTTGTAGATTTTTATCTATAAGGAAGAAAACTTTAAAAATTATGGTCTTATTGCCCTATAGGTCACTAACTGGTTTTTTATCTAATCCGGCAATCTTTCTTTTTATTTTAATTTTTTTATTTCTGAGACAGAGTCTCACTCTGTTGCCCAGGCTGGAGTGCAGTGGCACGATCTTGGCTCACTGCAACCTGTGCCTCCTGGGTTCAAGTGATTCTCTTGTCTAAGCCTCCCAAGTTGCTGGAATTACAAGAACATGCCACCACGCCTGGCTAATTTTTGTGTTTTTAGTAGAGACAGGGTTTCACTATGTTGGCCAGGCTGGTCTCGAACTCCTGACCTCAGGTGATACGCCTGCCTCGGCCTCCCGAAGTGTTAATCCACCAATCTTATTGTAACATTCTTTTTTCAAAATGATTACAAATACCGTTTCTCAAATACTTTTTGAACCAACTTCACCATTTTACAAGTTGCCTCTTCAGCACATGTTCATTCTATATTTTTATGAGTCATGTTTTTTAATTTAAAAAAAATTATACTTTGATACATTGAAGTCAGAGAATATGTGCTGAAACTTTGCAATTTGTCAAGGCTTGCTTTATATAGCACATAGTCAGTTCTCAAATGTTTAAAAAGAATGAGTTTGATTGTTGCTGGCATAGTTTTTTATATTATTTATGTCAAGCTTGCTTATTGTGTATTTTAAATTTTCTATGACCCTACTGATTTTAAATGTGTATTTCATTTATTAATTACTGATAGAAGTGTGTTAAAATTTCCCACTATACTGTGAATTGATCTCCTCTTCTTAGTTACATCAACTTTTACTTTGTACATTTTCATCCTTTTATTCTCAATAACTTTTTGCTCTGATACTTTAGGTATGCTTCCAGTAAAGGGTATATAAGCAGATTTTGTTTTTGCAGCCAATTTGATGATCTTTGTCCTTTAACTGGGGTGTAGCGACCATTTTTATTAATTGTGGTAACTTCTGTGTTTGGGTTTATTTCCACCATCTTATTTTGTGACTTCTGTTTGTCTGCTATTCATTCCTCCTTGCCCCTTTCTTGTTTTAGATTGACTATTCTCATTTCTTCACTCTGCCTTCCCATGTTAGTTAGGAACTTACATACTCTATTTCTAATATTTTTACTAATTACCAAAAGAACTTTCAATATGCACATTTTTACTTATACATTATTTTTAGTCTGGTATTTTAGTTCTCCCTCATTTTTTAACACAATAAATTAGATGCTAGTTTTAGCTTTTGATTAAGTCTATTTATTTGGGTTTTTCTTACATGTATAACAATTTCTTTGCACAACATTTTTCCTTGGATCTCAGACCCTACTTCTGGAATCTTTTTTTCCTAAAGGAAGTACATCCTTCAGAAATTCCTTTAGATTTGTTGGTAGAAAACTCATTTGTCTTAAATATTTTTATATGCTTTTGCTGGATATAAATATCTAGGTTGACAGTTGTTTTCTTCAGCCCTTTGAAAATATGTTCTGCTGTCTTCCAGCTTCCATTTGAGAATCTTGTCTATTTGTCATTCTTTTGTTAGTAATGTATTTCTTTTTAAGTTCCTCTTTTTCTTTGACTTTCTGTAATTTTACTACAGCATGCCTAGGTATAAATTTCCTTGTCTTTCATAAATTCAAATATTAATAAATGTATTTTTATGAATTTATCTTGTTTGCTAATCATTGGCATCTTTGATTCTAAAGATTTGTGTTTTCTCATAATTTTGAAAAATTTCCAGCTAATATTTTGTAATTTTGTATTTTTCTCCATTTTCCTTTGTCTTCTTTCCTAGCTTTTTTTATTTGTTTGTTTGTTTTTTATGAAGTATTGCACTGTCGCCCAGGCTGGAGTGCAGTGGTTTGATCTCAGCTAACTGCAACTTCTGCCTTCCAGGTTCAAGCAATTCTCCTGCCTCAGCCTCCCGAGCAGCTGGGACCACAGGTGTATGACACCATGCCTGGCTAATTTTTTTGTATTTTTAATGGAGATGGGGTTTCACCATGTTGACCAGGCTGGTCTAGAACTCTTGACCTCAGGTGATCTGCCCACCTGGGCCTCCTAAAGTTCTGGGGTTACAGGTGTGAGCCACACGCCTGGGCCTTTCCTGGATTTTTGATTAGACACATATTGGATACTTGCTAACCAAGTGTGGTCTGTGAACTAGCAATATTGGCTTGCTCAGGAAGTCTGTTTAAAGTGCAGAATCTCAGATCCCATTCCAGACTACTAAATGAGAATCTGCATTTTAAGAAGCTCTCCAGGAGATTAATGTACACATTAAAATTTGACAAGCACTGCATTACACCTCTTTATGCTGTCCTTCATATCTTTTAACCTTTTATATTGTACATCTTTTGGTCTTTCTGTGATTTATTATGAATAAATTATTCACATTTTATGGTACATGACTCTTTTTATGTTTACTCTGATATGTTTATGTTTAATCATGAGTTTCTAATTTGGATTACTGTATTTTTAATTTTAAAATATTATATTAAACTTTTAAGCCTGCTTGAACTCTTTTTTACATTGTCATAATTTCAAACTTGTTAATTCCATTAAACATATTTAACGTAATTTATGTTTTATATCTGATAATTTCAATACCTATATTAATGATGAATATTATTCAATTTTTTTTGAGACAGGGTTTCACTTTGTTACCCAGGCCGGAGTGCAATGGCACAATCTTGGCTCACTGCAGCCTTCACCTCCTGGGCTCAAATGATCCTCCTGCCTCAGCCTCCCAAGTAGCGGGGACCACAGGTATGTGCCACCATGCCCAGCTAAATTTTGTGTTTTTTGTAGAGATGGGGTTTCATCATGTTGCTCAGGCTGGTCTTGAACTTCTGAGAGCTCAAGCAATCCACTCACTTTGACCTGGAATTACAGGGGTGAGCCACCTTGACTAGCCCAATTTTTTAATATGGTTTGTTTTTCTGTCAACTCTCAGTCATATTGGCTTGTTTTTTGGTTTCATTTTTGTGTTTATTTTTGTGATTTTAAAGTATGAGCTCATGCCCCTGAGAACTTTTATCTGTGAAAATTCTCTCAGGACTGGATTATATTGCATTCCTTCAGAGATAACTTATATTTGGCTCTTTGATGTGACTAGTGGCACTACCAATCTGGGACTACTTTAAAATAAATGTTCAACTTGAAGGTTTTTTTGGCCATATGCTTACTATAAATCCAGTCCCAGATCCAATTGGAGATCAGTTTACGGATATTAATTCTCAGAAAATATGCTTTCTCCCTCTTGATCCATAACAAGGAGTCAAGTTTCTTTATGGTTTATCTTCATGGGGTTATTGCTTTTTCTTTCTCTGAGGGTAGTATCTTTTGGCGGTCCAGGCTCTATCAGGAGTCTTTCATCTGGCATCTCACCTTCCTCAGGATATAAGCTTTGTTACTTGCAGCTCATTGAAACCCAAGGTCTAGGCAACCAGAGATCAGTGTGTCTCTGGGGGTAGCTGTTGGCTTCAATGTTTAGTTATCTTGCTGGATTTTTATTTCTTAAATAACATTTGACCATAAAGGATTTCTGTTACTCTCTTGCCAGCTCCGCTGCTAGGCATTTACAGAAACACTTTGTATATTATTTTCAGCGTTATTAAGTGTCCTTTAGTAGGAGAGGTTTTCGTAATGCTTATTCAGCTCTGTTGCCAGAAAGAGGAGTTTTGGAGGATTTCTTTGGATTTTTAATATGTAAGGGAAAGTGAATTTGATTTTAGACTTAAATCCCTTTGGAATTTTCCCTTTTTAAGACTTAAATTTGTAAAGAGATTTAATTTGAGTGTTTTAATTTCTCTCTAGGAACTTCATAGTGAGTGGGCTTAAATTTATACATAGGGCATCAGATACTGTCATTAGAGTGTTTTTATGATGTTCCAAATAAATAAATTTAGAACTCTGGCAGAGGAGGGACTATGATTTATTGGGTCCTCCCAAGCTCCAATAATAAACAACTGAGGCTATGAAGGAAAAAAAGAGTAAGAATGAGACAACTCATTGCTTAGTGCTTTCCCCCTCTATCTGATTTGCTGAGTAGGAAAGAAGATCCAGTGGAGTAAAGAGGATTGGTGAAAAGGCAAGTTGATGTTGTGTCTCTGATCAAGTGTAATGAAGAGGTGTTTATTCCTGACCGTTAGTATAGGAGTGGTGAGCCCATGGAAGTTTGACTGCCCTGGCCCGGAATCCTGTCTCTGGCAACTAATTCCTGTGTGATCCTGGATGAGTTACTTGATCATAATAACCATACTGTGGGGGCAGTTATTGTAATTACCGTACATAGATGAGGAAACATGGCCCTGGGAAGTTGGGTGAGATAATGTCTGCAAGGTACTTATCAAGCACTCAGTAAGTGGGAGCTGCAGTAAAGACTTAAAACTCTAGGATATAATATCTAATCATGTAAGTCCCTAATCAGTGGTCTTACTGGCATCAGGAAAAGGCCCACACCAAGTCCAGAAAGATGGGCAGAGAGATATTTTTATAGGGGTTGCATGGCATATTCTAAATCATATGAACCCTGTTTGTGTCTTATTTTTAGTAAATGACCCAACACTCTTTTTTTTTTTTTTTTTTTTTTGACGGAGTCTGGCTCTGTTGCCAGGCTGGAGTGCAGTGGTGAGATCCCAGCTCACTGCTACCTCTGCCTCCTGGGTTCAAGAGATTCTCCTGCCTCAGCCTTCTGAGTAGCTGGGACTACAGGCGTGCACCACCACACCCAGCTAATTTTTGTATTTTTAGTAGAGATGGGGTTTCACCATGTTGGCCAGGATGGTCTCTGTCTCTTGACTTCGTGATCTGCCCGACTCGGCCTCCCAAACTGCTGGGATTACAGGCGTGAGCCACCGCGCCCGGCCAAAGTGACCCAACGCTCTTGACTCACTCCTCTTCTCTCAACCTGGTCTTACATCAGAGGCTTAATTATATGATGTTTCCTCTCAATGTATGGCTATTTTACTATTTCTATTTGTGAAGATCGATACTATTCTGAAATTTGAGGTTTTCTCTTCTGTATATCATTGTCTGCAACTATTTATTGTTGATCTGTTGGTGAGATCTTTGTTCTGTCCGTTTTAAAAAAAATTTTATTATTACTATACTTTAAGTTTTAGGGTACATGTGCACAATGTGCAGGTTTGTTACATATGTATACATGTGCCATGTTCTGTCCATTTTTATACTTTGTTAATGTGCTAACATGAGCAGTGGTGGCAGAAAGAGTTTTGAATAAGTGAAAGAAGAGTCATAGGGCCTGAAATGAATTCCCTATAGCCCAGTTCTGTGATTCTTCTTGAATACCTCCAATCCTCCTTATTAACTGCTGAAGTAACTCAGGATTTTGCTCTTTACTTTTCAGATTCACTAGTATGTAAGCCAGTGGTCTCCAAAGTGGGCTTCTCAAGAGGTCTATGTAAAAGACAAAATAACTGTTATTTATACTTAGATTTAATTTTATCCTTTAAAATTCTAAGCTTAGTGCATTTTAATGGGAAGTATACAGGTATGCATTCTATAAATATACATATACAGTGAGTATATGCACATAATTTTTTATGATGGGAGAGTAATTAAAACAATTTGGACATCACTGATATAGGCTATATTTGCAGATTTAGAAATTATCAGTTCTACAATAGATGTTGGCATGGATGTCATGGGAAGGGAATGCTTATACACTACTAGTAGGAATGTAAATCACTACAATTTCTGTGGAAAGCAGTATGAAGATTTCTCAAAAAACTAAAAGTAGATTTACCATTTAATCCAGCAAGACCACTACTCGGTATCTATGCCAAGGAAAAGAAGTCATTTTATCAAAAAGATAACAGCACAATTCAAAATTGCAAAGACATTGAACCAGCCTAAGTGCCCATCAATTGATAAACGGATAAAGAAAATATGGTATATATACACCATGGAATAATACTCACCCATAAAAAAGAATAAAGTAACGTCTTTCACAGCAACTTGGATGGAGTCGAAGGCCATTGTTCTAAGTGAATTAACTCAGGAATGGAAAACCAAATACCATATATTCTCCCTTATAAGTTGGAGCTAAGCTATGGGTACACAAAGGTATACAGAGTGGTATAATGGACCTTGGGTGGAGGGTAGGAGGGGGTGGAGGATAGGAGGGGGTTGAGGCATAAAAAATCTACATATTGGGTACAATGTACACTACTTGGATGACAGGCTTACTAAAATCTCAGATTTCACCACGTAAACAAAACCCATCTGTACTCCAAAAGCTACTGGAATAAGAAGTATGTATATTATAAAAAAAGATCAGTTCTAGTATATTTTTAATAAAGGCAGAAGCTAACTGTAGGTAATAAGGTTTTCCAAAGTTTATCATTTTTAGGCAGTAATAGCTTTTAAGTGAACTTCTACTACTTAAATTTTTTAATTTTGTTTTTTGTAAAATTATGTCCAGAACATGTCTAAACTGTATGGTGGAAATATTGAACAAAACACGAGTAGAAATGAGACAAGACTAAATCTCTTCAGAAGCGTTAGTCGGCGTTGAGTTTCTAAGGTAGAATTATAGCATTTGGCTGGTTCAAACTTGCTTCCTCAAATAAAGTATCCCAATGTGGGATAAAGGGTGTTCCTAAGAGGTTCACATAGAATTCCCAAATATGTCATCTTCTAATTCAAAAATAGATTTTCATTTTTAAGTCTATCTTGGTTTTCAAAATACAAGGGATAAATTCTCTCAGGTAGCTTTTAGGTGGGGAAGAGGCCACCGGGGAGACTGGAGGTAACTCCCCGCAGAGAGAGAAGGTAATATAATAGGATTGGGATGGAGAAGTTGGCCATGAAAGGAAGAAAAAGATGTGAGATTCAACCTTTTGAAATCTCGAAGCGCGCTGCAAGTAAGCTGAGGTGAGTGAGAGAATTCAAGATGGCTGTTGTATTAGCTTCCTAGGGCTGCTGTAACAAAGTACCACCAACTGGGTGGCTTAAAATGACAGGAATTTATTCTCTCACAGTTCTGGAGGCTGGAAGTCCAAAATCACAGTGTGGGCAGGGCCACACACCCTCTGAACACGGAGGGAGGTATACTTCCTTGCCTCTTGCAGCTTTGGTAGCCCCAGATGTTCTTGGCTTATAGCAGCATCACTCTAATCCTCTTTCTCCCAGCAGCTATCTGCCATTTGTGTCTATGTCCAAATTTCGTCTTCTTATAAGGAACCAGTCATATTGGTTTAGGGGCCCATCCTATTCCACTATGACCTATCTTAACTACATCTGCAGCAACACTATTGCCAAATAAGGCCATATTCTGAGGCACTTGGTGTTAGAGAGTCAGCAAATCCTTTTGGAGGGCGCAATTCAACCTATCCACAGCTCCTGAGTGGTCTGAGGTTTCTTAGGAAAGAGATGGAGGGAGCCAGCAGTGAGCCTGGATTTCAGGGCTGTTGGTGGGAGCCCAGAATGGTGTGGGGATTCCTATCCTTAGACATTCTAAGTCAGGTCAAGAACTTGAAGACCCGGAAAAATACCAGTGGGGCATTAGGGAAAAGACATTTTATACTAGCCACTATGCTAGTATTAAATTGAGTGTTTTTGTTTAACCTTGTAGAATGGGTGAGTATGGGAGGCTGTTCACTTGTGCCTCCCCAACCCCTGGCACTGCTACACTGGCTCTCCATGGCTGCTGCTGGTCTGTTTTGTGGGTGCTCCAGTTTGGTTGATGCCATTTCAGTTGTTAAATCTTGTGAATCCCACCCCCGGGAATAGCTATTTAAAGGAATCATAGCTCTAAGTAGTGACGAAGAGGAGTCAGCTAGAGACTCATTTTTGAAAACCTTTGTGGTAAAAAGAATAGTTATAGTAGCCTGATGGGAGGGCAAGGTTAAGGGAAGGCATTTATTTTATTTTATTTTTAATGTAGATTTGATGTTCATTGTCAAACAGGAGGGCTTGAGGCCCTGCTATGGGCAGGAGAGTTTGGGATTTGGCCCATTGGTGCCGGGTTAACATCAGAAGGGAGCTAAGTGTTCTTACTGGGAGATTATTTTATTCCAGGTCTGACCTTTCTAGAATTGTCCCCTAGGCTCTGAGTCAAGGTAGCTGGGATGAGCGCCCTAATTCATGGATGCTTTCTTAGTTTGGAATCCATCCTGGCCATCTGTCAGGCAAGGATATAGCTGTTTTCTCCTCATGGGGACCATGGTGCCTGGGCACACACACACATGCCATTGCCATAGGCAAGTGACTTAGGAGAGGCCAAAGCCATCTTTGATTTTCTCCTTTTTTCTTCTATTGTTTAGTGGCCAACTGACCTAATTTCCAATGGGAATAAAGACCTATTGGTTTTTAAAAACATTTTTTTACCAGTATAATTTCATTGAAGATTCTTGTCCTTGTGAGTAAATATGATTTATTTTAAAATTATGCCTATAAAAGAGTAATGAGTGGGACAAATGTATAAGTGCCAGACAGAGGTGTTGGAACTTTTAATAAAGCACTTGTATCTTATAGGCATCTTAAAAACCCAAAGGAGGCTGGGTGCGGTGGTTCACACCTGTAATCCCAGCACTTCGGGAGGCCGAGGCGGGCGGATCGCTTGAGATCAGGAGTTCTAGACTACTCTGGCCAACATGGTGAAACTCCACCTCTACTAAAAACACAAAAATTAGCTGGGCCTGGTGGTGGGTGCCTGTAATCCCATCTACTTGGGAGGCTGAGGCAGGAGAATCACCTGAACCCGGAAGGCGGAGGTTGCAGTGAGCCGAGATCGCACCAGGGCACTCCAGCCTGGGCGACAGTGACACTCTGTATCAAAACAAAAACAAAAACCCCACAATGGAATGACCTGGGTTAAACAACCTTATCATGAAAGGATATTATTGAACTTCTGTGAGATGGTAACCTTGTTCTGAGGTCTTGCCATCATCTATCCAGCCATTATAAAGAGTAGACTAGATATTCAAAGAGAAGTTTGTGAAGCAGGATAGTTTATTGGAGAGTCCGTTGTAGTCATAGGGAGAGCACCATGGCTTTTCTCTTCTCCTGTAATCTCCTGTCCTGACCCCAAGCCACACGATTGTAGGACAGCCACTCTAGAGGTGGGATGCCAATGAGAAAGTAGGGCTGATACCTTATTACCCAGTTGGATTTCCCTTATATAGCGAATTAGTGTTCCTCACTTGGCTCCTGTTTGAACTGGAGGAGAATGAATTGAAGAGACTGGAAGTGAAGCGAGATGAGCTATAGTAGGGCAGCGTGGATTCCTACTCTATATTGGATCAATGATTCTTGAATTTCCTGCAGTCCAAGTGGGCACTGAGCTTGAGCTTGTGCCTTCTTATGGATAACCCACTCAGGAGGGTCTGATGCAGGCCAGAGGGCCCCAGGAGTAAAAAGGGGGGACAGGGTCTGGGGCAGGAGCCCAGGGAGATCAGGAGAGGTTGTGCAAGGGGATGTCTCACATGTAGGAGCCTGTGACCTGCCAAGGGAGGCAGCTTGGAGACACCTGCTTCCAGGAAAGCACAGCCAGCCAAAGCAGCTGGGAGAGCTGAGCAAAACAAACCTCCAACTCTCCTCCTTCCGCACCGTGGAGAGGCAAAGCAGGGATGCAGGGAGGCAAAGGGAGTGGATGATACTCCTGCCCTTGGGATCCCTTGTAGGATAGGTCCTTTGGGTCAGGGATGAGGCCTGAGCTGGGTCAAAGGAAAGATCTTGAATTGGACATAAAGGTTGACGTTTTATACTAAACTAGATTAAACTTTTTAATATCTCAAAGAGATGGAAAAGCTGAAGAATGTGCCTAAGGTGTCATCAAGGGATAGAACATGGATAAAGGCAGTAAGTGGAGAAAAAAAAAAGAGTTTTAGGCTTGTGTTCCACTGGGTACAGAGCTTGTGGTTTTCTGGTTCCATCTGAGAGCCAGCGAGCTGCAAAGCACAGTTGACCTTGTGGTTGGAGGACCAGCTGTGACACTGTCTGTGTGGATCAATGACTCCTGTTGGACGTGAATGGGGTATCTCAGGGACACCAGCTGGGCTGTGTGAGGCCAGCTAAGAGCAGATGCTGCCCCTGTCCCTGCCTCTGCACCCCTCCTCTGCCTTCAAACACTGCTTTGTCACTACGTAAGCTTCCTGTAGTTTAGATGACATTTGAAAGAAAAGGTGTGAAGGGACCCTGAATTGACAAAGATCTAGTTTCTACCATCTGGCATAATTAGGAAGTAATTTGAATTAGAAATTAAATTATTGTAGAGAAATAACATAAGTTTTATTCCTTGCACAGTTACCAGTGGATCACTTTTGAATACTTGTGCTTTCCGGGCACGTCATATTCTCCAATAAGTTGTTGGTATAAATTTTTTCCACTCAAATAGCCATTAAAAGGGTTGAAAAACTACCTATCGGGTACAATGTTTGCTATTTGGGTAATGGGGACATTAGAAGCCCAATCCCTACCAGATGCAATATACCCATGTAATAAACAGGCACAGGTACCCCCGAATCTAAAATAAAATAAAATTAAACAAACAAACAAAGAAACACATAGCCATTACGGTTTACTAGATCTGCCCAATCCCTCTTGTTTCAAATCATTGGTCCTGGTAATTCAGCAAGGAATTGGAAACCCCAACAAGTTTTATTTTCTTATTTTTGACTATGAAATTAATATATGGCAATTAGAGAAATTTTTGAAAATTTAAAATACATAGAAAAAATTTTATCCAAGTATTACCACCTAGAGAACTGTACAGTTAATAGCGTCTTATATTTCTTGCCAGGCTCCTGTCTTTGCATAGTTAACAAAGTTGTCATTATAGTGTATGTGCAGGTTTTTCCTCTGCTTTTTGAACTCTGTTATAGCATAAACACTTTCCATGTTATAGCAAGTTCTTTATAAACATTTCAATGGCTGCATAATAGTCTATCTTGTGAGTTTATGGTAATTTATATAATCACTTAGCTATTGTTGCTACCAAACAAAATTGCTAACACTGCCAAGGACATCTTTATGCAGTGTGGATGGGATAGAGACCGGAAGGCACTACATGGATCTTTGTTTAGAGACAGTGCCCTGTTAGGAAATACCACTTGCAGGGGGACCCATGTTGTAGGCTAGTCTCTTAGCTCTTTCAGAGTTAATGTCTCACAGGGCTCTGATCAAGCCTGGGAAGAGGTCTGGGGATGGAACATATAGGCTGAGGGCCTGTTATGTGCCTGACACACGGTTAGGCACTTCTGTGACTATTCTTGTGCATTCTATACAACTGCCCTACAAAGTGGATAGCATCTCCATTTTGGAGGAGAATCCTGAGGTTTAGAAATATGAAACGACTTTCCCAAGGTCACAGTCAGGGAGTGCCAGGGTCTGGCTGATTCCACAGTCCAGGTCCTTCGCGTGGCCCTCATTTTATTCTGCAGGCTTTGGTACCTTGTGGGACACACTTAAAAGGCCAAGGAGTCCCCGGGTTTGGGGTCGTGTGGGGGTAGATACAGCCCTGTCGGCTGCTGCTTTGTCTTGGGGCTGGAGATGGGGTGGATTAGGGCAGGAGACAGCAAAAGGGAAAACTAGCAAAACTAGAGATTTGCTAGTTAATGATGTTTTCTTGCAATTTTTTTTTGGGGGGGCACACAAAACATGTCTTGTGGCTCTTGTACTCAGAAGTCTGGAGGTAAGAGTTTGCTGGCTCTTGGCCAGGTGTGGTGGCTCACGTGTATAATCCCAGCACTTTGGGAGGCCAAGGTAGGTGGATCACTTGAGGCCAGGAATTTGAGAAAAGCGTGGCCAACATGGCAAAACCCCATCTTTACTAAAAATACAAAAAATAGCCAGGCATGGTGGTACATGCCTGTAGTCCCGGCTACTTGGGAAGCTGAGGCATGAGAATTGCTCTAACCCAGGAGGTGGAGGCTGCAGTGAGCTGAGATCGTGCCATTGCACTCCAGCCTGGGCAATAAAGTGACTCTGCCAAAAAAAAAAAAAAAAAAAAAAAAAAAGTTCCCTGGCCCTCCATTTCCCTGAGGCTTCTTTGGAGAGAAGCAAGACTTACTCTCTGTCCCTTTAATAGTGAAATGTCTTGGTGTGTTGGGCCCAGACTACCGTAGAAGTCTGAATAACTTCTCCACAGTTTCTTCCTTACTGGGTCAGTAACTCTGAATGGGCTTTCAGAGTTATTCTGAAAGATCACCACTAGGAGATGCACAAGATTCAAAGAAGTTAGAAAGAGCAGTGCTTGGTGATTTTTCTTTCACGTTTATCTGAGCTTTGCAGGTTTCTTTTGTTCTAAATTCATTGAGAATTGAGGGCGAAAATGTCAGTTTCTCAGATCCTATTAATTCTCCAAAGTGAAAAAAATCTACACTTGCCCGTAGTCACATCTAGTGAAACAGGCTGAAGGAACTGACAAACCAGATGCCATGTGTTAAGGATAATAATATGCGTAGCGCCTGATTCCTTTCAGGGAGATGTCAACACTGTTTTGTCACTTTGGTAGAGGACAGTGATGATGGCAGTGCAAATGGTTAACATTTATTGTGATTTCACTTCGCACCAGGCACCATGCTAATGCCTTTACGTTCTCTTATCACATTTAACCCTCCTGTACACTGTCTCAATTCATGGACACAACAGTTTTGTTACCCTCATTTTGCAGAAGAGGAAATTGAAGCATAGGGAGGTCGAGAAACTTATCCAAGGTTACCCACCTAGGAAGCAGCTGAGCTGCCATTTAGACTCAAGTTCTCTGGCCCCAGAGCTGCTCACTCAACCAGTTAAGTATTCTGCTTCCTGGTTTTTATCCCAACTTGACAGATGAAGAGCCATTTGATAGAGGTCAGAGTAGTTAAGGAATTTGTTCTGGTTCTCAGCTGATTAGGGAAGAAGCTTAGACTAGGTGTTCCTTCTCCTGGTCAAGAGCATTTCCCTTCTTTATCTTGTAGGCGCAGTGTCTGCTAGAGGCTACAAGAAAGAAAGAGGAAAGGTGGGGGCTCATTGGTGGGGCTGAGTCAAGGGGATAAGGGGATCTCAGCACAGAGGAAACAGTGGAAGGTTGCTGGGTGGCGGATTCTGCTACCCCTGGGCCCTTGTGGGCTGTGGCCACTTTAACTCTGGCTTAGATCATGGGCTGATTGGATATGGCCTATCTCTGGATGCTGGGTAGAATAAGCTGAAGTGGATGGAGCAGCTTGAACAAAAACATTCTGCAACCCTCTTTGAGTCTTCCTGGCTTTGGAACTCCCTGGTCAGCTCTGTCAACACGGGGTGGCAGCCATCGCTTCCCGGAGAGGAGAGGCGCTTTGAGGTCCTTTCTTCCATCTTTGCTTAGCTCCATGACAGTGTTGGAACACAAAGCTGAATGATCTTACAATCTTTTCCTGTGCTTGTATGGATGTATGGGTTTGCTTTTTTTTTTTTTCCCCCTCTAGTCCAGATTTCTATCTCTTAGACACTTGTCTTCAAGAGATGCTCACAGTTGTCACTCATGCAACCTTTATACTTATTCACACCCCACTCTATTCTTCTGACCATCAGCAGCTTCCTTTTCTTGGAGACTTCACCCTTGCAATGATCCAGGACTTCAAAGCTTGGCATGGCAGTGGAGGCCTTCTCCTGCTGTGGGTTAAGACACCGTCCCCAGGAGTCCCTTTGTGCAATACACAGTGCTGAACGACATGGAAGGATGGCACAGTTACCTCTCCAGAAGAGAGTGAGGCACCAGACCAACTAGTTGAAATCCTTGGAAATTATAGATGAATGAATGTAATAGAATGTGATTTGATAAAGTGGAGAGGGTGGTTCTGGGAGGTGGAGGGGAACACTTCCCAGCATTGCTATCCAAATGACATACTATAAATCAGGGGTCTTCAATCCTTGGACCATGAACTGATACTGATCTGTGGCCTGTTAGGAACTGGGCCACACAGCAGGAGGTGAGTGGCAGGTGAGTGAGGACTACCACCTGAGCTCCACTTCCTGTCAGATCAGTGGCGGCATTAGATTCTCATAGGAGGGGGAGCCTTATCGTGAACTGCACATGCGAGGGACCTAGATTGTGTGCTCCGTATGAGAATCCAATGCCTGATGATCTGAGATGGAACAGTTTCATCCCAAAACCATACCCACCCTCCCTTTGTGGAAAAATTGTCTTCTACAAAACCAGTCCCTGGGGCCGAAAAGGTTGGGGACCACTGCTATAAATAATGAATGAGAAAACCAGGCTTTAAGTCTTTCCCTCTCTCCCTTCCTTCTTTCTTCCTTTTTTTTTTCTTTTTCTTTTTCTGTTTTCTGACGGGCTTGTGAGCACACAGGTATGTGCTTCAGTGGCAGTCAACAGTTTTGCTGATTTCTTATTGTAACCTAGGCTAAAAAAATATTGCACAGTGAGTTGATAGTTGATAGTTGATTAAAAGTAATGGCAAAGACTGCAATTAATTTTGCACCAACCTAACAGAATTCTAATAAAGCTGGCTTAACTGGTGAGTATAAACTTTGCTGATGCTAGTTTCCTCTTCTAAAAATTAGAGATTTGGATAAGAAGAGTTTTTGGAAGTTTTGAGAGTCTTATTCATTCTAATATTTTATTTTTGGGAAAAAATGGAGATTTCAAACTGATATTTTGAGCAAGACAATGATACAAATCTTTAAAAACACAATGTGGATAAGGGTGTTGGGGTGGGTTCTTAGTCTCCAGGGTTGTTACGGATGCAAAGAGTGAGACCCTTGCCAAGGCCACCTATGTGGTGTGGCCCACCATACAGTTTTTAAATGGTATCCACATAGAATACTCTTTAGGTTTGCGTGGTTATTGCACAAAGCTGACCATTGATAGCCTGCCGGGGTTTGCTTGTGTGTCTTAAACACTCTTAAGACAAATAAATTGTCCAGTGGTCTATATTTGGTGCTCTTTTTTTTCATCCCTGTGTACAGAGCTGAACTGAGCTGGCTGCTTGCTCTTGGTCCAAATATAATGGCCCAATTGTCCCCTTATGTCAGGGGGTCGGGCTATGGAGCACACCCAGCGCCCTGTGGGAACCCACAGAAGGGAGGTGGCTATTTGGACATATAGTCTGTAGTGGAGACAAGTTAACGACCCTGCCTGGGGCATTCCAGAGTTTATTTAATGATAAAACTGGCCCCAGATTCTCCACTGGGGCTTGTAAGTCCTGTGCAGCACACGATGGGGGTGAGAATGCAGTTAAACACACATCCTAAAGGCATTTTAGCTTGTGAGGAAATGGTAAATCCCCTCTGTGATTTGAAAATACCATTTAAAAAATTGTGCCAAGACAGTTTTTTTTTTCCCTAACCCAGCTCTTATAAAGCAGAAAAACAGAATGGTAATTTAATCTATGACTATATGTGTCAAAGCAACTGATTGAAGAGTAGAAAGAATTCATCACTAGTGTCATGTTAATAAAAAAAAATGCAGTTATCTGATTGAATTATCTGTACATATACTATTCTGAATCCAGTCAAATTGATTCATATTGATGTGGCCTAAATGTGCCATTGGCCTGAAACTCACAGTCAGTAAATTGGATATGAAAGTCTTTAATAAAGCAATAAGCATTACCCAAATATCAGCTTCTTAACATTATGACTCTGGCAGGTGCTGAGTTTCTACTTTTGTTGGAGTTGGTGACAAACCTGAGTCAAGGTGTTGCCAAGAGAATGGGTCATTGCTAGGAGGACGTCTCTGAGCCTGAGGATAGACTCCTAGGGTGTCAATAGCATGGGTGACAGGGACATTGAGAAGAATGGGAATGTCAACTTCTGAAGACAGGACCACCACTAACACCTTGCCTTGATGGGTCTTTTATTCCAAACCTAGTGGGTTTTGCAGATGCTCTCTCATTAACTAATTTGTTAAGCTACTTAAAGAGGGTCTGGGAAGGAAGGAAGGTAGGGGTCACAGGCTCTTGATATGCATTGTATTTTCTGTTCCTTTGGTCCGACCAGGACAGGAGTGATAGTGAATGAGTGGTGAGAGAGAGCACCTTTTGGGAATGGTTGAGAAAAGCAGTGGATTTTGCTTTCCCCGTGGATTCTTCCCTCTGCTAGACTTGTGCAAAAACACATGTAGGCTGCACGAATCCCAGGGGTATCCCCCCAGGATGGAATCCCAGGGGGTTTTTCAGAGGGAAGACTCACTCTAAGAGGGAAGACAGTATTGGTCCAGCCAGGAAGACTTGTGTTAAATGTACACATGGGGACTTAACTATTTAAAAATGTGGAGGCTGGCCATGGTCAATCATGCCTGTAATCCCAGCACTTTCTGAGGCTGAGGTGGGAAGATCTCCTGATTCCAGAAGTTTGAGACCAGCCTGGGCAATGTAGTAATAACCCATCTCTACAAAATAAATAAATAAATTAAAAAAAAAAATAAATACAAACATTAGCCAGGCATGATGGCATGCGCCTGTAGTCCCAGCTACTCAGGAGGCTGAAGTGGGAGAATTGCTTGAGCTCAGAGGTCGAGGTTGCAGTGAGGTAGAATTGTGTCACTGCATTTCAACCTGGGTGACAGCGTGAGACTATGTCTCTAAAATAATAAATTTTAAAAATGTGGAGATTGGTTTGAAAACATAGATTTTACTTTGAAGCTAGGGAGGAATAATGCAAAGGTGCTAATGACTCGGATATAGCTCCGGGCAAATGATGCAGCAAGGCAGGACGATCCAATAAAAGTGGGGTTAGTACAGGAAGTAGAGAGATCCATGGGAAGAATGGACAAGAAAAAGATGAGTCAAGAAAGAACAACACAAACACTGAGCCCTAATGTAAACTATGGGCTTTAGTTAATAATAATACATCAATATTGGCTCATCAGTTATAAGAGATGGACTACACTAATCTAAGAAGTTAAGGATTGGAGAAACTGGGAAGCCAGATTCAGGAGATATATGGAAACTCTGTACTTTCTGCTCAAGTTTTCTGTAAGCCTAAAACTGCCTCCCTGCAATAAAGTTTATTAATTTAAAAAAATTAAAAAAATAGGTGAGAGAATGTTGTGGGAAGGCTGAGCAAAGAGCTCTAGTCCTAAAGTTAACCGTCTAGTTGAATTAAAGGTAGAAAGAAAAAGAGAGAAATTTCAGAATGCATTGAAGAGAGAGTAGGACCTACCCTTAAAGTAAGGGGAAAAATTGCAACATGTCAGAATTTCCTCTGGATTAAGGAAGGTGGGAGTGCCACAATGTCAGTGTACTTAGAGATGAGAACTTGAACATGGCATGGGGAAGGACCGTAATACTCCGTAATGAGATGGGAGCTAAACCCAGGGAGAAGACTAAGGGGTAGGCGTGGGAAGGTCCAGTTAATAGCAATAATGACACTAATAACCATCGCTCGTAATAAGCAGTTACTCTATCAGGCATTGTGCCAAATAAACTGTTTACGGGCATTATTTTATTTATTCTTCATAACAACCAGTATAGCAAGCACCAATTTTTTTATTTTTATTTTTATTTTATTTTATTATTCTTTAAGTTTTAGGGTACATGTGCACAATATGCAGGTTTGTTACATATGTATACATGTGCCATGTTGGTGTGCTGCACCCATTAACTCGTCATTTAGCATTAGGTATATCTCCAAATCTTATCCCTCCCCCCTCCCCCCACCCCACAACAGTCCCTGGAGTGTGATGTTCCCCTTCCTGTGTCCATGTGTTCTCATTGTTCAGTTCCCACCTATGAGTGAGAACATGCAGTGTTTGGTTTTTTGTCCTTGAGATAGTTTGCTGAGAATGATGGTTTCCAGTTTCATCCATGTCCCTACAAAGGACATGAACTCATCGTTTTTTATGGCTGCATAGTATTCCATGGTGTATATGTGCCACATTTTCTTAATCCAGTCTATCGTTGTTGGACATTTGGGTTGGTTCCAAGTCTTTGCTATTGTGAATAGTGCTGCAATAAACATACGTGTGCATGTGTCTTTATAGCAGCATGATTTATAATCCTTTGGGTATATACCCAGTAATGGGATGGCTGGGTCAAATGGTATTTCTAATTCTAGATCCCTGAGGAATCGCCACACTGACTTCCACAATGGTTGAACTAGTTTACAGTCCCACCAACAGTGTAAAAGTGTTCCTATTTCTCCACATCCTCTCCAGCGCCTGTTGTTTTCTGACTTTTTAATGATTGCCATTCTAAGTGGTGTGAGATGGTATCTCATTGTGGTTTTGATTTGCATTTCTCTGATGTCCAGTGATGACGAGCATTTTTTCATGTGTCTTTTGGCTGCATAAATGTCTTCTTTTGAGAAGTGTCTGTTTCTATCCTTCGCCCACTTTTTGATGAGATTGTTTGTTTTTTTCTGTAAATTTGTTTGAGTTCTTTGTAGATTCTGGATATTAGCCCTTTGTCAGATGAGTAGGTTCCAAAAATTTTCTCCCATTCTGTAGGTTGCCTGATCACTCTGATGGTAGTTTCTTTTGCCGTGCAGAAGCTCTTCAGTTTAATTAAATCCCATTTGTCACTTTTGTCTTTTGTTGCCATTGCTTTTGGTGTTTTAGACATGAAGTCCTTGCCCATGTCTATGTCCTGAATGGTATTGCCTAGGTTTTCTTCTAGGGTTTTTATGGTTTTAGGTCTAACATTTAAGTCTTTAATCCATCTTGAATTAATTTTTGTATAAGGTGTAAGGAAGGGATCCAGTTTCAGCTTTCTACATATGGCTAGCCAGTTTTCCCAGCACCATTTATTAAATAGGGAATCCTTTCCCCATTGAGCAAGCACCAATTTTATCTCCACTTCTGAGATGAAGAAGCTGAGACTCAGGGAGGTTAAGTAACTCGTCCAGGGTCACACAGTTCACTAGTGTCAGGGCCAGGATTTGTAATCAAGGTGGCTAATGCCATAGGCTGGCACTTAACCATTGATCTTTATTCCTTGGGAGTTGCTCTCTGAATAATTTCTTGCTTCAGAAATAGTACTTTAAAACTCTTAGTTAAGATGACTAAATATCATGCAGTTGTATTGTAAATATTTTGCCTCTGTTTCTACCACACCACACATCCCCTTGCTCTATACAAACTTGTACAATGACATTTGTTTGCTGGACTGGAGAGAAACAGAGGCAGAGCTGTGCTTTCAGAGAAGGCCCTGAGTCAGAGAAAGGCAGGGACAATGACTTTCTTTTTTTTTCCCTTTAGTAAAAAATTAATCCCTGTTTATTGTAACTAATTTAGAAATGGTAAGCCACACGGTTATTTTGCCTAATTTTAAAGGGGGAACAAGAATCCTTCTGAGAGCTACGTGCAGGTCAGTGTAGTGCGACAGATTTACTGAGCAATGCCATGTGTTAGACACCACACCAGGCTCTGGGGAGGGAAAAGATGAATCAGACCCGATCCCTATTCTAAATCACAGCATATGAGAAAACAAAGAGCCCCACCTTGTATGATAAATAAATTTGAAACTCTGTTCAGTACACACATTCCATCCAGACCACATCACCTCTGACTCCAGAGAACTCCCAAGGCTGGAGGTAATGCCTCTTCTAGAACAGGGGTCCCCAAGCCCTGGGCTGTGGACTGGTACTGATCAGTTTCCTGTTAGGAACTGGGCTACACAGCATTACCACCTGAGCTCTGCTTCCAGTCAGATCAGCCATGGCATTCGATTCTCAGAAGCAGAAACCCTATTGTGAACTGTCCATGTGACGGATCTAAGTTGTGTGCTCCTTATGAGAATCCAACTAATGCCTGATGGTCTGAGGTGGAACAGTTTCATCTGGAAATCATCCTTTCACCCCACAACCCCCAGGCCGCCGTCCGTGGTTTTGTCTTCCACAAAACCGGTCCCTGATGCCAAAAAGTTTGGGGACCGCTGTTCTGGGAGACATTGTAATGATGAATCTCAGCTGCTGAGTCTTCAGTCTGAGCCAATATCCCGTTGGTGTTAACACGCTGTGTGAAGATGGCCCAGATGAGGAAATCAAAGCTGCATGTGAAACCAAACCCACACACGCTCCCAGCAACACGCAAAGCTTTCACTACATTCATGGCTGCCTCCAGTCATGGTGAGACATGGAGAAAGCAAACATTAGCCAGGCATGATGGCATGTGCCTGTAGTCCCAGCTACTCAGGAGGCTGAAGTGGGAGAATTGCTTCAGCTCAGGGGGTTGAGGTTGCAGTGAGCTAGGATTGTGTCACTGCATTCCAGCCTGGGTGACAGAGTGAGACTCTGTCTCTAAAATAATAAATAAATTAAAAAAAATGTGGAGATTGGTTTGAAAACATAGATTTTACTTTGAAGCTAGCGAGGAATTATGAATTTTACTTTATGAACTTTACTTTGAAGCTAGGGAGGATAGATAAATTGAATCTATCAATTACTGATAGATTCAACAATTAACTCTGACCCCAGAGACCCTGCTATGTGCCAGATATGAGGGTATCAGGCTGGGTCCCTGGGAACCAACAAGACTTGGCTTACCCAGCTATGGAATTCCCGGATGAGCTGGGCTTGGCTTATCTCCTGTGCCGTTTACAGAGGCCCAAGTGCATTACTATAGACCCGTAGTGACTCAAGGAGTAGTGTACTTCACGAACTTTGAAAGTATAAAAGTAACTCCTCCTTCAGAGTTCACAGGTACCTCTGACTGGACAGATTGGCTATGGGCAATCTATGATAATGCACTCAGCTGCCCGCCATGTGGATATGCACACAAGAAGACAATGTAGGTACACTGGATATGCATATTGGAAGACTTAGGTGGTTGCTAACTTCTCCCAACTACCCACCTACAATTTGGGGTGTGCCGTTCATCTTGAATAATCCATTGGTTCACTCATTTAGCAAGTATTATGTACCCAGTATGTGTCAGGCCCAGTTCTAGTAAATGGAGATAATAGCAATGAGCAAACATTTAAGGCCTGTTACTGAAATGCCAGGGATTTGGTCTCAGTTCTGTTGCTTGCTGCACAGAATGCCAGCCAGGGAGAATGGGAGATAAAGTCTCAAATCCATCTTCCTGACCCGCTAAACTTGGGGGTGTTTATATAGCAGGGAAGGTGGGAAAAACAGGAATTGGGGAGGGGTAAGGGAGCAAAAATGATAGATGAGGGGTCTGGTGCCTCATCTGGATGTGGTGATCTTTTAAGTTTTAGTTCCTTGCCTGAGGGTTGGTTTCTAGAGGCAGGAACTCGGGTAAGACAAATGTAAGTTTCCAGTTTTAAGACCAGGGAGGGTCAATTTCAATGTTTATTCAAAAAACTGTAAATATTAGTTCTACGGGACAATTGGGCCGATTTCACCATCATGGAGCTTGCCTTCGTATGTGTGTGCATTTGTGTATGTAAGACAATAAATAAATTTAAAAAACAATAAATAAATGAATAAAATGTGTAGTATGTCAGATGATAAGGGTGATGGAGAAAATTAAGAGCAAGAGAGGAAGAGAACTGCTGGGACTTGGGAAAAAGTTACGATTTTCAGAGCACTCCTGGTACAGAAAAGAGTGAAGTGCAAAGGCCTTGAGACAAGGCATATTTAGCACGTTCAAGAAACATCCAGGAGGGCACTGCCTAGGGGCAGAGTGGGGCAGGGGAGAGGGGGCAGTGGAGGGAGAGGAGGTCAGAGGTGATGCAAGGCCAGATTGGCCTTAGCTTTTCTTCTGCAGGAGGAAGGGAGCAACCACAGGTTTGGTCAGGGGAAAGGCATGATCTGACTTTTGTTTTAGGAGTATAATTCTTGCTACTCCACTGAGAAAAGACTCTAGCAGGACTAGGTAAGAAGTAAGGAGATCAATTAGAAGCTATCGCAACAGCCAGGATGATAGATGACGATGGCTGGGGCTAAGGTGATATCAGTGGTGTTATTGGCGTTGAATCCGTATCCATATGGGCCTGCAGCAATCTCAGTTCTTGCCTCCTGAGGAGAAAAAATTGGACTGAGCAGCATAAGGCAGAAGGAGAGACTGAAGCAAGTTTTAGAGCAGGAGTGAAAGTTTATTAAAAAGCTTTAGAACAGGAATGAAAGGAAGTAAAGTACACTTGGGAGAGGGTCAAGTGGGCGACTTGAGTGATCAAGGGCACGGTTTGACCTTCTGACTTGGGATTTTATACATTGGCATACTTCTGGGGTCTTGCGTTACTTCTCCCCTGATTCTTCCCTTGGGGTGGGCTGTCCGCACGTGCAATGGCCTACTAGCGCTTGGGGGAGGAGTGTGTGCAGTGTGTTTACCAGAGTTGTATGCGTGCTCACTTAAGGCGTTCTTCCCTTACCAGTCTAGCATTCCTAGAGGAAGGTCATATAACAGTTAAACTCTGCCATTTTGCCTCTTAATGCGCATGCTGTAGCCCATTCGCCCAACCCCTGAGATCATATTGGGAAGCTGCTAACCACCAGTTTCAGGTGTTTTCTATCTACTAGGAGACTGCCTTTCCCTCGCACTGGCTGTGACCAATTATTATTTTAGAGAGACTCTTAATAACTGCCTGACCATCACCTGATGGTCCTGGTGTGTGTGTTGGGGGAGCCCTCTCCTGCCCTACTCATGCCTGACTAGCTACCTACTGTAACAGTGGAGGTGGTGACAGTTGAATTCTCGCCGGGCGCAGTGGCTCACGCCTGTAATCCCAGCACTTTGGGAGGCCAAGGAGGGCAGATCACAAGGTCAGGAGTTCAAGACCAGCCTGGCCAACATGGTGAAACTAAAAATACAAAAATTAGCTGGGCATGGTGGTGCGCACCTGTAATCCCAGCTACTCGGGATGCTGAGGCAGGAGAATTGCTTGAACTGAGACCCAGGAGGTGGAGGTTGCAGTGAGCTGAGATTGTGCTATTGCACTCCAGGCTGGGGTATAGAGCGAGACTCCATCTCAAAAAAAAAAAAGTTGAATTATGGATGCATGTCGTTAAGTAGTGTCAAAGGGATTTCACAAGAGATTGGATGCAGGATATTACAGAAAGAGAGGAGTCCAGCATCTGAGCTACAGGAAGGGTGCAGTTGCCGTTAACTGAGATGGGGAAGAATGGGGAGGAACAGATTTGAGGGCAAGTATCAGAAGCTTAGTTTAAGACATGTAAGTTTGAGATGGTTATTAGACATCCAAGTGGAGATGGCTATTTATACAAGCCTGGAGTTCAGGGGACAGGTCTGGGCTAGAGATAAATTATGCTTTGCCAGCGATAGGGGCTATTTACAGTCACCAACTTGGGTGAGATCACCGAGGCAGTGAGTGTAAAGAGAGAGAAGAGGCCAGAGCAGGGTGCTGGGCTCTCTCTTCACTGCAGTCAATGGAGGCATGTGAGTGGATATATACGTATATAGGTATATGTGTAGTTGTTCACAGAAGTAAGTCCAGCTTTTATTATCTACTTGAAAGAATGGATATTTCAGCACATAATGTCAGAATTGGCTGGGACATTAGAGATCATTTCAAGTGGGATCACCTTGTTTTAGAGCTGAGAAAAGAAGAGAAAGGAATTGTTTCCTGCAGATGAGCTGCTTTGTGGCTCCTAGCTGTAGAAGGGTGTGTATGTGTGTGTGTGTTTGTGTGTGTGTGTTGTGGTAGAGACGGAGGTGCTACTCACACATTGGGTGCCATTTCTCATTTACTAAGCCAACAAGTAACAGGCCAACAACCCTGCCTTTTCTCAGATATGGACCTCTCCAGAGCCATAGGATCTGAAGATGGAGGTTAGAAAGGAGCTGAGATGTAATCAAACCATACAATTTGTTTTCATCCCTTCTCCTCCTTCCTTTGAGGTTCTAGTGCTCTTAGTTTCAATTCAAGTTTCCCTTCAGGGATTAGATCTTATATCTTAAACACTCTAGTGTGAAATTATTGTATTTTCTATGTCGGCTCTCCCAATGAGTATTTGCACTTGAGGCCTTATATCTTCCATAGTAGGATGAAAGGCTTTGTGATGGTGGGGCTGCAGTGAGAGTGGGGGAGGTAGAGCTGTAAAAAGCAGTCAGCTCATGATCTTCCCCCATGCTTCTCTGAAATATAGAAGGCACAGAAGCACGAGAATTGGGGGGTCTTCTTAAGCACAGCCTGAACCAGACTACAGAGATTCTGGGGACCCAGGACTGGAAGGTGGGAGCTTGAGTCAAGAAAAACAATGATAACACTTGTGATCAAGACTACATATTTTTAATATACATGAATGCATTTAAACTTTGTAACAGTCCATGGAAGAAGGCATATTATCTTTATTTTACAGATAGGGAAATTGCGGTTCAGAAGACAAGTAACTAAAAGGAGAAGCAGCAGGCTTTGAACATTGGTCTCTAAGACTTCAAAGCCACACTGAGGAACAGTTTTAAAGGGATTAAATCTACTAGATACCATGGAAATTAGGAGCACGGGCTTTGGAAACAAAATAATTGATTTTAAATCCTGGATCTGCCATTTACTAGCTGTGAAACCTTGTTCAAATTGTATAACCTTGAACCTGTGTTTCCTGGGAAGGATTGCTGAGAAGATTAAATGAAGTAATGTATTTTAAAGACACAGCACAGTGCCTGGTGAATTATTGTGATTAATTAATGGTAAAAATTACTCAGGTTCTAGCTGCTGAGAGGCTGGCATGCAACACTATAGACACACTATAGTTGAGAGTTGGCATCTGTTGTGACTGATTGTCTCATGCTGTACCAGTTGTTGAATATTCTGACTGTCTCTCCTGATCTGGGGGACCAGGGAACACTCCTAAATCCATATAGGGCAGGTCATAAGAGCTGAAAGCCCAACCAACTGCTGAGGGCAGGGGATTCAGAGTTAGAGTGAGACCAGCAGTAAGAGGATGCCATGCCAAGGCAAAGATCAGGACACTATCCAATCTGTATGCCACAATGGGTATGTAAACCAAAAATAAATTCTAAGACCGTCATCCATCTGAATGAACCCAACCTCTTGGCAAAGGGCATTCCAAAATTAACCAGAAAAACTGGTCCAGGCCATGATGAGAAGTGGAGCTCAGACATGCCTCATTATACCCTCCTCCCTTTTGGAATTACTGTTAGTCATAGAACAGACTCTTTAAGTCTGATAAGAAACATTTACCATCTATTCTTTCTAAAACCTGCTCTCTGGAGGCTTCACCAGCATGAGAAAACTTTAGCCTCTAGTACTTGTTATCTTAACCCAGACATTCCTTTCTAAGTCTTTAGACAATAACTCTTTCAAACAATTGCCAATCAGAAAATCTTTGAATCTTTGACCTGGAAGCCCCCACTTTTAGTTGTCCTACCTTTCCAGACTGAACCAATGTACATTCTACATGTCTGGGTTGATATCCTATGTCTCTCTGAAATGTATAAAACCAAGCTGTGGCCCAACCACCTTGGGCATATGTTCTCAGGTCTCCTGAGGGCTCTATCGTAGGCCATTGTTCACTCATATTTGGCTCAGAATAAATCTCTTCAAATATTTCATGAAGTTTGACTCTTTTCATCAACAGGTGCTTGGACTATGACAACCTGGAGGGTTCTTCAAGTCAGGCTTCTTGAATTTGGCCAGGGCTATGTCTATTTTTCAAGCATGAAATGAGACTGAATCCAGAGGTGCACCAGAGATAAAGAAGATGCATCTGGATGAGTTAGAGGGCTGAAGCCGTGGGAGTACAGGCCACCTCTACCTCCTGTTTCTGACTATTGGTCTGCGCTGAGGGTGAAATGTTCATCCAGGAGCCCAAATTACACATCTAGAGATTAAGGAGCCCAGGGTCCTCAATATTCCTCAAATATGGAACATTGGTATGTTTATTTATTTATTTATTTATTTATTTTTGAGACAGGGTCTCACTCTGTCACCCAGCCTGGCGTGATCTCAGCTCACTGCAACCTCTGCCTCCGAGGCTCAAGCAATTCTCCTGCTTCAGCCTCCTGAGTATCTGGTATTACAGGCATGCACCACTACCGCCCAGCTAATTTTTGTATTTTTTAGTGGAGACGGAGTTTCACCATGTTGGCCAGGCTGGTCTTGAACTCCTGACCTCAGATGATACACCCGCCTCAGCCTCCTATGTTGATTATTTTAAACTGAAGTTCACTGAAGGTCAGCAAATGCTGGAAGAGGCTTTACTCTGATACCTCTTATCTACCTTAAGACTGGAGCCACAAGAGAGAACACCATTGCCTTCCACCCTCTCCCTTAAATCTCATTTTCTATATCAGAACAGAAGACTG
This sequence comes from Gorilla gorilla gorilla, assembly GCF_029281585.2. NCBI lineage: Eukaryota > Metazoa > Chordata > Mammalia > Primates > Hominidae > Gorilla > Gorilla gorilla. Next base: position 102,392,835 of record NC_073236.2, on the reverse strand, counting down.
AGGAATGTAATCACACCTGGATGGACTTTTTCACAAGATAATGTTTCCCTCTCTTGTGCATTCAAATTCCAAAAAGAATCATTTACAAACCATTATCTGGTCTTTGGTTACATTTACAGCACCCCTACTTCCTTCTCCCCAATAAAGAAGGTATTTACGTGTCAACCATCTGATCTTTCTTTGAGTTTTCTTTCTTTTTTTTTTAAATTTGTTTATTAACATTAACAAATTTATTATGCTCTTCTCATATTAACCTGTCTTTTGCTATAGGGGTATCAGCTGTGACCCTTATGATGGGGAGGAAAAAGATTACTCCCTTTTTGTCCCTATAATAGCATGAAATTAGAGCAAAGAACATTGAATTTATTAAGGAGCACATCCTTTGGGCTATATCACTGTCAATCTCTATAACAAACACAGGCTCTCTGCAAGAAAATGAACCCTGCCCTCTTTGTCAGGGTTCTCTTAGTATTAGTGAATCCACTTAAATTTATTTTTTATTTCCATAGGTTATTGGGAACAGGTGGTGTTTGGTTACATGAGTAAGTTATTTAGTGGTGATTTGTGAGATTTTGGTGCACCCATCACCTGTGCAGTATACATTGCACCCTATTTGTAGTCTTTTATCCCTCACCCTCTTCCCACACTTTCCCCCTGAGTTCCCAAAGTCCATTGTGTCATTCTTATGCCTTTGCATCCTCATAGCTTAGCTCCCACTTATGAGTGAGAACATATGATGTTTGGTTTTCCACTCCTGAGTTACTTCACTTAGACTAATAGTCTCCAATCTCATCCACGTCGTTGCAAATGCCATTAATTCATTCCTTTTTATGGCTGAGTAGTATTCCATCAATATATACACCACAGTTTCTTTATCCACTCGTTGATTGATGGGCATTTGGGTTGGTTCCACGTTTTTGCAGTTGCGAATTGTGCTGCTATAAACATGCGTGTGGAAGTATCTTTTTTGTATAATGACTTCTTTTCCTCTGGATAGATCCCAAGAAGTGGGATTGCTGGATCAAATGGTAGTTCTACTTTTAATTCTTTAAGGAATCTCCACACTGTTTTCCATAGTTGTTGTACTAGTTTACATTTCCACCAGTAGTGTAGAAGTGTTCCCTGTTCACTGCATCCACTCCAACATTTAATATTTTTTGATTTTTTTGATTATGGCCATTCTTGCAGGAGTAAGGTATCCTATTGTGGTTTTGATTTGCATTTCCCTGATTATTAGTGATGTTGAGTATTTTTTCATATGTTTGTTGGCCATTTGTATATCTTCTTTTGAGAATTGTCTATTCATGTCTTTAGCCCACTTTTTGATGGCATTGTTCATTTTTATCTTGCTGATTTGTTTGAGTTTGTTGTAGATTCTGGATATTAGTCCTTTGTCAGATGTATAGATGGTCAAGAATTTCTCCCAATTGGGTTGTCTGTTTACTCTGCTGACTGTTCCTTTTGCCATGCAAAAGCTCTTTAGTTTAATTAAGTCGTAGCTATTTATCTTTGTTTTTATTGCATTTGCTTTTGGGTTCTTGGTCATGAAATCCTTGTGCAATCCAATGTCCAGAGGGGTTTTTCCAATGTTATTATCTTCCAGAAATTTTATAGTTTCAGGTCTCAGATTTAAGTCCTTGATCCATCTTTTTTTTTCTTTTCTTTTTATTTATTAATTTTTTTTGATGGAGTTTTGCTCTTATTGCCCAGGCTGGAGTGCAATGGTGCGATCTCGGCTCACTGCAGCCTTCACCTCCTGGGTTCAAGTGAGTCTCCTGCCTCAGCTTCCTGACTAGCTGGGATTACAGGCTCCCGCTAGCATGCCCAGCTAACTTTTTTTTTTTTATTTTTAGTAGAGACAGGGTTTTGCCATGTTGGCCAGGCTGGTCTCGAGTTCCTGGCCTCAGGTGATCCGCCTGCCTTGGCCTCCCAAAGTGCTGGGATTACAGGCATGAGCCACTGTGCCCGGCCCTCTTGATCCATCTTGAGTTGATTTTTATATAAGGTGAGAGATGAGGATCCAATTTCGTTCTCCTACATGTGGCTACCCAATTATCCCAGCACCATTTGTTGAAAAGGGTGTCCTTTCCCCACTTGATGTTTTTGTTTGCTTTGTCAAAGATCAGTTGGCTGTAAGTATTTAGGTTTATTTCTGGGTACTCTATTCTGTTCTATTGGTCTATGTGCCTATTTTTATACAAGTATCATGCTGTTTTGGTGACTATGGCCTTATGTATAGGTTGAAATCAGGTACTGTGATGCCTCCAGATTTGTTCTTTTTGCTTAGTCTTGCTTTGGCTATGCAGGCTCTTCTTTAGTTCCACATGAACTTTAGGATTGGTTTTTCTAATTCTGTGAAGAATGACGGTGGTACTTTGATGGGAATTGCATTGAATTTGTAGGTTGCTTTTGGCAGTATTGTCATTTTCACATTATTGATTCTGCCCAGGCAAGAGCATGGAATGTATTTCCATTTGTTTATGTCATCTATGATTTCTTTCAGTAGTATTTTTCAGTTTTTCTTGTAGAGGTCTTCTACCTCCTTGATTACGCATATTCATAAGTATTTTTTTTTTGCATCTATTGTAAAAGGGGTTGAGTTCTTGATTTTATTTTCAGCTTGGTCACTGTTGGTGTATAGAAAAGCTACTAATTTGTGTACATTAATTTTGTATCTGGAAACTTTGCTGAATTCTTTTATCAGTTCTAGGAGCTTTCTGGAGGACTCTTTAGGGTTTTCTGGGTAAACAATTATATCATCAGCAAACAGCAATGGTTTGACTGCCTCTTTACTGATTTGGCTGCCCTTTATTTCCTTCTCTTTTCTGATTGCTCTGGATAGGACTTCCAGTACTATGTTGAAGTGGAGTGGTGAGAGTGGGCATCCTTGTCTTGTTCCAGTTCTCAGAGGGAATGCTTTCAACAGTTCTCCATTATGTTGGCTGTGGGTTTCTCATAAATAGCTTTTATTATGCTGAGGTATGTACTTTGTAGGCCGATTTTGCTGAGAGTTTTAATCATAAAGGGATGAATTTTTTTCTGCATCTATTGAGAGGATCATGTGATTTTTGTTTTTAATTCTGTTTATGTGGTGTATCACATTTATTGACTTGTGTATGTTAAAACATCCCTGCATCCCTGGTTTGAAACTCACTTGATCATGGTGGATTATCTTTTTGATATGTTGTTGGATTTGGTTAGCTAGTATTTTAAGGATTTTAGCATTTATGTTCATCAGGGATATTGGTCTGTAGTTTTCTTTTTTGGTTATATCCTTCCCTGGTTTTGGTATTAGGGTGATACTGGCTTCATAGAATGATTTAGGGAGGGTTCCCTCTTTCTCTATCTTGTGGAATAGTGTCAGTAGGATTGGTACCAATTCTTCTTGGAATGTCTGGTAGAATTCTGCTGTGTATCTGTCTGGTCCTGGGCTTTTTTTATTGGTAATTTTTAAATTACCATTTCAATCTCACTGCTTGTTATTGGTGTGTTCAGGGTATCTAATTCTTCCTGATTTAAGCTCAGAGCATTATATCTTTCCAGGAATATATCCATCTCTTCTAGGTTTTCTAGTTTATGTGTGTAAAGGTATTCACAGTAGCCTTGAATGATCTTTTGTATTTCTGTGGTGTCAGTTGTAATCTCTCCTGTTTCATTTCTAATTGAGCTTATTTGATTTTCTCTATTCTTTTCTTGGTTAATCTTGCGAATGGTCTATCAATTTTATTTATCTTTTTGAAGAACCAGCTTTTTGTTTCATTTATCTTTTGAATTTTTTTTTTTTCAATTTCATTTAGTTCTGCTCTGATCTTGGTTATTTCCTTTCTTCTGCTGGGTTTGGGTTTGGTTTGTTCTTATTTCCCTAGTTCCTTGACGTGTGACCTTAGATTGTCTGTGCTCTTTCAGACTTCTTAGTGTAGGCATTTAGGGCTATGAACTTTCCTCTTAGCATAGCACTGCCTTTGCTATATTCCAGAGGTTTTGATAGGTTATGTCACTATTGTTGTTCAGTTTGAAGAATTGTTTAATTTCCATCTTGATTTCATTTTTGACCCAATACTCGTTCAGGAGCAGGTTATTTAATTTCCATTGTATTTGCATGGTTTTAAAGGTTCCTTTTGGAGTTGATTTCCAGTTTTATTCCACTGTGGTCTGAGAGAGTGCTTGATATAATTTCAATTTTTCTTAAATTTATTAACGCTCATTTTCTGGCCTATCATATGGTCGATCTTGGAGAAATTTACATGAACTGTTGAATAGAATGTGTATTCTGCAGTTGTTGGAATGTTCTGTATATATCTGTATATATCTGTTAAGTCCATTTGTTGCAGGGTATAGTTTAAATCTAGTGTTTCTTTGTTGACTTTCTGCCTTGATGATCTGTCTAGTGCTGTCAGTGGAGTATTGAAGTCCCCCACCATTATTGTGTTACTGTCTATCTCATTTCTTAGGTCTATTAGTAATTGTTTTATAAATTTGGGACCTCCAGTGTTAGGCACATATATGTTTAGGATTGTGATATTTTCTTGTTGGACATGCGTTTTGTCATTACATAATGTCCTTCTTTGTCTTTTTTACTGCTGTTGCTTTAAAGTTTGTTTTGTCTGATAAGAATAGCTACTCCTGCTTGCTTTTGGTGTCCATTTGCATGAAATGTCTTTTTCTACCCCATTACCTTAAGTTTATGTGAGTCCTTATGCATTAGGTAAGTCCCTTGAAGGCAGCAGATAGTTGTTTGGTGAATTCTTATCCATTCTGCAATTGTGTATCTTTTAAGTGGAGCATTTAGGTCACTTATATTCAATGTTAGTATTGAGATGTGAGGTACCATTCCATTCATCATGCTGTTTGTTGCCTGTATACCTTGACTTTTTGTTTTTGTTTTTTAAATTGTATTTTTGTTTTGTAGGTCCTGTGAGATTTATGCTTTAAAGAGGTTCTGATTTGATGTGTTTCCAGTATTTGTTTCAAGACTTAGAGCTCCTTTTAGCAGTTCTTGTAGTGGTGGCTTGGTAGTGGTGAATTCTCTCAGCACTTGTTTTTGGAAAAAGACTGTATCTTTCCTTTATATAAGAAGCTTAGTTTTGCTGGATACAAAATTCTTTGCTGATAATTGTTTTGTTTGAGGAGGCTGAAGATAGGGCCCCAATCCCTTCTAGCTTATAGTGTTTCTGCTGAGAAATCTGCTGTTAATATGGTAGGTTTTCCTTTTTAGGTTACCTGGTGCTTTTGTCTCACAGCTCTTAAGAGTCTTTCCTTATTAACTAATTAGAGCCTATTAACTTTAGATAACCTGATGACAATGTGCCTAGGCAGTGATCTTTTTGTGATGAATTTCCCAGGTGTTCTTTGTGCTTCTTGTATTTGGATATCTAGGTCTCCAGCAAGGTTGGGGAAGTTTTCCTTGATTGTTCCCCCAAATATTTTTCCAAGCTTTTAGAATTGTCTTCTTCCTCAGGAACATTGATTATTCTTAGGACTGGTCATTTAACATAATCCCAGACTTCTTGGAGGCTTTGTTTATATTTTCTTATTCTTTTTTCTTTGTCTTTGTTGGGTTGGGTTAATTTGAAGACCTTGTCTTCAAATTCTGAGTTTGTTTCTTCTACTTGTTTGATTCTATTGCTGAGACTTTCCATAGCATTTTGCATTTCTGTGTGTTCGTTGTTTCCTGAAGTTTTGATTTTTTTTTATTTATGCTATTTATTTCATTGAATATTTCTCCCTTCACTTCTTGTATCATTTTTTTGATTTCCTTACATTGGACTTCACCTTTCTCTGGTGCCTCCCTGATTAGCTTAATAACCAGTCTCCTGAATTCCTTTTCAGGTAAATCAGGGATTTCTTCTAGGGTTGGATCAATTTCTGGTAAGCTAGTGTGACTTTTGGGGGTGTTAAAGAACATTGCTTAGTCATATTACCAGAGTTAGTTTTCTAGTTCCCTCTCATTTGGGTAGCTGTATCAGAGGAAAGGTCCAGAGCTGAAGGCTGTTGTTCAGATTATTTTGTCCCACGAGGTGTTCTCTTGATGTAATACTCTCCCCCTTTTCCTATGGATGCGGCTTCCTGAGGGTCAAGCTGTAGTGATTATTCTCTCTTCTGGATCTAGCCACCCAGCAAGTCTACCAGGCTCTAGGCTGGTACTGGGGGTTGTCTGCACAGAGTCCTGTGATGTGAACCATCTGTGGGTCTCTCAGCTGTGGATATCAGCACAGTATTTGGGGTGTCTACTGGGTCTGGCAGGTGCAATCTGCTTCCTTCAGATGGTATGTGGGTCCTCTTGGGTTTCCTGATTTATTCCTGCAGTCATTCTGGAGCAAAAATTCACGATGTGAGCCTCCACGCGCTGCTCTGTCTGTCCGAGTTGGAGCTGCAATCTAGTCCTGCCTCCATCTGCCATGATCCCTTCTGCCTCTAACCCCTGTCCTGAGGGAATGTGTGACTCCGCTTTGATTCTGACTACTTTTACATCACCTCGACAAGTTCATATTTGTATGCTGGAGGTATTCTGTCTGGGTAACTGGCATTGGCCATTAAGAATCAGAACTCCCTTTCTTTTGGGAAGGAGACCTGCTGAGAAATTAACTCTATACAGGAAACTCCTGCTGTTATCAAATATAATGTTGGGCAAAATGCAATAACCATTTAAAAATTACTTTTAGACTCGATAACATTTGAGAGCTAACCTATATTCTTTCCTGAGAGTCATGGAAGATTTAATCAGTTTATTTGCTACCCATCTCTTACAGTAAATTATCAATGGTCAAGATTCATAGTCAGATGTCCACATAGTATCAAAACAAGTAGAGTAGACAAAAAGCCACATAAAAACTCCATGAAAGGGAAGGGAATTGTAGGCTAGAGGAATCTGGAGGGTTCAGGAAAGACATGCATCTTTTTAAATTTTTATTTTATATTTTTAAATTTTAATTTTATATTTTTTATATGGAACACTTCACAAATTTGTGCATCATCGTTGTGCAAGGCCATGCTAATCGCTGTATCATTCCAATTTTAGTGTACGTGCTGCTGAAGCATAATGAAGCACATTATGGGTAGAATTTTTTTACTGATTCTGAGAAACCCACAAAAAAAATCCTTTAAAAATTCATTCACTTCTTAGCAATTTATTTTGAAAAATGCATATTTACAAGAAAATGAGTTAGATATTTCTTGTTTAAACTAATTAGCTATCTTTTATGATGAATCTTTAAATAGAAAATTATCCCAGCACTTTGGGAGGCTAAGGTGGGTGGATCATTTGAGCCTAGGAGTTTGAGACCAGCCTGGGCAACATGACGAAACACTGTCTCTACAAAAAAAAAAAAAATACAAAAAAAAAAAAAGAAAAAATTAGCCAGGCATGGTTGTGCACACCTGTAGTCCTAGCTATTTGGGAGGCTGAGATGGGAGGATTGGTCATACCTTGGATATAGAGGCTGTAGTGAGCCGTGATTGCACCACTGCACTCCAGCCTGGGCAACAGAGCAAGACCCTGTCTCAAAAAAAAAAAAAAAAAAAAAAAACAGAAGCTTTAAAAGTGTGAGCCATTAATTTATTTCTGACTTTCACTTACAGGATTTCAGGAAAAGAGAACTTTGCTTGATGTATTTTTCTGTATAGCATTAGTTCAGGAATAAAAATGGCTTTTTACCTTTCTACTGGTCTCTTTAGAATTTCTGGCTCAGAAATTTTTCATGAGGAATTGATTTCCCCAATTTTATCAATCAGTTGTAAAACAAAAATATTTAAGTAGTGAAAGAGTTCCTGAACCCAGTAAACCCATCATGCTGATAGTGCTATGACCATGACATCGGAGTTCAATATATCAAAACTGTTGCAACACAAAGTAAATTTTATCCTCTGGAAAGCTCACAGCTGGTTTATTTTGAGCTTACTAAGATTTCAAACATTCTGGTGAAGTCAATTGCAATCTCCTTTATTTATTTTCTAAGTGTACATGCTGTGTGTTTGTCTTTGTGGTTGTCGTTAGTGCTAAGACTCATAGTTTATCCCTCAGCCAACATCACTGGAAGCTTTAGTTCTTTTTCTTTGGGGTAAGTCAATAGCTGAGTGCACATTTGCAATGTTAATGGACTAAACACACCAATTAAGAGGGAGGAATGGTCAGAATGGGTAAAAGTTGCTAGACCCAACTACATATGACTAGGAGAGAAATTTAGAGATACAGATAGCTTGAAAATAAATTGATGGAACAAATTATGTTAAAAAATAGCAATATGAAGGCTGAAGTAGGCTAAATTAACATCAGATAAAACAGACTTGAAGAAAAAGAGTATTGCCAGAGATAAAAAGGAATGACAAAAATTATTAATTCTTCAGAAGACAAAACAAACATTAATGTGTATGGGCCTAAAACAGAGCCTCAAAACATATGAAACAAAAATGACAGAATTAGAGGGAAAAAATTCCAGAATTTGAGTGGAATGTTTTTATTCACTGTTTCTCAGGATTTGAGAGGACAACTAGCCAAAAATCAGTGTAAGACAGAGGATTCAAACACATTATCAACTGTCTTGATCTGAGTAATAATTATGGATGGCTCATTCAACCACTGAAAAATGAACACCTTTTTGTGTAATACACATTTGTTTTAGTGAATTTGGTATGTTCACCAATATACAACGTATTTTGGGCCATAAAATAAACCTTAATATAGTTACCAGATTGTAATAGTATAGACTGTGTTCTCTGATCACAATGAAATTAATTAGAAACCAACATCATTAATATTTAGGTAAATCCCAAATATTTGGCAATTAAAAAGCATTTTAAAATATTGATAGGCCAAAGGAGAAGACACACATAAATTACATTTTTAACTCAATGATGGTCAAAATATTTCAAAATTTGTGGGATTTAGCTGAAGAGATGCTTAGGGAGAAGTTTGTAGCTTAAATGCCTATTTAGAACAGAACAAAGAAAAGTGATATAAGGTACCACCTCAAGACTCTAGAAAAAGAAGAGCAAAGTAAATCCGAAGTAATTGGAAGGAAGGAAATCATAAAGACAAGAGAAAATATCACTAAAACAGACACAAATGAAAAAGGACATAAATCAGCAATGTTGGGAAGAAAGAAGGCTTATCACTACAGATCCTACAGAAATTAAAATAACAGATAATACTGTGAGCAAATGTATGCCAAAAATGAGAAAACTTTGGTGAAATAGACAACTTTCTAGAAAAATACAACTAAAATTGATGTAGGATGAAACAGAAAATCTGAATAGCCTTCTGTCTAATAATGAGACTGGCCTGGGCAACATGGCAAAACCCCATCTGTATCAGTCAATTTTCATGCTGCTGATAAAGACATACCTGAGTCCGGGAAGAAAAATAGGTTTAATCGACTTACAGTTCCACGTGGATGGGGAAGCCTCACAATCATGGCAGAAGGCAAAAGGCACTTCTTACATGGCAGTGGCAAGAAAGAATGAGAGAGAAGCAAAAGCGGAAACCCCTTATAAAACCATCAGCTCTCATGAGACTTATTCACTACAGTATGGGGGAAACTGCCTCCATGATTCAATTGTCTCCCACCAGTTCCCTCCCACAACACGTGGGAATTATGGGAGTACAGTTCAAGATGAGATCTGTGTGGGGACACAGAGCCAAATGATATCACCATTGCTACAAAAAATACAAAACTTGGCTGGGTGTGATGGTGTGCATCTGTAGTCCCAGTTACTCAGGAGGCTGGGGTAGGAGGATCCCTTGAGCCCGGGAGGTTGAGGTTGCAGTGAAACATGATTGTGCCACTGCACTCCAGCCTGGGTGACAGAATGAGACATTGTCTCAAAGAAAAAATAAAAATTGAAAAGCTTAGTCTCAAATCTACACAGAATGCAAATGACCTAAGAGAGCCAAGAAATTTTTAAAAAGAACCAAGTTCAAGAACTTACATCACTTGGCCTTATAACTTACCATAAAGTTAGAGTAATTAAGACTGTAATATTTGTGAAAAGATAGGCATACAGATCAATGCAAGTAATATAGATCAATAGAAGAGAGAATAGAGTTCATAAATAATTTCATATGTATTATATACGTACATACATGTGTTCAATTGATTTTCAACAAATGGTGCTAGAATAACCAGGTACTCACATGAAAAAAGAAAACAGCCCATATCTTACTCTGTACAGAAAGTTAACACAAAATTAATTATAGACTTAAATATAATAGCCAATATTATAAAAATTTTAAAACATGGGAGAAAATTTTGTAGCTTTGTGTAGTCATCTTAGATATGACACATTAGGCACAAACCACAAAAGAAAAAAGATAAATTGAATTTTATTAAAATTTAAAACTTCTTATCCAGAGACACCATTAAGAATATAAAAAGGTAAGCCACAGAATAGGGAAAAATATTTGTAATGCATATATCTGATGCATACAAAGGACTCAATTTCAGAAAATATACAGAATTCTTCTTATAACTAATGAGACACACAACTCAGTTTTAAAAATGGGCAAAAGATTTGCACATATAAATGTAAATGTTTCTATTTTGGAAGAGTGTGGCAGTTTCTTTAAAAATTAAACACATGCTTAATACACAAACCAGAATATCTCTTCTAGGTATTCACTAAAGAAGATTGAAAACTTATATCCACAAAAATATATGTACACAAATGTTTTTAGTATAACTATTCATGATAGCCCAAAGCTTCAAATAACCCAAATGTCCATCAATATTTGCTGAATTGACAAATAAAATGTGATTATATATCAGTATAATGAAAAATTACTCAGTAATTAAAATGAAAGAACCACTGACAGATGTAGTAACATGCAAGGATTTCAAAAACCATTATGTTGAGTGAAAGAAACCAGACACAAAAGAGTGCATACTGCATGATTCCATCTATATCAAATTCTAGAAAATGCAAACAAATCTATAGTGATGAAAAGTACATTAGTGGAGGCTGGGTCTGAGGTGGAGGAAACAAATAATCTTTTGGGAGGTGATGGAAATGTTTAGTATTTTGATTGTAGTGGTGTTTTCATGTGTGTTGTCAAAAGTCATCAATCTTACATTTTAGAAGATGCAGTTTGTTATATTTTCATTATGCTTCAATAAGGCTAATTTAAAAAAGAACTTCTTAAAAGCAAGAAGAAGAAGGTATTGACAGAAGTATAAATGGTATTTTAATTAATTTATAGAAGAGTAAATGGATGAGTCTTTGTAATGGTCTTTTAAATAATAATTCAGTTCCATTTACTACCATTAATACTACAAAGTACTGTGTTGCAACAGTCTATTAAAGTAATGAATCACCATTTCTGCCAATATTATAATAGAAACCTCAGCATTAATTTAAAAACTCTAGTATTAAAAAATGTTGACAATTATAACCAATTGACTTTCTGTATATTTGGGATAAAGGTTAAAAACCCTGCAATGGATTATTTGCTGAGAAATGTTTCTAAATAGTTGAAAATCTTCTCTTAAAAAGAAAAGAAAAGAAAATCTTCTCTTTTATGTGTTTTAAAAACAAAACATAAAATCATCAATATAAATTCTTTAATTTTTATTTATTTTTATCTTTTATTTTTATTATACTTTAAGTTTTAGGGCACATGTGCACAACGTGCAGGTTTGTTACATATGCCATGTGCCATGTTGGTGTGCTGCCCCCTTTAACTCATCATTTACATTAGGTATATCTCCTAATGCTATCCCTCCCCCCTCCGCCCACCCCACAACAGGCCCCAGTGTGTGATGTTCCCCTTCCTGTGTCCAAGTGTTCTCATTGTTCAATTCCCACCTATGAGTGAGAACATGCGGTGTTTGTTTTTTTGTCCTTGCGATAGTTTGCTGAGAACGATGGTTTCCAGCTTCATCCATGTCCCTACAAAGGACATGAACTCATCATTTTTTATGGCTGCATAGTATTCCATGGTGTATATGTGCCACATTTTCTTAATCTGGTCTATCATTGTTGGACATTTGGGTTGGTTCCAAGTCTTTGCTATTGTGAATAGTGCCACAATAAACATACGTGTGCATGTGTCTTTATAGCAGCATGATTTATAATTCTTTGGGTATATACCCAGTAATGGGATGGCTGGGTCAAATAGTGTTTCTAACTCTTTAATTTTTAAAAAACCTAGAATATAAGAATCTTAAATGTTGAGTCACAATTGCATGTGTGTGTGTGTGTGTGTGTGTATGCTGGGACACATAGTTAAATTTAGTCAATAGTTTCATAAATACTTAGACCCTAATTCACACATGATATATCTCATTAAAAAAATCAATTTGCTGGGAAATCATATTTTATGTTATGTAGTTAAAATAAATTAAGCATTTAATGTTATTTGTTAAGTAGTGAACAGATGGATGTTTTCTTTGATTAAAAATATTAAATATGGTAATAAAATAATTTATTTAATACAACTTCAGTAATAAGCTGTTCTAAATGAAATATGCGTAATAAATAATTTGGTTGGCCTTTGTTCCTGGTTCCTGGGAGGTAACCTCTAAACCTCTGGGATTTCCTGAGTGACAAGTGCATCTTTCTTATTCATGGTGTGTCCCTCAGATCACAACTAGTAGTTTATGCTAATGAGGTGACTCAAGATGGGAGCATGCCACTCCAGAAAGACCAACCACATGATTAGAGGGGGTTGGGGCTTTCAGCCACCTGATATCAGTCCAACTCCATATCAGTCCAGCTTCTAGGGAGGGAGGAGTTTGGATATTGAGTCACATGGACAATGGTTCACCAATCATGCTTATGTAATGAAACCTCAATAAAAACTCTGGACATGGAAGTGTGAGTAAGATTCCTTGATTCGCATGATTCTTTTTCTTCTTCTTTTTTTCCTGAGATGAAGTCTCACTCTGTCACCTGGGCTAGCGTGCCGTGGCATGATCTCTGTTCACTGCAACCTCTGCCTCCTGGGTTCAAGCGAATCTTCCACCTCAGCCTTCCAAATAGCTGCAACTACAGGCATGCACCTCCATGCCCGGCTAACTTTTTTATTTTTGTAGAGAAGGGGTTTCATCATGTTGCCCAGGCTGCTCTTAAACTCCTGAGCTCAAGTGATTTGCCTGCCTCAACCTCCCAAAGTGCTGGGATTGCAGGTGTGAGCCACCATGCCCAGCCGGCATTACTCTTTGGTTTTTGTAACTCTTTGATGCCAGGAGAGTAATACATCTTTGAGGATGACAGAAACTTCCTACACTTATCCCTCCACATCTCTTCCTTTGGCTGGTTCTAGTTTGTCTCCTTTTGCTATAATAAAACTATAAACATTGCACTTCCTGAATTCAGTGTGTCATTCTAGTGAATTATTTAAACCTGAAGGAGTCTGTGGAGATACTCAAAATTGTAGCCAGCTGGTCTGAAATGAGTGTGGCTATGGGGATCCCCCAACTTGAGACCGGTGTCTTAAATGAGGGCAGTCTTGTGGAGGATTGTGCCCTAAGACTTTGCAATTTAGGATACTCATTGCGGATGTCTCAGTTTAAAATCTTTAACATAAAGTATAAAAATCATAAAATGATTATTGAAAATTCTTGGGGTGGGAGATCTCTTAGTAATGTACTGTGAAAAGGGTTTAAAAGTGAAAAACTTTGTGCAATGGGCAAGTGTAACCACCACTTAGGGAAGAGCAGATTCTCCGCTCTGTAACCCAAATGTGCAGCTACAGCATCTAGATGGCTGTGTTTTGGTAGACATTCATATTATTTCATGACTGTGCTGACCATTTGCTATTTTAGCTTATTTCTCCCTTCTTTTTTTGTAGTAGACTCTGATTTGTGTTTAGAATTTGCCCCTCTGCACTTTCCAAGCCTCCCATCCCATATATACTTCTGTTTCTTGAGCAGAAGACTACAACCAACTTTAAATTCAGTAATTATTTTGGTTTAAGCCCAATCAGCACATTTATTTCCTTTATCCACAGTGGTTGACTTATGTGGCCCATTTTGGTTCAATGAGCTATGGAGAGATATTTTCTAAGGGTTTCTGGGAAAGAGATTTTCTTGAAATTGCAAAAAGCCTGCCTGACAAGACACTCACTTTCTGCTGGATATTAGGGAGAAAATATGTAGTTACAGAAACCCTTGGTAGCCATCTTCCAAACACAAGATAAAACCTTAAGATGAAGAAGACGCTGCAGACGGCAGTTTGTGGTATCAATGTTGAACAGCTTATTTGAGCCAGCCCTGAGGCTTATATGACCTCTGAAATTTTCATGTACATGGGTAAATGCATTCCCTTTACTGTTCCAGTCAGTTTGGATCAGTGCTTTCTGATTCTTGTATCCAATACCGTTCTGAGACAATAACTTTAATAAGAAATATGATGATGGTTTTGATAGGGAGTAAAAATCAAGTGTAAAATAACATTCTTACAAGAGAAAAAAGGTGTGGTGCATTGGATCTATGTGTTGGTTTAGGCACATTTGACCACCTCTGGCCTTCTTCTAAATCCCTTGAAATAAAATATATTTGTCAAAACTGGACCCACTACTTTCATGGAAAACAAGAAAGGGCAACATCAACATATCAGAAATGGTGGGAAATTTCCTGGATGATGGAAAGTAATGGGATTGACTTGATAAGGGTTGAAAAAACACACAGAGAAAACAGCTAGGTAGATAAGAGCAGATTCTGAGAAATTTCAAGGGAACAAAGAACAGAAAGGGTCATGTGACAATAGATGGGCCATTGGTACTGAACAGGGGCCAGTTAGGTTCATAAACCATCTCACACTGAGCCACAGGTCACAGAGGTGAGGGGTGGGTGAGTGTCCAGGTGAAGACACCAAGATTTGCACACTAGACAGTCAACCGCTGCCTCAGCAGGGTTTCTGGTTAGGAAGTGGAAGCTTCTAGAGAGCACACTGTCAGCCCCCCTCAATTCACACCATTTGGGGTGGGAGTGAGGAAAGACCTTTGCAACTGCAAAGCTAACTAAATAAAGCTTCCCAGGTCTTCATTCATAGAGATAAGTGGGAATAAATCTTCCCAGGTCTTCATTCATAGAGATAAGTGGGAATTCTAAGAATCTCAGATTCCATGTAGAAAACCAATAGCTAGAAAGAGAAGGATCAAGCTGAATGAACAGATCACTGGACCACAGAAAGAGAATATTGAGAACAAAAAAGGTTACAAAAGAAGTTCATTTTCTGTCTTTGGATATAAACAACAACATTCAAAGAATCTATTCATAAAATAAGAATTAGCAGCTATAAAAAAGTAACTCAGAGTACAGAAGGGTTTTTGAAAATAAAAAATATGATTGTCAAAATAAAAAAAGTCTAATGGAAAGAATAAGTAATGGAATGAACTGAACTCAAGACTGCAATAGTGATAGGACTAAGAATAGGATTAGGTAGGCAGGAGGGATTTTTCATTTTATTCTATATTTTTCTATGTTTGAATTTTTTTAAAGTAGTTGAGTAAAAAAGAAAAATTAAAAAATGGAATTGACTCAATAATTCTACTTTTGATAACTACTTTTTAACATTAAGGAAATCAACCCATATGCAGACAAAAATATATGTGCCCATATTTAATACATCTTTCATATTTATAATGCCAAAACATTGCAAATAATCTAAATATTAAACAGAAAAGTGACTTAATAAATTATTGAGTACACATGTTATAATACTTTATGCTACCATTAAAAATCATGTTTCAAAAAATATATCTAAATGTGAGGAAAACATACAAGATATATTAAGTGATAAAACAGAATCAAAACTATACTTAGTATATTCAAAATAGAAAGTACGTAGAACCAAGTATTCATTGTGATTATCTCTGAATGATAACGGTTTTTACTTCTGTATTGTATAAACTGTTTATATTTAAAATCGATCACTAATTTACTTAGAAAATGCTCCTAGGAAAGAAAAAGGAAAGGCAGTGATAGCAAGCAGAACATAGATGGAGTCCACATGGTCCCTTTCTGTATCTCTCTCGCTGAGGTGTATATTTCACTGAGTCTGTGAACCAGGCTGGAGAGAAACCCTAGATGAAGATTCAATTGCTTTCTGGAACAGAAGGTGTGCCTACTGTTTTGTAGTTTTGCTGATTTTGTTTTGTTTTCATTCAGAACAACATTGACATGAACCCACTCAAATAAATCATATTTATTTTAACCAACTGGTGTAGAGGGAACAAATCTTTATATATTCATATATGGCATGACACATACAACCTGTACACACACATACACACCCCCAAATCTACTCATGTGTTTCTTGGCCAAAAACTCTTGGGAAGTGTTATGCTTTTTTTTCCAGTTTTTTAGCCTACATCTGGCAGATTGAAAAGTATGAGTATGTACATACAAGAGAATTTTGCAAAAATATCACAATCTTTCTTTGCTCTAAATTTATACAATTTTAATGAATTTGCGCCTTCTTACATTCTAGGTATTTTCAGGAATTAAAGGAGATTATCCATTTATTAAAGAGGCATTTTATGTGTTTTTTAAATGAGTTACTATTTGATGTTTGCAATGCCCTGGCAACACATAGGCATTGTACTATTTCCTGCCCAAAGTTACTTGATTAGAATAATAATATTGTTTTTCCTCATAGTAGCTGTCTTCTGTCATTCTTCTTTGTAATCAATAACTAGATCACAGTAGAGAAAAAATGCTTTGAAACAGAACATTGATTTGGAACCTGTTTTTAATGTGAGAATTCAGGGTCATTCAACACAGCAAGGCAGTTTTATTTTCTTTGTAAATCCATTTGATAAATTGCCACTTTATGCTTAAATAGAGAAGCTTTTGTCCACTCTTCTTTGGTTTTTATGAAATCAGTTTAATGTAGTGAAAAAAAATCAGGGGCTTTGGGTTCATACCGGCTTCAGATGGAATTCTGGCTGTACTGTGTCCAAACTGCATGATTTGGGAAAGGTTACTTTTCTGAGCCTCAATTTATTTATCTGTACAATCAGAATAATATCAAGGATGAAGGGAATGACATTTGTAAAAGAAAATGACAAACTAGTATAGAGCTTGAATCTGAGATGGTTAAATGTTTCTAATAATGTATACTATGCTATAACCATTGTTGTTTTCCCGTACTAGGGGCTTGGTATTCCTCTGGACTGAATTAGAAGCCAGGAGGCTTAGAGTCCAGTCTAAGTTTGGCTGTTACCTGGCTGACATGATCCTGAGCCTGTTCATCCTCATCTGTAACATGAGGAGGTTAGAGGAGATGACTAAGGCTTCTTCCAGCTCTGAATGGGGATTTTGAGTAAAAATCTTACTTCGCACAGTCACACGTGTGGCAGGTGTTATGGCCATGTCAGAGCTGAGACTGGGTTGGAATTAGCAACGCCCTCCTTAAAGAGTCTCTGTGTTTGAGGCTGATCAGTCTTCTGTCCTAGGAAGCTGGCAGAGTGCAGGGGCTGGGGGAGGCACTTTTTTTTCAGAAGTAATTTATAAATTGATACATAATAATTATACATATTTATGGGGGTACATATGATATTTTGATACATATATACCAT
This sequence comes from Gorilla gorilla gorilla, assembly GCF_029281585.2. Taxonomy (NCBI): domain Eukaryota; kingdom Metazoa; phylum Chordata; class Mammalia; order Primates; family Hominidae; genus Gorilla; species Gorilla gorilla. The sequence goes on along the minus strand of NC_073236.2, from coordinate 102,375,320 downwards.
GTGTAATGACCAAGTCAGGGTGATTAGGATATTTGTCACCTCAAACATTTACTATTTCTTTGTGCTAGGGACACTCCAAATCTTCTAGCTATTTCAAAATATACAATAATAGTCACCCTACTGTGCTATCGAGCTCTAGAACATATTCCTTTTATTTAATTGTATTTTTGTACCCATTAACTGACCTGTTTTCATCTCACCCTCTCTCCTACCCTTCCCAGCCCCTGGTATTTATCATTCTACTCCCTACCTCCATGAGATCAACTTTTTTTTAGTTTTAATGTATGAGTGAAAACACCTGATATTTGTCTTTCTGTGCCTGGCTTATTTTACTTAACATAATGACCTTCAGTTCTATCCATGTTATTGCAAATGACAGGAGTTCATTCTTTTTCAGGTGGCTGAATAATATTCAATTGTATACATATACCATGTTTTATTTATCCATTTATTTATTCATTGATGGACACAGGTTGGTTTTGTTTCTTAGCTATTGTGAATAGTGCTGCAATAAACATAGAAGGCAGATATGTCTTCCATATCTTGATCTCCTTTCTTTTGGATAGATACCTGGCAGTGGGATGGCTGGAAAATATGGTAGACCTGTTTTTAATTTCTTGAGGAACCTTTGTACCGTGTTCCATAATGGCTGTACTAATTTACAATCCCACCAATCATGTACGAGCATTCCCTTTCTCTACATCCTTGCCAGCACTTGTTATTTTCTGTCTTTTTCATAATAGCTATTTTAACTGGAATGAGATGACATCTCATTGTGGTTTTGATTTGCCTTCTCCTGTGAGTAGTGATGTTGAGCATTTGCTCATATATATCTGTTGGGTATTTGTATGTCTTCTTTTGAGAAATGTCTATTCAGATCGTTTGCTCATTTTAAAATCGGATTATTTTGGGTTTTTTTTTTTGCAACTGAATTTTTCTTAACATCTCAACTATCAGGGAATGAGACTTAACCAAATTTTCTGCTTTGCTTGGAGCCCAAGAGTCTTGTGGGAAAAACAAGAGAACTCTGTCCATTTTTGTAATTTTAATATGTACTGCACTTTCTGAGGTACTTGCGGGGCGGGGGTGGGGGGGTGGTGGGTGGGTGTAAAGGAAGCCAGAATGAAGACAGAGACAAAACATTTATTTAAAAAAAAAAATCTCTTTTTGTGAGGAAGAATTTTGGCAGGTTGAGCCGAACTGAGCAGCAGGGGCTAAATATTAGAGTTCAGATAGGACGTGAGGCTGTGCTTATCAACCCAACATGGCCTTTAGTCCCCAAATCCCCTTGCACAACCACCAGGCCCCCTTCCCAGCTCTGCAACGCCTGCCCACTCTATCCACTCTATGGGGAATGGGGCTGTGTACAGAGGAGAGAACCAGAGGGGTTCAGCAGCTCTGCTGTGGCAGGCTCTTCTGCAAGAGTTCTGATGAGAGGCAGCAGGTGTTGTCCAACTGGCTAGAGACGGAGAGCAGCCGAGCTGCATAGCTTAGAGGAGACTACTTGGCCTGGAGGGGTTAGTGGCCTGTGGGTGATGGAGTAAAAATGGTCAACAGGGCAGGGAGCAGAAGGCAGGTGGAGACCATATCGTATATGTGACAATCTCCACCTTTCTTTATGACTTCTAGGGGAATTGATCCAAAGACTCACCAACTGGTGGACATTTGGGTTACAGCCCTGAAAATTCTTTGAACTGGTTGGGAAAAGGAAATTCAAAAAGGTACTGGACTTCCAGCTAATAAGTAGGTGTGTGGGTATGGGTGGAGGAGGATGTCAGGGCGGGGGGTGGTTTTGTATTGACTATTTAGATCTGGGATCTTATTTGTAACCTCTCTATACTTATTGGCTACTCTCACTTGGAATGTACTGGTTGTCCCCAGTATTTAGAATCATGACTTGCTGCTGTTACCTTATAGTTTAGCTTTGTCTTATGGCAAGTGCTTGATGCCTGCTGTGTGCAAAAGCCTGCACTAAGTGCTGTGGAGGACGTTGTCCTGCTCTTGGCTACTCACTGTCCACACAGTCTGGCCTCATGATCCTTCCTCTCCATGAGGAAAAGTGCTTCCTCCATCCTTGGATATTTCTCTGCAGATAACACAAGTGGTAGACTAGAACATTTCCAAAATATTATTTTTTATTGTAAAATATCATTTTGTATGAGAAAAGTTAAAATTTTCATTTTAACTTTTATATGAGAAAATATAAAATATCATTTTATATGAGAAAAGAAAACACTTTCACTCAGAGATCATCACTGTCAATTTGATATAAATTCTTAGAGTCTCCTTTTAAGGCATATTTATCTTTCAACAAACATTGAGTCAATTGCATTTACAAAATGAATCACTCTGTGTATATGGTTTTGGAACTTACTTTTTCATGCAACAATACATTGTGAATAGTTTTCCATGGACAGACAGAAAATCATTCCTCAGCTGGGTCTTGCAAATGACCTGGAGCTTTTATTTTTGTGGATGCTCTCTTTAATTAAAACTTGAGTTCCATATACGGATCTTTTCCTTCCATCCCTAAATTTGCATATTCCAAGAAGCCCATTTGTTAAAAATTATGAACGGAAGGATTGAAAGAAGAGAAATCTTTCTTTCCATTTAAGAACCACATAAAAATGCTCTGAATGTATATTTGACATTATCATCTGCTTCACAGATTTCTTTGGCTGGTATCCATTTAAATTGTTTTACTCTGTGCCACATGGGCTCTGTGAAGCTATAAGCTGGTCTTCACTGGGGAGATGTGGCAGAAGAGAACTGAGCGGTGGTAGAAGGTGGGAGTGGGGGGCAAGGAGAGTCATTGAGAGTAACCAACACTTGTTCCTGATCCAGGGCCTGGGGTTCACGGAAATGTCAGCATCACTCTAGTGAGGACTCATGCACTGAGAAGATTTTCTCTGGAGGCAAATTTGCCTTTATCTTCAAACCAAACAAAATCGAAATGGCCAAATGCAGGCTTTTCTTTTCTGGGGGCATTGTTTTCTGCAGAATATTAATAGGCGTTAGGAACAAAAAAAGGGTTCTGTGGTAAAGCAAATTTGGAAAATGCTGTATTTTACATAAACCTGTTTCTTCAATGCAGGACTTCTCAGAAACTTTAGCATGCTAATATGCACTCTGACCAAGAGAAGGAATCTATCAACTTTCCCCAAACTCACACACTCTCATTCTTTTGATTTTGGGTATCTGTATATTAACAACTTTGGAAAATGCCAGTCCTGGAAGTATAGTCTTCTACTGATACTGAAGTCAGGAAAAACAAAAGTGGTTCCGTTTTGTATTTAGGGTTGAGATGTTAGCCTGTAACTTGTCCTTCTTGGGGGTACTTCAGTCAAAAGCTACCTTCTAGTGGGAGGTGGGTGTGACAGAAGTCGTTCTTGGGGATTTTAAGTAACAAATGCTAAGCTGAAATGCTTTTCTGAGAAATCTTTGAGCAGAGCTGGTTCTTTCCTTAGACTGCTTACAAAGTTTGCAAAATAACAGGTGTTGGCTGAGAGATGAAAAGTGTGTTTATAGGTCTCAGTATTTTCCTTCTTATATCCCTCAAACCTTTCACCTTTATAAGGGCTGTCATCCTGGAATGAGACCCATGCAGCCTTCCTTCCTGGACGCCAGCTGAAGGATCTCTAGTTGCCATCCACGCCCCGCCTCCCCTTCTTGGAGCTGGTGATTTACTGCTGTAGTCTGAACGTTGGAGAATGTTCTTAATGAGCCTTACGACTGGGGGCTGTGCTTGGAGCTGCCTCTAACCACAACTATTCTTCGTAAAAAAAAAAAAAAAAAAAAAAAATTACCAGAAAACTAAGACCCCAGAAGAGGACCTCTGATGGGATGGTGGGTGTTTGAAAAAAAGAGGCAGGGTAGCATTCCTGGTTATCCATAAATTAAAACAAACAAAGGCATATCACATCCGACTGTAGTCAATTGCTCCTGTAAGAGAAGGAGTGTAATTCAAAGAGGTTTATGTATTTTGGCGGAGGATGGAGTGTGTGTGGGAGTTTGAAAGCATAGAATAACATGACCAGGAACTAGCTCCAGTGGCTGGGCAGCTCGTGCTTGCTCACTGCATCCGGCTAATGTACCTGGAGCCAATCTTTTTTTGCCTCCTTTATCCCTATTTGATCTCTTCCATGTCTGAGGCACCAAGGGGGTGTTGGAAGAAAGGCTGCATGTTTCTGAGATAACATCTTATGTTTTCACAATTAGGAACCATTTTAAAGCATAGTTGAATATTGTACTCTTACTCTTTTTTTTTTTTTATTGACAAGGTCTCACTCTTGACCAGGCTAGAGGGCTGCGACACGATCATAGCTCTCTGCAGCCTCAAACTCCTAAGCTCAGGCAATCCTCCTTAAAAGTTGGGTCTACAGGTGCATGCCACTGTGCTTGGCTATTTACTTTTTGTAGAGATGAGGGTCTTGCTATGTTGTCCAGGCTAGTCTCAAACTCTTCAGCTCAAGTAATCCTCCTGCCTTGACCTCCCACAGTGTTGAGGTCATACATGTGAGCCATGGTGCCTAGTTCTATCTTATTCTTATACCAAGCCTGTGAGCAAACATAGGATTTATCTCCATTATATATATATAAGACAGTAAAACATAGAGACGTTAAGATCTTATGCCTGAAATTATAAAGCAAGTTAATGGCAGAGCCAGAGGGGACTTGGCTTTCCAACTAGGGGGCCCAGGCTTTTCTAATCTAGGACTCTCTGGGTTGCCACACTAACTTCCTGTGCTTTAACATTTCAAATGAAAAAGGACTGAGTTTTGGTCACAATGATCCACTCACTACAGGTTGAATCAAAATCATTAAATGTGTTTATTAGAACACTTTTTCAGCTCCGGGGCTTAGGTTACGATTGTGAAAATATATGAAGACCCCTCAAATTAGAACAAGCAAAGGCTACTTACACATAACTCGCTCTCATGAGGGAGTCAGTCACCATCACTCATATTTGGCAGAGACTCCAAGGCAGGCAGAGGAGCAGGAAAGTTTCAGGTAGAACAAGGAGAAGACCTTAAGTACACCTTGATGAGGCTATTAGCATGGGGAAGTTACAGGTGGGCTAATTGAAGTGGGCATCCCATGTGATTGGTTAAGGGTGCTTATTTGGTTTTCTCCAGCTGGTCCTAAATTGGAAGTGGGAACAAAAATGAGGGAAGCAGTGAGTATCAAGTGTCGAGTCCTTGCCCTTTTGGATCAATTGCTGTAGAGATTATTGTCTGGCTTTCTGGACTGGTTACTACGAAGAGTAGGTTGGCTTCCTGCACTGGTTGCTGCAGGTTATGGGTTACAGTTTTTGTTGTTGTTGTTGTGGTTGTTTTTTGAGACACAGTCCCACTCTGTTGCCCAGGCTGGAGTGCAGTGGCTCGATCTCGGCTCACTGCAACCTCTGCCACCCTGGTTGAAGGGATTCTTCTGTCTCAGCCTCCCGAGTAGCTGGGATTACAGGCTCCTGCCACCTTGCCTGGCTAATTTTTGTATTTTTAGTAGACGTGGGGTTTTACCATCTTGGCCAGGCTGATCTTGAACTCCTGACCTTGTGATCCACCTGCCTCGGCCTTCCGAAGTGCTGGGATCACAGGCGTGAGCCACTGCGCCGGCCTACGGTTTTATTTATATATATATTCTAGCCATTGTCCCTTTGTATATTCAGCTTCTCAGGATTGAGAGGGAGTGAAGGAATAGGGAGGGGATCTGGGAAGTGCACGGAAGTGAGGGTTCTGGCACCACCTGGGGGTTAACACTTTGCCCCTACTTGCTTAATTTCGTTTCATTTGACATTATTAGTTTCTGTTGTATGACTTTTTTTTTTTTTTTTCAAAGCGATGCGGTCTTGTTATGTTGCCCAGACTGGTCTCCAACTCCTAGGCTCAAGCTACCCTCCCGCCTTAGCCTCACAAGTAACTGGGACTACAGGAGCAAACCACCATGTCTGACTGAGAATGGCTTTAATGCAGTAGACTATTGCTTATTATTTCCAAAGCAGTGAACTTTCAGATGCTATTAGCTAATGTGGACCCAGACCTCTGCCACCTGGTCCTGGATACTCTGGATATTTCTCAATTCTGGTTCCTTGAAGAGATTCTACTTTGCAGGAATTGGAGAAGGTTTCTAAAAGGAAGGGACATAAGAAAAAAATTTTGAAGAATGGATAGCTTTTGGGGCAAGTTAAAAATGTGCTGGAAAGTGGAAAAGGCAGGGAAATAGGAGCAGTATGGGCAAATGTATGAAGTAGAAATATGTATTCACAGAATGGCAGATAGCCTGGTATAGGAATGCGATTGGTTTGGGGTGAGATTGGAAGGATCTTGAATGTCATTCCTAGGAGCTTGGGTTTTATATGTGTTGGAAGCCTTAGTGTTTTGAATAGGATCTGAAATCCAGCCCATCTCTACAAAATACAAAAAAATGTAGCCGGGTATTGTGGCGCACCTGTAGTCCCAACTACTCAGGAGGTTGAAGTGAGAGAGAGTTGATTGTGCCCAGGAGTTTGAGGCTGCAGGGAGCCATGAACATACCACTGCACTCCAACCTGGGCAACACAGCAAGACCCTGTCTCCAAAAAGAAAAAAAAAAAACAGATCAAAGTTGCATATTTAGGACGATTACCATGGCAAAAGAATGTATGTTGACTTTGAAGAACAAGACGAGGTTGCAAGTGGTGGAAACTGATCTTAACTGCTTTCCATAATGAATAAGTAAGTTTTAACAGAAATTAACACGTCTTTTGAAAGGCAGCTGTCAATATACTTCCAATTGAATGTTTTGGGGACATCCAGCTTTCATATGGGTATAAATCATGAACCCACCCCAGATCCCACATGGAAATTCTGAAGCTATTCCTCAGGCTCAGCTGTGAGCCCGGGTGGAGTCATCAGTAGTCAATTTTAAAATGTTGCTGATAACAGGAAAGGCTAAGGGGGAGGAGCTATGAGGAGTGAAGGCAGGAAGTACAGGGAGCCAAGAAAGATAACTTGGTTTGTGTGGCAAACGGTAGCAGGGTATAGAATGAATGATTATACGGCAAAACAAGAGGAGAAACTTCAAATTATTCTGTTTTAATGTGTCCTCACAAACCTTGGATTCTGTTTTTTTTTTTTTTTTTTTTTTTGTGATGGAGTCTCACTGTTGTCACCCAGTCTGGAGTGCAATGGTGCAATCCCAGCTCACTGCAACCTCCACCTCCTGGGTTCAAGCGATTCTTCTGCCTCAGCCTCCCGTGTAGCTGGGACTACAGATGCGCGCCATCACGCCCTGCTAATTTTTGTATTTTTTTTTTTAGTAGAGATGGGGTTTTGCCATGTTGGCCAGGCTGGTCTCGAACTCCTAACCTCAGGTGATCTGCCCACCTTGGCCTCCCAAAGGGCTGTGATTACAGGCTTGAGCCACCGCACCCGGCCTAAATTCTGATTTAAAAAAATTTTAAATTATGTCAAAATTTGACTAAATCTGTATTGACCAAAAATCTAGCTTTTTGGAACAAATGCTTAATATTAGATTATTTATTTGTAAATGTTCTAAAAGGCTTCAAATAAGTGCATAATCTTTGACGTGATGCATGAATTAATCTTACTGAAACAATCAGATGAGTTTTCAAAGAAGTGTACATGAAGATGCTTATTATTTATGCTGAAAAAATGGACACAGCAGGAAAATAATTAAATATATTATGATATATTTAAGCAATGGCATGCAATGCAGCCTTTAAGATGATATGACTATATGTTGACTTGGAAAGACATCCATGGCATGCTAAGTTTTTTTTTTTTTTATACTTTAAGTTTTAGGGTACATGTGCACAATGTGTAGGTTAGTTACAGATGTATACATGTGCCATGCTGGTGTGCTGCACCCATTAACTTGTCATTTAGCCTTAGGTATATCTCCTAATGCTATCCCTCCCCCCTCCCCGCACCCCACAACAGTCCCCAGAGTGTGATGTTCCCCTTCCTGTGTCCATGTGTTCTCATTCATGACATGCTAAGTTTTAAAGAAAGGAGGTATCCAAACTTTGGATATAATATGTTCCCATTTTTGTACTTTAAATATGTAAATATTCTTATATATAAACATCTGGAAGGCTACATAGCAAATGCTAACAGTGGTTTGATCTAAGCTATTTGACATAGGCTTCTCTATTTTCTTCTTTAAATTTCCCCTTATTTTCTGAAAAAAAAAGTTTTTGCCATGAGAAAATAGAAATTCATTTGACAAGTTTACTTCTGTTAAAAGAAATAAAATGGTTAATTCTCTTGGAACATCTTTGGAATAAAAAGAGTGTTTACTCTTTAATAAACATATCTACATATTTATAAATATACAAATATTTATAAATTATATAAGTGTATATGTAGTATATGTGCGTTTGGGTTCCAGTGGCTAAATATACATGTCTATTTATATAAAGGCTATATATGCATAGTCTAGGAAACCTAGAAAATATGCTTTTTTGATGTGGTCAAATTTTCTTTTGTAAAAAGATTAAGTGACTCTGCATAATGGTGTGTTTTTTCCCTTAGAAATTATAGTCCTTTCCAGGTGGGAAAAATCACTGCCTCAGCTCTGGATCTTTCAACCAAGGCTTGGAGAGTGGTTGCATAGCAACTACTGTTGGCGTAAATGACCAGTCTTTGTTCTCTGGGGGATGATATTGACTTGCACAATAAAATGATGCATTCAGATACTTTGCCAGCTATAATAGGATAAAAGAGCTAGGACCTTTTAGGAGCCATTTGAAAAAAGACTTGGTAAAATGCAGAGCTTCAGTTTGTTCCATTGGAAATGATGAATCGAATACAGGACAGCTTTGAACAATGAAATTCAACAATGCAAATTCCTCAAGAAAGGAATCATTTCCCTTCTTTTCATCAACATTCATTAAGTTCCTACCAGGTACCAAGCTCTGTACTAGTTGCTAGGGATATAGTAATGATAACAAGCAGTCTCTACCATTTGGGAGCTTACAGGACAGTAGGAAAAACACAAAAGCTAATAACTCTAATACTTGATGCTAAGTGATCAAAGTATATGGGAGGATGTTATGGGACACAGAGAAAGCATATCCAGTGCTACCTTGAGATTGTTCAATAAGCCTTTCTTGAGCAGTGACTGTGTGTTTTGACATGGGGCTACAAAGATGAATGAGACTTGGCGCCTGGCCATAAGGATTTAAAACCTGACAGAAGAGACATATAAACAATTCAATCTAATACAATGTGGTAAATGCTCAGCTAGCAGAGGGATTAAAGTATGAGAGCACAGAGGTGGAGATTAATGAATGATTTAATGCCTACTTAATACTCTATTGTTTGCAAAACCCTTAAACATACATGATCTCATTTGATGTTTATGAACAGGTAGGATTTATCTCTCTCTTATTGATGAAGAAACTCAGGCTCAAAGATGTTGTGATTTGTCTAAGGTTGGTGTCATAGTCTGCTTGAACTGTTGTGATAAAATAAGACAGACTGGGTTACTTAAACAATAAAAATGTATTTTTTTACAGTTCTGGAGGCCAAAAGTCCCAGATCAAGGTCATATGGAGCTGGTTCCAGGTAAGGGTTCTCTTCCTGGCTTGCAGATGGCTACCTTCTGTCTGTGTCCTCACATGGTGGAGAAGGAGAGAGAGTGAGCAAGCTCTATAGTATCTCTTCCAATCCTATGTGACCAGAGCCCCACCTTTTTGATCTTATTTAACTTTACTTCCAGGGAGGTCCCATGTCCAAATAGAGCCATGCTGAGAGGTTAGGGCTTCAAAATAGGAATTTTTGGGGAACACAAACACTCAACACATAAGAGTTGGGCTATGTACTTGGGGCTTCAGCCAATAAATCGTGTGTGTGTGTGTGTGTGTGTGTGTGTGTGTGTGTGTGTGTGTGCTTGTGTATTTCCTTCACCATATTAGATCTAAGAGGCATTTTCTCCCAATGTGATGAATCTGTGACTCCCTCTTAACATTGAAGACATAAACAGGTCTGACATTTTGGGTCTCTGGCTACTCTTCCTTTCCCATCTTATCTTTAGGACTTGCTGACATGCAATCCTTTCTACAGTGCTCTCCTTGGTCTTGTGCACAGTCCATCCGTACCCATTTAGGTCTTGTCACTTGGAATCTTCAGTTGTAAGATCATGACCTGGAAGCTAGTTCTGTTTAAAAAGAATTTGGTGCCTGGGGCAGGTCCCCATTGCCTTATCCAGGATGAGACTGCAGCCTGCTCCAGGACCATTTAGAGAAGTAGGAAGGAGGTGGTAGGGGTAGCCAAGGCGGGAGCCAGGACTTACAGGGCTGGGAAGGGCATTTTGCCCAACAGCAGCAGCTGCTGTTACATGTTGGGCTTCCTGTCTTCTTACCCTCCCAATCAAAGAGCACAGCAGATGCTTCTTCCTGCCTGTGTGGGGCTGATGTGCCCACTTCCTGGCTTCCTCCAGCCTTGTGATCTTCAATCTTTGCTGCACATTCAAATTACTAGGGGGACATTTAAATACTATTAATGCTCACCTTATCCCCAGAGATTCTGATTTAACTGGAGTGGGACTTAGGGTCTCTAGTTTTTGAAAGCTCCTCAAGCGATCTCAACATGTTGCCAAGGATGAAAATTGGACACATTCCCTCTGCCCCGTTTTCAAGGGGGTGGGGCATATGCTGTGATTCCCAGGCTTCTACAGCCTCATCCGATTTGATTCTCTCAAGACCTGTGGGATAGACGGTATCATGACCTTAGAGATGAAAGCCTGAGACTGCATTTGGCCTGTGAGTTGGGAGGGGTCTGTTAGTAGGCAGAAGGTTTAGGTAGAAACAAAGGCCAGACTTGCTATAAGGAAATCAGGAAGGAATGATATTATTTTCTTGCTTTTTAAGGCAGACAGGATTTCATTCATTTATTCATTGAACAATATTTATTGAACAGCTCCTCCATGCCAAGTGCTGCACCAGGGGATGGGTTAAGAGCTAGCCCTTGACACGTGACACCTTCTGGGGCTCAGCCTTGGGTAGCGATTCTTTGGAGAAGTGTGCATTGTCAGAGCATTGTGGAACTGGAAAAGACACTGCCAGGGACAGTTTTCTTCACCTACATGACTCATATACTGAAAGAATGAAACTAATTTTTTCTTCCATTTAAAATTAAGCCTAGTCAGAATTTGTAATCTTGCTGGGATGTAAGTTTACAAGCCATAGCAAGGGATAATTATGGCAAATTTGAACTATGGCTTGATGACCAGGAAGAGAGAACATATCGCGCTAGACCCACGAATTCCACTGATGGCTCTGACACCCACGAAGTCCATCCATCTCTGTGCAGGGACATTCCACTAAACAAAGCCAATTGATATCTCACATTCTGAAGAGTTTTCAAATATTATTACTAAGGCATTTTCCCTTGTTTTGTTTTAATTCAAGTGGGTTTTTATTTGAGACTTAGAGGTCATAAGTTTTATATCCTCAGGCTCGATTTAAAACCTGGCCACAAGAGATAGTAAACAGCGGTCTCATTTTCTTGTAACAATAGTTCATGACATTGTGGTAAGAATCTACACTTGGCAGCTGAACATAACAAAAAACGCATGGTCTTTGGAGTTGAACTGGCCCAAATACGAATCCTATTCTGTCATTTACTTTGTTGGGATCCAGGGCAAGTTACTTAAGCATTTTAAGCCTCTGTTTCTTCATTTTTAAAATGGGTATAGCAATGTGAAAGAGTATATATATGCCTTAAACAGTGGCTAGTATGTAACTGGTCTTTGAAAAATATTCCTTTCTCCATTTGTCATGACATGACACATGGCACATCTCAGGACCCTGGTTTAAGGAGATGTGAAGCCCAAAGAAGGTCTTAGTTGAAATTTTGCATTGGAAAAGGAGATCTTATAATCTCCACCATGAATTATAAATGTCTAAGGAAGAGAAACAGTGTGTTTCTTATGCTTGCAAATTGCCTTTAATCTTGTATGCTTGTGAATAGTTGAATGGCAGGCAGACACGACAGCTTTACGTTCAAGTGACAAGACAAACAATAATACCTGTCAGTAGAGACTTACCTCTGTGCCATGCACTTTACATATCTTATTATTATTTTTTAAAGACAGAGTCTTGCTCTGTTGCCTAGGCTGGAGTGCAGTGACATGTTCACAGCTCACTGCAGTCCTGACCTCCTGGTCTCAGGCAGTCCTCCCACCTCAGCCTCCTGAGTAGCTGGAACCACAGGCAAGCGCCACCACGCCCAGCTGATTTATTTTTATTTTTGTAGAGATGAGGTCTCACTGTGTTGCCCAGGCTGGTCTCAAATTCCTGGGCTCAAGTGATCCTCCTGCCTCAGCCTCCCAAAGTGCTATTTTATCCTCATAATAACTTTTAAGAGAGGTGTTATCTCTATTTGCAAATAAGGAAACTAAACAGTAGTCAGGTTAATTGTCTTTCCCAAAGTTACACAACCAGTGGTAGAGGTGGGATTTTAAGCCAAAAATTGTCAGTAAATCATTGGAGATGGTGGCTATCATATTAAGAAGGCTATTTCTTTACTAAGCTCAGTCATGAGATTAGCATTCCAGTACCAACATGCTGGACACTTGCTGAATAGATGAACACATAGAATCAGTGCCTGCAAGCAGGGTGTGCCTAGTTATCCAGCAGGATGATTTCCTGGATGAGGGTTCGAGCCAAGTGAATGGGGTAATGGCCCCTAACAAACCCAGGGCCCTTGGGTCAGTGGCATCTACAATGCAATGATTACATGCTAATAATTTCAGTATTTGCATTATAGTTCAGGAAATAGAAGAACAAGTCTTTTCTTATTGCTGTGCCTTTGTTGGACATTTTGGTTGAGTACAATTTTTCCTTATCACCTTCTGAATACTTTCTGAAATACTTTCAACTGCAATTCGACTTTCAGTCTTTGCAAGTGTATCCATTGGGTGATATGTATGGTGTTATGACATTTATGTTCTAATGACGCATAAGGGCTTCCAGATTTGTAGTAAGTCTAGAATTCATCTCCAGTGACTACACTGAGCAAAAACAATATGCACTTTGTAATGATAAAAATTCTTAGTAATGGTTCTGTAATTAGCCTAATGATTTCAACAACTGATCTTTAATATGCATGAGCTTAATTCCTGTTAAGAGCAGAAAATCTCAGATTCCTCTCAAGGTCTCCCTTCATACTTATCTTCAATAATTTAATAAATGTGTATGAGTCTATAGTTGCTCATGTTTTCTCCATTTATATGCATTTATCTGGGTCAACATGTGGTTAGAGTGATGACATACAAAGGAAATTCAGGCCTCTTGTCTCAGAGCCAGAGGCCTGTATAAACATTCCTGTGTCTGAGATTTGGGGGTTGGAGAAGGTCTCTGGACCTGTCCCCTCAAAATGTCAGGAGCTTACTGCATCTCCCAAAAGGATAGTGCCTAGAAAATGTAGACTTTGTTGATAAAAAATACATAGTGATCATTACATTGACATTTGAAGTATCTGGTTCTTTTCAGATTAGGCAGATGATAGTAAAAGGTCATTGGTGGTGTTGATGAAGGAGAGAGTGGTTGATGAGTAGGATATTAATAATGGCCCTTTACTGAGGCAAGCAAACAGAACCCAACAGACAATATATGGGCAAATACTGTTAAAAACACGGCAACACAAAAACTCACAGGGCTCCACAGAAATACAAGCAAAAACAAACTCCAGACCTATTGGCTTAACATAATTCCAGAAAAGACCCAGTAAGGGTCTGGATAAAGTGTTCATGGCCAAGAGGAACTGAAAAAGTCAGATTCCAGGGGTCCTCACATTTCTGGTTTCCCATTAGATTTTATCTCCCATCTCAAGCAGTAGGATCTGGCAAGAGGGGTACAAAAGACTCTGCAATTCAACTTTCAGAAGAGCTGGGGGAAGAAGCAAGGCCATGCCTCTCTGTTAGTAATCCTCTGTGCTTTAGACCACAGTGTGAGAATTTGGAGGCGAGAGGGCAAAAGGAGGTTGCAGCAGGAATCTTGGCCTGGGATCAGTTTGAGGGAGTTTTGCATAAAGGTATTTACTTTGGGAAGATAATATTAGCTCAATTATTTCCCATGGAAACTGGAAAATAAACTCCCACTTTAAACTAAACACATGCACATACTTAGTTTCTGTTTGCACTCTTTCCCTGACTAGTGAGTGAGAAAGGTCTTTGTGTGTGTGTCTGTGTGTGTGTGTGTGTGTGAGTGTGTATGCTTCTTTGTGGCCCTATTTTTGCTTTGCTTCAACTTATTTCATCATTTCGTGCTTGCTGCCTAGCAGACATGGATGGGTGGATTTTGATCAGAGTTAAAGGCAGTTTGCCCACTATCTGCCATGGTGGGACTTATACCTGCCAGTCGGTAGGCCTCCCTGAAGTTCATCTTGTCTTGTCAAAATGCTGATGCATCAAGATTGATGTGTTTTGAGTAGGAATTATTTTTCAAAGCCTTGTTTGGGCCAGTTCTGGTCTGGTGCCATGTCTTACATAATGTATATCATGAATCTTCACTGAGAAAGAAACAAGCCTGTGTTTCTGAAGTGTCCTTCAGCTTAGGTTTGCCCATACACTTTTGGTAAAATTCCTTTTCCAGGAGCCTCAGAGTGAGTCCAGGATACAGAAAAAGAGGAGTGTATCATGCTTGTGGGTTTAACAGTTTATCTGTCACCACCTCCACCCCACCCCATGAAAAGGCCAAGTTGTCTCACTGGGGATAATTTAATGCCACTCTTCTAGGATAACAGAGAGTCACTTAATGCATGTATTTAGTCAGTCTTTGAAGTAAAGGAAGGTGTGTCGATTTCTGTGTAGAAGTGGTGTGCCCAAAGGAGTGGAGTGGTTCTACTCCTCCTCCTTCACCTCCTCCTTCCATTCCATTAATTTTGAGCACTGCATAAAGCATGGTATTATTGAGGATGTTGCTGGGGATGTTGTTCCATTTATTTTTACTACATATCAAATCACTCCATAGTTTTTGTAGCTTAGAAATTTGTAAAGGGCTGTGATGAGTGGTTCTGGAAGGGTGTGTCTCCTGCAGGAACCTATAAGAGCTTGGGTCTGGCTGGGCATCTCTCTCTCTCTCCATGTAGTCTCAGGGTATCTCCATGTGATCTTTCCATTTGGGATAATTTGGGCTTCCTCACAACATGGAGGCTTCGGGGAGGTAGACTGTTAAATGATAAATCAGGGCTTCAGTGCTAGTGCACCAGTGAACTAGGGGGAGGCATCAACTTTCCTAACAGCCTTGGAAATCATGTAGTATTACGTCTGTTGCATTCTGTTGGTTCTAAGCAAGTCAGTGTACTCAGAGATAAGGAAAATGGATACTGACCCTACTTTTTGCTGGGAGGAGTATCAAGGTAATATTGTAGAAGAGCATGTGCCATCTTTGGGGGATACAATTTGTCATAGGAATAGCTCTATTCAAGAAAAAATAATCACAGTAAAGACAGTCCAACTGGAAATAGTCCTTTCGGGAAGTTCTGTGATCTCAAAATGTTGCATGCCGGTTTGAATGGTAAAATATACACTGACCTTTCTGTGAAATCATTTTTTTTACTTTAAAATGTTATATTGTGGTATACTTTACATTCAATAAAATGAACACATCTTAAATATACAGTTTAATAAATTTTGATAAATGTGTGCATTCGTGTGACAACCACCCCAGTCAAAACACAGAATACTTCATCACCCCCAAAATTCCCTTGTGCTCTTATGGAATAAACCCTTGCTGTCTTTGGTCTCAGGCAATTTCTGTGTTGTTTTCTGTTACTATTTGATCAATTTTACCTGTTTTAGATTTTCACGGAATCTGACAGCATATACTCTTTTGTCGGCATAATAGTTTTCAGATTCACTCATTTTGTTGTGTGTAATGTAAATCAACATTATTTCTGAGTAATATGCCATAGAATAAATATACTGTAATTTGTTTATCCATTCTCCAGTTGATAGACATTTGGGTTGTTTATTGTTTTTGGCTATTATGAATAAAGCTGGTATGAATATTCATGTACAAATGCTTATGTAGACATACCCTTTCATTTCTCCTGGATTAATACTAAGGAGTGGAATTGCTGGGCCATATGGGAAATTTATGTTGAACTTTATGAGAAATTATCATTCTGTTTTCCACAGTGGTTGTTCCGTTTTACATTCTTACCAACAACATAAGAAAGTTTCTGTAACTTTACATCCTCACTGTACTTGGGTATGTCAGTCTTCAATTTTAGATAATCCAGTGTGTAGTGGTTTAAATATACATTTTCATGATGATCAGGATGTTGAGCATATTTTCATTCATTTATTAGACATTTATATTTCTCCTTTCATAAACTATCTGTTCAAATCTTCTGCCCATTAAGCATTTTAAAACATATTTTTCCTGTTGGATTATAGTTCTTTAAATAGTCTCATTACAAGACCTTCAGTAGGTACGTATATGGTGAATATTTTTTTTCCCAGTCTGTGGATTGCCTGTTTATTCTTTTATGATATCTTTGGACTAGAAGTCATTAATTTTGATAATGTTTCATTTATACTTTTTCATTTTATGGTTTGTTCTTTTTATCTGTTAGGTCTAAAAAAATCTTTCCTACCCCATAGTCACAAAGATTTTCTTCTGCATATTTTTCTAGAAGTCTTACAGTTTTAGCTTCAACTTCTATGATCAATTTTTGTTTATAGTGTGAGGTAAGGGTCAAGGTTTATTTGTTAAAATATGGGATCTGGTTTTTCAAGAACTGTGTTGAAAACACTGTCCTTTACTTATTGAATTATCTCGACGTCCTTGTTAAAAATCAATTTGCCATTGGGTAGTTACATTTTTTGACTGCCTATTGTGTTCCATTTATTTATGTCTATCCTTATGTAAATATCACACTGTCTCCATTTCTATAGCTTTATAGAAAGTCTCAAATTCCTTTCTAAAATTGCTTTTACCAATCTTGGTTCTTTGCATTATATCACCATAAATTTCAAAAACACCCTGTCAATTTCTTTTAAAAAGCTTCCTGGGATTTTTATTAGAATTCCGTTGAATCTATAGATCACTTCAGGGAAATTTATCCATTTATAATGTTGAATCTTTTGATTCATGAACATAGTATATCTCTTCCTTTATTTAGGATTTTAAAAATTTATCTCTTACACAGTTTTTGTTAGATTTATGCTTATTTTATGTTTTGATCCTATTGTAAATAACATTGTTTTAAGTTTCATTTTGAAATTATTCATTGTGCTAGTATACAGAGGTAAAAGTGGTTTTTATATTAATCCTGTATCTTGCAACCTTGCTGTATTCATCCATTAGTTGTAATAGTTTTTATTATGGATTCTTTAGGGGTTTCAATATGTACAATCATGTCATCTGTGAATAAAGGAAGTTTTATATTTTCCTTTCTAATCTGTATGCCGTTTATTGTCTTTTTCTTGCCTTATTGTATTGGTCAGGACCTCCAATACAACTTTGAATGGAAGCGATAAGAGCATGCATCCTTGCCTTCTTTCTAATATTAGAGGGAAAACATTCAATCTGACATTAAGTGTGATGTTAGCTGTAGATTTTTTTTTTGGTAGATGCCTTTTATTGGGTTGAGGAAATTCCCTTTTACTCTTAGTTTGCTGAGGGATTTAAAAATAATTATGCCTGGTTTTTGAATTTCCCAGTGCTTTTTATGTATCTATGGGAATGGTTATAGAGTTTTTCTGGTTGATTCTATTGATATAGTGTATTGCATTAATTATTCTCTAATGGCAAACCAACCTGCATTCCTGAGACAACTCCCATTTGGTCATGATGTATTATCTTGTTGCAGTGTCTATCAATGGAGTGTCTATCTTGAGGTCGCAGTAAAGATATTGGCTAGGATTGAAATTATCTGAAGCTTTGTCTGGTTGAAAGTTTCTGCTTCTAGGAAACTTCTTGCTAAAAGTCACATGACTGTGTTTGGCAGCAGATAGTTCTTTACCGATGAACCTGTTTTCTCAATGTGACAGCTAGATTCCCCCAGAGCGAGTGACTGGGTATGTTGTCAGGGAGGGAGGAGAGAAGAGAAAAAGAGCCAGAGTGAGAGTGAGAGAGACTGAAAGAGACTTTTATTTTTCTGTTTTCTGTTTCATTGACTTCTGCTTTTATTATTTTCTTCCTTGTATTCATTTAGTGCTCGCTTTTGGTCTTCTTTTTTAGCTTCTTGAGTAGGAATATTACATTGTTGATTTTTAAAATGTATTCTTTCTCATGTAAGCATTTAAGAGTACAGATTTCTCTTTAAGCCTACTTGAGTTGCATCTTATACATTCTGATGTGCTGGGTATTTGCCATCATTTAAAATACTTAAAAGTTTCTCTTGAAATTTCTTCTTTGGTGTATGGCTTATGGACTATTTAAAAGTGTTTTTACTTAATTTCAAAAAAGTAAGGATCCTACAGTTACATTTTTGTTATCCATTTCTAATTTATTTCCATTGTGATAAGTGAATATCCTATGCATAATTTCAATTTTAAAAATGTATTTCTACCTCTTTTATGACCCAGCATAGGTCTATCACAGTGAATGTTTTATTTGTACTTGAAAAGAATGTGTATTTGTCCATGTTACATGTAGTGTTTTAAAAATATCAATTAAGTCATTTTGGTTGATTGAGTTTTCCATGTCTTCTATATCTTTACTGATTTTTTAAAAGTCTACTTGTTCTATCAGTTACTGGTAGAGGAGTGTTGAAATTTTTCGTTTCCCTGTTGGTTTGTTTATTTTTCCCCTCTGTTCTATCAGTTTTTCTTCATGTATCTTGAAGTCCTATAATTGAATGAATACACATTTAGGATTGTTATGTCTTCAGAAATATTTATCCTTTTTATCAATAAGAGACTATATCTCTTTCTGTCTGTTAATCTTTCTTATCTTGATAGGTACTTTGTTCAAACTTTATATACTCTCCAACTTTTTATGATTAGTGTCCAAATGGTATGTGTTTTTCTATCCTTTTATAACAGTTATCTTCTCTGTTTCAAAATGTTTGAAGTGCATTTCTCCCAGACAGTATATAATGGGTCTTGTTTTTTGAAAATCTGACAATCTCTGTGAGTGTTTTTTTTTTTTGTGACAATTTCTGTTCAAATTATAGTGCTTAGGCTGTTTGTGGTTAATGTAATATCAGTATGCTTAAATTTAAGTTTATCATCTTGCTACTTACTTTCTATTCATTGCATACTTCATTTTCTCAGTTTTTCTCGTTTCCTGATTTATTTTGTATTGAGTATTTTAGCATTTTGTTTTATTTCTAATATTGGCAAATCTTTATACTTTTTAATTCATGGTTATTATAGTGTTTAAAATATGCATCTTAAGTCATCACAGTCTACCTTCAAGTAACATACTACCATTTCATGTATAATATAAGAATATTAACATTATACAATTCCATTTCTCTGCTCTCATTCTTTGTGCTATTGTTATCATACCTTTTACTTATGCATAAATTATAAATTTCATAATACATTGTTCTAATTTTTGTTTTAAGCCATAATTATGTTTTAAATAAGCTTAAAATGAAAAAAAATTCTTTTGTATTTGTTGCTCACATACTTGCCATTTCTGGAGCTCTTTGTTATCGTTGAAGATCTGAGGTTTCATCTGTTATTTTCCTTCAGCTTGAAGAACTTCCTTTTACATTTATTGTAGTACAGGTTAGATGATCATAAATTATCCCAGCTTTTGTTTATGTGAAAATGTCTCCATTTTGTTTTTATTTTTAACAATATATTTGATGGATATAAAAGTCTAGGTTTACTTTTTGTCCCCTTTTGGTACTTTAAAACATATCATTCAATTGTCTTTTGGCTGACTTTGTTTCTGATAAGAAGTCATTGGTTTTCTCACCTTTGTTTTTTTGTAACAAATATGTTTCCCCCTGCCTTTGGCTACCTTTTCTCTCTATTTCTAGTTTTCAGCAATTTTAATATGGTGTGCCCTAATGTGTTTTTCTTTGTGTTAATACTATGTGAGTTGTATTAATACTCTTGGATCTGTAGGTTTATGCTTTTTATAAAAATTTGAAAAATTTAGCCATTATTTCATGTTTCTATTCCTATGTCTTTGAGTTCACTGATCCTTTCTTTTCCAGTGTATACACTGCTATTGATCTCAGTCAACAAAATTTTCACTTCAGATGTTATGCTTTTTAGCTCCATAAGTTTCATTTGGTTCTCTTTTATGTCTTCAATTTCTCTATTTCTTTTAAATCTTTGAAAATATGTAAATATCACTTTAAAAATCTTTGTCTGTGAATTGTCATCTGTGTCATTTCTGTGTATGTTTCTATTGACTGATCTTTCTCTTCTGGCCACAGGTCCCGTTTTACTGCTTTTTTTCAGGGTTACTCTTTTTTGATAGGATACTGGCCATTGTAAATATCACTTTGTGTTGAGTAGACTTTGGAATCTTCTTTTACAGATATTTGGATTTTATTTTGGCAGACGGTTTAGCTACTTTCAGACCAACTTGATTCTTTTGAGGTTTGTTTTTAGCACAGGTCTGCAGTAGCCCCAGTCTAGCCCTAATACTTCTGGGGTCTTTTCTGAATGCCCTGCTTGTTCTGAGATTTCTACACCATAATTGGTAAGAACTTGGATGACTCCCAGGCTTGTATGAGTTATGGGAATTGTTCAGCTTACAGCTCCTTGTTAGTTCTTTCACTCATAGTTTCTTTTTTTTTGCCTGGTTTCGTGGTGTCTTACCACATACATGCAGAACAGGGCATGCTGCTGAAGACTCAAGGGACCACCTATGCAGCTTTCTGAAGCTCTTTCTTTGTGTGATTTTCTTCCCTTTGGAACTCTGCCTTGCAAATTCCAGCTGCCCAAGCCTCTTCTAACTCCAATATTGTATCTTTAACTCCATGAGATTTATGTGGGTTCCACTTTTCTTTTCATTAATTAATTAATTTATTCTTGAGACAGAGTCTTGCTCTGTCACCCAGGCTGGAGCACAGTGGTACAATTTCGGCTCACCATAACCTCCGCCTCCTGGGTTCAAGCAATTCTCCTGCCTCAGCCTCCCAAGTAGCTGGAACTACAGGTGCATGCCACCATGCCCAGCTAATTTTTATATTTTTAGTAGAGACAGGGTTTCACCATATTAGCCAGGCTAGTCTTGAACTCCTGACTTCGGGTGACCCACCTGCCTCTGCCTCCCAAAGTGCTGGGATTACAGGCATGAGCTGTCATGCTTGGCTGGGTGCTTTTGTATGCTCTAGTCTCCGGGTAGAAAGCTGGGACAGTTTTAGGGCTTACCTTGTTTGTTTCCTTTCTTTTGGGGATCAATTTCTGTGCAGTCTGCAGCTTATGTCTGAAAAGAGTTGTTTCATAAATGCTTTCCTTTTGAAAAAATAGTTTATAGTGGGCAAGTAAGTCTAGTACCAGTTACTGTATCATGTACTGTGACTAGAAGTTATAAAATCACATTTTAAGTCAAAGTGGAACAATCTTTTTTCATTACTCTTTGTAGGCATATATAATTTTATCTGATGACTGGTTAACTGAAAAAAAAATCCCTTTAGTACAATACTGAGAAATTAAGAATTTCCAATAAGAGAACTAGACTCTTAGAGTTGAGTTAATTTGATGTGTCTTTTGCCCATTGGACAGGGCTCCAAAATGATTTGGGAGAGAACTTGGCTGTAGTCTCTCTTAACAAATATCAAAGTATCCTTCATTTTCTCACTCACTCTACTTTTGTCTACAGAAAGTGAATTCAAAAAAGCTGGAGAGGAGACGCATCAGGTCAGAAGGGATTTGCTGCTCTGAACTGCCAGTTACACTGCACAAAAGTACATCACATACCTTTTTGCAGAGCCACTAGTGCGGCATACAAAGAAAGGGTTCTTATTGCTATCTTGGCTGCCGTTGTGGTTTTATGTTCCCATGGTTTGGAAGCCATGACTTAGAAAGAGCCATGGTACCTGGCTGACAAACCAGCTGACATAAATGTGCTAACCATTTTCTGGCAGGTGGCCTGGTCTGCTAGCTGGCTTCTGAGAAATGATACACATGGAGGCCTCACAGGCAGATCACCACTATCTCCAGCCTCTGAAAGTTCTGGAATCTGAATCTGGAATGAGTTTATTGCCCTCTATTTTCACTGGAAATAGACCAAAGAAACTGCCAAATGCTCTTTCTGTGTCAAACACCCAACGTACAATGCGACTGTGTTTGTTAAGGCATTGGGTTCTTCAAATAGGTGGGCCTAGGAAGAGTTAAATCAGTCTGTCTGTCTGTCTATCTATCTATCCATCCATCCATCCATCCATCATCTATCATGTATCTACCTATCTAAATATACATGCTATAGCTGTATATATTATATTTCTAGTTTACATGTTGTTTTAATACATAGATGAAACTAATGCAGGCTAGTTTCTCAATCCCTCATCTGCAATAAAAGAATAATATTAATTTGTACTGCATAGGATAGGAAGATACAATGAATTTATATGTGTAAATAACTTAATACCTAGTACATAGTGCCTTAGCTCAATACATCTTTACTACTGTTATTATTGTTTTACATTATAGATGGAAGGTAGTGCTTCTTGGTTACTCCAAGACTTATTCTATAGAGTATGCTTGAGCTTGGCTCCTCTATGGCCCTGTTTCAGCTTTTTGGTGATGTTAATCTATATTCTCTTTTTAACATATACTTTAGGAAACACATTCCCTGCCCTGCCCTGCCCTGCCCTCCCCTCCCTCCCCTCCCCTTCTCTTCCTGTCATCCGCTTTCCTTCCCTTCTTTCTTTCTTCTTTCAATGGATAGAGTCTTTCTAATAAGAATAGTCCTATTAGACAGACTATAAATAATGATATTCATAGATTTATTTGGTTATGACCTTGGCTTTGAACCTACTTCAGTGTTGGGATTTATCTGCCAAAACCAAGGAGAGAACTGAGATAAGAAAATTCAAGTTAAATTGTGGTAATTCACAGATGTTGTGTGAAGAAGCAGACTTCTCATTTTTCAGGCATGGTTCTCCTGTCTGAGACTTGGATTTGGATGTGACAGACAAGAATGTAATTTTAAAGTATTAAGATAGCAGTACAATTCGCAATTGCAAAAATGTGGAACCAACCCAAATGCCCATCAATCAACAAGTAGATACAGAAACTGTGATATATATATATATATATATATATATATATATATATATATATACATATATGTATGATGGCCTACTACTCTGCCATAAAAAAGGAATGAATTAATAACATTTGCAGCAACCTGGATGAGATTGGAGACTATTACTCTAAGTGAAGTAACTAAGGAGTGGAAAACCAAACATCGTATGTTCTCACTTAAGTGGGAGCTAAGCTATGAGGATGCAAACGCATAAGGATGACACAACAGTGGACTTTGGGGACTCAGGGGGAAAGTGTGGGAAGGGGGGGTGTGGGATAAAAGACTACAAATAGGGTTCAGTGTATACTGCTTGGGTGATGAGTGCACCAAAATCTCACAAATCACCACTAAAGAACTTACTCATGTAACCAAACACCACCTGTTCCCCAACAACCTATGGAAATTAAAAATTAAGAAAAAAAATAAAGTACTAAGAGTGTAGTTATAGAATGTTAAAAGGTGTCGTAGATGCCACCAGGCCTGTTTTAAACAGAAAGACACTGAGAAACATACCATAATCTGTGCTGATAGTTTGCCTATTGACTCTCAGCCCCAAGACCACAATTGTATACTCTGCTCTGTGGTGCTAGCTTTAGAGCTCCGCCAATCACATATTCCAGACTGTTTTTGCCAGATGACTTCCTACTGGGTTCTGCTAATTTCTGTCATTGGAAGAAGACTGGAAGGTAGGAGCTTCCTTCCTATTTCTCGTTGGTCTTGTCAGTGAAAGTTTACCCTTCTCTTTGTTTTCTTTTAGCATTGCCAGAACTAGCTTCATCTTACCCGCTCAGGGATATTGTTGGGAGCCAGGTGTTCATTCTTTCTCAGGTATCTGAGCCCCAGCTCAATGGGGCGGGTCCTCTGAGATTCTGAGATTCTATCAGCAGCTGGGAAGTACAGTACTATCTCCTCAGAGGGCTAAGCCCTAGGTTAGCGGATATCCCTCTTTTGAGCTTCTAGGTTTTGATAATCCCAACCACTTCTCTTTTATTTACCTAGTCCTAAGGGTTGTAGATTCTTATCTCTGGGTTATTTTAATGCTTTCCTTTTGTTCTTTCATTTTTCTAACTCTTGTGAAAACAATTTCCTATACAGTAGTCCTCCCTTATCCATGGTTTCGCTTTCTGTGGTTTCAGTTATCCATAGTCAGCTGTGGTCTGAAAATATTAAATGGAAATTCCAGAAATAAACAACTCACAATTTTAAAGTGTGCACCATTCTCAGTAGTGTGATGAAATGTGTGCTATCCCTCTGGGTCCCACTCTGGACTGCCTGGGACGGGAATCATCCCTTTGTCCGGCATATCCACACTGGAGATGCTACCTTCCTGTTAGTCACTTAGCAGCTTTAGATTGAAAAAACATAGTATACATACGGTTCAGTCCTATTTGCTGTTTCACGTCTCCACTGGGGGTCTTGGAACACACGCCCATGGATAAGGGGAGATTACTGTATTAAATCTTTTTAATTTAAATATTTGGTATAATTCTTTCTTCCCTTCCCTTCCTTTCCCTTCCCTTCCTTTCCCTTCCCTTCCCTTCCCTTCCCTTCCCTTCCCTTCCCTTCCCTTCTCTTTCCTTCCCTTCTCTTTCCTTCCCTTCTCTTTCCTTCCCTTCCTCTCTTCTCTCTTCCTCTTTGCTTCCCTTCTTTCTTTCTTCTTTCAATGGATAGAATTTTTCTAATAAGAATAGTCCTATTGGACAGACGATACATGATGATATTTGCGGATTGATTTGGTTATGACCTTGGCTTTGAATGCAACTCTGGGCTCCTTTCCAAAGGAAAAATGGGATACTCTTAGTCCATGGTATGCAGTGGCATAATAATTAAATTATCGACTATGGTCACTTAGGATAAAGTTTCTGTTAAATTTCCTGATAAAGTAAGTTTCTTGGGGCACCAAATGACTACTGCATCTGACTCTTAAGTAGAGTCAATGGCTACAAGGACTGTGGCATGAGATGGCTCTTTTTTTTTTGTCTGTACTGGAGGAATAGTAAAAAGAAAATAACAAGTTTGGGGTTTTAAATTCTCAGCTTAAGCGTCAGTCAGAAAGCCAGAGAACTTCTATGGTTACCCTATAAAAGACCATTATATTTCCTGTAGCTGTGGAACAAATATCACTGAAAGCCAAACTCCAAATCTGTGTGGATTGCAGAATTATAATCTAAACTGAAATCACAGACTCACCAAATTCTTATGTGTAAGTTAGAGAACTGATTGGGAAGAAGTGGGACCTTGATATTTGAAATGAGGGCATTCTGAATGGACTCAGAAAAAGCCAAAAATTTACAACTTTGCAAGCATCCCTAAACTTTCCTTGTTAGTAGAACAAGCTCCTTCTTCCGTATCTGAGGTTAATCTCTTCCTTGGTTGAAAACTCTTAATTTCATCTTATGCTGTTGTCTTGTGAGAGTGTCTTATTCTCCTACCTCCATCAAGACCCATTCTTCATTGCCTCAAGACTTGTATGTCAAGTCAGATATCCTCAGGTACGGGAAAGAAATAGCATAGACTCCCAGAGAATTGCATGGTTTACTTAACAGCAAACATCTGAGTAGTACGGAGTATTGTGAGAATAAATTCTAAGTGTATTAGACCAAGGAGAATAGAATATAATATGAGGTCAGCCTGAATTTATTGATATGGGTGCACTTACCAGAGATTCTGGATTTAATGTGTCAGCATAACTAGCTGGAGGTGGTCCTGACAGTGTGGTTAGTTGACTGAAACTTGGGCTAAACGATGGCCTACGTTCTGAGGCTGAGATGTCACAACTTCTGTGGCATAATGTAGAGGATGAGTCAACAAATTATGGTCCATGGGTCAAGTCTGTGAGCTAGGAACAGTTTTCATAATTTAAAGAAGAAAGAGGAGAGAAGGAGGAGGAGGAAGAGAAGGAGAAAGGAGACAGAAAGCCTATATGGTCCACAAAGCCTAAAATATATAGTCTCTGGACATTTACAGAAAAAGTTTGAGGACCTTTGGTATAGAGAAAGAAATCCAAAGGTTTGGGGGTAGGTATAAATAATGGAATAGATTTATCCTGTGCAAACTCTCCTTTTCTCTATGTCTTCCAAGTGTGTTTACAGCCATGGCTCAGGCTCATGTGTGCTCAGGCTGAGCATCACTGGGGAGAAGGTGTCTCTTCTCCTGCCTCACTGCACTGAAGGCAGAATAATGACATTCAGAGAGTCCTCCTTGTCTTATCTCTGTTCCCCTCTGGTACCCCTTGGGAGATGGGGGACATGGAATGTTAAAAAACAAAACAAAACAATGAGCCTTTGAGTAAGGACAGATTATCTGTTGGTTTTTTTCTTCCTTTAATTAAGGTGGTCTCCTGAGAAGCTAAGGGAAGAGAAGACTTAGACATTACTAGAACCCATTCCTCAAGACACTGTATTCAGACAGAGGTAAACTACCTGTGCATAACTCCACATACCTCCTTAATCGATACTGTGGCTGATAAGGTGATTGCTGATTAGATGTTTAGCTTTCATAGTTACCACAAATTCTTTTTTGGGGAGAAATTCTTTTCTTTTTCCAGCTTACCTTTTCCAACTCACATGCTTTTAAAAGCAATGTTTGCAGTTTCTGCCACTCCAATGTCAACGAGAATTTATTTTAAAATGTGTGTGAACTGGCAGCTTCTCAGAAAAAAAAAGCATTGTTTTGGGAATGAAGTCATCTGTTTGGAGAGCAAAGCCTCAAGTATCATGCAAGAGGCGGGAACCCAGTGCCCTCTGCCTGCTCAACCCTTTGGCACACACAGCCATTGTCAAAACCTGTTTCCAGAGCAACTGAATTCTCTCTTGAAATTACTTGGCAGTTGACAAGCTCCTCTCCCTAAGGGTCTGGAGCAACTCCTTTCAAGGGTCTTATTTTAATGTAGCTTGTCCCTGATGGAGACCAAGATCATTGCCAGCTGAAGAATTTACCAGTACTCTCAAGTTGGCTCACCTGATACATTTTTATAGTAGAGATCAAGGTGTGTGTTTGGGATTTGGACTCTATTTGATGTCTTCATCGTCTTAGAAACATGTATGTCCTAAAGTCAAAACAATAGCTGGCTTTTTGGGTTATCTGCAGGATAATATCGTATCTGGGTACACAGTGTTGACAGTCTTTGAGAGGTATTGCTCCCATGCATTTTTCCAAACGGTGTATGGAGTAAATAGCCATTCAGTATTACAGACTCTGTTTTCTGACCATGGCACAGCGGGGTCTGGGGAAAGGAGAAGACTGGGCCTTCCTTTGACTTTGTAAGTCTTTGCTTTAAAAAAATCATTTAAAAAAACGCAATAAAAGCTTAATTTAAAAACGGATGTCCAGGATGAATTGCTAGGTCAAAACTAACAAAAGTGGAATTTAATATAAGTGTAAAAATCCTGTGATTAAGTTAAAAAATCAGCTTCCTAAATAACTCCCAGGTGGGGAAGCTCTTGATTTTACAGTCACAGTGAATCTTTTTCTATTAAAGGTGGCCAACTTGCATGACTTCTTCAACCAGCCCCCCAGAAAAACCTCTCCTGGGCCATGTGCAAGCAAAGAATAATTTAAATCTCATTAGAGAAAAAAAGATTAAACAGAACTCTTCATTGTTGAATGGTATCCATTAATTAAGGGCAAAAGAGTAAAAGCATTTTAACTATACAGCTGAACTAACAGAATTTGATATTTAGGCTATTAAACCTAAAATCCAGGTCAATCATTGAAAATAAAATTGGACATATATAGAAAGTAAAAACATAACTGAGAAAATACAAATGGATACACAGAGAAAAGGAGAAGGCATTGGGGTCCCATGCACAATCTTCCTGAGCTAAGTATGTTGGGGAAACGTAGGTCTCTTGATTAAACCCAGGTTGGTTTTGGCATTTCTGGGGGACCAAAGAGGGAAATGGGTTCCATTAAGTTACTTGATGGTGGCTGCAGCCAATTGAAAGTAAGGCCCATTAGAAAGGCCCTGCATAGCTCGTGTAGGACAGGCCTTTCACATGCCATGGTGCATTACACTTTCAAGGCACCTTCACTTTCATGATCTCTTTTGCTCCTCCTGTCTTACAGATGTGATCATTGAAGGACTGAGAGCAGAAATATCTTTAAATTCCCAGAGCCAGTTAGCAGCATGGCTAGGTCTGGTCCCCTTGGCCCCTGCTTTTTTGTATTGATTACCTCTCTTAGAAGATTGCATCTTACAAAAGGTTATTACCTTATCTAGGAAATGTTAACCTTAATTCCTACCTTGAATTAAAATTGGTTGGGGACTTGGGGTGGGGAGTGAGGATAAGACTTAAGCACCTGCCTCCCAAGTTCTCTTCCCTGGGATAGTCTGAGCCGCTTCTTGTCTTCTGGGTCCCAGTTTCTTATTTCCTTTCAATGGGGTCTACAGATGGACTGGGAGTTGGCAAAATCAGCTGGTGCTTTGGGATTGATGATGCTTGGTTGCCTCTTCTTGAGCCAGTAGAGCCTGGGGTACCTTTTATATGATGCAATGGGATTCACAGAAGCTACACTCAGTGCAAATGCCTTTGTCTTTTCAGAGAGCAGAAATTCTGGTGGGTACTCAGTTGGAGATTATCTCTGCTGTTTTATCTCCTTCCTGTTCTTTCCTCTTATATTGTCCCCCTTTTCCCATCAATGTTCACATTTCTGGCTTATCTAGAATATTATATCTTTGTATATGTGGAACATTGGCTCAATAATGAGCACCCGTGCTTTTCAGATGGGTTTGGGGATTGTCAGCCACATAACCTCATCGCTGGTCTTATATAGATTCCCATGATATCATCTCTGGGTCCTGTGGGGGTAAATCTCAACTTATCACACCAGTCTTGCTGGGTCACAGGCTCATTTACTTCATTACTCACTTCAACGCCCTTCTTTTGCTCTCATCTCTCCCCACTTTGGCCATATGTCATTCCATATCTCTGTGTTTCAGAAACTTAATTGCAAACTGAAATTGCATGGATTGGGTTTACTCAGTTTTATTATTACAATACTAAAAAATATTAAGTGCTTAATTGTGCATGGTGATATATAAAAGGGGCTGACTTAATGATGTGCAAATAATAATCTCATATTTTATTACAGCTAATGCTATTATGTCCATTATCTCCTTTAGTACACCAATTCCAGCTATTTGTGCCTTATACATTTGTCTAAGGAGGTGTGGGATACTCTTGGCACACTCAGAATACTGCTTGCCAGTAAGTCCGATCCCTAAGTCTTACGGCCAAAGGGGCTGTGCAAAGGACCCTGGGATCAATTTTAAGGCTTTTAACATTTCTCTGCCTCTGATTATTAGTTCAAACATGCATCATAGGGAATCAGATTGGAGGGAAGGGGCAATAGACATCCCCCCACAGTTTAGGACCATGCGAAGTTGAATTGGAGGCAGGGGAAGAAGTGTGGCCTTATTAAAGGTGTTGTTTAATATTCCAAGTTTGGGATCAGTGTCAAGTAGCCTCCAGTTAGACTCTTGCTGAACTCAAAAAGGGTTTCACTCACTAAAACTCTTTAGTGAGGTATTAATAAGTATGACACCACAAAAGGGATCCATGTCCAGAGAATTTAGAAAATGAGCCTTTCTCAACACACATTAGCATACTGATGGCTTGGAGAAATCCTTCAGCAAAGGAAACATTTTAAACCTGCCTTAACTCAGAGTTTCCTAAAAGTAGTGGATCATGGAACCATTTGGAGGAGGAGCACCTGTGAACATCTGTGTATTCCAAGTTCTGGGAAGTGCTGAATTTGACTAAGTTTTGTAAGGGAGGAGATGTAATAACGAAAGAAACACACAGCCTTAGGGGTGGTTAAGGAGGAAATGAAGCAGTCAGGAGAAGGCAGAGGGACCCAACTGCAGGTGGTGGCTGAGGCCCTGCCCAGTGTTTTTGCCATGGGGAGGCATCTACTGTTCTGAGGTCTTCAGCCCTCGCTGTCTCACTGTGCATTGCCTTTTGGGAAGCATGGATTATGCTTTCTCCTGTCAAAACACACCTTCCATTTAGAAAGAAAGTCAGAAGTTTCTAGGATTGGGTCCTGGTAGATTCTGAATCTAGGATGAATGGCTTCAAACTTGAACTCCTGATTTTTTAGCTGCGCGTGTGACCAGAAAGCAAGGTGTTTGCTAGAACTTACATTGCTGACCCTTCACCTACTTTTAGAAACCCTTTTCACTTTTGCATGTTTTTCCCTGGAGGTTTGCTATCAGGCTGCTGCAAACGCATCAGATGACAGGTACCCAGAGCTGCTATTTCTGGAAGCCCTTGGCCATGTAAAAATACCAAAAATATTTTTTCCTTGTTAAAATATAAGAACTAGTCTTAGTGAGATTTAAATCATACATTGATTTTGCTTGGAAAACCCCCAATCTTTGTTCTGTGTTTTAGGATGGACTTTGAGGTTCAATTCCAGGGCTTTAGAATATGTTCTTTAGCAAATAACTTGATGTATTTGAATGGTGCTTCTAAATTTCTGAAACAGCACTAAAGGATGTTATTTTTTGGTGTGGCTGGGAATAAAAATACCCTGTTAAACTTTTGAACCATACATCCCTCTGCCTCAATAGCAGGGCAGATGTGGAGAGAAACTACTGCTTTTTTTTTTTTACATTTGGAAGGCGGTATGTACCAAGTAAAGTTCCCTCCCAACATAGTTTTGCTTTATTTGAAGAAGTTTATTAGACAAGATTAGTCTTCAGGCAATAATAGAGATTCTTCAGGAACCAAATATTTACATTTTGAACTAGCTGTAGAAATGTTTAGTGATTCTTGTGAATTTAGCTTAGACACTGCTACCTATTGTATTGAATTCATGCTTTCCTCTTGGGAACGAAGTTTGAGGTAATCTATGAAATGTATACATAATTAAGGTAATGGAAGATATTTTGAAACTTAAAAATTATGGAGTGATTTTTCCATTGACCAAGGTTTAGGAATGATGTAGAAGAAATCTGAGGCTGGCTTTAAACTTCAGAATGCATTTTTGAGGAAAGAAGGACTCTTTGTTTTTATAAATATGTTTTAATTGAGTCATCTCTGGGACTCTGTTTGGAGGTTAGGTCTTCCAGGAAGGGGGATGAAACATTTTGTAGCTAAGGTCTATTCTGATTATCTTTGATTTGAATTCATTGCTTTTAATTTGTCTTTTCCCCCCATTATTTTTACATGGGTAAATGGAGAGTATTCTGGCTGTCAGTGCTTTGACATTTTTATTAGATAAATTTGAAAGGCATTAATTCAGGCCAATTCTGTATTCTCCAAAGCTTCAAATGAAAGAGTGCAATATCCCAGTCATGAAACACCTCAAGAAGGACTTATGTTTATCTTCTAAAATGAGGTTTCACTTGGTATATGTTTGGCTGACATATTGCAGTTCTAAACTTGAGCAGACAAGCATTTTGAAGAGATTATTTCACCAATTTAAAAGTGATTATGTAATATCTGTGAACTCAGTGTGCATTTCAGGAAAAATGCTGTTGGCTTTGTCTTCGTCCTCAAGTCATACATTAAGCCTTGAAACTCAGAAATGTCCTCTGAGCTGTCATTAGTGACTCTTCAACTGTCCCTTCTTTTTTGTGTTTCAGCATAATGATTACATATGAATGAAATTAGAATTTCATGTAGTATAGGTTTCAGTGAAAAACAATCCAATAACAGTATTCTAATCTCTCTCTTTTTGTTCAAGGACTAGTTTCTTTTGTTGTGTTCCTTCAAATCCAGAATTCTCAAATCTCCAGTATAAATGGCTATTATGCCTATAAAAAAGCAAGCTCATCTCAGATTCATGCAGACGATAGGCTTACTCTGGACAATTTTGTAAATGGTCTCATATTGTGTTATTTCCGTGTGATGATTTCCTGATATAGTGGTAATTTGGTGGGTTTTCAGGGTTTATAGACCGCTGTTTCACTCTAAGTCATTAAAACAACAAACAGGTTATGCTGGAGATAATTGGAAGATATTCCTAGTTAGCTTTTGGGGTGATCAAATGTTAAGCAGAAGTGTATTTCTGGTCCTCCTTTTTGTTGAAGGGATGAATGGATGGATGATAAACCAATCGAAAGACTCCCTGTCTACCAGAGCCAAGCTGTAGAGAAGCTTACTTAATAAATCTGCTGATAATAAATTTGTATGTACCAGTACTGCTAATTGGTCATGTACCATATATTTCTGTGCCTCAGATGTCCTTGCACTATTCCTGCTGCCTCATCTTAATCCAGACCCTCATTGTCTTATACCAAAGATAACTATAACAACTTTCTTGCTAGTCTCTGGCCTCCAACCTCTGGCTTCTTCCAGTTCACAGTGGGTCTAGCACTAGCTGAAAAATCTCCCCAAATGTCCTGTTAATCCTTTTGCAAGGACCTGCAATGGTTCCCCATTGTCGGCCTTATCATGTCGAAACGTCTTATTCTATGTAGTGATGTGAGCATACTTGTTCTACTTCAGCCCAACTGAGTGTGGCCCTGCACTTATTTATTTATTTATTTCTATTCATTTATGTTTTGAGATAGGGTCTTTCTCCCTCTCCCCAGCTTAAGTGCACTGGTGCTATCTTGGCTCACTGCAACCTCTGCCTCCTGAGTTCAAGTGATTCTTGTACCTCAGCCTTCTGAGTAGCTGGGACTACAGGCACCTAGTTGACTAATTTTCATATTTTTAGTAGAGACGGGGTTTCGCCATGTTGGCCAGCTTGGTCTCGAACTCCAGGTCTCGAGTGATTTGCCTGCCTCAGCCTCCGAAAGTGCTGGGATTACAGGAATGCGCCACTGTGCCTGGCCCAGCCCTGAACTTTTATTTACACTCTTTGTTTTTTTTGGATCAAGGTTTATCCATCAAACAGTTTGACAATATGTAGTGGGTCTTAAAATTTCTCCTATTCCTGGGGAAATAATTCTTAATATAGAAACAAGTTCAGTGTATAAAGATGGTCATTGCAGTTATTTATATAATTAAAAGTCACAAACAACCTAAATATTCAGCCAAGGAGAGTTAAGTGTGGCATAGCTTATAAAACTTAGACATTAAAAATGATGTGTACAATAAGTTTGTTAGCATAGGAAGTACATTCACGCATCACTTAATGAAGGAGATGTGTTCTGAGAAATGCATCATTAGGTGATTTCATTGATGTGTGAACATCATAGAGTGTACTTACACAAACCTAGATGTTACAGCCTACTATAAAGGTATACAACTCTATAGTACTCCCTATTGCTCCTAGGCTACAAACCTGTACAGCATATTACTGTACTCAGTTCTTGGTAACACAATGGTATGTATTTGTGTATCTAAACATAGAAAAGGTACAGTAAAAATAAGATATAAAAGATAAAAAATGGCATACATATATTGCACTTACTGTGAATGGAGCTTTCTGGACTAGAGGTTGCTCTGAGTGAGTCAGTGAGTGAGTGGTGAGTGAAAGTGAGGGCCTAGAATATTACTGTACACTACTGTAGACTTTATAAGTACCACACACTTAGGCTACACTAAATTTAAGTATTTTTCTTTCTTTAATAACAAATTAACCTTAGCTTACTGTAACTTTTTAACTTTATAAACTTAAAATTTTTAAACTTTTGACTCTTATAATAACAGTTTAAAACAGAAACATGTTGTATAGTTATACAAAACTATTTTCTTTTTTTATATTCTTGTTCTTTTTTTTTTTTTTTAAGAGGCAGGGTCTCACTTTGTTGCCCAGGCTGGAGTGTGCAGTAGTGCAATCATAGCTCACTGCTGAGCTTGAATTCCTGGACTCAAGTGATCCTCCTGTCTCACCTTCCTGAGTAGCTGGGACTACAGGTGCATGCCACCACACCTGGCTAATTTACAATTTTTTTTTATTTGTAGAGATAGGGTCTTGCTATGTTGCTCAGGCTGGTCTCAAACTTCTGGCCTCAACTTATCTTCCCACCTTGGCTCACCAAATTTTTGGGATTACAGGTGTGAGCCGCTATGCCCAGCCTTTATATCCTCACTCTATAAGCTTTTTCTTATTTTAAAAATGTTTTATTTTTTATTTTTTTACTTTTTAAACTTTTTTTGTTAAAAAATGAAGACAGAAATACATATGTTAGCCTAGGCCTACACAGGGTCAGGATGACCAATATCACTGTCTTCCACCTCCACATCTTGTCCCACTAAGAAGGGCTTTAGGGACAGAAACATGCATGCAGCTGTCATCTTCTAAGATAACAATGCCTTCTTCTGGTATACTTCCTGAAGGACCCACCTGAGACTGTCTTCCAGTTAACTGTTTTTTTCAATAAGTAGAAGGAGTACACTCTAAAATAATGATAAAATGTATCGTAAATACATAAGCTAGTAACATAGTTGTTTATTATCATTATTAAGTGTTATGTGCTGTACATGACTGTATGTGCTTTGTTTGTTTACACCAGCATCACCATAAACATGTGAGTAATGTGTTGCACTAGGATGTTATGGCAGCTACAGTGTCACTAGGTGACAGGAATTTTCTGACTCCATTATAATCTTATAGGATCGCCATATATATGTGGTCCATCATTGACCAAAACATCATTATGTGGCTCATGACTTTATTTATATTTCAAGAAGAGAGGAAAAATACTAAACTCTGTATACAGTATTGAAGGTAGCAGTGGCCTGCGTGGAGCAGCTGTTGCCAAGATGCTGACTGCAGCGGGGGAGGCACAGCTGGGCTGCATGCACCACGGAGCTGGCGGGAACCAGGAGCAGGCAGGAGTCCTGTCCTCCTGGGTGCAGCTGCAGCCTCCCTTGCTGCAGCTGTGACCTGGGCATCTCTGTACTCCCTGCCCCTATAGGCTTGGAGGTGTCTGCTCCCACTGCCTGGCTTCTCCCCATTCCTGGCACCCACTCCAATCTGGGAGAGAGGTTGAGGCTGAGCCCAGGTGCTGTCGCAGACTTGCTGGGTATGCGCATGCTTGGGGCAGCACTGACACACCAGCCCCCTACCACCTTGGCCCCCTCAGGACTTTGGGTGTCCATAAGCATGGAAGGGAGGCCAAGGTGGGGCTGAGGGCAGCTTGGCACTGGCCTGTAGGCACCCCTTGGCACAAACAGCCTGGGTGCCATGAATAGTGACAAGAGGCAGACAGACTCTTGGGTGGAAAGAGGTCCCTGGTGAAGCCCCGCCTTCAAGCTGGGGAGGGCCTGAAGCCTGGGGCCCAGGCTGCTGGTCCTGCAGACTGGAGTGGGAACCTGTGGTGTTTTTTCTGGGTTCACCCATGGCTGCCCATGGAGCAATCAGCACACACTTCCTTCCCTCTGAGGCCCATAAAAACCCTTGGACTCAGCCAGACTCAAAGAGAGATGATTGGACGAACATCTGCAGAGAGCAGCTACCCACCCCAGGGTCTCCTCTTTGCTGAGAGCTGAAGAGAGATATGGGACGACCAGCTGTGGAGAGGAGCTACCCACTCCAGGGTCTCCTCTCTGCTGAGAGCTTAACACTTGTTGGGACACCCTGGCTGTGGAGAGGAGCTACCCAATGGAGGTCTGCTCTGAGCTGTTCTGTTGCTCAATAAATCTCCTCTTCACCTTACTCACCCTCCACTTGTCCATGTACCTCATTCTTCCTGGATACAGGACAAGAAGCCCCACTGAATGGTGGGGCTGAAACAGCTATAACAAAGACAACGCTGAAACATGCCCCTTGCTTGCCACGTTGCAGGTGACAAGAAGCAGAGAAGAGAGAAGGAGAGCAGAGCTGTGGTCTTTCAAGGGGGCTCAGACATAGGAGCTCCCCAAGCCAGGGCTGTGACCCCCTCTTTGGGGCTCAGTGGTTCCTGGTGTCTCCAAGCTTTCAGGTGCCACTGCATTCCTTGGTGCCAGCCATGAAAACTGCTTGCAGTACACCTGGTCCAGCTGCAGCCTCGCAGGGAGCTGGTGCCCGTGCCAGCCCCTGGAGCTGCCTGCCCCATTGTGGCAGGTATGCTGGCTGTGTGCAGTGGCTGGACTCCATGCTTGCTCACACACCCCTTGCTGCTCTGCACCTGGCTCATTCTTGGCAGGCATGGGATCGAGGCTGGTAGTGTGAGCTGAGCACAGCCTGTCAGGCCGAGTGGGTAGAAAGAGCCCAGTGGGCCAGAGAAAAATTCAGGCAAAGTCGCCACTGGCCACAGAGGTTTCCAGCTGGCAAAGTGACACCCCAAGAATCCTGTGACAGTATTAGCTCAACCATTAAAAAAACAGAGAGAAAAGAACCCTAGAAATTCATATTCTAAAACAAAAGTTATCCATGGGTAGTAGGATTATGGGCTACTTTTAGTTGTTTTTTTTTTTTTTTTAACACTTTTTAATGTTGATATTTTTTATATGATCATTCCTTACTTTTGTAATCAGAAAAACTTTTCTTCTGATTTTTTTCTATCCTTATTGCCCTTTCTAATAATAAAGATAATCTATACCCATTGTTAAAATTTTAGACTGTAGAAATGTATGAAAAACTTTAAAAAGTAAGTTATCCATAATTTCAATTTAAAAAGTCACCTAGTGATAGCCACTGTATTTCTCAAGTTTGCTCTGGTAACAAGATGACACACAATCATGGTGACTTGCAACAGCAAACATTCATTTATCATTCCTTCGTGTTACCAGAGGGCTTGGCTGTGGATGTTCTGCAGGTCCTGGGATCTGCTCCTCATAGCTTCTCATTCTGGATCTCAGGCTAAAGGAAGGGCCCTGCTCTGGGACATTCCTCTACTCACAGGAAGGGAAGAGGAGAGGCTGAACCAAACCACCCATCACATTTAAAACATTAGTGTGGGTCAGTATAGGACACACCTGTGTATGTTGCAGTGACAAAGAAAGTCACATGGCCAAGCCCAGCATGACTGGGTCAGGGCAGTACGCCTGCTTGGCAGGAGAGGAGAGTTATCTACCATAACCACCAGTAGCATTTTGGTGTACATATCCTTACAGACTTTTCAATATGCAAGAGCATGCGTACATATACACATGCATACTTTTAAAAAATGGGATGACACACACTGTAAAATTACTTTTTTTCTTTTGAGATAATGTCTCTGTTACCCCGGCTGCAGTGCTGTGGCATGATCAAAGCTCACAGCAGCCTCAACCTCCCAGGTCAGGTGATCCTCCCACTTCAGCCTCCTGAGTAGGTGGGAGCACAGGTGTGCAACACCATGCCTGGCTAATTTTTATAATTTTTGTAGAGAAGAGGGTTTCATCCTGTTGCCCAAGCTGGTCTTGAACTCCTGGGTTCAAGCTATCTGCCTGCGTTGGCCTCCCAAAGTGCTGGGATTACAGGCGCATGAGCCACCACACCCAGCCAAAATTACTTTCTTAAAATTTTTTTGGTAGACATTTTTCTAGGGCAATATCTTTATTCTTAACTGTTCATTTAGAATTCTTACATTTTCATTTGAATACATAATATTCCACTTTATAGATACATCATAATTTCTCTAACCTGTCCCTGTATTTATGGATATGTAGGCTGTTCTCTTTCTTTCTTTCTGTTATAAATAGTCCTGCCATGAACATCTTTGTTCATATATCATTGAATACATCATTAAGATAAATTACTAGAAATAAAATCAGTGGAGCATTCAGAATGCACTTCTTTTTGAGACAAGGTCTCACTTGGTCACCCATGCTTGGGTGCAGTGGCACCCTTCAGTGCAAGGCTCACTGAAGCCTTAACCTCCCAGGCTCAGTGATCCTCCCATCTCAGCCTCCTGAGTAGCTAGGACTACAATACCTGGCTAATTTTTTAAAAATATTTTTTGTAGAGATGGGGTTTCACCATGTTGCCCAGTTTGGTCACCAACTCTTGGGCTCAAGCAATCTGCCCCCTCGGCCTCCCAGAGTGCTGGGATTACAGGTGTGAACCACCATGTCCAGCCAGAATGCACATTTTCAAGGCTTTTGGTAAATGTTGCAGATTGCCTTCTTGAAATCTAATTTACACTCCTGCCAAGAGTGACGATTTGTACTTAAAAATAAAAATCTATTTACTCTTCAAGTCCGAGTTTAAATTAAACTTTCCATAATTTGTTTTCCTAGTAACTCCAGCCAGAATTGATTCTGAACATGGTACTTGAATTTCATAAGTATATGTATTTATTGTCATCTCAATTGTAAGTTTCTGGAGGGCAGGGACCCTTCCTTGAACTGCTTTATTTTCCCAGAAGGGATTTGCACACTCTCCTGATTCATGCATGCCTGGATAATATTTTGAGTGCTTAAGTGTTTTTTGCCTCCTAGTATTTTTCCCTTTCCTATCACTGTACTTTCCTGTGCCTCTGTTTTCTGATCCTCCATTAGGCAGATCTGTAGTTCACATGACCTCAGGGGAGGTACAAGGGGAGAAGATAGGGATGATTGTGCACAGGCAGTAGCAGAATGCCATTCTTTCTGGGTTTTGTTTTTAAAAGATGAAAGCCCAGAGTTGGGAGAGAATTCTCAGGCATAGAAGCAGCAAGAGAGAGCATGGGACTTCTTTCCAGTTTTAGGACTGAGTCCCCCAGAGTGGGGAGGGAGACAGGGGGGCTGCCTGGGAGATTGCACCCTGCTTCCAGGCAGAGCAAAACAAATGCTTCTACAGGCACTGCTTCCTGAGACCAGAAAGCATTGTCTGTAGGAGCATTCAAGCTTGAGCCTCACTCTGGCAGCCACTGGCAGGAATGGCACTCAGCCTTTGTTTTTTTACACTACTTAGTTGTTGTTCCTTCTCCTTCTCCTTCTTCTTCCACCTCCTCCTCCTCCTCCTGCTCCTCCTCCTTCTCCTCCTCCTCCTCCTCCTTATTCCTCCTTCCTCCTCCTCCTTCTTCCCTCCTCCTCCTTCTTGTTCTTGAAATCTCCATCATTTGAAACTCAAGAGATTTCACATACAAATCCAAATACCTATCTTCTCTTGAAAAAACCTGGAAGATTCGGTATTGCCAGCCACACTCCTGCATGGAAACCCTCACAGGGAGTAAATAGTTGCTGTTCCCTTCAGATGAGTGGGGCACCAGTGCACCTGATTCCCACAGTCCCCTTCGCTATAGATGTCCTTCCCCATCTGGCCTTTCTCATGTATAGCCTTGAAGCCTGGTCTGAGCAGCCTCTCAGAAAACTCCTGTGCCCTAGGTATGGATCAGCAACAGCGGAGCTCCAACCATGTAGCTTACCAGAACTTATGCGGACAGTTAGGATAAGGATTGGGTGTCCACTCCCAATGCTTAAATGCCCGAAAGTCTTTCAGACTTGAGACAACTTTTGGGATAGAGGTAGAGGCCTGAAAATGACTGAGGTTAAGTTTCCTCTCATCACTTTGGGATAAGGCTCAAAATAGAAATGAAATTGTCTATGGAAACAAGAGCTCTTCCGTTTCTTGTACAGTTGAGCTTATGATTTAAGAGTCATACCCTGTTCATACTTTAAAAACTCATGAAATATTTACCGAGTGTTTACCATGAGCAGGCACTGTTCCAGGCACTTGGGATACAGCTATGAATAAGACAAAACTTCTCTCCTTATGGTGATTACACTCCATTAGCCCCACTGGAAAGACAGTCCTCCTTGAACTTATCTGAAGCATTTGGTAGAATTAATGGCTTCCTCTTTGTTAGGACACTTTATTCACTTGGCTTCCAGGATACACACATTCCTGTTTTCCTCCTCCTCAGTGACTGCTCTTGTCTTTGCTGGTTCCTTTTATTCTTCCTAACCCTTTAATGTTGGAGGTCCCAAGATTTGGTCCTGTATGCATCTCTCCTCTTCTCTTATTATACTCACTCTCTTTGGGCTATCGTTTATTCTCCCAAATTTAAATAGCATCTATATGCTTAATGACTTTCAAATTTGTATGTCCAGCCCGGATGACTTCACTGAAGTCAGGACCCCAGCTACTTACTCAACCTCATCACCTGGATGTCTTGTAGGCATTCCAGACTTGATGTGACCCCCAAACTTCTCTAAAAGGCCTGCCCACTCTCTAGCCTTTTCCATCTCAGTTGGTGGCACTTTATCTTTTCAGTTGCTCAGGCCAAGCAACTTGGAGTCATTCTTGAGGACTCTTATACACACCATATCCAGCCTGTCTGCAAAAATGTTTTGACTCTACTTTTAAGATATATCCAGAATCCAACCACATTCAACACATCCCTTTCTACCACTGAGGTCCAAGCCACCATTCACTCTCACCTAAATTACTGCAGTAACCTCCTTACTGGTCTTTCTGTTTTTGCCCTTGTCCTCTATAGCCTATTCTTCATACAGTACTCAGAGTGATGCTGTTAACACACCCACTATGTCATGTCTCAATCTCTAAAATCTCACTGCCTTCTCAGTTGCCTTAGGGTAAGACCCTGGTAAGGAACTATGTAAGTTCACTATGTCTCTGGGCTCATGGCTGGTCTCTCTCTCTCCTTCCCTCAATCTGCTGTAACCATATGACCTCCTTGCCCTTCCCCAGGGACCTTGTGTTTTTTTGTCCTTTGCCTGAAATCCTCTCCCT
Source organism: Gorilla gorilla gorilla (assembly GCF_029281585.2). Taxonomy (NCBI): domain Eukaryota; kingdom Metazoa; phylum Chordata; class Mammalia; order Primates; family Hominidae; genus Gorilla; species Gorilla gorilla. The sequence goes on along the minus strand of NC_073236.2, from coordinate 102,334,660 downwards.
TCTGATATCAGAGCTTCTCAGTGAAGGCTTCCCTGACTACTATATTATGACTGGACTAACTCATTCCACAAAACTATCTATGCCCCTTCCTTGATTGATTTTCCTCCCATAGCACTTACTAGCACCTAACATATCACGCATTTTACTTATTTGTGTTTAAATTTTTATCTTTTTAGAGAAGGGGTCTCACTCCATTACCCAGTGGAGTGCAGTGGTGCAATCCTAGCTCACTGGAGCCCCAAATCACTGGGCTCAGGTGATTCTCCCACCTTAGCCTCCTGAGTAGCAGGGATTACTGAAATGCACCACCATGCCTGGCTAATTTTTAAAAATTTTTGTAGAGAAAGGGTCTTGCTATGTTGCCTAGGTTGGTTTTGAACTCCTGGCCTAAGGTGATCCTCCTGCCTTGGGCTGCCTCAGCGCTGGGATTATAGGCAGGAGCCATTGCACCCAGCCTTATTTATTTTATTAATCTCCTGACTCCCTCCACTAAAATATAAGTTCCCTGAGGGCAGGGTTGTTGTTGTTGTTGTTGTTGTTACTGCTGAGTCCCCAGCGCCTATGTTGTTGCTCCATAAATATTTGTTGAATGAATGAATAAATAAATGGATGAATCTTAGAGGAAATCTACCTGAATTGACAATGGGTTACAGGGAGGAGGTTTGCTTGTCTGTTCTGTACTCATTTATTGCGAACTGACTACGTGTTGGGCCATGTGGTCATTTCTGAGAAAAAAAGAAAAAATAAGACTGTTCCCTCTCCATTTTTCAAGTTCATGTGGTGGCATAGCCCTGCTTACCCAGAATCTGCCTGGAGGTCAAGGCTGGTTTACCTAAGCAGCACTACTTAGGGAGCTGTGGGGCAAGGGTGTCCTTTTTTTTTTTTTTTTCCTGAAAATCTAACGCATTACGTCGTGTGCTTCTGAAAACCTTTTTTAGAAATTATATTTTGGCTGGGCGCGGTGGCTCATGCCTGTAATCCCAGCACTTAGGCGGGCGGATCATGAGGTCAAGAGATCGAGACCATCCTGGCCAACATGGTGAAACCCCATCTCTACTAAAAATACAAAAATTAGCTGGGTGTTTGTGGCATGTGCCTGTAATCCCAGCTACTCAGGAGGCTGAGGCAGGAGAATCGCTTGAACCCGGGAGGCGGAGGTGGCAGTGAGCTGAGAGCGTGACTGCACTCCAGCCTGGGTGACAGAGGGAGACTCTGTCTCAAAAAAAAAAAAAAAAAAAAGAAATGAGAAAGAGATAAACTTCTAATTAAGCCAATTTTACTGTTAGAATATCATGTAACTGTTTTGGCGGTTAGGCTTAAGAAAATGAGGTTTTAGCATTACTTTTTAACTTATATCTTTATGAGCTTTTTTCTCTTTTTCAGGGATAATAGAGATGTGACTGAATTGTACTTTTTGTAAGGAGCAGGCCAGCCAATATTCAAATTTGAATTTTAAAAGGAATCTCTTCCTGTCACTACAGCTGTGGATCAAAGGCATTGTGGAGTAGCAGTAAAATGGTTGATTAAAGATTATTTTACATTGAAATATGTTTTTTCCAAATGTTATTGTAAAGGAACTGAGGAAAACCCCACAGTCTGTTGAGTGAAAGTAGGACACTTGTTAAGCATTCACATGGGACTCTGTAATAGGTGAAGTCAAGGTTCTTAGACAAAAATTGTCAATGTGGGAGGCCCTTATAGTTATAAAAATGATATGGGGTCCTCAACATCCTTCTCGAACATTGAGAGGATCTTGGTCATACATCGTAGGGTGCTCAGAGCATTGTCTGCTAGTAGAGGGGTTGGAATGGGGAACTGTGCAGAGAGACTGCCATTGCTGGAGAATCAGTAGGCACAATGGGAGATAAGTACGTCTTCTATACTAAGGAATTCTAGATACTAATGATTTTGCAATAACATGATAAATCAGAAACAAACAGAAAAGAAAATTCTCTTTCTCTCTGGGAAAACCACCGCATTAGCCTTTTTCCCCATGACTTTCCATGATTATATATGAAAGATTCTCTAGTATTTAATGGGAAAAAAGAAAACTTCTGGAGACCCAGGAAGAGTTTTGGTGGAAAAGACTAACAGAGGTTTTAATCTCGAGCTCTGGGAGGTGTCTCGCCTCTTTAAGTAGAAGCAGATTTGATATCATTCCTTTAATTAAAACCATCTGACGCACAAAATCCCTTCTCAGTTGCCCTAGATAACTTATTTTCCAACTCCACCTTCAAATGGTTTGTCTTCCAATGAAGTGTGTTATCGTTTATTCAAATGACTGATAACCCAAGAGTTGTGAATAATGGAAAAATGACAAAACTTGCTATACATAATCAGTTGGCAAAGGAAGGAGAAATAACAGCTGCTTAACTGTTATAACATATATTTTTAAACTGAGCTTGTAAGTCAGTGTAACTGCCAAGTCACAGATTTTTTTCAGTAATCTCAAGATGGCTTAAAGCCATACAGATATGAGTTTGTTGGTGGCTTTCTTCTACCCCGAGCTCTTGTCTTTGGAAATATTGGTCAGGGAGAAAGGGTGCTTTTAGAACTGAGCTGTTCAGGGTCCCAGATCCTCTAATGTAATGCCAGCTGAACCCAGACAGTGACTTCCACCTCCATGAATGCAGGTAGGCATTGATACAGGAAAAAATTCAATGTTCTCCTGAAAAGTTGATTGGCAGTCAAATTAAGGTAAATTAAAATAAATACTCAATGCAGTAATGGAGCTCGATCTTTATAGAACTCTATGAATAATCATTTTTCAAGATCAGGATTTCTTGGAGAAGCATGCTGATTCAAGTGACTTAAGCTGGAATTCCAGCTCTACCCCTTATGGCTTTGTGAATGTTGTTAAGGGATATAACCTTAAGGAATCTGTCTTCTCACCTATAAAATTAACATGTATTAATAAAATCTTATTGGGGAGGTTCTATTAAAATGAGTTAATGAATATATAAGTGATTTGCTTATTAATTTTTAAAACTTATAAAACTGAAAAATATGGAGAATAATTTAACAGGTACCCAGTGACCAACCACTATATTTAAAAGTAACATCTGCCTTATTCTTCCCTTTTCTTTTTCTAGAAATCAAATATTAAATACAGCTGACTGTTTCTCATCCCATCCTTTTTCCTTCTTTCACAGATTTAACCACTATTCTGAAGTTGTATCTTTACCAACCATATTTTTGTTTTTATTTATTTATTCATTTTCGAGATGGAATTTTACTTTTTTGCCCAGGCTGGAGTGCAGTGGCATGATCTCTGCTCACTGCGACCTCCACCTCCCAGGATCAAGCAAGTTTCCTGCCTCAGCCTCCCGAGTAGCTGGGATTACAGGCGCCCGCCACCACGTCAGGCTAATTTTTGTATTTTTAGTAAAATTTTAAAAAGACAAAATTTTAGTAAATTTTGTATTTTTAGTAAATACAAAAAAAGACAGGCTAATTTTTGTATTTTTAGTAAAGTATTTTCACCATGTTGGCCAGGCTGGTCTCGAACTCCTGACCTCAAGTGATCCACCTGCCTCGGCCTCCCAAAGTGCTGGGATTTACAGGCGTGAACCACCGCACCAGGCCGCATCCCTATTTTTGTATGTGTATGTATCCCTAAACATTATATAGCATTGTTTTGTAAGTTTTACAAGTTTACATAAATGGAATAGTTCCAAATCTTTTTGCAATTGTCTTTCATATAACACTGATTTTGAGATTTAGCCGTGTTGCCCCATTAAGAAGTAGTATATTCATTTAAACTACTATCTAGTATCTCATTATATGTAATTATTTATTTCACCAGTAAAAAAGCTTGAGCTTTTAAAATTTTTTTTCTATTCATACAAGGTTGCAATGAATAGGCTTTGCATTTAAGAGTAAAATTATGGGCCACAGGGATGTACCTCTTCAGTTTTGCTAGATATTGCCAAATTACTCATCGAAGTATTTGTAGTAGCCATATAAGAGAGTTTCAATTTCCCCATATCTGCCTCAACAATTTGTATTTTAGATATCTTCTTTTTCTGAAGTGGTATCTCACATTAACTTCGTTTTAGCTAGTGAGGCTGAGAAATTTTTAGGTGTTCCAGTTTTCTCTTGTGTAAATTGTCAGTTCATATCCTTTGCCCATTTTATTATTGTATTCTTTGTATTTTTCTTATTGATTATATTAATTTTATTTATTTTAAAATATATTTATAAGGGATACTATACCTTTTTCAGTTACATGTGTGACACATAGCTTATACAAAGTATAGAGTTTGCATTTTAACTTAATTTGTGTCATCTTATATAATTTTTAATTTTAATATAACATTCTATTATAATAAAAAATGCAAATCAACCATTTCCTTTATGATTTGTGCCCCTGGCTTCTCTTTTAGGAAATAATTCACTTCTCCATTATCACAAAAATATTCTTTTCCCATTCTTTCAAAATTCTAATATTTACACTTAGAATTTAATGTGTCCATGGAGTGAGGTTGGGATCAGTTGTACCTTTTTTTTTTTTTTTTTTGCATATGGACAACATTAGTTGCAGTAACATGTATTATGTAGTCCATTCTTTCCCACTGACTTCTGATGACATCTTGTATTCATGTGGTTTTTTTTAAATTTTTTTTACCCTAAGCATTCTCTTCTATTTTACTGGTTTATTTTCTCTTTCTTTGGACAAATATTATTTTTTACAAGTTTTTTTAAACTTTTGTTTTAAAGTTTAAAACTCCTGTTTTAAGTTCAGGGGCACACATGCAAGTTTGTTATATAGGTAAACTTGTGTTATGAGAGTTTGTTGTACTGATAATTTCATTACCCAGTATTAGACCAAGTGCCCACTAGTTACTTTTCCTGATCCTTTCCCTCTTCCCATCCTCGAACCTTTGGTAGGCCCTAGTGTCTGTTGTTACCCTCTATGTGTCCATGTGTTCTCATCATTTAGCTCCTACTTATAAGTGGGAACATGTGGTATTTGGTTTTCTGTATATGTGTTAGTTTGCTAAGGGTAATGGCCTCCAGCTCCATTCATGTTCCTCCAAACGACATTATCTCCTTTTTATGGCTGCATAGTATTTCAAGGTATATATGTATCATGTTTTCTTTATCCAGTCTACCACTGATGGACATTGAGGTTGATTCCATGTCTTTGCTATTGTGAATACTGCTGCAATGAACATACATGTGCATGTGTCTTTATGACAGAACAATTTATATTCTTTTGGGTATATACTCAGTAATGGGATTGCTAAGTCAAATGGTAGTTCTGTTTTTAAGTCTTTGAGGAATCACTACACTGATTTCCACAATGGTTGAACTAATTTTACACTACCACCAACAGTGTATAAGGGTTCCTTTTTCTCTGCCACCTCAGTAGCATCTGTTATTTTTTGACTTTTTAATCATAGCCATTCTGACTGGTGTGGGATGGTATCTTATTGTGGTTTTGATTTGCAATTCTCTAATGATCAGTGATGTTGAACTATTTGTCATATGCTTGATAGCCACATTTATGTGTTCTTTCGAAAAATATTTGTTCATGTCTTTGCCCACTTTTTAATGGGGTTATTAGTTGATTTGTTTAAGGTCCTTATAGGTTCTGGGTATTAGTCCTTTGTCAGATGCATAGTTTGTGAATATTTTCCCCCATTTTGTAGGTTGTTTATTCTGTTGATAGTTTCTTTTGCTGTGTAGAAGCTCTTTAGTTTAATTAGGTTCCACTTGTCAATTTTTATTTTTGTTGCAATTGCTTTTGAGGGCTTAGTCATAAATTCTTTGCCTAGGCTGATGTCCAGAAGGGTATTTCCTAGCTTTTCTTCTAGGATTTTTATAGTTTGAGGTTATACATTTGTATTTAATCCATCTTGAGTTAATTTTTGTATATGATGATAGGTAGGGGTCCAGTTTCTGGTTAGCCAGTTTTCCCAGCACCATTTATTGAATAGGGAGTCCTTTCTCTGTTGCTTATTTTGTTGACTTTGTCAAAGATCAGTTGGTTGGAGGTGTGCAGCTGTATCTCTAGGTTCTCTATTCTCTTCCAGTGGTCTACATGTCTATTTTTGTACTAGTACCATGCTGTTTTGGTTGCTGTAGCCTTGTAGTATAGTTTGAAGTCAGGTAATGTGATACCTTTGGCTTTGTTCTTTTTGCTTGGGATTGGCTTGGCTGTTCATACTCTTTTTTGGTTCTAATGAATTTTAGAATTTTTTTCTAATTTGGTGAAAAATGACATTTTGATATGAATAGCACTTGATGTGAATAGCATTGAATATCATAATTTGATATGAATAGCACTGAATCTGTAGATTGCTTTGGGCAGTATGGCCATTTTAATGATATTAATTCTTCCAATCTATGAGCATGAAATCCTTTTCCATTTGGTTGTGTCATCTCTGATTTCTTTTAGCAATGTTTTGTAGCTCTCCTTGTGGAGATCTTTCACCTTCCTGGTTAAATGTATTTCTAGGTATTTTATTCTTTTTGGGATATTGTAAATGGGATTGTGTTTTTGATTTAGGTCACAGCTTGAGTATCATTGGTAAAAAGAAATGCTAATTTTTGTTTATGGATTTTGTAAACTAAAACTTTACTAAAGTTGTTTATCAGGTCTATAAGCCTTTTGTTGGACTCTTTAGGGTTTCCTAGGCGTAGAATCATGTAATTAGTGAAGACAGATAATTTGACTTCCTCTTTTCCTATTTAGATACCTTTTATTCCTTTCTCTGGCCTGATTGCTCTGGCTAGGACTTCCAGTACTATGTTGAATAGGAGTGGTGACAGTGGACTTCCATCCTTGTCGTGTTTCAATTCTTAAGGAGAATGCTTCCAGCTTTTGCCCATTCAGTATGATGTTGTCTGTGGGTTTTGTTATACATGGCTCTTATTATTTTAAGGTAACTTCCTTTGATGCCTAGTTTCTTGAGGGTATTTGTCATGAAGGGATGTTGGATTTTAACAAAAAGCTTTTTCTGTGTATATTCAGCTGATTATATGGTTTTTGTTTTTAATTATGTTTATGTGTTGAATCACGTGTATTGATTTGTGTATGTTGAACCAACCTTGCATCCCAGGAATGAAGCATACTTGATCATGGTGAATTAACTTTTTCAAGTGCTGCTGTATTCAGTTTGCTAGTATTTTGTTGAGAATTTTTGTATCTATGTTCATCAGGGATACTGGCCTGTAGTTTCCTTTATTTGTTGTTCTTTTGCCAGATTTTGGTATCAGGATGATACTAGTTTCAAAGAATGAGTTAGGAAGGAGTCCCTCCTTTATTTTTTGGAATAGTTTCAGTAGGATTGGTACTAGATGTTCCTTGTACATAGGGTAGAATTTGGCTGTGAATCAATCTGGTTGAGGGCTTTTTATTGGTTGGTAGTTTTAAAAAAAATTATAATTCAATTTCAGAACTCATTATTGGTTCAAAGTTTTGGGAGTTTGTATGATTTCAGGAATTTGTCCATTTCCGCTATATTTTTTAGTTTGTGTGCATAGAAGTGTTCATAATAGTCTCTGAGGATCTTTTGTATTTTTTGTGGGGTTGGTTGTAATGTCACCTTTGTCATTTCCAGTTGTGCTTATTTGGATCTTCTTTCTTTTTATCCTTTTTAAGTTGTGCTTATTTGGATCTTCTTTCTTTTTTTCCTTTTTAATCTACCTAGCAGTCCATCACTCTTGTTTATCCTTTCAAATAATCAATTTTTCATTTTGTTGATCCTGTTTGGTTCTTTGGATCTCAATTTCGCTTGGTTCTTCTCTGATTTTAGTTATTTATTTTCTTCTGCTGGCTTAAATAAAAACTTAAGTGACTCTTTCTTGGGGGGGTTATCCATCACCTCATGTATTTATTCTTTGTGGTAGAAACAATCCAAATATACTCTTTTAGTTATTCAAAAATGTACAATTAAAATCTTTTTGACTATAGTCACCTTATTAGGTCTTATTCATTCTTTCTAACTATTTTTTTGTACATAGTAACCATCTCCACATTTTCCTCAGGCCTCTACTACTCTTACCAGCCTCTGGTAACCATCCTTCTATTTTCTATCTCCATGAGTTCAATTGTTTTAATTTTTAGCTCCCATAAGTAAGTGAGAACATGTGAAATTTGTCTTTCTATGTCTGGCTTATTTCACTTAACACCATGACCTCCAGTTCTATCCATGTTATTGCAAATGACAGGATCTTGTTCTTTTTTATGGCCAAATATTACTCCATTGTGTATATGTACCACATTTTCTTCATTCATTCATCTGTTGATTAATACTTAGGTTGCTTCCAAATCTTGGCTATTGTGAATAGTGCTGCAATAAACATGGGAGTGCAGATATCTCTTTGATACACTGATTTCCTTTCTTTTGGGTATGTGCCTAGGAATGGGATTGCTGGATTATGTGGTAGCTCTATTTTTAGTTTTTTGAGGAAACTCCTCCAAATTGTTTTCTATAGTGGTTGTACTGATTTACCTTCCCACCAACAGTATATGAGGGTTCCTTTTTCTCCTCATCTTCTGCTAGCTTTGGGATTAGTTTGTTCTTGTTTTTCTAATTTTTTTAGGTGCAGTGTTAGACTGTTAATTTGAGATATTTCTATCTTGTTGATCCAGTTAGCGCTATAACCTTTCCCCTTGACACTGCTTTTGCTGCATCCCAGAGACATTAGTATGTTTTATCTCTGTTTTCATTCGTTTTAAAGATTTTTTTGATTTCTGCCTTAATTTTGCTGTTTACCCAAAAGTCATTCAGGAGCAAGTTGATTAGGTTCCACAGCATCGTGTGGTTTTGAGAGTTCCTCTTGGTATTGATTTCTATTTTTATTCCACTGTAGGCTGAGGATATGCTTGGTATGATTTTGATTTTTCTGAATTTATTAAAACTTATTTTGTGACCAAACATATGGTCAGTCTTAGAGTGTGTTCTATATGTAGATGAGAAGAATATATATTTTGTGCTTGTTGGCTGGAATATTCTGTAGATGTTTATTAAGTTCAATTGGTTGAATGTTGAATTTAAGTCTAGAATTTCTTTATTAGTTTTCTGCCTCAGTGATCTGGCTAATGCTGTCAGTGGGGGATTGATGTCCTGTACTATTATTGTGCGGTTGTTTGTCTTTTCATAGGTGAAAAACTTTCACTCTATTTCTGACTGTGAACTATGTAGAAAATATGAATTATCTGCTATTTAAAGGTTTGATAAAGTTTGCTTTAAAGCCTTTGGGGCATTTTTCTTGTGGCTAGATCTTTACTGATCAATTTGAAACTTTATATAGGATTTTACTGGCTTTCTAGTTTTTCATTAGCCAGTGTTGGCAATTTATAGTTTTCTAGAATTTTCATTTAAGTTTCACCTTTATTGACATAAAGTTTTATACAATATACTAATGTTTTTAAAAAATCCCCATTCTATCTATAGTTATATCCCTTTTTTTGTTCTTAGTATTGTCTATATATTCCTTTTTTCCTTAATCAATTTTCCGGAGATGTGTATTTCCTTTGTGTGTTTTTTCTCCAAAGAATCAGTTTTTTGTTTTGCTGATTGATTCTGTCTTTGTTTTCTCTTCTGCTTTTATATTTATTTATTTATTTTTATTTTATTTTAGTTTTTTTTTAGAAGTGGACATCTCACTATATTGCCCAGGCTTGTCTTGAACTCCTGGCCTCAAGTAATCCTCCCGCTTAGCCTCCTGAGTAGCTGGGATTACAGGTGGATGCCATCATTTCCAGCTTACTTTCTATTTAACATTTCCTTTAAACTTACTTACACTGTTGTTCTTCTCACTTCTTGAGTTCCTGGGCTTGTTACTTTTCTGTCTTTTTTTCCTTCAACACATGCATTTAAAGGTATACATATTTTGTCTTAAAGCATACTTACACTAGGTCTTACACATTTTATGTTATGTTTTCATTCTTATTTATTTGCAAGTATTAAACATTTCCATTATTATTTCTTCATAAACTGCAAATAATGTAGAGTCATGTTTGTATATTTCCAAATGCATATTTTGACCTTGTAGTTGTTGGTTTTTAATTTTATTGCATTTTATAATCAGTTTAATGCTGTTATTTTGACTCTTAGATTTCCCTTTCTTTTTTTTTTATCTACTTCTAGTTCCTAATTGAGCCTGTTGTCATGTCTGTTGGTTTTGTTTTGTTGCAAATAATTTCTAAGCATTGGCTGTATTTTTGATTGTGAGCTCATCTTCAGTTTGACATTTTGCATGGGCCTTCTATGAGGTTTGAACATTTCTCTTTAGGGTATTCTGCATTTATTTCTACCAGAAGCCCCAGGGTTTCAATAGTGCAAGACCTATTTTTATGTTAATTTCTCAGTTTATTATTTATCATGCAGGTAGTATAAATCTGACCCCCTACATTTACCTGTCATGGGTTTGAGAATTTTATTTCTTTTCACATGAACTTTCTCTCCTTCCCAGAGCCCTTATAGATTACAAGATCTCCTCCTGCTTGCCTGGACTGGTGAGAGGTTACCTTTCTGGAGTCCTAGTTTTGCAGGAAATTCAATTCTAGCTTCTTTCCTCTCAGCCTCTCAGGGGATCAGAAAAGTGCCTTATGTTCCTGGGAAGATGTTGAAATTCCAGCCCCAACCAGGATACCCCCTGAGTGACTGAGACCTCTGCTTACATGCTTGCTACTCTAGTTTTGAATAACTGTTTATTTCTGTAATTCCCCTTTGAGATCGGCCATATATTAAGAATGGTTTTGGTTATATTATAAAATTTCTAATTTTTCAAGAGAAGGAAAGGATGTACTGTCTGATCAGGCAAACTTATTGGTATTACCAGTGTAGAATTTTATAAATGTAATTTAGAGAAAGTTCTTATCTTGTGCTGCAAACTATCATTTAAAAAATAATTATTCTTGTAAATAACTTTTTATGTATTGGGTTTTCTTAAAGTAGGCTGGACATAATTATTTTTAATTGAGTTCACTTAGAGAGGAGACATCTAAGTATGAATTATGGTTCTATTCTAAGGTTGTCGTAGAGTCTTGGAAAAAAGGAAGAGTCTTGGCTTCAAGGAAATAATATAATTTCATTTACTGCTGATTTATGGGAGTATTGAGATTTACATCACTATTAATTCTCTGGACCAAGATCAACTGGAGCCTGTTGGGCACTGTAAGCCCAAGAAGCTCAAAGTGACGTGCGCAGTGTTGTATGTCTAAAATGATGGGTTTTGGCATTTTGATAGATTGACAAGCTTTTTCACTGAGTTCTAAATATAGAAATGGGCTTCTTTCCCCACATAGAAAATAATAAGAATTTATTTCCTAAAGAACACATTTTTTTTTTTTTTCCACTCTAGGCCTGATTCTCTTTGACAGGATGAAGATTTTCTTGGGAATAGATGAGATTTATTTTGGTTGGCCAGAGTGCCTGTCTACTGAAGGCCCCAAATACTAGCTGATACACTCAAGTTAATATGGATCCCCTCTCCTTTGTTTTTAATATTTATTATTCATACATTTTTATTTTGCATTAATATAGAAACTCATTTCAAAAAGTATGGGGCAGTTAGTAAACTCAGATAATTTCACACCAGAACTGCTTTTTTTTGTTGTGAGAATAGTTTGACAGCTTAGGAAAAATTAGTAACTTGATTATGTGAGCTGATACTTGAAGATGTTACCTGAGTTTAGGAACTGACTATGACAAGGAACCTACTAACAAGTGAGAATTCACGCATGTTAGTGCATTTAAAATATAGGGCTAATTTAAATAATTGGTAAAAGAAATATAAACAGGATTCTGAGTAATAAATATCTAATTTTCTTCACAGCTTTTGAAATTGGCAAACATTTAGTCCTTAAAAAAAAGAGTGACCATTGGGCTTACCTTCTGTTAAAACTTCTTTGTCTGGCTGAACCCAAAAACTTTAGGGGAGATTGAAGTAAAGCTGGAGGGAAGGCAAGTCAACCATCACTGTGGCTAGATGTACTCTGATTTCCTTATGTGGTCTACATGAGGCCAGCCCTAAAGCATCATCAGATCATCTTAACATAAACTTTGGGATGAGTAGGCAATTACTGCATTCAAGAGATGAACAATCTAACAATTGAGTCATATTGAGTCTTCTTGACACTTTGCTTATTTCAACTCTTTACAGTTGACACTTTGCTTATTTCAACTCTTTACAGTAACTGTTTAATACATCAAATTCATAGTGCATGACTAGTCAAATTTTTTTTGACACTCTACTTGCCAGGTGGTATAGGTAATTCCTATTTCTAAACTTAGAGAATTGCATTCTTTTTAGGATTGTATAGAAGTTATTTTGAAACACTCTCCCAAAGACAGCTAATGCAGTGGTTAGGGATACTGTCTGTGTTCAGATCCCAGCTCTGCCTTGTTGTGTAGTTACCTTTGGCAAAGTTGCTTCAGTGTCTGATTTTGGAGACAATAATAGCATCGCTGTTATTGAGTAGTTGGGAGAATTAGAAAATACGTAAAAAGCATGTGCCTCCCATGTAGTAAGCGTTCAGTGTTAGCCATTGTAATTAAACATGCATATATTCTGCATGAAAACATACTCAAGGAACCTGAAGTATAGCTCTTACGAACATACTGATTTTTGAGACAGTTTCTATCATCCTTTTGGGAAAGGAAATTTATTTTTTCTCCTGAAAAAGTAAGCAATCTATCTAAGTTGGTGATTCTACAAAAAAAAAAAAAAAAAAAAGTCTTTCTTTTTGGATATTTCAATCTCTTTAGGAGTGAATTCTAGAAAACTAAGTTCAAATTTTAGCTCTAGCTGTGCTTGGCTAATAGCTCCTCTTTGTAATCCAGCATTTAGTGAAATAAATTTGATTTTCAAATTTGGGCAAGGGAAACTTAAATATCAATTGTTGTTTTATTCATACTGCCTTGTCTAATTCCTTTAATTGTCTTTGCAATGTCATTTTACTGTTCCCCTGCTCTCCATCCCTTCTTTTGCTGTTTAGAACAGAGCCTTTTCCAATTGGAACTATCCACTCTGACTTTTGAAATGCTAGATTTCCAGCTGGTAACAGAGTGTGTGTCAACTGAAGAAAGCCTGTGCTTGTGAATTTCTGGTTTGCATTAGACCATCATGCTTTATTGTTCTAAAGGCTCTTGAAGGAGGATTCAATTCCACGGTGCCATGCAACCTCTCCAGGATGGGGCATTTGTTTCCAACAGCTGTTCACTTGATGTTCTTGATTTTAGAAATCACTTGGGTAAATCTTTAGATACAGTTCATCACCATCATGTATCAAATGAGGATAATCTGAATCCCTTGAAAGCATGCATAAAATAGGTAATTGCCCTTGAAAATAAGCACAAATAATTTACTGGTAAATATTTGTTTCACCAGACCACATCCCACTTCTCCAAGCTGCAGTCTGTACTCCACAGATGCTGGTAAAACCCACATTAAAATAATTGGTTCATTATGGTCCTAAGTCAATGGCTACTTCTAAAGTTTTTTTCTTTTGTTTTTTCTGAGTCCAAAAGTAGTAAGAGACAGAGTAAAGGACCTTTAATTTATTCCACTGTTGACTTCCCTGACAGCAATTTTCATTACAACCCAGGCTGGTGTGCTGCTGCTCATTAGATTTCATTTAAACACTTGGAAAATCAAGACCCTCCACACCTGAATTTCTTATACTTCCCTCTCTGGTCATCCCAGCAATGTGTTTTCTCTGCAGCTAGGTGTGTAAGGACAGCCCTGGTGTCAGCCTCACACTTTGTCTGATTCTCTTCTTCCTTCTAGCTCAACACTGTCATCTGTAGCTATCTTCTGACATCCACATTTAAAAATTTCCTTTGACTTGACTGGCCATTCTCCTCTGAACCCCCTACAAGAAGTTGTCATGTCCATTTCCACTGACCTAAGACATCCTTGAGTTTAGAAATCAATCTGTGCACACAATGAATAGTTTCATATATTGTCTTGAATTTCTAGCAATCCCAGTCTAATTACTGGTTGTCTTCTCCTATCTCCAACTCCAAGAGGGATTGTAGAGACAGAGATAGGCTTTTATTTCTTTGGCATCACAAGAAAAAGTACTGTACTGTCCATGCCTGTTTATGTATTTTGTTCATTGTCTCATCTGTGTCTAGTGTGCCTTTGTTTTCAAATGAATATTATAGTGCATATTAAGCATTTTATTATTAATAATGGTGTCCAAAATGAATTTTCAGATGTACTATTTAAATATAGCATAAGCAATATATTGTCTATGCCTTGCTTGACTCTTGATATCTTGCCTTCCTATTATCTAAAATCAGAGAGGGCAAGCTGGACAAAGACAGCAGGAGAAAATGGAGAGATTGTAAAAACTTACCTTGAGAAAGTCAAGGATGGGCTGGGAGGATATGTGGAAGACACTAAAAGGGATGAAAAGATTCTTCTGACTACATGATATGTACATATTTGCTTCTTTATCTTTGTCCCAGAGTGTCTTTTGGCTCATCAAATAAAATCATCACAAGAAAAAGAAGGTTGGTGGTATTTTGTTTAGGAAGGAACCTTATTATGTTTTTTGATTTATGTTTATGGGTATATCAATTCAGTTTTCCTGGGTCTCAACCTTATAAGATCAGAGTTCTGGAAAGGGTTAATGAGTTAATTTGACTGCAGTGTGTCTGCTTAGTCTGCTAATGTATAGTAATTTATGAATATTACAATTATGCATAGCTATTTAAGATGGAGAATATTCCAAGCATGCTTAACAAATCCATTATCCGTGAAAAACTGTATGTATTTAGATGATTCCTAGGGTAATAGCATTCTCCATTCCACATGTTTTAAGATGTTTTCTTGAGAGCTTCAGTCCATCACAGAATCTCTGCCTGCTGACCCCAGGGATGTCTATTCACCACTGCGAGGAGGTTCTTTGTACCCAAAATGGACCTTCTTAACTTTGCTTGAGATTAGGAATAAAAGGAATAACAGAGCTAGAATGTATTTACCTGTCTTCCTTGGGGGACTGAGGTTTGAGGTGAGACATGAAAGAGGTGGTGTTAATCAAGCCCAATGCAGATGTGGGTGGGTAAAGAGACAGGAAGAGGAGGTGTAATGGTTAATTTTCTGAGCCAACTTGGTAGGCAGTGGTGCCCAGTTGTTTGGTCAAACACCAATCTAGATGTTGTAGGTTTTTCATTTGTTTAGATGTGATTAACATTTAAATCAGTAGGCTGGGCGCATGGGCTCACACCTGTAATCCCAGCACTTTGGGAGGCTGAGGCGGGCGAATCACAAGGTCAGGAGTTTGAGACTAGTCTGGCCAACATGGTGAAACCTTTTCTCTACTAAAAATACAAAAAAAAAAAAAAAAAAAATAGCCGGGCGTGATGGCAGGCACCTGTAATCTCAGCTATTTGGGAGGCTGAGGCAGGAGAACTGCTTGAACCCAGGAGGCAGAGGTTGCAGTGAGCCGAGATCGTGCCACTGCACTCTAGCCTGGGTGACAGAGCAAGACTCTGTCTCGGAAAAAAACCAGAAACCAAAAAATATTTAAATCAGTAGACTTTGAGTAAAGCAGATTAACCTCCATAATGTGGGTCAACTCCATGCAATCAAGTGAAGGCCTTGAGAACAAAGACTGAGGTTCCCTCCTCACCCCTCAAAGAGAAAGGAACTCGAATTCACCTCAAGACTGCAGCACAGAAATTCTGCTTGAGTTTCCAGCCTTTGCTTCAGACTCAAGACTGGAATATCAACTCTTGCTGGCATTTCCAACCTGCCTTGTGGATTTGTAGCTTGCCAGCCCATACAATTTTCTTAAAATAAATCTCCTCTTTCTCTCTCTTCCTCTCTCTTCCTCATCCCTCCCTCCCCTCTCTCTCCATAGGTAGACAGAGAAAGCCAGAGAGATATAGATGTATCTATATCCCCCATTGATTCTATTTTTCTGGAAAACCTTAACTAATACAGGAGGGGAAGAAGATGTTAGCAGAAGGAACCATGTAGGACCCATACAGGCAAAGTTGCAAAGTCCTTGAGGCAGGAGGGAGCTGGTGTTTGAGAAAATAAAAACAGGCTTATATTGCTGAAGCACGGAAAGCTAGTGGCTGGAGGAATAGCCAGGCTGGATTTTGTGTTGCGAAGTTGTTTACGCAGAGCTGGGACTTTAGACACAGCTGCAAACATTAATTCTTTGAATTTGTATAGGACTCCTTTAAATCCACTCAATCTTCCAATTTTTTTTGTTATGAAGTGTTTATGTATTATGCATTCTTATACTTTTCTTACTACCATGTAAGATTTCTACAAATCACGTTCATACACTAAAATGTTCATTCTTTTCTCTCCTTTCATTTCTCCCTTCATCTTTCTTTACAGTGTGCTGCCTCTCTAGGCATTTTCTCTTTTGACCTTCAAATTCCTCATGCACTTGATTGGCCTTCAGATTCCTTGTACACTTGAGCGTTTTTGCACTCTGGGTCTTTAGGCTCCACTTCATGCTTTGGTTCCACAGTTTATGTACTTTCAATCAATTGGCTCCCCATATCCTTTGCTGTGATATATTAGTCCCAGGTCCTGATTTTTTTTTTTTTTGAGAAGTATTTTTTTCTCATTCTGCATTGTCTTGGGTGTCTGTCCATAAAGGTGCCTTGCTTTTCGTAAGATAAAGTGTGGGATGTGGAATTCCTGTCCTTGAACAGTATAGAAAATGATAGGACATGATTCATCTCATGGTGTCTTTCCGAAGAGATGTCCAGCTGTTCCTGTTAAGTCCTCAGCTCTGCCCTAGTTTCTATCCTTTCAAAAAACAGGTTTTTCAGTTTTGCCTCCAATGCTGTAAGCTACCCCATCTACTCCCAGTAAATCCCTTCTCTGCTGAAGTTAGCCAGAGCTAGTTTCTGTGGCTTACAACATAAGGAGTCTACTCATCCAGCATGAAAGGAGAAAGGCAAAGAATTCGGTGTGGCTGGAGGGAATGGTATGTGTGGGAACAGTGAGGATAAGGCAGTTTGGGGCCAGGTTTTAAAGGGCGGCAGGAAAAGAACTGGGGAATAAAGATGTTCACTGGGAGGACGTAGATGGAATGTGTTCAGCTAACTGAGAGAGTAAAGCAAAAGCCAGTTGGGCCCATCAGGGAGTTTGTTACTGAAGAGTTTAGGAATTCCCAGAATTCCAAGGGATATGCAATCTCACGGAGGTGATGTGGATTCTGTGCAAAACATGGGAACTCGATCCACTGTTTTGGCCAACAGAAGAGAACTGGTCAGCCTGGATTGTAGAAAATAGAAGACCAATGAATTGGTGTCATAAGAGAGCATTCCTTGTATCTGCTGCATGTACCTGTTCATCACAGCCCAAACCATGATTCTCAAGGCCCCAAATGGCCAAACAGCTAACTCTGCTTGAGCTAATTCTGTGGCCATAAAGAATCTTATTATAAAGGGGTTACTCATGTAACTTTTTCTGGAGGAGGAATATAAGTCTCAGGCCAAGATGAGGATTAGGACTTGTTCAGCAGGTATGTTTCCATGAAAATTAATATGCTGACAATTTTGGTTCTTATATAACTTTTGCAGGCTTAGATTATGTGGGTCCACTGCTGTGATACTGATTGAATTTCGAGCCTATGAATCTGAGGACAAGGCTGTAGACTGCAGTGAATTCACTCATTCAAGTAGCATTATGAAGCCCGAACTTTTTTGCACTTTCCATGAAGCCATGCTTTTTTTTTCTTTTATCTTATAGGCAAAGGATGCCTATCGAGGAAGGTTTTTAAGGTAGTAAATGAAGAGATCGGTTTAGAAAGAATCATGATTGCAAGGCAGAGAGACTCTGGCAGAAGAGAGGAGGGAGGAAGGTACTGTAAGAACCCCGAGGAAAGCTTAAGAGATCTGGATTAAGGTCACAGCAGTGAGAGGGGGTGGAGATGGCAGCTGCTGGATTGAACTAGGATCTTCTAGATCTTGATGACCCGCTGGATAGGAAGGGTGAGGGCTAGGCTGTAATCAAAGATACCAAAAGAGTGTCTTCTTTGTCACTTTTCTTTCATTAAATAACCGTATCTGAATTTCCACAAACAATGCTGCAATAGTTAAAATTGTGACAGTATGAAAACAGAATCTGAATTAAATTAGTGCTATGTCAGCCCATTGCACTAAACCACGAATTCCCTAAGAGGTTTAGAAACATATTGGATAAAGTGAAATTAATCCTTGAGAGCCACAAGTTGACATATGTATACGCTATGAATCCATAAACTATACTGTGTGCATTGGAAAAGGAAGCTAAAAAATCCGTGTGAACACACATCTGTATACCGTCCTGTGAATAAAGCCTACTTGACAATGCCATTTTCTTTTGCAGTGTTGAACCAGGAGGAGGCTCTGAAATGTTAACATTGTTGACCTTTACAGTCCGACGTGTTGTTGATTGCACCCCCAGACAAACTTGATGAGGCTTTGCAATCAGGTCACCGTTTAATATGACTCACTATCCTAAATTTAGAAAAGGCTGTGATTCTAATAGCAAGTGACAAAAACCAGAGAATTTCAAGCTCTTGTCAGCTGCTCTGGGTTACATTCCCCTCCAGGCAAAGTCAGAGCTGCCAGCCTCGTTAATGAAAATTATGAGCCTGTTAGGAGAAGAATAACCAAGAGGTGCTGCCGATAAGAAGTGAGAGAATTAAAATGCTCCTTAACTTTTGGCTTCAGACTTAAAATAGTTCCTTTGGTTTTAAATATTTTTAAAAGCAAGACCTGAAAGTGAGTTTTGTGACTTTTCACTAGCTTGCATGGAATAAGGAGTTGTGTGGTTATGTGATGAATTCAGGATCATTACCGCAACCCTTCTTGATGCTGGAGAGCAGACTTTCTGCTTGAGTGTAAAAACAGTTTCAGGTTTACCCCTAAATTATAAAATACAGCAGTTCATATTTGACTCTGGAGGCCTAGCCATGGACATTTTGAAATTGGGATCTCACCGAAGCCCAAACAAACCAGAAACCTTCATCATCTGACTCTTTCAGGCTTATCAATATTTCACACAAAGAAGGGGCACAAAGAAGGCTTTGTGCTGCTGAGCTGAGAGGCTCTGCTGGGGGAATGCGGTTGGCAGAGAATATACCACAAACTTAAAGAGAAAAGAAAATAGAAAGCCAGTGTAGACACTGTCAAAATGAGGTGCCATGCTTTTATTCACTGTCTGGGTGTGCATCTTTATGTTGAGCAGATCCAGGGACATCAACATGCTGGCTTTGTATTTTACGTAAACATTCCCCTTTCATTTATCTTCTCTTCTGATTAGCAATCCTATGTTTAACATGATTCAAATGCTAATATGCTTGATTTTATGAGAAAACAGCACGGGCTTTTCAACTTGGGGTATTACAAGTGATATTTAGTCTCTGTTTTAACATAATTGGGTAAAGATAGGATTCATGGGAGCCCAGATTTTCTAAATTCTAATCCCTAGCTCAGGTTCTTCAAACATTTTTTGTATTCAGTGCAGATCTTTGAATACTCAACATTTTGATAGCAAACCCCCAAACACACTGGGCAGCTAAAACATCAATGTAACTACTCCTATGGTAAGATCATATTTGCAGTGTTCCTTAAACCATGCGCAGTTATTGCTATAGTCACTGTCTCCCTTCAGCATGATGTTGCTATTTCAGTAGATTTACTGTCCTGCCCACATTCTCTTATATACGCATGAGGCGAGCATATCACATTTCTAGTAAACATACTATCTTTCTTTGAGTATGCTGCTTCTTAACACATTCTAAATTTGTTATACCCTGTGCTGTACCCGACCCCACAAACCCACATTCCATCTGGCACACATTGCTGGAATGGTGTGTTTTACTCTGTTGTAGTAAAAATAAACTTTATACATAGATGAAAACTTGGCAGCATACTTACATGGTTCTTGAGAACGGCTTGGCACACTGCCTTTGCACAATATTGACATCTCAGATAATCTCAGGCAAGTCACAGAAATTTTGCCCCTCAATTTCCCCTTCTGCAAAATCAGAGTAAATTCAGTTGCTATAGAAATAATGATGAAAGCATTGTGAGCTCTCCAAAGGTAATTGGTATGTAATCTTGCTGCAGGCTTGGATTCTCCAGAAAGCTGATTCTGAGATGGTGATCAGCTCACAGGAAGGGTACCAGAGAGTATTCTTTGAATCAACAAGTGTGGAAGGCATGGGACAATGAGGACATGGCAGGCGAAGGATTGGCTGTGCTTCCATGTAATAAAGGCTCAGCCACCCCATGGGGAGCTCTGAGGCTCCTTTAGAGTTGTACCAACTTGGAGTTAGGGGCAAGTTCTTTATCCAGTCATTGAATACAGGCTTTCTTCAGCTGGGGTAGTTCCTGGAGAGGGCCCTCTGCAGAGGGCTGTCATCTTACAATCTTCCCAGCAGGTGGAAAGCAATTCTTCATTCCTGAAGTGGGGATCTGGGCAGCACATCACAACATACATTACCAAAACCAAGCTAGGAGCAACAAATGTGAGCAAGTTTGCTTTCTTCTATGGTTGGTGGCTTCCAACGAAGCCAGAATTATGGCACGGATGAGTACGGTGAGAATTCCTTTTCTTTACTTCCAGCCCTCTACACAAAGTTCCAATACACTCTGATGCTGCAGTCTAGCTTGAGGGATTCTAGCAGGGAAATTGCTAAAGGGTCCCTTCTAGGATCTGGTTGATCTTCCTGCCTTCAATGAGCCTGTCTTCTTTGTACACTCAGTACTACATAATCTGGTTACATTTTCTCTCTAGTATTGAATTCTCTAATATTCAAAGTGAAACATTTATATCACTGTCTTTCAAGTCTTGGTTCTATATGCAAAAATGATCAGCTGCCTAAAGAAGAGAGCTTACATGTACTTGACATATCTCCTAAGTTTTGTAAGGTAGAGCAGTACTCCTAATCTCTCCCTTTTTATGACATTGATGTTCTGAAAATATCAGGCCAGTTATCTCATAGAGCATTTCTTATTCTGGATGTGACTGATTGTTCCTGCATACTGTTGTTCAACTTGTTCTTCTTCAGGGTAGGAAATTAGGTAGATCTAAAGGCTTGATAAGATTCAGGTTAAACATTTGGGTAAGAATACTCGATTATATCCATTTTGGAAAACAAAAAGTTACAAAACACATTCTGGAACTTCAAAATACATGAAGTAAAAATTGAAATAAGTAAGGAAAAATAGGTAATTCTAAAATTATAGTTGAAGGTTTAAAACCCCACTCTTGAGGGAGGATTGCTTCAGTCCAGGAGTTTGAGGCTACAGTGAGCTATGATTGTGCCACTGCACTCCATCCTGGGTGACAGAGCATGATCCTTTCTCTAAAACAAACAAACAAAAAATACCTCTCTTTCAATAATTAAAAAAACACTGCAAAATATCAGTAAAGGTATAGGGAATCTAAACAAGACTATTAAGCAACTTGATCTGATTGATATTTATAAAACATTATACCTCAATACTGATTAGTAAACATTCTTTTCAAGCGTACAAGTTATGTTCATCAGGATACAACACATGTTGAACCATAAAACAAGCCTCAATAATTTAAAAAAGATTGAAATTATATACAGTGTATTCTCTGATCATAATGGCATTTACTTGTAAATTAATAACAATAAAGTATCTAGGAAACCATCAACAGATTGGATTAAACACATCTAAATAACTTATGGATGAAATAAATCACAAAATAAATTAGAAAATATTTTAAATTAAAAGCAAATAAAAATACAATATATCAAAATTTGCAGGAAGCAGCTAAGGTGATGCTCAGAGGGAAATTCATAGCTTTAAATGCTTATATTAAAAATGAAAAGCCTAAAATCAGTAGCTGAGGATACACTTCAAGAAGCTAGGAAGAGTGAAGGAAACCCAAAGTAAAGTAGAAGAAAGGAATTTAAAAAGATAAGAGCAGAAATAATAGTAAAAAAAGGAAACACGGCAATTGGAAACCTCATACATTGTTGGTAAAAGTGTAAATGGTATATTCACTCTGGAAAAAGGTCTGGAAGTTTCTCATAAAATGAAATATATACTTACCCTAGGACCCAGCAATTCCTCTTCTGGGTATTTATCCAAAAGAAATGAAAATATATACTGTTGACCCTTTAACAACGTGAGTTTAAACTGTGCAGGTCCACTTATAGGTGAATTTTTTTCAATAAAAGTTATGCCAAGTATTCCTACCTTCCCTCTACCTCTCCATCTTTTTCACCTCTGTCAGTTCTGAGACAGCAAGACCAGCCCCTTCTCTTCCTCCACCTCCTCAGCCTACTCAATGTAAAGACGATGAGGATGAAGACCTTCGTGATGATCCACTTCCACTTAATGAATAGTAAATGTATTTTTTCTTCCTTATAATTTTCTTAATAACGTTTTCTTTTCCTAGCTTACTTTATGGTGAGAATATAGTATATGACACATATGACATGCAAAATATGTGTTAATAGAATGTATATGTTATCAGTGAGGCTTCCAGTCAACAGTAGGCTATTAGTAGTTAAGTTTTTAGAGAGTCCAAAGTTATATGCAAATTTTCAACTGCATAGGGAGGTGGACACCTCTAACCCCCAAGATGTTTAAGGGTCAACTGTATTGGCAAAAAACATTTGTACAGGAATTTTCATGAATGTTTCATTCATAATAACCAAAGCCTAGAAACAATCCAGGTGTCCATTATTAAGAGAATGGAAAAACAAGTTGTGGTATTTTCATAAAACGGAATACTTCTCAGCAATGAAAGGTATGAACTATATTTAACAATAGGCTGATTCTCAAAAGCATTATTTTGAGTGGCAGAAGCCAAGACCAAAAGAGTATATATTGTACAATTCTATATATATGAGGTTCTAGAATAGGTGAAATTAATCTATGGTGAAAAAATCAGAATAGTGCTTTCCTCTTGAGGGTGTGGAGTGGGAGAGGGGATTGACTGGGGTGGGTCATGAAATAACTTACTGGTAATGTTCTGTTTCTTGATATGAACTTGGGTTACACAGATGTATATATTTGTTGAAACTTAACAAGTATAATTTAAAATTTTTGCATCTCATTATATGTAAATTTTCCATCAAAAGAAAAAATTGTAAAGAAATATTGAACTCTAATGATTTGCATACAAAATATTTAAGGGAAACTGTACTATTGTACTTTCCTTTGAGATATACCAAAAAATAAGACAGATTGATGAATAAAGTGTACATATGAATAGATGTAAAGGCATGACTAGGCTCAGTGGCTTTTGCCTGTAATCCCAGCACTTTGGGAGGCCAAGGTGAGTGGATCACTTGAGGCAAAAAGTTCGAGACCAGCCTGAGCAACATGGTGAAAACCTGGCTGCACTAAAAATACAAAAATTAGCTGGGCATGGTGGTGCGTGCTTATAGTTCCAGCTACTCAGGAGGCTGAGGTATGAGAATCACTGGAACCCAGGAGGTGGAGATTGCAATGAGCTGAGGTTGCACCACTGCACTGCAGCCTGGGCAACAGAGTGAGACTCTGTCAAAAAAATAATAATAATAAAAAAAGTGTAAACACATGTAGCAAAACAAGCATAGTAAAAAATTAACAATATTCTCTGGGTGGTGGGTATATGAATGTGTACCATAAAATGCTTTCAACCTTGTTCTTTGAAAATTGTCCCAGTAAAATGTTGGGGTAAAAACATTTTGGGGACTACTGGGAGAAGTTCAATAAGGACTAGATATTATGTGATATTTGAGAATTATTTTTATCAGTTTTCTTTGGTGTTTTAATAGTATGGTTATTATGTGACAGCTTATTCTTAGAAGAAAGGAGTTAAAATATTTAGTAGTGTGTCATGATGTCTGCAACTCACTTGAAAATGGCTCAACAGAAATTTACATAATAGGGCAAATAATATGTTACAATTGTTGAATCTAGACCATGGTTACTAGGGTGTTTACGGTCCTTTTCTTTTATTATAAAGTATTGAAAAAGTAAGCAGTAGAAGTAATTAGATATTATGTCAAAGGGCAGTGACTATAAAGTCTGGAAATGCTGTACCTGAGATATTTATAATTTCCAGAATTCCTTTAAAAGGATCAACTTTGGGTTGGTAGCTGCAGGGGACTACTGCTAGACCTGGTTCAGAAGGCCAAGTCATGAGCACCCTCTTCTTGCCTTCTGTCTTATTTTACTTCTCAAGAGAGTTCCTGTTTCAGAGTTTAAATGTGAACTTCTTTTCTTTTTCTTTTTCTTTTTTTCTTTTTTTTTTTTTGAGACAGAGTCTCTCTCTGTTGCCCAGGCTGGAGTGCAGTGGCACCATCTTGGTTCACTGCAACCTCTGTCTCCCAGGTTCAAGGGATCTTGTGCCTCAGCCTCCTGAGTAGCTGGGACTATAGGTGCATGCCACCATGCTTGGCTCATTTTTGTATTTTTTAGCGGAGAGAGGGTTTCACCATGTTGGCCAGGCTGGTCTTGAACTCCTGACCTCAAGTGATCCACCTACCTTGGCCTTTCAAAGTGCTGGGATTACAGGCATGAGCCACTGTGTCCGGCCCCTGAATGTGAACTTCTGAGTTCATGATCTTGACTTTTTGTCCGATTCTGAACTACATTGTTGATGAATCTGACGCTATATCTTTTTTCACCACAGATTGAGATGTGGGTTTTTAGTGTCATCCTAGTCATTGAACCTTAATGCCTGCACATTGCTTCACTAGAGATTCACTAGAGGCTTAACAACAAATTTACTGCCAAAAATAAATACAGGTGGAACAGCAGATACAACAAGCCATCTCTTATTGTTCAGGCCTTAGCTTCTGTTGTGTGCAGTACCCTGTGTAGTGACATAGAAACAGACAGTCCGCATGACTCTCTGGGCTCAGGGATGATGTTGAAGGGGACAGATGGACTCACAAAGACCAAGCAATATGGTCACAGTGCTGTGAATGTATTTGGAAAGCAGTATTTGGTCTCATTTGATGTTTATGTCTGTGTCTGGGTACACTTATGGCTATGTGGGTGTGCTCCAGGAACTGGAAGGCCTTCCTTGGAAGAATTACGCTTTGCTTCATTTCATTGAAAATTCCCTGGCTAACATAATTTTCGATTATGGAATCTAACTCCCAGAGGATTTTTGTGGGTAAAAATGGATAAATTTCTTGATAAAAATGTAAAGATAGTGAATCTCAGAGTATTTCAAGCTGCTTTCTTTTCACCACTCTGATTCCTGATGAAAAGTTGGGTGCCTTCACAATGGACACTCTAGATAAGTTGGCCCCAAACCTGGCCGTCCCCAGGATTTCCTGGAGAGCTAGTTTAAAATGTAGATTCCCGGGTCCACCCAAAATCCACAGAATCATGATCTCTGGGGAATGGGCCCTTGGAATCTCTATTTTTTAAAAAGCTGTACGAGTTACTCAGATGGTAAGCAAGTTTGTAGAACTTTAGACAAGTGGTTCTCAAATTTTACTGTGTATATGTGTATTAGTCCATTCTCACATTGCTATAAAGAACTACCTGAGACTGGGTAATTTATAAAGACAAGAGATTTAATTGACTTACAGTTCTGCAGGCTGTACAGGAGGCATGGCTGGGGAGGCCTCAGGAAACTTACAATCATAGTGGAAGGTGAAGGGGAAGCAGGGACGTCTTACACGGCCAGAGAAGGAGGAAGAGAGAGAAGGGGGAGGTGCTATATATTTATTTTATTTTATTTTATTTATTTATTTTATTATTGTTATACTTTAAGTTTTAGGATACATGTGCACAACGTGCAGGTTTTTTATATATGTATACATGTGCCATGTTGGTGTGCTGCACCCATTAACTTGTCATTTAACATTAGGTATATCTCCTAATGCTATCCCTCCACCTCACCCCCATGCCACAACAGGCCCCTGTGTGTGATGTTCCCCTTCCTGTGTCCAAGTGTTCTCATTGTTCAGTTCCCACATATGAGTGAGAACATGCAGTGTTTGGTTTTTTGTCCTCGCGATAGTTTGCTGAGAATGATGGTTTCCAGCTTCATCCATGTCCCTACAAAGGACATGAACTCATCATTTTTTATGGCTGCATAGTATTCCATGGTGTATATGTGCCACATTTTCTTAATCCAGTCTATCATTGACGGACATTTGGATTGGTTCCAAGTCTTAGCTATTGTGAATAGTGCCGCAATAAACATACCTGTGCATGTGTCTTTATAGCAGCATGATTTATAATCCTTTGGGTATATACCCAGTAATGGGATGGCTGGGTTGAATGGTATTTCTAGTTCTAGATCCCTGAGGAATCGCCACACTGTCTTCCACAATGGTTGAACCAGTTTACAGTCCCACCAACAGTGTAAAAGTGTTCCTATTTCTCCACATCCTCTCCAGCACCTGTTGTTTCCTGAGTTTTTAATGATCGCCATTCTAACTGGTGTGAGATGGTATCTCATTGTGGTTTTGATTTGCATTTCTCTGATGGCCACTGATGATGAGCATTTTTTCATGTTTTTTTGGCTGCATAAATGTCTCCTTTTGAGAAGTGTCTGTTCATATCCTTCGCCCACTTTTTGATGGGGTTGTTTGTTTTTTTCTTGTAAATTTGTTTAAGTTCATAAACAACCAGAACTCATGAGAACTCACTCACTGTCACGAGAATAGCAAGGTGGAAGTCTACACCCATGATCCAATGCCTCCCACCAGGCCCCTTCTCCAACATTGAGGATTACAATTTGACTTGAGATTTCGGAGGGGACACGAATTCAAAGCATATGAGTAGGAATCACTGGGGTGTCTTGTTAAAATGCAGATTCTGATTCAGTAGCTCTGAGGTAGGTTGAAAATCCTGCATCTTAAACAAGCTACCTGGTACTGCTGCTGGTCTGCAGACCATATGATGAGTGGTGAGGAACTTGATCAGGCCCTGAAATATTTTCCCTAAAATGAGAGTCACGTCTTCCTTTGTAGAGAGCCTATTTGGCCAGTGTTCAGCATGCGACAAACTATTCTCACCTCCTTGCTTGATATCTCTTTGCTTCAAAATATTTTGCTTGAACAGCTGATGACTCAGACTTGTGACTATTCACTTTGGTTTGCCCAGCAGGTCCTAGTTTATACCTATTGTTCTGGCATATTAATAATAATAATAGTTATTATTATTATTTCTTGAGACAGGGTGTCTATTGCCCAGGCTCAAGCAATCCTCGCACCTCAGCCTCACAAACAGCTGGAACTACAGGCATGTGCCACCATGTTTGGCTAATCTTTAAAATTTTTTGTAGAGACCAGGTCTCACTATATTGCCCAGGTTGGTCTTAAACTCCTGGGCTCAAGTGATCCTCGCATCTTGGCCTCCAAAAGTGCTGGGATTACAGGTGTGAGCCACTGTGCCCAGCTCTGGCATAATTATTAAAGGGTTCTCTGCAACTTGTACTGTTAGCAGTGTCTCCAGCTGGAAGATAAATTATAAAGTCATCCTTTCTAAATTCACAGATGTTGAGAAGTGATATGATATAATGTACAGAACATAGGTTATATACCCAAAATCCTGTATAGCTTCATATCCTGGCTTCATTAGCCCATACTACATGTACAACCTTGAGCAAGTCAAGCCTCAATAATCTCATGTGTAACACAAAAGTGGCTTATCATGAGAATTTATAGAAATGATATAGAAAGTTTCTATTAATAGCACAATGGCTGGCATGTAGTAGGCACCTATTTATTTAGATCCCTGTCTCTTTATGGGTCAATGAAGTGAACATCTACTCTGCTTTGAAATAGCAAAAGTAGAACGCCGCTATCAACTTAGGATCAGAAGCAGCTGCAATATTAAAAGGATGGATTTGCTACACTTGTATTTCACTGAAACCCTCATGAGCCTAATATGGAATCTATCTCTGAACCCAGTAGTCCTATGAGATTTCTATCTTATCATGTGCACTTCAGCTATGTTAATAGACCTAAATCTTGAATTAGAGAAATAAAGATATTAGTATTTATTGAGTTCCAACTGTGTGCTAGACGGAGTTAGTTCCAAATTGGACCAGGTCACTATCACAGTTGAAGGACAAGATATAAACAAGTTCAATCCACTTATAAACAGAAATAATTAACAGACTTCCTGGGGGAACATCTATATCCAGTATTTTAGACCTAATCACCTCATAAAAGGATTTTGATATGACTACAAACAAGAGGATATGGATGGGAAAAGATAAAACTTGGTTATAGTTTTATTGCAATAAAGTACCCATGAAAACACACCCAACAATGAAGCAAATTTGAACAAGATACAATCAATGATTGGCTCCTTGAATACGCCCCACCTAGCTATGCAGACTTGCCTGGGTGATTTCCTTAAACTTGCAGTAATTTTTTAAAAGAATTAGAATATTTGGGATACCATTTGAGTGTTACGGCAATGCTCTAATTTATTAGGAGCCTACTGGGCAGGTGTTCTTACTGAATATCCAAAATAACTTAATGGAATAAGTTGTACTATTATCTCCATTTTACAGATGAGGAAACTGAGACACAAAAAAATTAGTTTCATGCGAGGTCACTTTGAAAGTGAGAGAGAGAACTGAGATTCAAACTTGGATGTTTAACTCTGAGTTCTTATTCTTAATTATCACATATCATTTCTCTGTGTTAATTAATATTTTCCATATTTTCAAAACAGCATTTTATTACACCATAATCTCATGTGGTCAAACTTGGGAACTTGGCCCAGGAGCATGAGCTATGTGAGATACATAGCCCATGTATTTAGGGCAAGTAGAAAAAGTTATATTAATTCATTTAACAATTTTACTGAAGTATAATTGAAGTACAATGTTTTAAAGTATAATTTTATCAGTTTTGACAAATGTATACACCCATGAAACCATCACCATAACCAAGTTAATAATTATTTCTCTCTCCTAAAATTTTTTCCCAACTCCTTTATAAATACACTCCTCCCTCTGCCAAGATTCACAGGCAACTACTGATCTGCTTTCTGTCACTATAGGTTCGTTTACATTTTTAAGAATTTCATATAAATAGAATAATATAGTATATGCTCCTTGGGGCCATGCTTCTTTCAGTCAGCATAATAATTCTGAGATTCTTCGGAAATCGTAATTTGTTGAGCATATTGGTAGTTTGTTCCTTTTTATTGCTGAGTAGTTTTGCATTATATGGATGTACCACAAATTGTGTTAATGGACATTGAAGCTGTTTTCAGTTTTTGGCGATAACAAAGTTGCTATGAACATTTGTGTGTAAGTCTTAGTGTGGACATATGCTTTCATTTCCCTTGGGTAAAAACCTAGGAATGTATATCCTATGATATATTTTATATAAGTTTTATAAGTTTTATATATTTTATATTTTAAAGAACTTGCCAAACCATTTTCCAAAATAGTTGTGCTTTACATTCTCAGCAGCAATTGTCTACATCCTCATCAACACTTGGTATTGCCAGTTTAAAATGTATATATGTAAGATATATATTCTAGAATATAGAATATTCTTATGTATTCTAGAATATAGAATATTCTAATGTACTCTAGAATACTAGAATATACATAATAATCTAGAACATTAGAATATTAGCATATATATTCTAGAATATATTAGAATATATAATATATTCTAGAATATATTAGAATATATAATATATTCTAGACTATATTAGAATATATAATATATTCTAGAATATATTAGAATATATAATATATTCTAGAATATATTAGAATATATAATATATTCTAGAATATTAGCATATATATTCTAGACTATATTAGAATATATAATATATATTCTAGACTATATTAGAATATATAATATATATTCTAGACTATATTAGAATATATAATATATATTCTAGAATATATTAGAATATATAATATATATTCTAGAATATTCTGATATATTCTAGAATATTCTAACATAGAATATTAGAATATATGTAGGATATATGTTCTAGAATATTCTAACATATAGAATATTAAAATATGTAGGATATATTCTAGAATATTAGAATATTCTAATATTAGAATATATATTCTAGAATATTCTAATATTAGAATATATATTCTAGAATATTCTGATATTAGAATATATATTCTAGAATATTCTGATATTAGAATATATATTCTAGAATATTCTGATATTAGAATATATATTCTAGAATATTCTGATATTAGAATATATATTCTAGAATATTCTGATATTAGAATATATATTCTAGAATATTCTGATATTAGAATATATATTCTAGAATATTCTGATATTAGAATATATATTCTAGAATATTCTGATATTAGAATATATATTCTAGAATATTCTAATATATAGAATATTAAAATATATAGGATATATATTCTAGAATATATATCATATATATAGAATAATAGGTGGATAGTAGTGTCTCGTTGTACTTTTAATTTACACTTCTGATGACTAACAATATGAGCTCTTTTCATATGCTTCTGAGCCAACTATAGGTCCTTTTAGGTAAAGTATATAAATGTTTTACTTATTTTAAAAATTGGATTGTTTGTCTTCTTACTGTTGAGTGATAAAATTTTCAAATATATTCTCTGTGCAAGAACTTGTCTGATATATGTTTAGTAAATATTTTCCCAGGTCTGTGGCTTGCTGTTTTGTTATCTTAGTGGTGTCTTTCAGATAGTAAAACACTTAAAATTTGGTCAAAGATCAGTTATTTTTTTTCTTTTATAGCTCATGCTTTTTGTGTTCTAGCCAAGAAATGTTTGCCTACCCCAAGATGTAATTCTTCTGCGCTTTTTGTAAAAAATTTTAGAGTTTTATGTTTCAAATTTAGGACTATGATTACTTTGAGTTAATTTTTGTGGATGGTGTGAGGTAAAGGTCCATATTAATTTTTTTTTCTGAACAATGTGTCCAGCATCATTTGTTGAAAATACTTTCCTTTCCCCATCGAATTGCCTTAGTATTTTTGTAAAAAAAACAAAAAACAACAAATCGACCATATGTATGTGGTTTATTTCTGTATTCTCTATTCTTTTCTATAAATTTATGTCTGTCTTTTCACCAGTATCATACTGCCTTTTATTTTATATTATTTTATTTATTATTTATTTATTTTTAGAGACAGAGTCTCACTCTTTCACCCAGGCTGGAGTGCAGTGGTGCAATCATAGCTCATTGTAACCTTGAACTCCTGGGCTCAAGTTATCCTCCTTCTTTAGTCTCCTGAGTAGCTAGGAATACTGCCATGTAACACCTTGCTTGGCTAATTTAAAATAAATTTTTTTTTCTGTAAAGACAGGGTCTTGCTATGTTGCCCAGGATGGTGTCAAATTCTTGGCCTCAAGTGATCCTCCTGCCTTGGCCTCCCAAAGTGCTGGAATTATAGGCATAAGCCACTGCACCCAGCCCATATTGCTTTTATTATCAGAGTTTTATAAAATATTTTTTGAAATCAGGTAAGTGTCCCAACCTTGTTCTTCTTTTAACAGAATGCTTGGGTCTTTTGTGTTTTCATATATATATATATATATATGTGTGTGTGTGTGTGTGTGTTTTCATATACATACATATATATATGTATTAGAATCAGCATTTCAATTCCTAAAAAATTGACAGTGCATTGAAACTATAGATTGCCTTGGGGAAAATCATAATCTTAATGATATTGAATGTGATAGTTATTTTTGTTTCAGCTTGACTGGTTTAAGGGATGCCCAGATAGCTGGTAAACAACATCATTTCTAGATGTATTTGTGATGGTGTTTCTGGAAGAGATTAGTGTTTGAAACAGTAGACTGAGTATAGAAGATCCACCCTACCAACACTGGTAGGCATCATGCAATCCATTGAGGGAGCGAATAGAACCAAAAGGTTGAGGAAGGTGAATTCTCTCTCTCCTTGAGCTAGGATGCCCATTATCTTTGGCCCTTGGATATTGAAGCTTGGGTTCTTGCACTTTTGGATTCTGGGACTTATACCAGGGCCATCACCCTTCCTCTGGTTCTCAGACCTTCAGGCTCAGACTGAATTACACCAATGATTTTCCTGGTTTTTCAGCTTGTAGACAGCATACCATGAGAATTCTCAGCCTCTATACTTAAGTGAGCCAATTCCCATGGTAAATCTCTTCTTACATATGTCCTCTGGAGAATGCTGACTAATACACTGAGTCTTTAAATCTATGAATATGGTCTATCTTCCCTTTTATTTAGGTTTTCTTTACTTTATCTTAGCAGTATTCCATAGTTTTTGGTGTAGACATATTTGACTTGCTTAAAACAATTTTTTTATTGCTATTGTAAATGGAATTTTTTTAAAGTTCAGTTTTGAATTGTTGCTGCTTATATACTGGAATACGATGGCTTAAAAATATCATCCGTGTACCTTACTAAACTTATTTATGAGTTGTAGTAATTATTTTGTGGATTCCCTGAGATTTCCTACATAAATAATTCTATTGCCTGTAAATATTATTTTACTTTCTTATTGATCTTTATTCTTTTTATTTCTTTCCCATCTTTTTCATTTTACTTCCCTCTCCCTCTTTTAAAAAATATTACAGTGGTTTAGACTCCCAGTATAATATTGAATAGAAGCAGTGAAAGTAGGTCCCCTTGAATTGTTACCAATCTTAGGGTGCTAATGTCAAGTATGATGTTAGCTGTAGGTTTTGCATGGATGACTATTGTCAATTTGAGAAAATTTCCAAATATTTTTAGTTTGCTGAGAGTTTAAAAAAAAATCACAAATAAGTGCTGAATTTTGTCAAATGTCTTTTCCCCATCTATTAAAATGATAATATGAATATTCTCCTTTAATCTGTTAATGAGTGAATTATGTTTGATTGGTGTTCAAATGCTAAAACCAACATTAGTTCCTTGGAATAAATTCTACACAGTTATGATGTATTGTCTGTATATTGTTAAACTCAATGTAATAATATTTTGTTAAGGATTCTTGAATCTACCTTTCCCCTTACTTTCCTTCTATATTTTTGTTTTTGAGAGGTTTTAGTTTATTCAGTGGGAGGGATGCCCTGGAATGGGCCTTCGGTGCTACATAGTGGAAGCAAAATGTGTACTTTTTTAAAAAAGTAAAATATTTAAAAATGATTCTGTAGGTAAATGTGGGTTGCTTATTGGCCAATGTTCCCAGCTAATTCCCTTAAATATTGAGGGAGAATAAACTTTTTACAAAATGTAATATAAAATTTTTCATTTATATGTCTAGTAGGATTCCAGTAGGACCATCCACTTCCCTTTATAGGTGTTTAGAACAAAAGACTTGTGCAATCAGATTGTAATATGCTTTAGGAAGGTAGACCTTTTTGTTGCTAGTTCATTATTTTATGACTAAGGAATTTTGAGATATATAAACTCTTCAACTTCCCAATTTGGGCTGTATTCTTATAGGGTATCAATTCCAGATTAGCACAGAAACTTCGTCTGCAATGAAAATTTGCTAAGCAAGTTGAAGTTCATTCAGTGCTAGCGTGCTTGAGGAATTATGAAACATCAGACTGTGTTGCTACTGGAGATGGGGGTGGGGTTGTGTGAAGATTTTACTTAAGGTTAAATGAAGTTTTTGGACTTTCAGATAATTATTCGAATCAGAGATAAAGATATCAGCTAGAGAACCTTGTGTGCCTCCTTGTACACTGTTGAAAGAGAAGTCTGAAGAAATGTGAGCGTTTCGGCTAAGGTGCCAAAGCCTAGTCAAGGAAATCAGGAAGTGTAGGGGAAAATGCATGGACTTTTGAATCAGATGAATGTGGTTGGTATTACTGGGCTTTATCCCTTACAGGCCATGTTTTCGTTTTGGAGACTTCAACTTTTGAGCCTCAGTGTTCTTAATATCTACTTACAAAGATCTTTGTGAAAATTAAATAAAAATATATGGAAAGCCCTTTGCATATAGTAGCAATGAAATAGATGCTAATTCCTTTTTTTTTATAGGTCAGTATTTAAACTATTGAAACAGTATATTCACCATTTTTTGAAAATTACTTTTAAAAAGCCAGATTTTTTTTGACAGATCATTTTTCTTCTATGTATGTTGTTATTTAAGCAGCATTCTTAGTCTCTCTCTCTCTAGACTGGAAGCTCCAGGAAGACAACAAACTTGTTTATCTGGCTTATGGTTGTATTCCCAGATATTAGCAGAGAAATTGGTACATCATAAGCAATGATGTTTATTCCCTGAGTGATGAAATGTTGTTTGCAAGTCGTTCCTATACAACTGTTGGTCTCTGGAAAGCTTCTTAATTGCTTATTTTTCCCCAAGAGGGTCCAAGATACCAGAGTGCATTGCAATCAGCAAAGGCTACAAAAATGAAAAAACACACAGATGGCCAGAGGTGGTCCAACTCATTCTTCTTTACTCCAAAAAAATAACTCCCCAAATAGAATATTTTCAAAATTTAGGGATAGGGATATTTTGCCTTGTGGGGTGGCTAATAGTTAAGCTAAAAAAAAAAAAAAAAAGTCTTGGTTATGAATGTTGTGGCTATAAGCTTTTTTTTATTTGCTTGACAAAGAATTCCTTTCTTTACTATAAATTTCTTGAGGTTAGTGTCTGTTTAACATTATAAAAATACCTGATGTACAATACAATTAAAGCTAAAGCCCCTTCTGAAAAGTTGATAGCTATTGAGATTCTGACTATTTAAAACATTCAAAAGAGGCTTTAAGTGATCACATGTAAATTAGATCTCTACAGAGGTGACACGAGAATAAAA
Organism: Gorilla gorilla gorilla; assembly: GCF_029281585.2. NCBI lineage: Eukaryota > Metazoa > Chordata > Mammalia > Primates > Hominidae > Gorilla > Gorilla gorilla. The sequence goes on along the minus strand of NC_073236.2, from coordinate 102,299,987 downwards.
AACTGCTTACGTACAGTGATTGAAACCCAGCAGTCTCCTTTGAGAGGCACAGAGAGATGATGATGGTGGTTAGTGTAGCTAGCTGGTTTCTTGACTAGCATGTTAAGCCAATTAATAAAGGTACACCTGGCATCTGAGTATTTTCCTTCCCATTTTTTTCTTTCGAGAACAAGTATGTTTAAGAAAGCTAGAAAGAAAGAAAAAAAAGGGAAAGAAAAAGCAAGGCAGCTCATTTTATTTTATTTTTTTTCATGATTTGTTCTTAAAGTTTTCTTTTTAGAAAATAAATGCAAGAATGTTTTTGGAACCATCTGAAAAATGTGTGTTTCTATTTCCAGTAGGACTTGAACCAGGTCTGAGATCATTTTCAGTTTAACTGACAGCTCTTAAGCAGAAATGCTAAACCTTCAAATCCTCAGTCCTCTCTGCAACTGGAGTTTTCTTTAAGATTGTCAAATAAATATGTTTGGGGAAGATGGTAATTAAGTGTGAACAGATGGTTGTTTTTAGCTGAGATATTAAGTCTCGGTGTTTAATAGAATGATTTGCCCTGTTGGAATCAGTGGGTGTGATGTAGTTTACTGGTTGGCAAGACATCAAGTTTGTCAAAGCTAATTGGGAACCATGATAGAGATTCAAATTCCTTATATGGTTTTTAGGACTGGGGAAGTGTTAGAGGAAGATTACGACACTGCTACTCCATGCCAAAACGTTACACTGCGGCTCTGTAGACTGAAGATTGCCTCACAAGCAGAAATATACTCTTTCCAACAAACACTGGTGGAATGAAAAGGACATTGGATTCCTGCTTCCAGTTACTGCTTGCCCTTCCCTGACTTTGTGACCTGAGGCAAGTCCCCAAATCCCTCTGGGCCCCAGTATCCTCATTTTTCAAATGGAGGCGGGTTAGAATTAAGATGCAATCATGCATCCAGTTGTTTTCCAAAGCATTGTCCAGCTAGGGAAGTGGTAGCATGTGGTGACTCAGAGCTTCCCCGATCCTTTTAGATCAAAGAACACTTTTATGCCTTTGTGCGACTGGTGTGCTGTGGGTACAGGTACTTTTACATCCTCTAGTTAGTGAGTGCAAAGTACTCTTGGAAGCTCCCAAGCACTCAAGGTTTCAGTCTGCATTCTTCTCCTTTATATGCACTTTATATTTCAGGTTTTATAGTTTGAGGATTTGAAAGGTAAGAAAAGTGTGAGCTACAGATTTTGGAAGAATCCAGGAGCTGAGCTCATAGCTAAGAACATGTCAGGGGTGTTAAGCAGCTCTGAGGTATGTAACAAAGGCCATTTAGGTCGCAGGAGGCTGCCACCAGAACACTACCCACCCCTCTAGCCCATGCCAGCCAGGTGGGGGACAGGTGGAAAGATGGAGATGTGGACAGCATCAGAGATTTTTCAGCTTTCATATGCCACATACTCATGCTATGTTTATGCACACACACACACACATGCACACACACGATTTAAATAAAGGTTTTCACTGAAAATCTTGTGGTTAGATTGTGCCTTAAAGTTTTTGGTTAGCCCAAGGGATGGGTGCTGTTGTGAGGGAAATTTCACAGCAAAGAAAATATTTAATGAAACTCCTTACCTGGGGAGCCCATAGAAAGAAGGGGATATGACCTCAACACTCTAAAATATAAAACTTTACTCTTCAGAAACAATTATCTAATTTCACTGAAGGAGAAGGCAGGCCATGTCTTCACAAGCCCAGGGTTTGCCAAGTAGATAAATTACCTGGGAAAATGGTGCTTCTGATCATTTTTGTCCCCAGTGTCTAAGGCTCATTATTGTGAAGTATACATTCCCGGCAAGCATTGTCAGGAGCTAGGTCTGTTGTTTAATAAATGAACACTCATGGACTTGGAAGCAGATGGCAGCTCCCCTGAGAGGAAGCGGGAGATTTGGGAGAGGACAGCAGCACAGCCTCACTCACAATCCCTTATTTTGGCGGAGGAAAGTAAGGGCTCTTCAGGGTATGTTTCTACCTTCTCATGGCTGAAATCCGATGAGGCATTGGACCTCCTCACCCAGAGTCTTTGGATGCTTCTGTCTGAGCCTGAGCAGTGGGCCAGATGGACTATCGGTCTGCCTCAGGTGGTGTTTCTTATGGTTTCAATTAGACCTGAATCTATCAAATGCATTGCAAATGCCCAGAATAGGGCAAGGACAAGCCGCCTTTCCAGGAGGCGTTTTCTGTTCTCATAATCAATGTCAAAACACTTCTTGCCTTGTATACAATCCATCTGGCTAGTAACTGAGCCCAAAACTTAGAAGTTCCTCTTAGTTTACTTTAGAGCAAGATTTCTCCATTCTACACCCTGTTAGCCTGTCCATGGGGCTGCACAGTAGCTTAGGTTATGGGAGGGATTGCAAAGATTTTCCATTTGGAAATCTGAGATGATTGGAAAAATGAATGGAAAAAAGTCAGGCTTCCAGAATTTCGTTTCTACCAAACAATCATCTATATAAATTATTCCCTGTGACTACGTGTCCAATGTATCAAAAGCATCCAGATATGGTATGGAAACAGGATTGACAATCTTACCAGTTAAAAATAGGTATAGATAAAATGTATGTTTTATCTGTATATCTCATGATGTGCTCTTTATTGAGATTATCTTAAATAATTACATATTGTAATGACTAAAAAACAAAACCAAAAGCTGGGTGCGGCAGAAAGCACCTATAGTCCCAGCTATTTGGGAGACTAAGTGGGAGGATTGTTTGAGTTCAGGAGCTTGAGATCAGCCTAAGCAATATAGCAAGACCTCCATCTAAAGGTAAATAAATAAAATGAAATAAAAGAAAATAAATAATAAATTTAAAAATTAAAAAAACAAAACTAGTTTGAAACATACACAGGTCCACTGTCATCTTTACTCATGGTTGCTGATGTTCTAATTTTCATATATAATCCATGACTGCATCCTTTGTGTCTTTCAATCTCATATCAAATGTCCCTCCTCAGAGGTCTTTCTGACTACTTTAATAAAACCCCCAGCTAAAAAATCTTCACCTCTAGTCCAGAGAACAACTGGACAATTACGGCAGAAGACCACAGTGTGTGTCTTTTATTCCTTTATTCTTAAAATAACAGAATGCTCCAATTTGTAGCCAGATACCCAACTTCTCAAATAGATACTACACTTCCCAGATGGCCTTGTAATTGTTGTGGTCACGTGACTAAGTTTGGGCCAATGGGAAGTGAGAGGAATGAAAACACAACACTTAAAGTCATCTTCTTATCGATGCACCGTGTGTCCTGGTCATCCTTTCTTGCTTTCCCACAGGCTGGAATGTAGACATGGTGCATGTGAATTGCTCCAGATGAGTGCACTGGATGAGTATACCACTCTGGGAGATGAACAGGGAAATGGATAGCACCTTGGTCCTTGGGGACCCCTGTAGATGCAGCACCTTCCACCCCTGGACAGGTCACCTTTAGGAGCAAAAAAATACACTTTTATCTTCTTTAAGCACCATATTTTCAATCTCTCTGTTACTGAAATTCAGGTGTACCCTAAACAATACATTCTCTATCACATCTATTTCATTTTCTTCATAATAGTTACCCCTATCTTTATTTCTCTCATCTGTTTATTTGTTTATTGTCTATCATCTTTCACTGAAATAGTTTCCACTAGGACAGAAATTTTGTGTTAACTTCTGCATCCCCAGCAGCTAGAACAGTGCCTGACACATAATAGGTGCTCAATAAATAGTTATGAATTAATGAAGGACTTAGTAATTAGGTAAGGCATATCTGTTATGGGTTATGAGAGAGCTCATGAGACTTCTTCGAGTAGATTCTCAGCAGGTTTATTAACCATGGGAGGTTTATTAACCTCTGGGAGGCCACAGAGGATCAGGATGCCATGGTAACTCTTATTTACTCATCACGCCTGTTCTGGGAGCTTTTTATATTCTAATGGTTGACCTGGTCATTATTTTATTTTTATCTGGTTTGTTCTAAGAACTACCTCTAATGTTTATGTGGTGAGATACCAGAGCAGTGGTATCCCGCTGGCCGTTCATTCCACACATATTTATCGAGGGCCTGTTATCTGCCAGGTGAACTGGTAGGGGGAGGTGTGCCATTTTATTCTAACATCAGGATCAATGTCAACATGTTAAATGTACGAAAAGAGGGTTCATATTAGTTCACACTTGACAAATCACAGAGTCATACGAATGAGGAACTTAGCCAAGAATGATATTTACAACTAAATCTGTAATGAGGGGAGTCCACAGAGGAGCAGGATGCCATGGTAACTCTTATTTACCCACCACGCCTGTTCTGGGAGCTTTTTATATTCTAGGGAGAGATGCATTCTCTCTCACAATGAATCAGGGACACGATCTGACTGCTATAAGGGCCATATTCAAAAAGTGGTGAGATATTTTATATCTGGACTTTACTGACTAGTGAAAGTAAAATCTTTTAAACTGAGTTTCACCATAATTGGTAATGGGAATAATTAAGCAGGCAAGAGTTTATTCAACTCTGTTTTTTTTTTTTTTTTTGAGATAGGGTCTCCAGGTTTGAATGTAGTGGCGTGATCATTGCACTGCTCACTGCAGCCTCGACACCTCCAAACTCAGGTGATCCTTCCACCTCAGCCTCCTGAGTAGCTGGGATTACAGGCGCACACCACCAAGCCCAGGTAATTTTTGTATTTTTTGTAGAGACGGGGTTTCACCATGTTGCCCAGGCTGGTCTCGAACTGCTGGGCTCAAGGAATCCACCTGTCTTGGCCTCCCAAAGTGCTGGGATTACAGGCATGAGCCACCAACTTTGAATAAAAAATATTGCTGGGAGAAAATTAGGACAGGCAGACTGAGGTTTTTGGTTGAGGAAAATTCCACTTGATTTTAGGGGAAATGATTCATTTTAGAGTAGGTTCTAGATTATAGTGGTCCTCAAATCTTGCTGTGCGTAAGAATGTGCTTAACTCTAGAAAGTAATAATTGCATCATAGGCATTTATTTTTTTAAACTTAACAGCCTAGAATTTTCCTGGGAAGAAAATAGGAGACATTTCAGGGTAATTTGGTGTGGGTGTATATACTCTCAACAGAAAACCAGTGTTTGTGAATATCATGCCTCAGCACCGTCACTTTAAAAACCTGTCGAGATGTCACTATAAGCTTGGAAATGCACAGTTCTGAGTTTTCATGTTTGAAATGTAAAATATAAACTTTGGTCAATATCCAGGCTTGTTTTCTACTATTCTAATAATGAGAGAAGTAATGGCAAGGCCTGTACTTTCAGGAAAGGATAGAACTACAGGTTAACAACTAGAAAGTCTTGATATCTTTAGCCCAAAGTTTACTTTTGAATGAAAGTCTTTCCACTGACTGGTTGTGTTTGGTTTATTTAGTTAGCTTTATATGGTGTGCGTATGTTAGGTTGAGGGGTTGTTAACCACCTCCTTAATGGTCTGCTTTTACTCCATGTGTCTCCTGTCACAGGTAATGGAAAACAAGTAGAATAGGTGACCTCTTAATTTTGAATTTTTTCATTAGAAGTGTTTGCAGAGTTATTACCTCAGTTTATAACCTACCTGGTCATTATTTTATTTTTATCTGGTTTGTTCTAAGAACTGCCTCCAATGTTTATGTATTCATGCTTAAACACACTGAGAGTGAGACACCATAAAAGTTGGTCAAATTTTTGCAGAGTCCTTATTTTATGTGTTTTATGCACCTCTACTTTAGGTAATTATAGGGATTGCATTTACAGAGTCTGGTATAATACCATGAAAACAGGCTTATTTCAAACACTAGCTATGTCAGTTGGAAAGCCAGCATCATTTGCCTTGAAAAAGCTTTTTGACAACACATAGGCATTCTTTTAAAACCAGACCGAGGCATTTTGTTTCAGATACTTATGTTGTGTTTTGTGTTTCTGAAATCTAGCATCTCTGCGTATTTGAAAATAATGGGACATCTTTTATTGGATTTTGGAAAATTGTTCCCCATGGGATTCCAACCTCACTACCAAATGAGTAAAAGCTTGGTTAAGGACTCTTCCATATATTATCCTCCTTTAGAAGAGATCAGATGGTGATGAGAAGGACAGAAAGGACTATTTTAAAATCGGACGGAAGGAGAAAAAAACAAGTTTGTTAGTTTCATTCCCCATTCCAGTTATTAGAACCAAGTTAAACACCCATAATCTTAAAGAAAATCCTTGAAGGTTTTAATTAAATATTTTACACATTTAAAGTCTTGTAATGGTACTTTAAGTGTCACTGTAGCATGTGAAAGGCTTTGTATAGACAGGTAAAATTTCCATTTCTGAGTGATGAAATGTGATATCACCCCTTCATCTTTAACTTGAAGTTAAAACTGTCAGATTTTTTTTTTTTTTATAATTTAAGGAAGGTAAAGTTAGGGGACTAGAAGACTTCTAAATTGTCTTCTACAGAGCCAAGGATTTAAATGTAACTAGTTTGTTGTGATTTTACAGTTAGAATTATATTTGTGTGTATATATAACTTATCTGTAAAGTGTAATAAATACATTTGCAATTAAAAAAAAAGAATGTGCTTAAAATGCAGATGTTTGCACTCACCCCTGGAGAACAGATTTAGTGAGTTCAGGGCTGGGGGTAGAAAACTGCTTTTAAATAAGCTTCCCAAGTGATCTCTGAGCAAGTCATTCTTGGATTACACCTTGAGAAACACTGTCTTAGAAAAACCACCCCATTAGCTGGAAGCCTCTGATGGGACTGCAGAGACCCATGGCAGGGTTTTAGAAGCTCCCTGGCACAAGCTTTCAGAGGACAAGCAGCTGCTTTAGTTTTCCATCCCTCATTAATAGAATCTGGAGCCTACAGTAGCTGGCATACGATTTAGAACTATTTTAAACAAAAGAAAACAAATGATGTGCAGCTGGAAACTGCTACCTTGCAACATAAATTCTGCTGCAATTTGTTTTCAATTTCTTGCAGATGTGGCACAGCAATGTGATTGCACTTTCTAAAGTCCATAGTGCTAGAGTGGTGACCTACAAGGATCTGACAAGGCCAACCTGCTCTGGGGAATATGTGACCATATAATTTTTTTTCTTAAAGTTATGACCATGTAAATATTCAACATGACCAAAGCTGAGTGTTTCAGCATTTTATTTCAGTAGAGCCTTTATATTTCTCTGACTGTAGGACAAAATCATCCCTGAATAGACTGTCTATGTGTTTTTATTTCTCTTCATAGGCAATATTATAGCCACCGTGTTGTATTAAAATTACACGACAGCAGCTTTACCTTTCTGACACTTGTTTGCTACATAGTGACACATGCACGTGCAGAAATCTGCAGAGAATGGCTGTGGCTGATTTGTAAAGCCTTTGGAGCCTCCAATCTTTGCCTTTGCTTTACCTGTGGAGCTGCTGAATACACCCCTGTGGACATATTTATGGAGTGTTTCCTCAAAATTCATAGACTACATCATAATTCCTTGGGTGGTGGTATGGATTGAATATTTGTGTCCCTCCAAAATTCATGTTGAAACCTAATCCCCATTGTGGTGGTAATAAAAGGTGGGTCTTAGGAGGTGATTAGGTCATGAGGGCTCTGCCCTCATGGATGGGATTAATACCCTTATAAAAGAGGATTGAGGAGGCCTGCTTGCCCCTTCTGCCATGTGAGGACACATATAAGTTGCCATCTGTGAGAAATGGGCTTCGCTAGACATTACATTTGCTGATAACTTGATTTTGGACTTGCCAGCCTTCAGAACTGTGAGCAATAAATTTCTATTGTTTTTCAATTGCCTAAAGTATTTTGTTACAGCAACCTGAACGAACTAAGACAGGCTGTGTTTATTTGTAGTGCAGCTTTCTGAGCTTCAAAATGCAGACACTTTGTTTCAGGCCTAGAGTAGGGTTAAAGAATGAGCATGTTGGCTGGGCATGGTGGCTCATGTCTGTAATCCCAGCACTTTGGGAGGCCGAGGTGGGTGGATCACCTGAGGTCAGGAGTTCGAGACCAGCCTGAACAATATGGTGAAACCCTGTCTCTACTTAAAAAAAAAAAAAAAATACAACAATTAGCCGGGCATGGTGGTGTGCACCTGTAGTCCCAGCTACTGGGGAGGCTGAGACAGCAGAATTGCTTGACCTGGGAGGCAGAGGTTGCAGTGAGCTGAGATTGTGCCACTGCACTCCAGCCTGGGCAACAGTGAGACTCTGTCTCCAAAAAAAAAAAAAAAAAAAAAAAAAAAAAGAATGAGCTTGTTAAACAAGGCCCATAGATGATTCTGAGACAAATAGTCCACAGATCCCACTTTGAGTTGACTACTGGATTAGTGCAATAGGGAAATGCAAAGACATAGGAATTGTAGCCTCTGCAATTGACACACACAAACAGAGGCAAGAAGGCAAAGACATTCATTACATGCAAGTGATCAAAGAACCCCTAATAATGGCTAACATTCGCCGGATGCATGCATTAACTGATTTAATCCTTAGAGCTAGGTTCTGTTAGTATCTCCATTTATAATGAAGGCATTGAGGCAGAGAGATGTTAATTATCTTGCATAGAATCACAGAGCTATTAAGTAACAGGGTTACATTTATTTAGGCAGGTCTGCCCCCAAAGTACTTATTCTAACTCCGACACCATACAGCTTCCAGCTAGTGTGCTTCACTTTCAAAATCCAGACGTGTCAAGTATATACATTGGTGCTTGTTTGGCGTATGTGTGTATATGTATGTATGATAATTCATGTGGCAAAAGCATTTTCTCAGAGTTTTCCTTTAAGAAATGAATTATTTTTTAATCCAGAGAATCAATTTATAATAATGCATTTGTATTTTAAAAAGCAAACATATGCTATAGTAAATTCCAGCCAGGTACTATACTTAAGCACTGGGAATATAGAGATAAAGACCCGTGGGGAGCTTACAGTGTAATGGGAAAGAGAGAGCTGATCACAGTCCAGGACAATAGACTGGGCAGTCCACAGTTTGGTATTGGTGACTAGTATGGTGGAGAGCAGCTCAGCTTTAGCAGAAGTGCAGGGCAGTGGCTGGAGGTGTGTGGGGGGAAGGGGTCATGAAGCCCAACCATGACTGGACTCAGATTAAAATGATTTAGGGGACTTCACGGAAGAAGTAAGACCCATGTGGCCTTTCAAGAATATATTAGAGAGTCCATGAAAATCGAAGAGGCTGCCATGTGCTCCATCCTCCTTGGATGGCACTTAGATTTCCACACAGCCTTTCCATGCTTCATGCCACGTGACTTTGTAACCGTGGCCACAACTGCCTAGACCAGGGATTACTGCCAACTCAAAGGCAACTGTTTAGAAAGAAGGTGAAAATCAATCCATTTGTCTGGGGAGTATGACTGGAAGATATACCTTGGAAGCAATAGCCAACGGTGTTTGAGGCAGCAAGATGTTAAGGGCACTGCTGTCCAAAGCATGATCCATGAGTCAGGGCCAAACTAGGAACTGTTTGTTACAGGTATTTGAAAAGGCAAGTACTGAAACACAAATGAAGAGTTTAGAAATTTTTGTAGTGATTGAGCATTGTCAGAACATCCAAGCACGTGGCTAATAGCTATATTAGGGATCTGTTGATGCAAAAGAATTTATCCCGAAACGTAGTGGCTTTAAACAACAATAAACTTATGATTTCACACAATCTCTGTAGTTCAGGAATTCAGGATCTGCTTAGTTGGTTGTTTCTGGCTAAGGATCTCTTCTGAGATTTCAGTCAAGTCGCTGGCTGGGGCTGCAGCCATCTGAAGGGTAGGTTGAGGTGAGGGCCTGGGGCAGAGGGGATGTTCACTTTCAAGGTGACTCATTCAGGTGCCAGATGGTGGGAGACCTCAGTGCTTTTCTACATAGACCCTTCCATTAAGGTGCATGAGTAGTCTCACAATATGATGGCTGACTTTTCCAGAGTGAGTAATCCGAGAGAGAGAGAGAGAGAGAGAGGACAAGAAAGAGGCTACAGTGCTTTTTTTTTTTTTTTCTGAGACAGAGTCTCGCTCTGTCGCCCAGGCTGGAGTGCAGTGGCGCAATTTCAGCTCACTGCAAACTCCGCCTCCCGGGTTCATGCCATTCTCCTGCCTCACTAGCCTCAGAAGTCATGCACAGTGGCTTCTGTCATATTCCATTTGTTAGAAGCAAGGAAATAAGTGCAGTCACCACTCAAGGGGAAGGAAGTTTGTCTCCACCTTTTGAAGAGAGGAGTGTCAAAAAAATTGTGGACATATTTTAATGCCAACACAAAATATTTGTTTTGTTGAGCAAGGTCTAGACAAATTCCTGTGTTGTGGAACTTGCACAGTGAGACACGTGGTGTGACTATGAAGTAGTCATGGGCATATGGATCACTTATTACTCTAAAAAAGTTGAGAAAATTTAAGAAGTGGTCCCTAAAAAAACAAAAACAAATGAAAAAAAGAGAAGTGTCCTTCATCAGGGAGTGGTTTAGAAGCACTAGCCTTGAATCCTTAAGCCATAGTCTCCTACATTTTTACTCCGAAACCAAAAGAATTTTGAAAATCTACGCACCCTCCCTTACACATCTTAAAGTTAACATCAGAAAAATTGTACTATAAGTTGAAAACATAATAAAGAATATAATTCTGATATATAACAAATATTGACATTTGAAAGCAAATGATTACACTTCTCTTTTAAATGTATTCAATGGAATCTAAGTAACACAATTATTTGATATTCATTATCTCCAGTTAAAAACACATGAAGAAGCTTTTTTAACTTTTGGTAATTGTATCTTTTTTCTCTTTAACTTAGTTTTCCACTTCACCCAGAAAGTATTATCTTATTAAAAACTATTTTTTACTGAAAACCTTTTCCCCATAACCCTATCATAGTTCTCTGCCAGAAAAATATGTATATAAGTTGAAATCATAGGATTACTTTTATTTTCTGTAGTTGAAAGCTCTCCATGTTAAAATTTTGGTCTGAATTCAGTTATAACAAGTATTATTAGTATACAATTGATCAAAATATTATAAACATAAATACTGATAAATACTAAAGAAAAAGCAAAGTTTTATTGGAATTGCATATGTAAATGAGATGAGTAGCGCTTTTACTCTTTTTAGCTTGTGACTTCATTGGATGAAAATGACTTACTGCCAGAGTTTAGCATTAATTTTGTACCTATTTTTCATTTTTATGAATGTCTGTGCTAAGAAATCTTGTTCTCATAAACAGGTAGGTGTTAATATAAGTTTTCTTATTGTAATATCATCCAAATCTTTTGACTACTTCTGGCTTATATAACCAAAATTACATAAGGATACATCCCCATGTATCTATAAAGTTAAAAATTGTTTTTAATGATCTAGTAGCCGATAACTCAGGTTTAATTTTGTTGAAAGCAAAAAATTTAAAACAACCCTGCCTATCAAAGGGATGTGTTATGCAGTCAGTAGAATTATTCATTTTTTGGTTTCTGGGAAAATATTAAAAAATCATGCTTATCCTTGAAGTCTTCATCTAGTGTGAAATGACTATTAATTTTATCTGATACTCGTAAAGGCATTCCTTTTAATCCAATATGTTTAGAAAGTGTTGGAAAATAGAAATATTGTTCATTTCAATACAATTTTACCAATATAGTACTTTTTCAAATGCTTTTGACTTCTCACATGTTTTAGAAATATAGAATGAAAACATTTAGTTTATTCAATTTATGAAACACATCTTCCATTTGCCCTAATTGCCAAAGCTAGTTCCCTTTGTTAAATAAATTAACCAATTTCGACTTACTTTATGTTAGAAAAAGTTATATTTCATTTTTATTACAATACAGTGATAAATTTATTGTATTTCATGTTTTATAAAATATACCAAACAATAAATTATATATCTATCATGTAGATGACAAATATCATGTCAAGATTAAACTGCTGTAGGTCACTATAATTAGTTTCTATGTTATAAGAAAAAGATAAATCAATATTCTGTTTCACGTTAATTTATTATAAAGCAAGATAATGTTTAGCCAAATTTATTACATTTTTAAGGAAGTAATAAATATGATAGAAAGCAGGAAATTCCTTCTGTGTATGGATATGTATTGAAGCTTTTTCTCATTATATTTTTAATTCCCTCTTATTTTTTAAAATATTAAAACCATATTTATATGTTGTATTATAATTCTACTAGGTAATGAATTTGCATATCTCATCCTGTTTTATTTTTCTCTGACTCTTACTCATGGTGTCTTACTTCTATTTCTGTTTTGTGATTTTTTATTGTAAGCTCATATTGGCTGTAGTTCTATCAGTGGGAAATTTTTGAGGCTGAATTTGGGCATACATTCTTCTAGGAAGGATTTTTGTTGCTTCTGCAAGGTACCTATGGGCATTAAATCTGAGTCCATTTTAAATTAGGCATTAAAGCATGGTCCATCTTAAATTGTACGTCTCTATTTTTAATTTTCAGAATTATTGCAAATAGTATAGATCTAACATGTATATGAAGGCTGGCTTGTGTCCATGTATTCACAGGGGACAAAAAAAAAAACAAAACAGGCCGGGTGCGGTGGCTCACGCCTGTAATCCCAGCACTTTGGGAGGCCGAGGCGGGCGGATCACGAGGTCAGGAGATCGAGACTATCCTTGCTAACGTGGTGAAACCCCGTCTCTACTAAAGATAAAAAAAATTAGCCGGGCGTAGTGGCAGGTGCCTGTAGTCCCAGCTACTCGGGAGGCTGAGGCAGGAGAATGGCGTGAATCCGGGAGGCGGAGCTTGCAGTGAGCCGAGATTGCACCACTGCACTCCAGCCCAGGCGACAGAGCGAGACTCCGTCTCAAAAACAAAAAACAAAACAAAACAAAACAAAACAAAACTCCCCTCACCTCCAGGTCCCAGGCAATATTCCTTATTGTCTGCTTGTGCATGAAGGGGTCTTCCACCTTGTTCCACCTTTCTCTGAAGGCATATTTCTTCCTGGGTCTCACTTTCTGTATATAGTAATCTTACTTATGGCGCCTCTTCCTGCCCTGTTTGAAGGCTGTTTTTTTTTCAGCGCCCTCTACAGGCCAAAGACCTAATTCCTCTGGATTCACACACGTACCCAGACTACCCATAGTTTCAATTCTCAATCGTCTATCTGGTCTGTTGTTCCTGATCTTAGTGAATTTTCCTTTCATTCTTACAGATTTGTGTAACAATTTGGAATAAACTTTAAAAAATTATTTTATAGAAAAAATATATTATCTAGCACCCTTGTATGTCAGGATCCCTACTATGCCATATTGCCAGAACCAGAAATCTTAGATGTAAATTTTGTCCATGTTTAGACAGTAGCAAGTGTTACCATGAATAGTTTGACTCGTGGATTTTATTTTGCATTTTTAGATTTTTATGTACAACTTTCCTCAATAACCTGGTTAAAATATCCTTAGGAAGAAAATAGAAAAATTAAAAGATTCCTGGAAGTACAAAATGATGAGTTGAAAACTTTCTGATTTGGACTTAGGCCAATTATTTTAGTCCTAACTTCCTATCTGCAGTGAATGGTCCAGGGATGGGGATGTGATTTAAGTAGGCCAAGCCGAGTCCTTCTGTGGGATTTTAGAAAGAACACTAGGAAAGAGAAAAATATTCTCCTTTTCTTGCATCTTGAACTGCAAGGATGGGCTTTTCAATCTGCAGGTGATTGCATCCTTTGAAAGCCTGTTTGCATAGCAGACAATGAAGCTGAGCAGAGAAAAACAAAATGAGAGACAGATGGAGTAGGAGACCTGAGAAGATGGCTTGAGTCCATGAATTCTGGTGTTCCCTAGGCCACATTTGCCCCCATCCTTCCCAGGTATGTGAATCAATAACAACTTCCTCCATTTATTTGTTTATAATTTTTTTTTCGCTTAAGCTGTTTTGAATTGAATTTCTGTGACTTGTAATAAAAAAGCCCTAACAAGTAGAGCTCACAGTCAAAATATAGAGAGGGGCATCTGCCTGTAGTCCCAACTACTTGGGAGGCTGAGGTGGGAGGATTGGCTGAGCCTGGGAGGTCGAGGCTGCAGTGAGCTATGATTGCGCTACTGCACTCCAGCCTGAGCGCCAGAGTGAGACCCTGTCTTTATAAAAATCACCAAAAAGAAAAAAAAAAGAGAACCAGATAGAGTGATATGCAATGGTGGGTTAAGTGCTAACAGAGGTATTGGGAAAGGCCTGTGGAAACAACTAGCCAGATGAGAGATTGGGGCTGGTGATACCATTTGATATAGTCTTGAAAGAAGACTCAGAGAGCTCCGTACAGAATGCAAGGGCAGACTCTGAAGGCAGAGAAAACAATTGAGACAAAGGACTCAAAATGTAGAATGGTATGATATATAAAAGATAGCACTGGTGGAGCATGGAATATTTAGTATTTAGATTAGTTGAATAATCAGGACTTTTGATATCAAACAATTGCTACTAGGAGAACCCAAAGTTGTCCTGAAGTATAAAGAGTTTTCTCCACTCTGCTTCACGTTCTTTAAGGGGAGTATTTTTGGCAGTAAAACAACTATGCAGAGTTGGTGCTGGGAGCTGTACAGATGCTGTTTCAAACTGTAGGTGTTCGGGGTCTCGTTTAAGAGTATCTTGGAACACAATAGATATCTAGTTAATTTCAAGAATTGTACAGGGGAAAATGAATTATCGTGGAGCCACTTAGAATTGGTCCTCATCAGCCTTAGTATTTTCCTATATTCTTGAAATATCAAAGCAAAACAAGATGTGGCTTTATAACTGGTTGATTGAGAAATCGCCCCTCAGTGGAATATAAATACAAAATGATTTTGTTCTGGCACTGACTTCATCTATGCTCCACTGAATTTCTTTTCCCATCATTTGATGATATCTTAGGCAAATTCTGTAACTTTCCAGTTATATTTTGTAAAAGCTCCGATCTCAGTCCTGTGAAAGTCTCCCCTCGCTGCCTCCTCCCAGTGCAGGCTTTGCCCATGGTTCCTAGGGCTGGCCTGGGTATGGGGCCATGTTCTGCTCACTCCCTCCTCGTGGCATTCCAGCATTGGCCCGATCTCTGTCAGGGCCGCCTCCTCTGCCTTCCTCTTCTAGGCTACAATAGCTCAGCTCTTATGTGAAGAGGGAAGACTACGATAAAAGGGAAAATGTTGTTTTTCTTTTCCCCTGGATAGTGTGGATACCATCTTCTCTCTGATGGTTTTGCTTTTTATAAGTGGAACTTGTTCCAAAGCTGGTTTTCCGTGGAGATCATGGCTGGGGCCCCCACAATCACAATTTCTTGAGAGGGGGATCCAGCTTTTGCTTGAGCTTTTAAGTCTTCCTCAGCCCACTTGGTTGTATTCCCTAAAGCCTCTTTGGTGTCTCTTTGCCTCTCTGAAGTCCTTGAGAAGAAGGGGTGAGGGAGGCTTGGTATTGGACGCTTATATTTGGTAACTCTAGAATGGGGGACTCTTGTTTTCAGTTATGAGTTCCAGTCTCCAGTTTTAGCACAACACAACAAAAAGTCCAGCTAAACATACTTTCAACTGTTTTATTTATATTGTCCTTGGGTTATGTGAATGGGATTCTCCAGTTCAACTGCGTTGTTGTTGTCAGTTCTGGTGCCGTGTTTTAAAGGCGATGTTAAAAAGGTCTAATCCCCCAACCCAATAAAATTAGAGAAACTAGTTAGGGTTGCTAGATAAACTAATGATAAGATTAGAAGCTTCATCATGGATGACACATTTAGTAAAGTATTGAATATGCTTAGCCTGGAGAATGAAAGATTCAAATGTATGATGCGTTTTTAGGTAGCATAAGGATTAGAATTTGTTTCCTGGTGTTATGGTTTGGCTGTGTCCCCACCCAAATCTCATCTTTAATTATAGCTCCCATAATTCCCAGATGTCATGGGAGGGACTCGGTGGGAGGTAATTGGATCATGGGGGTGGGTTTTCCCCATGCTGTTCTCCTGATAGGGAATAACCGTCTCAATAACTGATGGTTTTATAAAAGGGCAGCTCCCCTGCACACGCTGTCTTGCTGGCCACCGTGTAAGACATGACTTTGCTCCTCACTTGCCTTCTGCCATGATTGTGAGACCTCCCCAGTCATGTGGAACTGTGAGTCAATTAAACCTCTTTCCTTTATAAATTACCCAGTGTCGGGTGTGTCTTCATTAGCAGTGCGAGAACAGACTAATACACCTGGGAAGTTACAGGACATTAATTTTGTTCTATGTAAGAATTTCTAAAAATCAGAGCTTTCTAAAATGAACAATCTCAGGAGGTAGTGAGCTTTCTATTATTATATTAAGTATTATCTAAATACCACTTGATAGGGATGTTGTCGAGGAGTTTCAATGATAGGATGGATTGTAAATCATGAGTTGAACTTTAAATATCTTTTTCAATCTTTTTGTTCTTTTACTCCAGAGAATAACACAGAATAGCTAACTACTTTAGGCCATACTTAAAATTTGGAAGGTTGGTGGGATCAACACTGATTAAGGTTCTGATTCTCAGCTTATTATGGAGTCTCACTCTGTCGCCAGGCTGGAGTGCAGTGGCATGATCTCGGCTCACTGCAACCTCCACCTCCTGGGTTCAAGCGATTCTCTTGCCTCAGCCTCCTGAGTAGCTGGGACTACAGGTGCGTGCCACCACATCCAGCTAATTTTTGTATTTTTAGTAGAGACGAGGTTTCACCATGTTGGCCAGGATGGTCTCGATCTCTTGACCTCGTGATCTGCCTGCCTCAGACTCCCAAAGTGCTGGGGTTACAGGTGTGACCCACCATGCCCAGCCGATTCTCAGCTTTTTATCTTTTCAGTTAAGAAAAAACAGTATTTGCTGTTTTTCTTATTTGGTAAAAAGCCTTACAATATTTTGATTAGCTAGAATGTATATGTATTTATTTTTAATAGGCAATACTTTCTTTTCAGGAAGTACGCTCACTTAGGTCTACTTTTTAGAGCATCATTTTACTAACATCAAGGCATTCTGGAAACTAGTTCATAGTCAAAAGTTTTTATTGGACAAAGCCTCAAAACTAAGGTAATTTGATGGTTTCAGGAAGAACACTGAGAATTTTTTTCTTCCAATATATACTATTGGTATTTCAATACTAATTCTTATGAAGCAGAGTATGATTAATATTCCATTTGGATTTTTTGAACCTGAAAAGTTATTTCAAAGGTTAATTGGAATAACGAACTAGAGACAATAAACAAACTTTTTGAAAATGGAGAGTTTATAGCCCTGTTTATTTTATTAAAATGCTCTAATAAAACAGTATAAGGCCAGTATAAAGTAAATTGAAAGATGGACAGGAAAGAATAGCTAGCTCCCTTTTGTCTGTTATGCAAAAGAACTGAATATATTCTTAAGGAAACATCACAAATCATAAAGGAGAAAAGGACTTATTTGTAAATGCTACTTGCATACACCTACTACATTGCTAAAAATACAAGAAAGTAGAAAAAAAAGATTCAGATCTGCATTTCATACCATGTCTCAAAATACATCCTATGTGAATTCATTATTACTTTAAAAACTTTAACAAATCTAGACTAGAATATTTTAAATCTGAGGATTAGGAAAGCTTTTAAATTAAAAAGTCATAGAAGAGATAACATAGGAAAAGAAAAATGTTTTTATTATGTAGAAATATAAAACATAAACAGCTTACGCAATTAAGAGGAAAAACTGGTAAAAATAATTGGCAATATGTGTGACAAATAAGTGCTTAATTTCTTTACCAAATAGAGGTCATTTAAATTCATAAGAAAAATTGCTAAAACTAACTAGACAGAAGGCATAAACACACAATTTGCAAAAGAGAAAAATCAAATGGCAAATAAACATGGAAAAATGTTCAGCCTCATTAAGTGATAAGAATTAAAATGAGGTATAATTTTACCTTCCAAATTATCAAAGATTTAATCATTTTGAAGACTAATGATACTGATGAGAGAGAGAGCAGAGGAAAGCAGTTTGGTAATATTTGTCAGGAGCTTTAAAATGTCAGTATCCGTTGGCCCTGTAATTTGATTTCCAGAAATTATCCTGAGAAAATAATACAAAGCAAGCAAATGTTCTGCATTTTTTTGCAGAATATTGGCAATCATAAAAAAAATTACAAACGACTAAGAAATTAGGCAATAGTTGAATAAATTATAGCATCTCCACATGAAGGAATATTATGCCAATACAATTCTTTCTGTGAGCAGTTTTTAATAATATGGGAAAATGCTTATATTGTAAGGCTAAGCAAAAGGATAATATTGTGTAAGTATTTGCAATATGCTTTACAAAAAAGACTAGAGGGAGAGTCATCAAAATATTATCAAAAAATTGTCATCAGTGCCATAGACAATATCGCTCTACTTTGGACCATGTTGGAGAAACCCAGCCAAATCCTTATTCTCTGGCTCTGTTTTCTCTCGACACCATGTGGCTTGCCACCCTTCTGTTAACTCATAATTTCCTCCATCAGATGATAATAAATTTAATTTGGTCACCTCTTTCTTTCCATTAGTGATATCAGCAGGTAACCTTGATTATGTGTGAGACATTTTGGCTTCTTAATCAGTTTTGAGACTCTCTTTAGATTTTTTTAAAAAAACACATTTGCAAACTCTATTTGGGTGAAGTTCTTCAGTAGATGACATTTTATTTTTAAGTTGGTTCTACTAGCTTTAGTTTTACAGACTATCACCCTCTCGATTGTTCCCCAAATTCTGGGGTTGTATTTATTTGGAGACAATGTATTGCTTTGTGCTGACTACACCACCTGTTATCTCTTGTTCCCCCTACTCACCCACACAAGCTTGATTTTTCCTTGTATTGGCTATCGTGTTGAATTTGGCTATTTGGAGGGCTACAAGTGTGGGAGGAAATTTTCAAGCAATATGACCTAGTTTAGAAATCTGACTTTCCAATCAGAAAGGCAGGTGGGAAGATACCCTTGCTGTTTGCTCATGACATGCCATGGAATACATCGCTTATCTTTTCCAAGACATTTCCTCTCCTAAGTGACATAGGTAGGGATCATGGATACATAAGACCTGCCTCCATTTCCCTGATCCTAATAGGAATGAGGTTAGTTTGGCATGTCTTTTTCTTCGGAAACTTGTGCTGACTTCTGGCACTGTGTCCTTTCCGAGTGCTCATAAACTTCTGTTTATGGATCCTGTTTACTAACATTTACCAGGTTAGTTACTAAGATGCAATAGTACTTTTTCCTTGTTTTTGAAAGTCAGGACATCTGCTCATCTTCGGTTTTGTTCTCCGTGTCTTACTCTTCAAGATTTCTTGGGGTTATCAAAATCACACCTGAGTGTTATTTTAGCCTACTGAAATGGAATTAACCTGGGTGTAGAAAACTGAATCCATTTAGCATGATTAGGTGCTTCGTTTCAAATTTACCTTGCATCTAGGTCTTCAGTTCCCTACTAATTATGTTTGTTTGCTCTGTCAGATGGAAGATCATTCTTGATGGAAAAGATAAAGCCAAAGTGAATGAAGTAATTGTCTTCTTATGTAATCTGTTTACATTAAAATATATTCTCTAGTAGATTGAAGACCTATTATGTTGTTCTTAATCTAAACATAGTTTGACATTTTCTAGAACTCTTAGCTACTTAATGCTTCTCAGAGATTTGTGACAACTTTTTTCTGTGACCTTAGACAATTTACTTAACCTTGATTTTCTTATCTTTAAAAAGGAAATAATAATAGTGTTTTACATAATCAAGTGATTATGAAGAATGAATGAGTCAATATTTGTGAAAGGCTTTGAGAGTAAGCACCACCTATTTGTTAAATGATTATTCTTAAAAAAATAATATCTGTGTTCCTCAGAGAACCCTTGTCTCCATTTTGTATATACCATCTCTTATGTTCAGTCATTATAATTATCATAATTGAATGATCAGAATTTATTTCTTCATTAGTGAATGCTATAGAGTAGCCTCAGGTGTTTATGAAGCACATAAAATGTATTTAATCGTTTGGTGCATTCCTCAGTAAACACTTTAAATTGTTTAATCACTTTAATTGTAGCTCACTAAATCCTCAATGGTGTTTATGAATTATAACTTTTGAAAATGTTTTTATAATCTTCATTTGGTCTGGCTTTTGAATACATTGTCTTAAAAATTTTTTTTAAATAAGTGATACCATTCTCATTCTTAGAGAAAACAATAATGTTTAGTATAAGGCTTTAAAAATCTTCCCCACTGATATATATTTGAATTATAACAGAATGATTTCACTTTTATTCCCTAGGTTGTATATGATTTATAGCCCTTATTTACAAAGTGATTAGTAAGTTTATGTGCTGGAAAGTTCTGATTTTTTCTGATTAACTAATATCAATCAATTTCAACTTTTATGTGAAGCATATTTCTTGTCTGACTTTCAGAAACTGTTTATGTGTTCCAAACTTTCATTCTTGTATGCTAGTTTTCCAACCTTGATTAAATAACTTTATTTAATAACCACCTTTGGTACCTTTATTATCAACTTAGAAAAATAAGCTAAAATGTATATATTTAGCATTTATATATTTATAATGTAATACCTACATGTCTAAATACAGAAATACACATTTTGTCTCTTTTTCCTTTACAGGATGTGTAAAACTCAATGCTTGTTCTATAGAAGAATGCATAAAATTTTTAGTGATTTAGAAAATGTATGTTTTCTTGAAGCCCTTCAGGTAGAATTTGGCCAAATAAAGAATAGAGTATCACATAAACTACTTAGGAAATGAATCATTCGGCTCTATAAAAGTAAGGGAGATATGTCTAATTCTAGTCAGGATGACGACATGGGGCAAAATGTGCCTCTTTCTGCTGGCATTTCAAACCCATCTGAGTGAGCCAGAAAGGGAAGGGTTAACCACACTTAATACTTAACGCTCACTGCATGCTCATGGCCTCTATGGAGAATTCGTGCAAAAGCGATCCAGGAGCACATTTAAAGGCCTCCTTTTCTTACTCTATTCTACCTCTCTAGTCTTATGTTCTGAGACCTCCCTGCAGGGGCCTGACATTTTGGCTAAATTATTTCCAACTTTCTACATCTATCCCATGCCTGCTGCTATCCATAACTTAATCAACAATGAAGCTTTACTAACTAGCACACTAATGTCAAATTTTTTTTTTAATTGGTGGAACTGGTGACTTGTTAATTAGCATAACAAATGATGGAAAAGGGGGCTTACTGGTGAAATTAAAAGTATTCAATATATGTAGATTGGCTAAAATACTTTAAAGACACTGTCTCTACCCTTGCATGAATAGAGTTTCAGAATCTGGCAAGGTTTGTCCTGTCCCCTTTGAGATGGTGCCAAAGGCTTGCTCCATAATTGTTTCTGTGTCCAGCAATTGGTTTCAGATAGGGTTTCTCAACCTCAGCACTACTGACATTTTGGGCACGATAATCATTTGTTGCAAGGGTGTTGTCCTGTGCCTTGTAGGATGTTTAACAGCATTTCTGGCCTCTACCCACTAGACACCAGTAGCATACTGCCTTTTTCTCCCCATGACAATGAAAAATGTTTCCAGACATTGCCAAATATCCCCTGGGAGCAAAGTCACCCCAGTTGAAAACCACTTGTTTAAGAGGATTTCTGCTTGAATAATCCTGACTAGAAGAAATAGAATCCTGCCTAGGGTGTGTGGCCACCTTCCTGCAGGAATGTGTCACACAGGGATGGAGAACCTAAAGGATAGCTGTCACTTCCCAAGTTGCAGAATAGGTCATCTGATTAGTTTGTGCCTGCTATATTTATGGATTCTTGTGTAGACCATCTCTATCTGGCATACTAGATCTGAGCCTTGATTTAATTATAACCTACTAGTGAGTTTGATGATAGCTAGCCAACCCTCTCCACCACAGACTTCTTTGGTGGCTTCTGTGATTTACCATAAAAAAAAAAATCTAAGAGTGTTGACCAAATTGGCTTTGGCTGATTCACCAAAGACTGTCAATATCCACACAAGAAGTAGACAAGCACTACTTTATTGGAAAGAAATCTTAGTGGAGGTATGCTGGGCCATGGAGAGCCAATCAATGATGTGTTGAGATTTAGTAAACCCCATTCTCACCCACAAGAAGTAAAGGCAGTACAAGGGGACTCCCAGTGGTCTTCTCCAGACCAGGGACTGCACCAATCCAAACTTTGTAGATTCTGCAGATTTGGTAACTTTCCAACTGTATTAGTCCATTTTCATGCTGCTGATAAAGACATACCCCAGCCTGGAAAATTTACAAAAGAAAGAGGTTTATTGGACTTACAATTCCATGTGGCTGAGACGGCCTCACAATCATGGTGGAATGTGAAAGGCACATCTCACATGGTAGCAGACAAGTGAAAAGAGAGCTTGTGTAGGGGAACTCCTCTTTTTTTTTTTGAGACGGAATCTTGCTCTGTCACCCAGGCTGGAGTGCAGCGGCACGATCTCAGCTCACTGCAAGCTTCGTGGGAACTCCTCTTTTTAAAACCATCAGATCTCTTGAGAATTATTCACTGTCATGAGAGTAGCATGGGAAAGAGTTGCCTCCATGATTCAATTACCTCCCATTGGTTCCTTCCCACAACATGTGGGAATTCAAGATGAGATTTGGGTGGGGACACAGCCAAACCATAACATTCCACCCCTGGCCTCTCCCAAATCTCATGTCCTCACATTTTAAAACCAATCATGCCTTCCCAACAGTCCCCCAAATTCTTAACTCATTTTAGTATTAACTCAAAAGTCCACAGTTCAAAGTCTCATCCGAGACAAGGCAAGTCCCTTCCACCTATGAGCCTGTTAAATCAAATGCAAGTTAGTTACTTCCTAGATACAATGGGGGTATGGGCATTGGATAAATACAGCCATTCTAAATAGGAGACATTGGCCAAAACAAAGGGGCCACAGGCCCCATGCAAGTCTGAAATCCAGCAGGACAGTCAAATCTTAAAGCCCCAAAATGATGTCGTTTGACTCCATGTCTCACATCCAGGTTAAGCTGATGCAAGAGGTGGGTTCCCATGGTCTTGGGCAGCCCCACTCCTGTGGCTTTGCAGGGTACAGCCTCCCTCCCTGCTGCTTTCTTGGGCTGGCATTGAGTGTCTGCGGCTTTTCCTGGCACATGGTGCAAGCTGTTAGTGGATCTACAATTCTGGGGTCTGGAGGACAGTGGCCCTCTTCTCACAGCTCCACTAGGTGGTGCCCCAGTAGGGACTCTGTATGGGGGCTCCAACCCCACATTTCCCTTCTGTACTGCCCTAGCAGAGGTTCTCCATGACAGCCTTGCCCCTGCAGCAAACTTCTGCCTGGGCATCCAGGTGTTTCCATACATCTTCTGAAATCTAGGTGGAGGTTCTCAAACCTCAGTTCTTGACTTCTGTGTACCTGCAGGCTCAACACCACATGGAAGCTGCCAATGCTTGGGGCTTCCACCTGCTGAAGCAACAGCCCAAGTTGTACCTTGGGCCGTTTTAGCCATAACTGGGGTGGCTGGGATGCAGGGCACCAAGTCCCTAGACTACACAAAACAGAAGGACCCTGGGCCTGGCCCATGAAACCATATTTTCCTCCTAAACCTCCAGGCCTGTGATGGGAGGGGCTGCCGCAAAGGTCTCCGACATGCCTTGGAGGCCTTTTTTCCATTGTCTCGGTGATTAACATTCAGCTCCTTGTTACTTATGCAAATTTCTGCAGCTGGCTTGAATTTCTCCTCAAAAATGGGATTTTCTTTTCTATTGCATTGTCAGGCTGCAAATTTTCCAAACTTTTGTGCTCTGTTTCCCTTTTAAAACTGAATGCCCTCAACAGCACCGAAGTCACCTCTTGAGTGCTTTGCTGCGTAGAAATTTCTTCCACTAGATACCCTAAATCATCTCTCTCAAGTTCATAAGTTCCACAAATCTCTAGGGCGGAGCAAAATGCCACCAGTCTCTTTGCTAAAACATAACAATAGTCACTTTTGCTCCAGTTGCCAATAAGTTTCTCATCTCCATCTGAGGCCACCTCAGCCTGAACCTTATTGTTCATATCACTATCAGCATTTTTGTCAAAGCTGTTCAATGAGTCTCTAGGAAGTTCCAAACTTTCCCACATTTTCCTGTCTTCTGAGCCCTCCAAACTGTTCCAATCTCTGCCTGTTACCCAGTTCCAAAGTCGCTCCCACATTTTTGGGCATCTTTTCGGCAGTGCCCCACTCTACTGGTACCAATTTACTGTTTTAGTCCCTTTTCATGCTGCTGATAAAGACATTCCCGAGACTGGCAATTTACAAAAGAAGGAGATTTATTGGACTTATGGTTCCATGTGGGTGGGAAGGCCTCACAGTCATGGTGGAAGGTGAAAGACACGTTTCACATGGCAGCAGACAAGAGAAAAGAGAGCTTGTGCAGAGGAACTCCTCTTTTTAAAACCATCAGATCTCATGAGACTTATTCACTATCATGAGAATAGCATGGGAAAGGCTTGCCCCCATGATTCAATTACCTCCCACCAAGTCCCTCCCACAACACGTGGGAATTCAAGATGAGATTTGGGTGGGGACACAGCCAAACCATATCACCGATACTAGTTAGTGGAAAGGACCTGTGTCTTTGAACAGGGCAAAGGGTCCTGGGAGCCAGTTGGCTGCAATTTGTAACCAGGAACAAGAGGATAAGAATCCAAGGGAAAAGAGCTGGTGGGGCAGCAACAGAGAACTGAGCCCAGCTGAGAAAGGAAAAAATGCCAGAGTCCTCCTGTGCCTCCCCTCTAATTCTCCTCTGCCACACTTGGGATGGGCTCAGTATCTCCAAGTTCAGTGCTCAAGCAGACTGAGATGCCAGTTTCCAGTTCTGGCAGGTTCTCCCAGTCCAAACCCCCATCACATTTCCTGGGTGATGAAGGTTGAAGGACAAGGGAGGGGGCAGCCTCAGCTCTTCCCCCAAGCCATCTGCCACTTGCTTGAGCTTCTCTCATTATGTGCCGGGTAGAGATTAGGGGCAAACTGAGGTGGGGCCAGTCTGCCTCTCTGTATACCCTAGAGGATGAATCTGGACCTTCAAAGTTGGTTGTTCTCTGTAGAAAGTAAGGTCGTTAGCACTTCTTGGTACTTACTCAGCTTTAGGCCTAAGTTACGGATTTTGAAATAGCAGTTACATTCCATTCAACATCCTATTACAAAAATATCACAGCAAAAGCTGAAATTCTCCTTCTTCACACACACTGCCCAATCTTACCTCCTTTACTTAACTTTCTTTTCTAAAAAGCTTTGAAAGAACTAAACAATGCAGAAAGTAACATAGCAGGCACTGGTATACCAATTACCCACTACTACTCAGAATGACCAAATGTAGCATATTTTCCCATTTTCTCCCAATTTTCAAAATAAAAGGAATATAACATTATAGAGAAAGTTGAAATCTCTTTGCTCATCCCAAACCACGTCATATACCTCTTCCTGAAGGTAATTACTGTCATGAAGTTGCTATATATCCTTTATTTTTTTTAACTATGCATTAATTAACCAGCAAACCATACATATTATTTATTTATATGTTATATGCTATGTGTTTTGTTCTGCAAATTTATTTTTACTCGTTGTCATGCTTTTGAGATCGTTGTTAATTAAAAAACCTCATTCATTTTAACTTCTATGTAGTAATCTATTGTATTAATATTCCAAATTTTATTTAAGCATTCCCTATTGATGGACAATTAGATTATTTGTAATTGTCATTGTTACTGTTATAAGCAAAGGTACGGTGAACATATTTATCTACATGACCCTGAACACACATGCGAGATTTCCTCTAGAACATACAGCTAAAAGAGAAATTATTTGGCCAGATACGTGGCCAATTGATTTCTATATTTCAGTAGAAAACTTATCTTGAATAGGAGTTGTGTGTGTGTGTGTGTCCTATTTCCACATGACCCATCTGGGTCCCCTGTGGTGAATAAGGTCTCCCACTGGTGACTTGAGGTTCTCCTGCAGATCCTATTTTTGAGCCATTGGGCATCTTAGCTCAATTCATGGTGGGCTGACTGTCCATGTTTCCTTCAGCCACCCTGGACGGCAGCTGTGTGCCGGGTGAGTTAGAGGACGAATTGCAGCTCTATAATGATCTGTTTTCATTATCAGAGGAGTCCTTCTCAACTCTCGTTTCTCACTGACTGCTTCTTTCCATAGCCTGACTTGAGTTCTTGCCTGCTTTGACCATTTCTTGTTGGGAAGCCTTTCTCACCTCTTTGTACTTCTGGCTCTTTTCTGCACCACAGGAATGTTTATTCTGTTTTTGAGTGTAGCCATGTCTTTTTAGTGCATTTAAAGTATTTATCTATTAACACTGTGTGGATTTATTTTAAGGAGAGGGCAGCATATGTAGCTTATGGAGGTATTTTGGCCAGAAGTTTAACATAACCATTTAAAAAGTTCTGGAGTCTTTCTTTCTTTCTTTTTTTATTTTTTTATTTTTATTTTTTATTTTATTATTATTACACTTTAAGTTTTAGGGTACATGTGCACAATGTGCAGGTTAGTTACATATGTATACATGTGCCATGCTGGTGTGCTGCACCCATTAACTCATCATTTAGCATTAGGTATATCTCCTAATGCTATCCCTCCCCCCTTCCCCCACCCCACAACAGTCCCCAGAGTGTGATGTTCCCCTTCCTGTGTCCATGTGTTCTCGTTGTTCAATTCCCATCTATGAGTGAGAACATGCAGTGTTTGGTTTTTTGTCCTTGCGATAGTTTACTGAGAATCATGATTTCCAATTTCATCCATGTCCCTACAAAGGACGTGAACTCATCATTTTTTATGGCTGCATAGTATTCCATGGTGTATATGTGCCACATTTTCTTAATCCAGTCTATCATTGTTGGACATTTGGCTTGGTTCCAAGTCTTTGCTATTGTGAGTAGTGCTGCAATAAACATACGTGTGCATGTGTCTTTATAGCAGCATGATTTATAATTCTTTGGGTATATACCCAGTAATGGGATGGCTGGGTCAAATGGTATTTCTAGTTCTAGATCCCTGAGGAATCGCCACACTGACTTCCACAATAGTTGAACTAGTTCACAGTCCCACCAACAGTGTAAAAGTGTTCCTATTTCTCCACATCCTCTCCAGCACCTGTTGTTTCCTGACTTTTTAATGATTGCCATTCTAACTGGTGTGAGATGGTATCTCATTGTGGTTTTGATTTGCATTTCTCTGACGGCCAGTGATGATGAGCATTTTTTCATGTGTTTTTTGGCTGCATAAATGTCTCCTTTTGAGAAGTGTCTGTTCATGTCCTTCACCCACTTTTTGATGGGGTTGTTTGTTTTTTTCTTGTACATTTGTTTGAGTTCATTGTAGATTCTGGATATTAGCCCTTTGTCAGATGAGTAGGTTGCGAAAATTTTCTCCCGTTCTGTAGGTTGCCTGATCACTCTGATGGTAGTTTCTTTTGCTGTGCAGAAGCTCTTTAGTTTCATTAGATCCCATTTGTCAATTGTGGCTTTTGTTGCCATTGCTTTTGGTGTTTTAGACATGAAGTTCTTGCCCATGCCTATGTCCTGAATGGTAATGCCTGGGTTTTCTTCTAGGGTTTTTATGGTTTTAGGTCTAGGAGTCTGTCTTTCTAGACCTTTGTCCATACATTTACACACACACACAAAACACATGTACATATAGTCTTAAAATAAATGGAATTATGTTATACATATTGTTGTCTAATTTATTATAATAATATCCATTCATTTGGTGCATCTTCTTTTCTTCTGTCTCTTTCTTCTTTCCTTCATTTCTTACATAATATTCCTTGATATTCATATAATATACTTTGCTTAATCATTGCTTTATTTGTCAACACTTAGGTTGTTTTGAATGCTTCACAATTAAAAACTATGCTAATAAGGAATACATATTTTGAGTGTACAGTTTTGTATATATGTATATGTTTTTTCTCTATATATACGAGTAAAAATGCTTCTGCCACGTAGATTCTCCAAAGTGAAACTTCTCATAAGAAAGTCATGACTATTTTAAATTTGAGAAATCTACTAAACTGTCCTTCATGAAGGTGGCACTGTCTCATTTTCCCAAACCCTAGACGAGCCCTATCCAGACTTTATCACAATGTGACATTCATATAAATGATATTTGTACAGCACCCTTGTATAAATAGAAGATATTTCTGCACTAGGAAGCAACTGTCTGGGAGCTCTCTGGGCCGCAGGCTACTCCTCATTGCTCCAAAGTGGAGGGAGAAATATCTCAGCACCTGCAACCCATTTGTTTCTCACCCAATCATGGGTGAGAAACTCTATTATAGACGACAACCTATTAACATACATCTTTTAACTTTTGTCCATTTGATGAGTAAAGGTTATATGTCATTATTATTTTATTTTTCATTCTCATCTTTACCAGTGAGATTGAGAGTGTTTTCATATGTCTTTTGGCTATTTGTATTTCTTCCTTTGTAATACCCGCTTTGCCTTCTCTTCTCTCCTCTCTTCTCTTCTCTTCTCTTCTCTTCTCTTTTCTCTTCCCTTCCCTTCCCTTCCCTTCTCCTCTCCTCTCTCTCTCCCTCCCTCCCTCTTTCTTTCTTTCTTTCTTTCTTTCTTCTTTCTTTCTTTCCTTCCTTCCTTCTTTCTCTCTCCTTCCTTCCTTCTCTTTCTTTCTCTTTCTTTCTTTCTTCCTTCCTTCCTTCCTTCCTTCCTTCCTTCCTTCCTTCCTTCCTTTTCCTTCCTTCCTTCCTTTTCCTTTTCCTTTTTTTATAGAGAAAGGGTTTTGCCATTTTGCTCAGGCTGGTCTCAAACTCCTGGGCTTAACCAATCTGCCCACCCCAATCTCCCAAAGTGTTGGGATTACGGGCATGAGCCACCATGCTTGGTCCCTATTTTTATTTCTTATTGATTTGTAGGAATGCATTTTCATATAATATATATAACTCTTTATCAAAGATATATATTTAGTCTGTTACCTCTTAAAACTTGCACACAGTATATTTTGTCATAAAAATTTTGAATTTCTGAACCATCAAATCTTTCAATCTTTTATGTTTTTGGCTTTGGGGATTTGGAAACTTTCCTCTACCATGATATTATTTAAAATAATTGTCATACTTTTAATATTTTTATAGTATTGGAACTTAAAGTCCAACCAAAATTTATTTTAGGGTCCAATTGGAAATTGAAATTTAAGTTAGCTTCTTTTGAAATGGATATCCCAAGATCCTTTATCAGCCAATTTGAATTTTACCTTTATCATTCTAAATCTCCATAATTCAAGAGTCTGTTTTGGACTCCCTATTCTTTTCCACAATCCACCACCTATTTTTTCACCAAGACCCCCAATTTTATAATATGTTTTGGAATCTTGTGACCACTAAGGCTTGTTTTTCTTCTCTTAAAACCATAATGTATTCCCTCTTTCTCATAATGGCCAAGCTAAGCTGCAGAGAATAAAGGCAGCACACGAGCCCACTTGTTGGGATTAAATGGACAGGAGAGGTTTAGTGTATTGTGATTAAGCTGTAAATGGGATTGGTGAAGAGACCAGAGTACCCTTCTGGAATGAGAACTGAAAATTGAGGACTAGTAAGTATAAGCCCTTCCTGGGGCTCCTATCACATGGCATGTGCCCATTGGAATGGTAAAATTGAGGACAAATGTAAAACAAAACAAAACAACAAAACAAAACAAAACGAAACCTTTCTCCAGCACTAACAGCTGGTGGGCTTAAGAATTATTCAGGTTAAGTTGAATTGACTTCAAGTTTGAGCTGACTTGGTCTGTGAAGTTGTATGGACTTCTAATCACCAGAAATCCTCAGCTCTGCCTCAGTCTAAAATTACCGAGTCCCTTCCTTTGAGTCAAGAAGATAAGTCAAACTATTCTAGAAAAGCCACCATCCCTCTAGGACCTCATGTATTAATGTAGGGTATGGGCTGGGCTGCTGACTCAAACAATATATTCCTCTCCTGTGCAATAAGGCAAGTGGAAGCTTTTCCCCATGGGTTAATCCAGTCACATAATTTCTTCTGTTGCATCCTCCCCTCACCACCCCTGTGGAGCACCAAGTCTCTATTCCAGCTCACACACACAGGAAATGGCAAAAAAAGAAGTGGGGAGTGAAAGCTTTCTTTGAAAAATGAGATGTGAAAGTTGCACATATCTCTTCTGCTTCTATCTTTTTGCCAAAATTTAGTTATAAGGCCACCCCTTCATGCAAGGGATGCTGTGAAATGTACATTTAGCTGGGTAGCCACTGTCCTGCTAAAATCCAGTGGGAAGAGTGCTCCCTTATTAAAATGAAGAAGGGGAAAACGTATCTTGGAAATATTTAGCAATCTCTGCCTCATCTGGCACTATATTTTGATACCTGCACAGGTAAGAAAAATCCATTCACATAATACAAAGTCAAACCATAACCTATGTACATATTTAGATCTATCTATCTACAACTATCTATAGTTTATCAATTCTAACACACGTTTTACACCATAGCAGCTCAGCTCTCAAACTGGAATGTCTCTTCACAGTTGATGGTGTCCTATGGTCTCTGCCAGCCAGAAAGCAGTAATGGTGTGGTTGTCATTGCCTGCACATTGATAAACTTAGCCATTTAAAGGATAAGCTCTCCACAGGTGCGAAAAAACCCCAAACATTTAAGACCATTTGAGAAAGGAATATGAGTGTTGGCCTTGCCTTGTAATCTTCTGTTGACACCTGAAAAAAATCAAGAATGTTCCAGCATCAAAAGTTGCAGAATGGGTGTCAGCTTCTTGGAAGAAAATTCCAGAGAAAAGAGAGGAATGCTCAAAAGAAATGCATCACCAATGCTCTTGATAGCATGAAGAACAGAAATACACAGAAAAATTATAAACTTTAATGATTCTGAGTTGAAAAATAAATTATAAGACTTTGAATGTAGATATGTAGAATTCTCTATTTAGTGTATGTTTTATGCATGCACAAGACTGACATATGCTAAAAGTCTATTCTAAATAAGCCCAAAAGAGCTTTAAGTAATATGAAAACATTGAGGCTATCAAAATATTATCCCAAACTTGGAAATAGACAAGAGAGATTTATTTTTAGTGCAGTGCTAGGTTTGATTTTCTATTTGGCTATTTTATAATTTTATAGAGGTAGAGTTTAGATTGTAGATTTAGTCCAGTAGAAATGCAAATCGTTTCTATCCCATGAAATGGATAAGCCCAATGATATGGCTATAGCTTTGTCTGATATTAATCAGATTTTTGCTTTGTTTTCTTCAAATTTAACCCAACAATCTAGTAAATCACCTATATATACACCCAGCTTCTAAAATCCTATTTGGACTCATTTAATATTATGCTTGTTCTCTCAATAATTAGCAAGTTGAATAAAATCTTTGATGTGCTTACTTTAAATTTGCATGAGAGTTTTCTTCTTCCTTTAACAAATCATAGGACTCTTGGCAGTGTTTCTTTAGTGATAAAGAAAATAATGGCATGACTTGCAATTGATGGCATACTAAGTTTGATGGATTACGGTATTGCTGCTGCCTCAATTTCTATTTCATCAGCAAGCTAGTGAAAAGGAAATTAGGGTGACCAAATCACAAATGTTGTAGGCATGACATCTCAAAATGTTTTGATTAAGCTTTAGTCTGGAAACACTCTGCAATAGGCATATGTCATTATTTTGCCTGCTCAGCATCAGAAATGCATTCCTTTGTTTGGGGAATTTCCTGTGATATCCTGTGGCACATTGAGATGCTTTCCCACTGCTGAAGCTAACCGTGGCAGATACTTGCTTCCCCAGCCTCCTTTGAAGCTGAGACATAGATATGTTTACACCATCCTGGACTATAAATTAGAAACTGGTGCCTCAGTCAAGCAGGTTCTTCAGGGAATCCTCTCTAGGGGTGGCACTAGCTGTCACAGACAGAGTTCTTAGGGTGGCCATCGCTGAAGCGGGAGCACTGGGCAAGTGCCTAGGGTGGGTAGTGGAGGCAGCATCAGTTTTTGGCCTGAGTTGATCTGAGTCCTCTGAGGTTGTGCGGCCTCTCAATTTACTTCTCCAGCTACCTTGTAAATGCTGTGAGCCACTCAATCTCCTTTAATAGCTTCTCAATCTTCTTTAATCAGTGAGAGTCATTTGCATGAAACAGCGAACACCAATGGAACAGATATTGAGACTCGGAGAGTCCACAGGAAGCAGTGCTTCATGAGTAAATTTGGTTTCCTACCTGCCCAGTTGTGTTGATGACTCACACTAATTGTATTTGAGATGACAGATATTTTAAAATTTAATGTAGATAAAGGAGCCCAAAGACCTAGAGAGATAGGAACGTTGTAGAGAATTTATCGTGGCAACCTGTTTTGCTATTCCCCAACTATGGCCCTCAAGCTGGCCTGCAAGGCACTCCCTTTGCCAAAGCTTTGAGGGCCATCCTAGCACCTTTAAAAAACACTGCAGTGGGGGAATCAGAGATAGCTAATGTAGCCTGGTTGGGGCTAAAGACAGTGAAAAAACACTAGTTTCCTAGAGTTTTCTCCTGGTTCTCTAACTCTTCCTCTCCTTGATGATTGCTCTCTGGAGGCTGGTGATACAGGTGAAAGATGCTGTCTTTGAAATGGCTTCTTGGTCTCAAAAGGGATATCAGGATCCCCATGGTTCTGGCCTTGAACTAATGGATGATTCCTGGGGACTTGGAATGCTGCTGTATTTCCCTTAGTCAAGGAGTAAGGATTTCTTTGGTCGTGTAATAAATGGAATTTTTAGTCAAGTGCACCCCATAGTAGGCACAGGGGAGGGGAGAAGGGGAGAGTCTAGTTCTTTAGGGTATAACTGGATTAGGAGTAGTCAACATCTGGCAGAATTTCCACATCAGCACCCTGACCTATGGTAAGAGCCACTATGGTAGGAAGGGCCAATGAAAAACCTCTGAAACTCCTCCACAGAAAAATTATAAATCAAAAGGGATATTGGACCCCTAGGGAAATGGCATGAGTTTACGTGGTTGTCCAGCCTTCCCGACAATTCTTCAGCTGCCCGGTATCCTTTTTAAAAATTCTTGCTCTGCTTAAATCCTCTGAAGCCAGTTTCATTTGCAGTGCCCTGATACTGCTATATGATTATTTTGCCAATGAATTGTATAATTAAACCTAAACATAAGAAAAAAAGAAGTTTTATTCTTGGCAGTTGTTATATCAAAGTTAGGTAACTGCACTTTGAACAGAGAAAACTAGCTCCTGTGATAAAATAGTCATGAGCTTCTGCAGGCACTTAGCAGTTTAAGAAGTAGCCAAGAGACGGATTGGACACCACCAACATATTTTACTTATTTGAACAATATGTGTGCACACCCACTTATTGGACCACAGGCAAAAGCCCTGAGGTTTGGTCAAAATCAGAATGCTACATTATGATGGAACAAGAACCTGGGGAAACATAAACAAATCCAAAATCTCTAGGATTGCCCTACTACAAACAAATACTCGAGCTTTATGCTGCCATTCCTGGAAAAATAATAACTGGCTTCTAATAAGCAAATAGTTCTAGGAAGAACAAACATTTGGAAAATACAATTTGCAGAGAGACCAGCAGGCATATATTTAGGGAACCATAAAAGCCTCTGTATAATAAATGCAGTTTAATTTTTTCAAAAGGCAAAATCAAATTATGCTAAAAGAATTAAGATAAAGTCTCTTGCTGCAGAAAAGACACTGTTTATCTTTGCTTGTATGATATTAATTTATATATTCCTGGGTAAAAGCAAAAATTGAGCTACAGAGGTTTTTTGTTTGTTTCTTTGGCTTGTTCATTTGTTTTAAATCAGTCACCAGCAATTATAGATTCTTTCATATTCACACATTTGTTCATCCAGCAGTTTTTTTCAGTGCCTGTCTGTGCTGGGCTCAGGGAAAGCATGGGATAGGCTGGCATATGAGAAAAACATGGTAAATTTGGGCAACTAAAAGCAGCCGTTGGAGCACAGGAAACATAAAGGGCTACAGATAAGCAAGGATCAGATGATAAAATCCTTTGAGATGGCATTAGAGAAACCTGACATTATACAGTGCACAATGGAAAGACATTAAAATCCTTTAATTAAGACATGGATGCAATCAGGTTTGGCTTTTAGAAAGATCACAGCTGCCACATGGAGAATGCCACATGGAGAACTGGAGGGTTCAAGAGTAGGTGCACCCATGTTGCAGGAGCTTAGGAGAAGGAATGGAGGCAATAATTGGAAGGATTCAAGAGAAATGTAGGCAGTGAAATTAACAGGAATTTATTAAGTAAGTATGTGTGTATGGGGGGAGGTATGAGGCCAGATTCTGACTTGAGAAATAAGATTGTTGGTACCAATCTCAATTATAAATTACACAAGAAAAACAGAGTTGGGAGTGGTGTAAATGATGAGTTCGGTGTGTTTTATTCCAAGTGCTTGTGGCACATGAAGGTTGAAATATCCAAAAGGCTGCTGGATACATAAATCACAAAGAAGAGATCTGAGCTGAAGACATGGCCTCTGAAATCATCAGCATCATCCCACTAGTGGCTGAAACCAAGGGTTGATGGGAGAATAGCAAAGCACATAGAAGAGGACCTTGAGGAACAATAAACATAAGGGCTGTGGCTAGAAAGAGGGGACCATAAAGATGACTGAGAATCAGTCAGAACCAGAGATGTCATGGAGGCCGAGGAAAGAGACTTGCAGGAAGGGGTGGGTAACAAGTAAATTACAGACGGAGAAGTAGCCAATGAATTGAGCAATTAGGCTCTTTTCTGTGAGTTTTTTCTGGGGAAGAGAGTTATGCTGCCTATCGTAACAAGGCAGTGTTTCTTCTCCTTTTCTTTCTCCTCTACCATCTCTTCTTTCTCCTTCATCTTTTTCTTCCTCTTCATTCCCTTCTCCTCCTAACCCTCCCCTCCTCCTTACTCTTCTTTGCAGAACCCCCAAATTCCTAAGACCAATGGGAAGTTTAAAAATTCAACTATGTAATTCACATCCTATAGTTGCTTTTGGTGGAAACACTTTCTCTAATATATTCAAGACAGACTTTCTCATCTAAGATAATTTGCCCTATCATCTGTAGGTGATTATTTGTTCTAGGGACAGAAGAGCTCCTGAATAACAGGAGTATTGGTAGGGAAAGAAAGAAGTCTGTTGCAGTGTTCTAAATGTGGGAGTTGGGGGGGATTCAGACATCAGGTTTTGGGAATAAAGAGTATTTGAGTGTTGATCTGAGAAAGAAGAGGTGAGAGGAAATAGAGGAGATGAGATTAAGAGCCAACTGAACACGTGCAGAAGGAGGGTGAATGTGCAGAAGTCTAGATCTTGAGAGCAGGGGAGGAAGTTAAGTTTTGAGGTTGCTAGGGCAGAAACACTTGAGCAATAGATGCCAGGCTGGCAGCCATGGTTGGGTAGAAACCAAAGACCCATGGGCTTTTGCTCCCTGAGGGCACTGACTAAAACTTCTCTCCTCTCACCTAGTTTCTCTTTGATCTTTGCTGTTTGGAGTATCCACTACCTCATTTTCAATTTGTTTATTCACTTATTTGTTCAAAAAATGCTTGTTGAACATTTATACGCATTAAGAAGTGGTTGTGGAACATTACTACGCGTTAAGTAGTAGATATACAGATGGAAACGCAGCATCCTTGGCCTCAAGCTATGCTGTTTAAAGTAGAAATTGGAAGACCCATGAACAAGCCTTCCCTCTGACTGCGAAAAGTGGTATAGGGGAATTCAGTATAAGTTCTGTGGAGATCCTCAACAGGAGGACACCTATGTCTTTCTGGGCCATCAGAGAAGCCTTCAGAGAGGAATGAACTTCTGTAGATCCTTCTTCACAGTTTCAGGTGCCTCTTACTTTGAGTAGCGTCTGGGATGCCCTTGCCTGGAGAAATGATCTCTCCTACCTGCTGCTTTCTTTGTCTTACTGAGGCTTTAGGGATTATGTCTCTTGGAATTTTTATGTTGATTTTTTGACCTCTCATTCAGATCTCTCATTTTGATATTTTGTTCTAGTTCTCTATTAGCAGGTTGCAAGTTTTGGATTAGATGATGTCTGCTCTACAGCTACTTCTTGGGTTATTCCATCTCAGGAACTCATTACCTCACAACCAGAGAATGAATATTTCATCGTTTTAGGTTTGTTTCATACTCGTGGTGGTGGTGGGGAATTCTAACCTCCTTGTCTCTGGCCAAACCTAATGACATTGTTGATAAAGGACTTGGAAATAATAAATGAAATACGGTTACTCTGTGAACCAGGATAATGTCCTCCTAGGAATGTCTTCCTCAGCTACACACAAGAAGAATCTGGCTCTTAGAACTTCAAAATTAAACATCCAAGTCTACTGATAATGGAGCACTTTAAGTTAGAGGAAATAGTATTCTTGGAAACTAACCAAAATAGTTAGAAAATAAAATGGGTTTAGTAGGTGCTTTCAAAGGGTGTACTACAGACATTAGTATAAATGAGCTTGGACAAAAATCCACTGTATCTGGTATATGTATGTCACTCCACACTATCCCTTTCTTTCTCGACAAGGAGATTTTGTTATAGAATCTGCTTAATGAGAAAATCAGAAAAAGAAAAGGTGATGTTCTCATTTCAAAACAAAGCTTAAAAATTATATCAATGCATTAGACAGAAAGATATGTTAGTGTACTTTAATAGATTTTATGTGATTCATTCACAGCTATGATTTTATTGTGAAACTGATTTCTTCATAAACTGGGTTCCTATGCAATTTTTCCCAGGAAAATGAAAATGGATGATCAAAATGATAAATACTATAAATTAGTGACAGCCTTCTGGGTAATCAAAAGATTATTTTAAACGTGTAGAAAATGCTAAAATGGGTCTTTTCATCTCTCAATTTCAAGTGAGGCAACAATATGATAGACATTAGACACCAAAGTGGGTGTGAAACAGATTGTCATATGCAGACTTTACAAAAGGAATGCTTAAAGAACAGTTTCATAACTTTGAAACTCTTGAGTGCTTAATTTACTTTGAGAATATAAAAGTGTAAAGAAAGAGGAGACAGGCAGGGACATTATCAGCTGATTTTCTGGGGAGAGAATTACGGCTGTCTGTGAGTTTCCACCTCTCTTCCCTACAGGAAAAGAGGGGTGTGGAGGGGCTGTCTTCTAATGTCAGGTTGCAGGAGAGGGAATTTCACGAGGTCATTTGGCAAGTTTTCTGTATACTCCCTTGCAGGGAACTGCAGTTGGAGGGGTCAGGGACTGGTGCCTGGGAAAGCTAAGGAGGCCAGTGGCAGCTAGAAGGAGGTGGTCACTTTGTCTCAGCATTTGTCAGTAGGCGGTAAACACAAATGTTTCCTGTGGACCAGATGTAGAGAGAGATGAGTCCAAACTGTTTTAAGTCTGTGATAGGCAGCTTTCAAAAATGGCCTACCATGATTCCAGTCTTCTGTTATTCATGCCCTTGTGCAATCTCCCCCCTTGGAGTGTACGCTGGACCTAGTGGCTTCTTTCTAATCAAGAGAATATGATAAAAGTGATGGGATGTCTCTTTCAAGGTTAGGTTACAAAAGACTGTGATTTCTGTCTTGCTGGGCACTCTATTCCCTTCTCAGCTTGCATGCTTTGGTGAAGCAAGCTGCCATGTTGGAGAGGACTACCTGGCAAAGAACTGAGGGTGACCTCCAGCCAAAAGCCAAGAGGAGCTAAGGCCCTCTGTCCAGAAGTCTGTGAGGAGCTGAATCCTGGTATCAACTATGTGAGTGAACTGGGAAGCAGCTCCTTTTCACTTCAGCCTTGTGATGACTGTGGCCCCAGCTTTGTAAGAGACCCTGAAGCGGAGGACGTATCTAAGCCAGGCCTAGATTCTTGGCCTATAGAAACTGTGAGATAATAAGTGTGGATTGTTTTATTTATTTAATTAATTTATTTGTTTATTGAGACATGGTCTTGCCCTGTCACTCAAACTGGAGTACAGTGGCACAATCATGGCTCACTATAGCCTTGATCTCCCAGGCTCAAGTGATCCTCCCACCTCAGCCTACTGAGTAACTGGGACTATAGGCGTGTACCACCATACCCAGCTAATTTTAAATTTTTTAAAATATAATACTAGAAATGAGACCCTGATCTGTTGCCCAGGCTGGTCTCAAACTCCCAGGCTCAAGAGATCCTCCTGCCTTGGCCTTCCAAAGTGTTGGGATTACAGGGATGAGCCACTGGGCCAGGCTGATTGTTTTAAGCCTTAAGTATTAATAGTATGGTAATTTGTTATCCAGCCATAGCTAACGAATACAAATTCCTATCCAAAAGGACACCCTGGGGAATGAGGAAGCTTTAACAGTAAGAGTCTGTGTAGAGTGGACAACTCAATAACCAGTACAGAGTGGGAAACAGCAGCGGGGGGGACAGAACATGTCACTCATGTCAAGGAAGCCCAGCAGAGGAGCCTCTGATGAGCTCTTAGAGGCACCCATGAGAGAAATGATGGATTGTAACGTGTATCAGGCTCAAAAAGAGCAAAGCCATCAGCAAAGAAGACTTCCCTTGGCCCTCTTTTCCTTCCTTCATCCCTCATACCACCCTCAGAGGGGCTGAGGCCCTGGTCAGCAAAGAAGAAACAAAGAGGAAGTGAGTAGGTGGCAACCACACCCCTGGGCCCTTCTACAAGTGGTCTGCTTAAAGCAGCTCCCAGATGAGGAAGGGAAGAGGATTTTGCTCTAACTTCAGTTTAGATATTAATATTTGGGGCTAGCCAATTTCTGCTTGTGAATTGAGCTTGCCTTTTGTGACTTAAAATGACCAGAAAAGCCAGCGCTTTCTTTCAGGTACTGAGGAAAATCATCCCCACTGAGGATATATTTAAAGTAAAGTTGTGTTTTGATATATCACTAACTGTGTTGTTTGACATGCTGGTTACAAATATATTTTAAGTCTTTGAAAATTGGTAGATTTGTTATGCTGTCTATAGCAATATTCCTAACCATGTCATTCCATTGTCCAATAATTTTAGGCAATAATTTACTATATTATTCTTTATTTTGTTTCTGTACCAGGAACATACCAGAATTCTTTAAAGTTCAGGATACAATCTCTTGGGATTTTTAACATAATGTTTACAAATTAAAATCTGGATGAATGTGTGCACAGAGGTTGTTTAAAGCAGTGAAACTTCTCTGTATGATGCTATAATGATGGATACAAGTAATTATAAATTTTTCCAAACCCACAAGCTGTGCAATACCAAGAGTGAACCCCAGTGAAAATTATGGGCTTTGGGTGATAATTGATGCAGGTCTATCAGTTGTAATAAATGTACCACTCTGGTGTAGGGTTTTGATAGGCTGTGCATGTGTGGGGGCAGGGAGTATATGTGGACTGTCTGTGCTTTCTGCTCAGTTTTGCTGTAAACCTAAAACTGCTCTAAAAAATAAAGCTATAGCTGAGCGTAGTGGCTCAAGCCTGTAATACCAGCACTTTGGGAGGCTGACATGGGTGGGTCACTTGAGCCTAGGAGTTCCAGACCAGCTTCAGCAACATGGTGAATCCCTGCCTCTACAAAAAATTAAAAAAAATTAGCCAGGCATGGTGGCTTGTGCCTGTAGTCCCAGCTACTCAGGAGGCTGAGGTGGGGGGATCTCTTGAGTCTGGGAGTTTGAAGCTGCAGTGAGCCATGATCACACCACTGTACTCCAGCCTGGGTGATAGAGCGAAACCTTGTCTCAAAACAAAATTAAAATATAAAATAAAATAAAACCATAAATATAAATTAAGATCTCTCCATTCTTGGCTGTATATGGGATGTTATTAAATATGTAATAAATTTGTAATATCCCTAGAGAACAAAGAGAAAGAAGCTTATCTTACTATTGAGTTTATTTGGATTCAGCAATGAAAGTAAAGAGAATTGAAATCTCTGAGGGGGAGTACTTAGGAAAAAGTAAACAGAACATAACTAGCCTGACAAAATAGAGGAGAAAAGAGAAAACATTTACACAGTTACAGATGGCATCTTTTAATTAGGTGAGGTGGTAAGCCAGCCCAATGCATTCTCTGTCTTCCTCTGCTCTGTGCCCCAAGAGACTGGCCTCACTGGACTCTATTGCCAAGATCCCTTGCACTTTGGTTTGCAGTTGGATTTGGCTAGTGGAGGAAGGTCACATGGCCACTTGTTGTCACACCCCCTTGCCCTGGCACTGTCTTAAGAGCAGCCATGTTCCTCTATGGTCACAGAGTCTGGTGGGCTTTCTTCTTCTATGGTGGCTGCTCTTACCAAGCTCTGATAATATTATTTCCTGTCCCCTGCCTCTTCAGGCCTAGTGATAGTAGTGGCTTCTTGCCACTGGTAGTTTTTGGGTTCCTCAGCATCCGCTGTGGTTCCCTTAATCCTGCCCACACCTCTGTGAAGGATCCCACCACTAAAAATGTCCTTCAAAATGCCAGCTGAATGTGCTGTTTCTTTCCTGCCAGGATCCTCATTGACACAGGAAGGAGCCAATTACGTTACTGAAAGATCCAGAAACTGCAATGAAATAACCTAATCTGGTTAATAGTTTTATTATGTAGAAAGTATTTGCTTTCTACATCTATCCACGTCTTAGAATTATACGACCTGCTTACTTTTGCTTTTTGTATTATTTGACAGCAAGTGCTCCCGTAACCTTCTTTCAAGACCTTTTGATTAGAGGAGATTATTTTCAGTTTTTTTGCCAGAGTGGACTCTGAACCATTCTTTCCTTATTGGACTCTTGTTGAGCTGACACTTGCTGTACACATTCCACAAAGGCCTTGAACCTGGCCTCTGACCTCCTGAGATCCTTGGCAGTGGCTACTTTTGTTCCACATGCACCTAACCATGCCATGTCGGGGGGATTTTATGCTTTGAAGTCTGAATTCAGCAACTCTAAGCTGGCTGTAGGAAATTAATTATATGGAAATAAAGTTGAAACCACAAAATCACCTGCTAACCAAAATTTGCTAAAATGAAATTTCCTTAAAACACCGGTGTTAATTCATTCTGCAGATGAATGCCAGGTGTAACAAATGAATCCTCTATGTTGTGGAGGTTGACAGATTCAGACTTTATGGAAAGAGGAACTATAGCCAATCCCAAATCTGGGTCCTTTCCAGAAAAGAAAGCTGTGCCTTCTGGCACAAGACCAAATTACCCAACCTGGGATCTGTTTGTAGGATTTTGTCTTATTAATTTTTATGGCATTTTGCCTAAAACGAAGGGCACACACAAAAAATCTGTATTTGGTTGATGTTTCAGATGAATGGAAGTTTAAATTAATAGATTAAAATCCATCCTTAGAATTCTAACACCGTAAAGATTTGGCTGGTTAATAGCTAATTTAATGTAGCTAAAAGAATAAAACTTGTTTAAAAACAGGAGGCTCTACTTTCCAAAACAAATTTTGGTGGTCACTAGTGTTTGTTACGAATTTTATCTCTCTTCTTCAGGATTGCACTTCCTGCCTCTTTGAGATTAGGCATGGCCACATGGCTTGCTTTGGCCAATGAAATGTGAGAGAAAGTGTCAGGTGTCAGTCCTGGGTGAAAACTTTATGCATGAGTGTGCTATGAGTCACACTTTCTTTCTTTCTTTCTGCTGTTATATCCAGAAATGCTTGTGATAGTGGCTACTGCATTGGCCTGAATCCCTGAGTAAGGGCCAGGGAAGTAGAGTCCCTATCAACCCAAGGTGATCATACAGCATGAATGAGCAATATAGCTTTGTTGTTTGAGGCCAGTGAAATTCTGGGATTATTTTTCCCCCATGTAACTGAGCCCATGCAGGAGTGACAAGTTCCTGATAACCTCATGCTAAAACACAAAAAGAATAGTCTCACAAAAATACTACATGAGGAATACAGTAGTCCCCCTCATCTCTGGGGGATACATTCCAAGACCCCCTGTGAATGCTTGAAACATGGATAGTACCCAACCCTGTATATGCTATGTTTTTTTCCTATACATACCTACCTATGATAAAGTTTAATTTATAAATTAGGCACAGAGATGAAAAACTAATAAAATAGAACAATTATAACAATATGCTACCATAATCACTCTTGTGCTTTGGGGCCATTATTGAGTAAAATAAGGGTTTCTCAAAGACAAGCACTGCAATACAGTGACAGTTGATCTGATAATCTAGATGGCTACAAAGTGACTAATGGGTGGGGAGGCAGACAGCACGGATCCCCTGAACAAAGGGATGATTCACATCCTTGGTGGGACGGAGCAGGAAGGCTGGAGATTTCATCAAGCTACTCACAGCAGCATGCCATTTAAAATTCATGAATTATTTATTTCTGGAACTTTCTGTTTAATATTTTTGGACCACAATTGACCTCAGGTAACTGAAACTATGGGTAAGGGGGCCTACTATATTATATTTGGGAGTTGCATTTCTGATCAAGGACTAAGCAGCAAATAAACCTAACAATCATACAGATGACGTGTAGGTGTTATAGAGAAACAATTTTACTTTAGAAAAGATATATTTATAAAATAGAAATTCAACAGCTATAAAATTTCATTATAATTTAAAAGTCTTTTTTATTTTTTTGAGACAGAGTGTCACTTTGTAACCCAGGCTGGAGTGCAGTGGTACGATCGCAGATCACTGCAACCTCCACCTCCCGGGTTCAAGTGATTCTCCTGCCTCAGCCTCCTGAGTACCTGGGATTACAGGCATGCGCCATCACAACCAGCTAACTTTTGTATTTTTAGTAGAGATGGGGTTTCACTATGTTGGCCAGGCTGTTCTCGAACTCCTGACCTCAAGTGATCCAGCCGCCTTGGCCTCCCAAAGTGCTGGGATTACAGGTATGAGCCACCATGTCAGGACATAATTTAAAATAGTCTTATGTAATGCACACTGATTCTGTAAGAAACCCCAACTATGCTGTGTCATTAGTTTTACCTACCATAAATAATAGAATTTTAGAAACTTGATTTTGTTGTTGTTGTTTCTTTTTGTTGTTTGCCTTGCTTTCCTGAGCTTTGAGGAGCTCTGGTGGAGAGCAGGGAATGGAGGTGGCAGGAGGGGAAATGAGTTGATGCCTTTTTTATCTTATGACGAATATTCCTGCTAGGTTCTAAAATCATTCAAACTACTCTCAAAATTGCATTTGTCTGTTTCAAGAAGTCATGGCATCCAAATAGTTGAAGACCTCTTTGAGTATTTTCATTCTGCACACTTTTAGGGCGGGGATTCTTGAGTTGGATTTGTCTGGTCCACTTTCTTAGCAGGTTTATTTTCCTCTTTCTTCTTCCCATTAAACAACAGTGGGTTACATTTAAGGTAAAGAAATTGGATCACAGAGTGTCCGAGGGCTGTGGGAAGGAGGGAGATAGTGGCCTTTGCACCTCTGCTTTGAGGATAATTTTGTGTATTTTTCGAAAAACCGTTCCATTTATTTTTTAGCACTAGGTGGTAAAGACTTAGCTCCCACAAGCCTCCCTGAGTTGGTTCCTAGTTCTGGCAGCAGTGGCCTCTCAGGAAGTTACTAGAAACTTCAAAACAGCCAAAAGAGAGTCCTGAGTGTTCTTCAGTGAAGTACTAGGTTTAATTTTCCATGGGTTGCCTATTTTAAAACTATGCAGACAAGATTAACTTGTGGATTTTTTCCAAAAGAAGATGCAAAAAATTTGTGTCTCATGGAAGAATCATCCCTGAAAAGTTTCTTGCCTGGTAAGACATGGACCAGTTATTTTTTTTAAATAGATACCCAGATTCTCAAAATGTTTTAAAAAATGAGTCCTAACATCTTACTGTTTACCTTATTAATTAGTAAGTTAAATAAAATATATGAGTATTCTTTTTATATTTATCTGAGAGTCATGATTGCAGCAAAGGCAGGCAGGGAAACTGCATTGTCCATCTTCATGCTGGACCATGGCAGAAATTTAAAGCCAACAAAGCCAAATTAAAAGCTGAATTTAAAGCCAACATCGATATATAATTCACATACCATAAACTTTACCTGTCTTCAGTCTTTTAGGACTGGAAGTAGTTTTCAAATGATCGAAAAACATTCTAGGAAGAGAAAAACTAAGCTATTCGAGGGCAGTTTTGCTCAGTGTCTCAGGACGGTAACACCACTCCTAGGTTTCTGATGGTCGTTGGATTAAGGAAGGTGTTTGTGACTCTTTGTTTCCCATAAATGTCATCAGGACTCTGCTTCACACAGGGGTTGTATCCAACCAGAGCGTTCTGTTTTATTTGGTCTGAGTTTGCTCATGTTCTGTGACAACCAGCTCCGGATGTTTTATAAACAATTAACCTGACAGTTTGATGGATGAGGGTAACATTTGGGTATCATCTGCACTACAATGAAAGACAGATGATTATTTTTGACAGAAACGATCACCACTCACAATGTGGAAATGGTGAAGCCAGATCCCCGAGGCTCACACTGTCTATAGAATTAGGGCCAGATCAAAACCCACTTGAGAGTAGGCCCAATAGCCTGGGTGACGGACCCGATTTGGGCATTGGATGTGAGCTGCAAAGGCACACAATGTATTTTAGAAAAGCCTATGTTTGCAGTTCCAAATGTGAGTGAAACAAAGAGAAAGAAAGGCAAGTCCAGCTCTGGCAACACTAAAATCAACAGGCCAGCATTGGCCCTGGGATTCATTTTAATTCACAACGTAGTTTTTAATGTTCTTTAAGTTTTGTGTCCTATTTTATTCCTTAATCAATTTTTAAAAATTGGCATATAATTCACATACCGTAAACTTCATCTGTTAAAATGTACAATTCAGTGGTTTTTAGTATTTTCGTAGATATGTGCAACCATCACTCTCTTTCCAGAATATCCTTTCCATCACCCCAAAAGGAAAGCCTGTACTCCTTAACAGTCATTTTCCCCCAAACCCTGGCAACGTGAATCTACTTTCTATCTCTATGGATTTGCCTATTC
The DNA here is from genome assembly GCF_029281585.2 of Gorilla gorilla gorilla. Classification (NCBI taxonomy): domain Eukaryota; kingdom Metazoa; phylum Chordata; class Mammalia; order Primates; family Hominidae; genus Gorilla; species Gorilla gorilla. Next base: position 102,255,098 of record NC_073236.2, on the reverse strand, counting down.
TGGAGTTTCATGTAAATGGAATTATCTAATATTGGTATTTTGTGTTTGGCTTAATTGACATAGAATAATGTTTTTGAGGTTCATCCAGTTGTCACGTGTATCAATATTTTATTCCTTTTTATGGCCAAATAATATTCCATCATATGGATAGACCCTATTTTGTTTATCCGTTCATCAGCTGATGGACATTGGGCTTGTTTCTAGTTTTTGGCTCTTATGAGTAATGCTGCTACAATTATTCATGCACAAGTTTTTGTGTGAGCATATGTTTTTCCGTTCTCCTGGGTATATGCCTGGAAGAGAAATTGCAGTATAAATGGTAACTCTATGTTTAACTTTTGAAGGAACTATCCATTAGATTTTTAAATAAATCAGGTGAGTGAGTATCAGTGTGTCTTCTCATCTCTGTAAAAAATCTGAATTCTTTGGGAAGAAGATGGTGATAGTAGAAAAATGTATAGACCAAGTGGTTTGTGGAATTCAGTGAGTGGGAACTGTCCCTGCAGGTGTCTGAGTCTATGACAGCAGCAGAGATACTGGTTTCTTTTTGGGAGGGAAGCATATCCATGTTGCAGCCAAGGAGCAGGCACATCTGCCACTAGCCAGTGGGGATGGGTGGGATGACTGATTTTTTCCTTTTTTTTTTTTTTTTTTTTTTGACGGAGTCTTGCTCTTTCAAACAGGCTAGGGTACAGTGGCACAATCTTGGCTCACTGCAACTTCCACCTCCCAGGTTCAAGCAATTCTCCTGCCTCAGCCTCCCAAGTAGCTGGGATTACAGGCGTGAGCCACCATGCCCGGTTAATTTTTACATTTTTAGTAGAGATGGGTTTTACCATGTTGGCCAGGCTGGTCTCAAACCCTTGACCTCAGGTGATCTGCCCGCCTTGGCCTCCCAAACTGCTGGGATTACAGGTGTGAGCCACTATGCCCAGCCAATATTCCCATTTTTTTTAAAATAAAACATCAGCCAATCCAGAGAAATACATTTTGTACCTACTATGTATGCTGCACACCGTGCGATTGCTCTGAAGGGTACTAAGAAGTATAACACAATGACCTTGGCTCTCTAGGACTGGATGGCTTAGCCCTGGGAACCAGATACACATGTCCTGCAAAAATGTCTTAACCAAATATCAAGTCGTATAGTATAGATTATAGGTTTTCTAGGGAACAGAGCATTCAGTGTGGGCTGTGAATATATGTGGGGGTCCCATATTCATAGTTTCCTCCAGGAAAGGGTAATGTGAAACTATACTGGGTCTAATTGTACATATGTGATTCATCTTGGAATGGAAGAAGCATCTACTTTGCTTCCTTTTCCTCCCCCAGGCCCTGTCTGTCCCCAAATTCATAAGACCAATGAACCCTGCTGGGACAACGATAGGATTTGTTTTGATCACATGGTAATTTTGAGCAAGAGGGCCTGGAAGACATATGGGCCTTGTTCCAATGTTCTATGAAGAGCAATGTGTCCCCTGGGCGAGTCACCCGACCTTCTAGACTCTGGCCATAGAAAAAAGTGGGCTTTTCTGGACACCAGATGCCTCCATGATTTGATTTCTTTTTGGTATATGACTCACATGGAATGATTTTAAAAATTGCTGTGGACCAAGTAGTGTTTCTGTCCTTTTCTACAGCTGAATCTGGGCACATGAAGATGAAGCTGAATCAGTATTTTTTCTACACTTAATTCAATTCAGCACAGCAGGATCTGGATGAGGCAGGAAATGAGGAAGCAGAGGAACCCAGGGTGAATGTGAGAGACGAAAGTTCTGGTTCAGCTTAAAGTTAAACCAACACAAGGGTTAGATGGGGCATTGTGTAAATCAGCATTTTGTTTCCGTATCAGAGACAGAGACATTTTGGGTAACAGAGATAGGAGACATTTGAGCTGCTTAGGGGAGTTTTGTTCTAAGGTCATACTTGAATTTCTTAGAAATCAGAGTTCCTATCATCTTCCCAAAGAACACAGTGAGGATTTGGCCTCCTAGTCATTACTGATCAATTTAATACCATGTTAACAGTAGTACAGCACTTTTGCAAAAAAAGGAAGAAAAATCCCAGAGTTCTTTGGATTTAATAACATATAGTAATTTAGAGCAGATACATTTAATACCAGTGTTCAAGGCTAGCTACATATGGCATGGAAAATATGTTTTAAGTTGGTCAAATCCAACACATTGGAAAATAAGTGAATCAGCTATAAATCTCTGAGAAAAGCAAAGCCATAGGGGTGGACCTCCAGTTTGCTGGAGGTTTCACATGGAGTGGCCCCCAAGTCACTAGAGTTTGAGGTTCCTTTTGCATGTCTGGAAAGGCCTTTGAAAATCAAGCATGAGAACTATTTTATGAGAGCTTACTATGTGAGCCAGGCACCATTTTGAGTATTTTCCATGTATTAATTCCTTTAATCCTCAAAACAATTCTATAAGCATGGTGGATGCAAGTTACTCTCAAATCATTCAGAAAAAAAATTTAAAAAACAGAGAGAGCGAAAGACAGAGAAGGATAAAGCAAGTGGGGAAAATGCTACACAGGAGGAATGTGAATAAAGAATAAACAGGGCTGGACGCATTGGCTCACACCTGCAATCCCAACACTTTGGGAAGGTGATGCGCAGGTGGGTCACTTGAGCTTGGAAGTTTGAGACTAGTCTGGACAAATGGTGAAAGCCCAACTCTACAAAAAGTAGAAAAATTAGCTGGATGTGGTGGCATGTGCCTGTGGCCCCAGCTACTCTGGATGCTGAGGTGGGAGGATTGCTTGAGCCCCAAATGTCGAGGCTTCAGTGAGCCAAGATCGTACCACTACTCTCCAACCTGGGCAACAGAGTGAGACCCTGTCTCCAAAAAAAAAATTAAAGAGTAAAAATGAGGAAATAGGATTTCTTTGTACTAATCTAGCTCTAAGTTTGAAACTATATCAAACACTTAACAAAAGTACCCCTATGAAGAAGATGTTATTCTCATTTTAGAGATGAAAAAACTGAGGCACAGAGAAGTTAAGTAACTTGCTTTTGGCCCCCTGATACCAAGTGGTGGAGCTGGGATTCTAGATCATGGTTCAGGGAGGTTGACAGGGAAAGAAACACAGATATAGAAATACTATTAGTTGTTCAAGGGGTTATTTTGATCTTTGTTGACAACTTCATACTACAGACTGAATATTTGTGTCACCACCCCAACCCCAAATTTACAGATTAAAATTCTCACCCCCAATATGATGGTATTTGGAGCCCTTGGAGGTGATTAGGTCATGAAGGTGAAACCCTCTTGAATGGAATTAGAGACCCCTCACTTCTTCCACCGTGTGAGAACAAAGTGAGATGACGGCCATCTGTGAGCTAGGAAGAAGCCCCTCATCAGATGGCAAATCCTCTGGCATCCTGATCTTGGACTTCTCAGCCTCTAGAACTGTGAGAAATATATTTGTTGTTTATAGGTAACCCAGTTTACAGTATGTTGTAAAAGAAGCTCTAACAGACTAAGTCACCCTGGAAGCATAATTTTGGTCTTATCACCAAGCTTAGCATTTGGGTGCTTGGGCAAATCTAGTGGAGAGGCAGGCAGGCTATGGGAAGTGGAAACTATGAGAGCCAGGAGGTGCCTAAGATATCATCTCATTGATTGCTCTGTGAAGTGTGGTCCTTGCACTGCTGCTGGCCCAGACACTGTTACCTTTTTATGGCCAGATAAGTACAGAAAGTATGGGTAAGCATTTAGAATTCTTATAGAAATTTGACATTGCTGCACCTTCCAAACATCATTCTTCTGGTAATTCATTTTTTTATTGTATTTCAAAAAACACAGTCTACAATAGACTGGGGTGGGGGGAAGAAAGGAAAAATGTGTTCCTTCATCACACATTTAGTTTAAGAAGCAGTGGTCTAGTCATATTCTATTTACAGGTGAGACAATCAAGGCTTGGAGAAGTATTCTGAGAGCTGTTTCAAGGTCTTATAATTATACAGTGGGAGAAGAGGATCCAGAACTGGGTCTTCTGCTTCTAGCTCTGGTGCCTAGCAATCTTTAAGGGATGCCATTCCTACTGAGCCATCACACATCCTAGGCAGCCATAAGGGCAGCCTAGGATCCATCTCTCCTTTATCTGCAAGTTGCCCCTGGGTACCAAAATAGGAGCCAGAGCTCTGGCTAAAGACTGCCCATATCAGTCTTTGTTGGATTCAAGCTCTGGAGTTAGGGAGAGAGGACACCTCTCTGGGAACATTGCTGCTGACATCTCGTTGTTCCCTGCCTTTACTGCTCACTTGCTAGTTATTACTTGGAAAAGATTGATCACTGGTGAGAAGAAATAGGAATTCAGGTTATTAGGAACATTTCCCAAGGATATAGCACCTTTTTAATCCCACAAAAGTTCATACATTATCCAGCTGTGCCAGAGGCACATGGTTGCAGAGCGTGAAAGCCAACTGGCACTCTAAATGGAACAAGTGGAAAATTCTAGCTGTGAAAGCCAAAAGGAATTCTTCACCTTAATTAAGAAAAAGCTCTGCAATATTGAAAGTCTAGGTACAGAAGACAAGACTTGGCGTCTGACTTCTTTAAAATGAACTCTGCTTAATTAGGACTTAGTTAACATAAATTGGAAAAGATCAAGACCAAAGCCCATTGAATTGGGTCCAGTTTAGGAATTAAAACTGTACAGTTCAACTCCTGCCGTTGACAGCAGTTCTGCCTTCTTAGTTTTATAGGTAACAAACTTGATCCCCTTCCTAAGGGAATGTGCATAAGCTATCTGCTTCTCTAAGGGAAATGAACTCTAGTGATTTTGAGAGATTACATTTAAAGGGCAATTTTCATTTACAGTTATCTGATTCAATAAGTGTGGAGCTTTGCATCAACCAAGAACTTGTTTAGGACCACTCTTGGTGTCCGGCTGCTTGCAAAAGTCAAATCGGTAAGCTATGTAGGACAAAATGTTACTCAGGTTGAATCACTTCATATTAATGAAATGTAAATAAAGCCAGAGAAAGGGAAATTTTAGAAATCCAAATAAACACCCTTAATGTGATTTGTCTTCCCAAACAGTTCCTTGGATTCTCTTTTCTGTGTGGTCATGTCTCAAATGCCTTTTAGTGATAACCCTGAATACTCCACATTTCAACAAGATACAAACGTTTCTCTCTTGTGTTCTTATTTGCTGTTTCTGTTAGAAACATGAAAACCACATCAACTAGATGGAAATCCTAGAGGAATTTAAGAAGAAAAGATCAATTGTTTGACAATAAACGTGGTAAATCCCATGTGACCAAATAAATGCTTATACATGAAAGCAAGAATATTGTGCTTTGAACTCTTAACTATAAAGTTGGGCTAAAAATGATGGGGCAGACCTGTTGGTAGGGGAAGCTGTATTTCAACACAAAATCTAAAAAGTCTTAGATGATGAGGCAAAGATCAGTGGACATGTGAGAGCTGACATTTTCTACTACTGAGGTTGTTTTGTTCTTGGTTTAAGAAAATGGATCTGGGATAATCTAGTTTTTATGAACTCCTGCAAATGAAGCGGCTTTAGTTACGTTGCAGTTGTTGAAAAGGACTGACCCTTCCCCGTAGCTTTGCTGTGCAGTGTGAATTTGGCAAAGGGAACTTAAGTTTGCCTTTCAGTGCTGAATGGCACCATTACCCAGGCTCATGTATCTGTCAGAAAAATCAGTTCTCTCCTGGTAAAGCCCCTTCTGTCTCAGGATCATGTGAGATTCACCACACAACACTCACTAAACATGGTATCATTTTTACGTAATGAGGGAGTGAGAACTGGAACCTGATTTCATATTTTTTCCCACAGATTTTGCTTTCTACTCTTGTCAGTCATATCTGCAAGGCTGACAGTTACCAGGGGCTGTGGCCAGGCATGAGGGAGAATGTGTCATTGCTGGCTGCGTTGGTCATAGCAACGTGTCTGCCTCAGAACAGATCCAGCATGGATGAGCAAACAGAAAAATGAGTAAGAAGGCTTGTGACTGAAACAGACCAAGGGTGAGTGCCGGGACTGTCCATCAGAAACTTTCAATGATCAATAACAGGATATTCACACAGTCATTTTACTTTTCAATAACTTATCAAGTTGCCAAGCAAATAATTAATAATGGTTTGTCACTGGTTGGCAACTTCTAAAAAAGTCTATGGCTGAGAAGGACCCTCATTTCTCATAACCTCAGCCAGTACTGAATTACAATGTCAATCAGCAAATGTATCAAACGCCAGAACATTGTGTTAGCAGCAGCTGAGGCATCAATATGAGTGAGACATATTTCTTACAACAGAAGCTCAGAGTCAGTGGAAGAAAAATATGTAAACACATTTTTCTAATGCAATAAGATGAGGGCTATAATAAATGTATGAAAAAAAAGTGCTACAGGAACACAGATGGAGGGTTGATTGATTCTGCTTGGGAAAGTCTGAGAACGCATCACAGGGAAAGAGAATTTAGCTTCCTGGAAAGATGAGTAGAATTTATTAAAAAGGAGGTTATTTTAAGCAAAGAAGTGCATCATATGCGAAGGATGATGTCAAGGATGTGCTTGTCATTTTCAGGGTGTAAGCGTAGAGCAGTTTCATTGTCATTATCTCTGTGTGTTCAAGAGGTATATTCTCCCAATAAATCTAATTTTCAGGACTATTGTCTTACTTTGGACTCAAAATCTAATTTGCAATGCAAATCTGAGCAATGACTTCTTTGTTTCAACGGTCTCAGACTGCCCCTAGAAATGATGAATGCATGGGTCCCATAGGTGAATGCATTGGTCCACAGGCAGAGAGAATGGAGTTCCAAGTCAGTCAGGCCAAGGTTCAACACAAGGAGGTGGGAACTTCAGACTGGAAGCTGAAGCAGGCTCTATGGTCATTAGTGGCAGAGGCCAGCCCAGAAGACCAGGGAGACTTCACTCCAGTAGAGGCCAGAAGAAGATTCCCACTATCGGCTTCAGATTCCTCTTTTGTAAAATGAGCTAGTTTGACTAGATCTGTTACTGGCAAACTTTGTTTCCTAGGCCCCAGGGTTCCATGAAGGTTCTTCTGTGGCTAGTGATGAGAAAGAGTAAGGCCAAGTTGGGAAGGCTAAACCTCCTCCACCACTTCGCTTCACTAGAGTATTCTGATTTCATTTGTTTTCATATTGGCAATCCACATAAGTTTGAAAATGGTATATTTTACAGTTCAGACAAAAAGGAAAACCTTGGAATAGAGAATTAAGTGCTGGTTCTCTATGATTCCAAGCCTCCTTTACTTCCTCTGAAATCCCATAGTACTTGATTTATGCCTCTTTATAACACTCAATTTTACCCTGTGTTATTTTTTATGTTTCAAAGACGTGCGCTTGTTTTTTCTCTTATGGATGTTTTTGCTCTATGAAGGCAAGTACATGGTGGCTAAACCTTCGCAGACACACTGGCCTTCTTCCTGTTCCTCAGATTCACTAAACTCATACTCTAGTGTCTTTGCATTTGTGATTTTTCTCTATCCAGAATATGTTTTCCCAGATCTCCATGAAATTTTCTCCTTCACTTATTTTAGGGACCTTCTCAAATGTGACCTTATCTTATGAAATTTCCTAAACACCTTATATATATATAAAATGTAATTCCTATTCTCCTTACACACTCTGTCACACACACACACACACACACACACACGTCTCTTTATTCTGTTTTAGTTTTTCCATAGCACTTAACATCACTTGACATATTTTATATTTCATTATTTGTTTCACGTCCGTCTCATCCACTAGAATGTAAATTCCAGGGGCCAGAGACCTTTCTGTGTTGGTCACTGATCTATCCTGGACACCTGGAACAGAGTCTGACATGGAGTTACCACCCAGTCACTGGAAGTATTTAAGACTCGGTTCCTGTCCAGCCAAGACCTCCTATTAGATAAAAATAAGATCCCTCTTGCAGTGACTGACAGTTCAGCCATGTTTTCTCATTGTCTATAACATCCAAACCAGTGTGCCAACACAAACCACCTCCTCTAGTACTCACAGTCTGAATAGAATTATAAAGAAAGAGCATGGGATTTGGAGATGGAAGATTTGGATTTCAGTCTTAACCGTCACATACTAATGGGGTGCTTTTAGGCAAGTGACTTAATCTCTCCAAGCTTTAATTTCCCCACCTGTAAAAATGAGGTAATAATTGACCTGTCATATAAGGTTGCTATGAGGATTATCACAAGTAAAATGTGTGAAAAGCGGTTTGCAATTTGCAAAAGACCACGTTAGATGTGGCTTCTGGAAAATGAAGCAGTAGAGAAACAGGACTCTAAGTTGCCCTTAAGCCAATACTAGTACTTCTGGCAACTACCTAATTCCTCTGGAAATGGAGATAAGGATACCCCTTTCTGTTTGAAGGTGGAGAAGTGAATCAGATGATCTAACTGAAATACCTTCCAGCTTTATGATTCATGATTTTATGTTTGTGATGAAATCAGTAAGAAAATATTGAGCACAGAAAGTATTTTTACTGATACTACAAAGTTTTCAAATGAGTAGTCCCCCTAAACAGTCTCTTTTAGCCCTGTAGAATCATCTGTTACCATATGTAATGGAAAGGCAACTTTATTTCAAGATTTATGCTAATTTCTGTTTCCTCATATTTATACTATGTGCCTTAGCCCCATAGATTCAGAAAATAAATTATATATCTATGGAATGCATTTGGCACTTAGCTTAAATTGCCTTTCCCAATAAACTATTTTTTGTTTATTACCATTGATATAAAATGCTTGAATGCTCAGAAGGCAGTGTGTTCAGAGGCAATGAACACTTAAAAAGGAGTTAAGAATTTAAGTTCTTGTCATGGTTCTGTCACTAGCCAGTTAAGCAGCCTCAGGCAAGTTGCCATCTCTCTGGGCCTCAGTTTCCATATGCATGAGTATGTGTGTGTACATATTACATATATATTTATATGTACTGTATGTAATGGGGAGGGGAGAAGTCACATGAAGTACCAACTGCAGACTCAGGAAGATAACTGCCTTTGCTTCAGAACACACCTTATATGGGCATGTTTGGTTATGAAAATGAGACCTACTGACCATAGCTTGACTGGGCTAGGACTGAAACAAAAAGGAATATGTTTCTCTACGTTATAGAAGAAAAAGATACTGATGAGGTGACCCGGGAAGAGAGAGATGCTGGAGAAGGGGCTATGAGCAGGAGGAGACAGGGGAGGCAAGGCCTAGTAAAAAATAACCAGAGGCTGGGACTCGAATGAAGAAATAAATAGACACCGAGAAGCTCTGAGTGATGGGAAAGCTCTGAGTGAGGGGATAAAGCAAGTGGGGAAAATGCTACACAGGAGGAATGTGAATAAAGAATAAACAGGGCTGGGTGCATTGGCTCGCACCTGCAATCCCAACACTTTGGGAAGGTGACGTGCAAGTGGGTCATTTGAGCCTGGGAGTTTGAGACTAGTCTGGACAAATGGTGAAACACCGACTCTACAAAAAGTACAAAAATTAGCTGGATGTGGTGGCAAGTGCCTGTGGACCCAGCTACTCTGGATGCTGAGGCAGGGGAATTGCTTGAACCCGGGAGACAGAGGTTGCAGTGAGCCGAGATCACGCCATTGCACTCCAGCCTAGTGACAGAGCAAAACTCCGTCCCAAAACAGGGACAACTGATGTCTGTTGAGGAGACATTTTCCTGATGGACTGGGAGCAGATCCACTGGACTAATAGATGTATTTGTGCTGGATTTGTGTTCTCTTCCTAACACACTTTGTCTCCCTCTTCTAGGCCCTGCTCTCCGCTAGATTTTCTCTTTCCTTAGTGTCCTCATGGCTATGCTTGGGGTGCCAAGTCCTTGGCTCTCCGGTTGCAATTGCAGTTGCATTTTTTTTTTTTTTTTTTTTTGAGACGGAGTCTCACTCTGTTACTAGGCTGGAGTGCAGTGGCGCAATCTCGGCTCACTGCAACCTCCGCCTCCCGGGTTCAAGCGATTCTCCTGCCTCAGCCTCCCAAGTAGCTGGGATTACAGGCATGTGCCACCACGCCCAGCTAATTTTTGTATTTTTAGTAGAGACAGGGTTTCACCATGTTGGCCAGGATGGTCTTGATCGCCTGACCTCATGATCTACCCGCCTCGGCCTCCCAGTGGAAATTGCGTTTTTAAGAACAACTCTTTTCAGAGGAGCAGTGGATGACGTTGGTGCTCCCAATCAGACCTCCCAGGATCTTTTTTCTTTTTGAGGTGCAGTCTCCCTCTGTCACCTAGGCTGGTCTGCAGTGGCGCTATCTCAGCTCACTGCAACCTCTGCCTCCTGGGTTCGAGTGATTCTCCTGCCCCAGCCTCCTGAGTAGCTGGGATTACAGACACACACAACCACTCCTGGATGAGTTTTGTATTTTTAGTAGAGATGGAGTTTCACCATGTTGGTCAGGCCGGTCTCGAACTCCTGACCTCGTGATCCACCTGTCTCGGCCTCCCAAAGTGTTGGGATTACAGGCATAAGCCACTGTGCCCGGGTGATCTTTTTTCTTTACCATTTTCGTGTACACTCATATACCCCTTTGCTGTGCATTTGCTTCTAACTCACGGCTTCTGAAGCTCTTTCGAGAACTGCTTTCAGGTTGCCAGGGCCTGTGCAGAGAGCCCCTCCAGCCAAAGCACCTGGGCATTTATTCTCTCCATCCCGCTTGTGGCCTTGATGAATGGCCTACAAGTGAGGTAGGTATGAAAGCCAAGTGCTCTTGCTTTTCTTGCCTCTGGTACAAATTGGAGGCTAACTTACTCTCCAGAGGTCCCCTGCTGGATCAGGCCAAGGCTACCCTCTGTAGGACTTGCCTGCAACGACACCCTTGTTTGGCTTCCTTCCCTTCCTGCTGTCCTCCCTGACTTAAACTTTTATTTTAGGTTTGGGGGTACATGTGAAAGTTTGTTACATAGATAAATGGGTGTCACAGGGGTTTGTTGTACATACTATTTCATCACTCAGATATTAAGCTCAGTACCCAATAGTTATCTTTTCTGCTCCTCTCCCTCCTCCCACCCTCCCCTCTCAGGTAGACTCCAGTTTCTGTTGTTTCCTTCTTTGTGTTCATAAGTTCTTATCATTTAGCTCCTGCTTGTAAGTGAGAACATGCAGTATTTGGTTTTCTGTTCCTGTGTTAGTTTGCTAAGGATGACAGGCTCCAGCTCCATCCATATTCCCACAGAAGACATGATCTTGTTCTTTTTTATGGCTGCATAATATTCCATGGTGTATATGTGCCACATTTTCTTTATCCAGTGTGTCATTGATTGGCATTTAGGTTGCTTCCATGTCTTTGCTAGTGTGAAGAGTACTGCAATGAACATTTGCGTGCATGTGTCTTTATGGTGGAATGCGTTATATTCTTCTGTGTATATACTCAGTAATGAGATTGCTGGGTCGAATGGTAGTCCTGAGAAGCAGTCTTAATAAATCACTCGCTCACAAACCCCGAATCCACATCTCAGGTAGCCCAACCTAAAATCACCCTCTATCTCCTGAAGTGGAGGCTTTTAACCCTTTTTAGGTCATAGATACCTTTAAGTATCTGATAAAAGGTCTGAGCAGTTTTCCTCTTTTTTAAAAATAAGTACTGCTAGTCACAGTGGCTCATGCCTGTAATTCCAGCACTTTGGGAGGCTGAGGCAGGAGGATCACTTGAGCCCAGGAGTTTAAGGCTGCAGTGAGCTATGATTGTGCCACTCCACTCCAGCCTGGGCAACACAGTGAGACCCTGTCTCAAAAAACAGCAACAAAAAAGTGCACATGCCTGTAATTGGTTTGCATGTGTTCTATAGTCTTGGAAATATAAGACAAGCCTCATCGTTGATTTTTGCCAGTCGTATCTGACTCAGCCTTCCACCCACCAGGTGGTTGAGAAATCCAAGGAGGGCCTTTCTTATTATTCCTCACTCTTCACTTGGGATCATACAGGAAACCTGGTCCAGAAATGCTGGGAAGGGCAGCAGGATTTCATTCCATGCTCTCGGGTTTTTGTTCTTCACTCAGGGGTACTTTTGATGATGTGTGGTTCTGCTCAGGGATCTGTGCTCAGGCCCTCAGACTGCAGCACTAGCATTCAGACTCTCCAGGTGCATAGCAGGAAGCACACACTCAACTTAGATGAGGACTTAATACCTCTGCTGTACTCTGTGTGAGCCCCACCAGCAGATCTTACATGGACAGCACCTCTCGCCTCAGTCTCTACCCCAGATCTGTTTTCAGGAACCACCCTGTAGTAGCTTCATGAAGCTACCTCACCCCTACAAACCAGCCATATTCCCTTTGTCTTCCCTCTTCTAGGGCAAATCCATGTCTGCCCTCTGCCTCCAGCAGAGAAATGGATAGAGGTAGTCTCCAGGGCAGACTGAGTCCAAGGAGCACTGAAGAGTGAAGAACGGCTATCTCTCTAGAAGGAGGAAGGGAAAAGTGCCCTTTTATTCCTCTACAGACAAAAACTAAATAAGGCGGACATTAATGACTCAATAAAATATTCCATCCCCATACAATATTGTATATGACCCTAGGAAGTTCAGTGTTCTCAGTACTCCAGGTTGTAAACACCTGACCTAAAGGAAAGGAAGTAAGAAAGAAAGCTGTCCCCTATCCTACTTGTACCAGCCAGTGACCAGGATGCTCGACTTTAGAATTAAAATGTCTCTCCTTGATCTAGAATCTCTCTATCTTATGTCCGTGGCTTCCCCCTCATCCAATACCAAAGCTGTTTTAGTTGAAAGAGAAAGTGAGGCAAGGCTAATAGAACCTTTGGTTTTACCAAAGTACCTAATTAACAAGCAAGGACGTGATGTTGGTACCATTTTTTACCATTGTTGGCATCATGTTGCAATTATGACAACACTTGTTGAATCTGTTAAAAACAATGCCATTCAGAGGCTTGTCTCATGAGTTGGTGACAGGCCTTGGGCAAAGTATTTTGGCCAGGTGATACCAGTGGTAAACATTCCCAATAGTCAGATGGTGGCCAGAGACCATCAGCTTCTCATGAATAGGAAACATGTATTATTCATCTTTATATACCTAGCAAATAGCGTAATACCTAATATTATTACTATTACGTAGTAATACTAACATTATTAATAAGTAAGTGTTAGGTGGACCTAATTCATCTTAAGTGAATTCTATTTGCTGGTTAGCATGAAGGATTACGTTAAAAATCTTTATAAATATCTCCTTTTGGAATAGGAAGATATCTTTATATTTGCACTTGCTGTGTACTTCACCATCTTGAAGATAATAAGGTCACATCTCTTTAAATATTTAAATTAAAAGGACCCTGAGTCCTATCCCACTATTGCACAAACATTGTTCATTACCAGAGTGTTTCCTCCTATAAAAGAACCCTAAACACTTAATCCAGCCACAAGGTGGTTGCTCCAATCTCATGCTTTTATTGGAGTGGGAACCCAGAAACTTCTCTTTGAGGCTAGAGGACTCAGTCTGGGGGACCACATATTTCAGAAGTATCCACCTTGTGACTGTTGCTGCCACCATGGCTGGAGGCCTGTTATTGCGGTAGAAACCAGGCAGCTGCTGCCACAGCACAGTGTTCCCACCCGAGTTACTCTTCTTGCTCCTAACTCCTTGCCAGGATAAGAACTTAGATGCACCCTTTTGGGCTGGAGGACCCCATAACCACCACTAGAAAATAGTTATCCCGTGACAAAATTGCCTCATGTGCTCACAGTGGTGTAGCTATTTAAATTCACCCACGTCTTAGTCTGTTTGGGCTGCTACAACAAAATACCACAGACTGGGTAATTTATAAACAACAGAAATTTATTTATCACATTTCTGGAGGCTGGGATGTCCAAGATTAAGGTGCTGGCAGGTTCAGTGTCTGGTGAGGGTCCATTCCTCATAGATGGAGTCGTCTTGCTGGGTCTTCACATGGCAAAAGGGGAAAAGCTTCCTCAGTCCTCTTTATAAGGGCACTAATCCCATTCATTAGGACTCCACCCTCATGACCTGGTCACCTCCCAAAGGCCTACCTTTTAATGCCAACACATTGGGAATTAGATTTCAACTCATGAATTTTAGAGGGACATAAACATTCAGCCCATGCAACCCATGTGCCCACTTCCCCACAGCTAAGCCCCTGTGCCAGGGAGCTGGGTCAGACATGATGCAGCATTGTGCCTGGACTTAGCTGGGCCTCTGCATTGCTCATCTCCATGGGGCCCCATGCAGACAGAACACATGCTGACTGACATCTCTCTGGAATTTCCTATGCCTGTCTTTACCTATCTAATTTTTTCATCTATTTCCAGTGCCAATGCCATACTCAAACTGCCAGTATTATACAATAAATAATGCTAAGATAGCACTTTGTTCTATGAAACTTTTATGTTTACATAGTGCTGACATATCTATCATCTTATTTGATCATCTCTTCCTCACACCAGCCTTCTGATGTATGGGGACCTGTGTTTATAGTCAACCCCATCTTATAAGGAGGAAAGTGAGAGTAGACCACGTTAACTAACTTGTCCAAGTCTTGTAAGTGGCAGGCCTGGATTTTGAACCTAAGTCTTTGTGACTGCTATATTCATTCAAGGAGTTTTAAAAGGTTTTGGTGTCAGAACCTTCCTTTAAGGTGAAATTGAAAGCATAATCCCATATATTGAACAGACAAATATGGAGCTGTTATCATTGGAGAAGTAGTATGGGATCCCTGTCCTCCCTAGCAACCCCATGTAATATGGTTTGGCTCTGTGTCCCCACCCAAATCTTATCTCGTAGCTCCCATAATTCCCACGTATTGTGGGAGGGACCCAGTGGGAGAGAACTGAATTATGGGCGCGGGTCTTTCCTGTGCTGTCCTCATGATAGTGAATAAGTTTCACAAGATCTGATGGTTTAAAAAAAATGGGAGTTTCCCTGCACAAGCTCTCTCTCTCTTTGTCTGCTGCCATCCACATAAGATGTGACTTGCTCCTCCTTGCCTTCCACCATGATTGTGAGGCCTCCCCAGCCATGTGGAACTGTAAGTCCAATAAACCTCTTTTTTGTGTGTGAATTTCCCAGTCTCCGGTAGGTCTTTATCAGCAGTGTGAAAATGGACTAGCCACATAGTTGCTAAAAG